>NC_073258.2:50852500-51477500 GCF_029289425.2 Pan paniscus | reverse complement strand
CCCTGGCTCTTCAACAAAGTTTAAAAAATTAGCCAGATGTGGTGGTATACATCTGTAGTCCTCGCTACTTGGGAAGCTGAGGCAAGAGGATTGCTCAAACCCAGGATTTTGAGGCTGCAGTGAGCTATGATTATGCTACTGCACACCAGCCTAGGTGACAGAGTGAGACCCTGTCTCTCTCTCTCTCTCTTTCTCTCTCTCTTTATGTGTGTGTGTATATATATATATATATATATATTATATATATATATGTTTACATACACACATACATATATACACACACACATATATTTGCCTATATATATTACATATGTAGACAAATCTTGTCTCATAAGATTCTAGGATTCAAATGAAAATGATTTATAATTCTAGAAGAAAATAAAATGATTTACAATTCCAGAAGAAAAAACCCTATCAGTTGCATGCTCTGGTTATATAAAACTATCTTTTTTGCAAATATTAAGGCCATGTCAAAGTAATATAAAAAACAGAATTTTATACTGTCTTACATAAGGGGAAAAAATCCCTAAACCCATACATGTAATTTTCAGAAGATGAGATGTGTGTACAACCAGAGCTAATGAATGAATAAGAACACTGATAGGAAAACAAAATAAGCAACATAAAAATCCTCTACTTGACATGTATTCTCCATAGTATTCCTGTAATATTTTCTGAACTATACCAAAATTTATCTACTATCATTCACACATTATGAGGAATTGAATTATCCATATCTTAGAATTTATTTCTTTCAAAATAATTATACCACTTTACAGCAATAATGAACTGAGAAATTAGGAAACAACTCCTCAATTTGGTATGTTGTAAACAAGGAAACTAAAAACCAACCAGCTGGCTGATTGTCTCAAGGTCACATGGCTAGAAAGAGGCAAAGATACTTAAAGAAAAGACAAAAACAAAACAAAACACTCACAGTCCAGGGTTCTTTCCACTGCCATCATACTGCCTTATTCTTTCCTGAGAATATACAGTACTCCCTTTTCTCCCCTCCCACCTTTTACTTTCTTCTGGCCTAAGGATTACAGGATAAGAGAAAGCTTAGCAGGGTCATATGCCATCTGCATGCCTCAACACCTGGTACTTTTAAATACTGTAAGGTCTGAAGGTAGACAATGCAGTATTACACAAAGGAAGATTATTTAATGGATCCTTTTATTTCCAGGGGGAGCAGAGTGATAAAAGTCTATTTCTGTGATACTCGTTATTTTGCTTCTTACTTGTTTAACACACTATTTTAAAAAAATCAAAAGCAGTTTTTGAAAGAACTACAGACAGACTTCTTGGCCCCTAAATACATCAATGAATCAATGCCTAGGACTGGATTTCTTATAAAATATAAATTCTCTTTTATTGCCACAGAGGCTAAACTATAACAAAAAATGAAAGAGGGTGGGAAAAAAAAAACAGTTTCAAAGAAAGTGAAGGCAAATAACAGACATTGTTGGGTAAACACATTATTGTTACTAAGCTTTCTACAATCCACCTTTTAAGAAAAATGTTATATTTTCATTTGTCACATCAAATGCATTTTTTTAAACAATGTTGGCTTTCGTCAAAAGAAACACCTCAGACTGATCAAGACTCAGCTCCATACTAATTCAGTTCCTGGTTTCTGCACAAACTGAATATATCTTAGATGTATATTCAAGAAAAAACAGGCCATTTTATCCAAGACCAAGACCACCCCCACCAAAAAAAAAAAAAAACAAAACAGGAGATTTTCTTTTATGTTTTATGAAGTTCAAATCTAAAGACCCGAGCAAATAAAATGAATGCCATGCGATATATGGGCCTTTAAAGCCAATAGAAAACAGCCATGTAGTGAGTCTTCTCTGTTCTTAAATAGAAGATGTCTTGGCCGAAGACCAACACTATGCATCAGGGAAAAACAACAAGCAAATACATAAAATGATTAACAAGTGTATCAAGAAAATGAGTACTTAAAAATGTTCCTGATAATAACGATAATGGCACAAAACCCTTGTCCTTTTGCTTCCTTTGAAATTACTTAGTCCATTAACACTAGGCTCATTTGGCAAACTGACATATGCCTTCTTAGCCATTCAGTCAGTACATTATGTGGTGTTTTTGACATTGATTAATAAATTATGTTACCAAGAAAATCCCTCATAATTCTTATTTTCTTCCATGTTACATAGTAAAATCAAGTAGAAAATACTGGATAACAGAGACTCTAAGCAACTTTTAGGAACAGAACAATTCTAATAAAAATATAACAATCCATAAAAAGAAACCGCTTCACCATAATAACTCTACTTCCAGGTCCAGTAATTGTATGATTTGTTTATTTTCAAAACTAAAAAGTTACATTTTGGCCAGGCACAGTAGATCACTCCTGTAGTCACAGCACTTTGGGAGGCCGAGGTGGGCTGATCGCTTGAGCCCAGGAGTTTGATTAGCCTGAAGCAACATGGCAAAACCCTGCCTCTACAAAAAATATAAAAATTAGCCAGGCATGGTGGTCTGAGCCTGTGGTCCCAGTTACTCAGGAGGCTGACATGTGAGGATCCATAGATCCTTCCCTAGATCCTGGAAGGTCAAGGCTGCAGTGAGCCATGACCATATCACTGCACTCTAGCCTGGGAGACACAGCAAGACCTGTCTCCAAAAACTGAAAAGAAAAAAAAAAAAAGAAGGAACATTGTGAAAATTGGATAGAAAACAAAAATTTGGTATTTACTCCTATATTTGGGTTTGTAAAATGGCTGGAATGAATAAAACTTAATGACTGGTGAATTCTTTATTTACTAAGCAATTTTTATATTTCTGTAGTATTTTAAGTGAGCTGTCACCTACTAAAAAATGTGACAGCATATATTTAATGTTCATAAAATGAAAAACCTAGGGAAAAAAAATTTATCCTCTTTCCTGAGAACAGATGGGCACTTAAATTGTAGTACACTTATAATGTGCCTCTCATTTCCCTGATAAAAAATTTCCTTGATTTCTGAGGCTGTAGAATTTATGCCCAGTTCACATTCATTGAATGATTTATTATATTGTGATAGTAAATAAGCCATGTTAAGTTTCATCATTATCCTAAATGATTTCCACATAGACTCACATGAGGCTAGAACTACAGTGTTTCATTATACAAAGCATATATACTTTAAGATATAATAGGTTAATCCTCATCCTGAGACAGATCCATCTAGATATACACAGGTATGTATATATACACAGGTATATATATACAGGTATACATCTGTATTTGCCATTCATCTTCTGCTGCTAATCACAAGCCAGATCAGTATAAAATCAATCATTCTCATAGTTCTGGGGAAATGTAGAAACAGGAAGAATTTAGAAATAGGCCCATTTGCTATGTGCCTCTTTTTGTATACTAACTCTCTCCACTTACTGGTCGCCAATGCCCTCAGTAATTCACAGCAATATGTACCATCGCCAGACCTTTCCTTTGCATCTTCCTAATGACATGATTTTTATGAGGCTAACAGTGATATTGATCAGTCCTATTTATTTATTTATTTATTTACTGGCTTTTTGCAGCAACCATAGATCACTCCTTTCTCAAAACTCAAAAGATAAAGTCTTCCATTTGCTTGACACTAAAAAGTCTTTAATGTGATGTATTTGCCTCCAGCCTAGTCTTCTTCCTTTCTATTTGATATAACTTTGGCAGGGTGACCCATATAAAGGGCAAATTTGATTTCAGTTCCTGTTTAAAACTCCTCAATATTTCACCAGCATCTTTTGGGAAAAGACCAAGTTTCATAGAAAGATCTACAAGCTCTTCCTTGGCCTAATATTTGGATGCCACCCCAGCCAGGCCTCCCAATAGCATGACATTTTCCTGACATTCCAAGCTAGTTCACCCTTTGAGCCATTCAAGCTATTTTTTCTCCCTGGAATAATCCCCCACTCTAGGCAAGTTCTATATATCTCTAACACTCAGTTTGACCCAGACAGCCTCCCAAGTTTTCTTCCCAGCAACTTGTACATCTTCCATTTGCTCCTGGAACTATATCCTAAATCTCTCCAGCAATATAAAACTTCTTCTCTCCACTTCATTCTCATCATTCAAATAAGTGTATAAATATATTTTAGCATAATTTGTATATTGTTATAACTATTATAAAATAATCATATATCTTTAACTTATGTCTTCTTCGTCCTTATTTCCTCCTTTCAGCTGCTGACTTATTTCTTTATTTCACTTTACATACAAACTTCTTAGAATTTGTCCAGTGGTATTCTGGCAAATGTTTAATAGCCAGGTCTAATGATAGATAAATACATAAGACCTACTTTATGGTTGTCTTTGTTAGAGAGCTGCTATAACAAAATACCACAAATTAGTTAATTTATAAACAACAGAAATTTATTTATCACAGTTCTAAAGGCTGGGAAGTACAAGATCAAGGCACCAGCAGCTTTGATGCCTGGTAAAGTCTGCTCTCTACTTCTAAGATGGTGCCTTACTGCTGTGTCCTTACATAACAGAAGAGCAAAAGAGCAAAGGGGGAGGAACACACATGGTAGAAGAGCAGAAGAGAGTCAATCAACTCCCTCAAGCCCTTTCACAAGGCACTAATCTAATCCATGAGGGCTTTATTCTCATGATTTAATCATCTCCTAAAAGTCTTACCTCTTAGTATTATCATATTGGTGATTAAATTTCAACATATGAATTACAGGGGACACATTCACACCATGGGAATGATGTTGGTCAATTTCTGTGGAATAACTACTATCACTGTGAGTGATGGGAAGCTATCAGACATGACTTCACTGACTATGGAGGTGGGAAGAGAAGCACATTCTCCCAAGCCCTAGGAGGTAACCCAAACATACTGCCAGATTTGTCTATACTTACCAACTCCACATCCTCTCTTATTTAGTGTCTCTTAAACTTTTTAAAGATATATTTTTATAGATATAAAATACTCTCTTACTCTTATTATCTCTTAAACTTTTTTAAGATATATATTTTTAAAATATCTCATTTATGGAGCTATTTTAAACCTGTTCTTTAGTCCTTGTACGCTGCAAATGCAATTCCCCTATATATTTCTCCTCTTTATTCGGGGCTCTGTTCAGAGAGCTTTTCTAACCTTGTGTAACAGTGCAGATCCAGGCAGAAACACGACTGCGTAAGTTAAGTGGAAGAAATTCATTAGAGGGAACTAATGACTCAGGTGAGGGAAGAAGTGAGAAGCCAAATTGAGGATGGTGAAAAAATACAAAGAGTGGAAGAAAATTACTACCATCCACAGGGGCTGGTAGGACATAGGGTATAGGTGAGGCTACTACAATCTATAAACCATGGCTAAATGGCAGGAGATAGAGTCACACCAAAACATCTCCAAAAAAATGATAAACTCCCCATGGACCAAAACACAATCTCTATAAGAGCGGAGACTTTGTCACTTTTGTTCAATGCTGTATCTCCAGTGACTAATAAACAGTCTGGAACACAGTAGCTGTTTAACATACATTTGATTATTAGCCAAAGTTAATAGTTTCAATATTATCTTCCACAAATGACTAATCATTGTAATTCACTAGTCATGGCAACAGTAACAACAAAAAGAGTACTTCCAGGCCCTCCTTTGGGTATACAGCAGTTGATAATGAATATTTGTTGTAAGCTTAAAGTTTACATTGTATGAATATGAATTATGTAAAATCTGTGAGATTCCATATATCCAAATATGATTTATTTATTTGTTTGTTTATTTATTTATTTATTTATTTATTTATTTATTGGCTTCTTGCAGCAACCAAAAGCCATTCACAGTGATATCTAGTGTAAGGTGGTTGATGTAATTGGCCTAAAATATGTTGTCATAATAAAGTAATAACATTAATATAAATTAGTGTGGTTATAATCTGACTTACAAGGAGTTTCCAAAAATGAAAAAAAAAAAACTTTAAACACGTAACACATGTTCTGTTTAAATCTTTTCATGAAAAATCTGAATAAAGCCTATAACACGACTGGCTCCTACAGTGATATAGAAACAAATAAGAGAGTTATCGACTCTTTTGTGGCCCAGTCCTTAACTAACCCTATATTTAAGATTACTTGCACTGTGAGAAGTCAATATATTATGTGACTGAGGCAAATCCACAATAATATATGGCCCTGTCTTCTCATTTTTAATCCTAAAAGATAACCATAACTTCTCACTGTAGAAAACTTCTCCAGTAGGCAACAGGGGAATTTATACCCAAGATTCATAGAAACATCATGTGATACATGCTACAAGTCCTTTATTGAATATTTACTCACAATTATTGCTAATTCATTAACTGCTGAAGGGATCAATGGCAGAAAGTTTACATTAATTACATGTGGATGTTATGTATTTAATTCTGTTGTAGCACAACACAAACACCTGTGGAATAAGTGGCTATTTAGACCACCAAAATAAGCAAGGGTATAGCATTATCTCAGACATTAATCAATACTAATCATATGTAACGAAGAAACAAAACATTTTTGTACACTTAAAATGATAATCAAGTCAATAATCTCTGACCATATGTTTGAAACTGGAAAGAATGGCTGCTTCTAGAAGAGCAATAAGGTATTCATTCAATTAAAAGAGGAATCTACTTGGGTAATCCACTCCATCTACTGTACTACCATCATTTCAAGAAAAAACGCTGAATCATGTCTAAAATGTTTTAAGGGTCTTCTAAACTGTAACAGGTCTTCCACGTATTTAGGAGATGCAATTAGAGGTCAGGTGAAAATGAAAATCTAGACAACAAATATGAGACTTGGTACTTCTTTGTCTTGTGCTGCATAGCTGCTTCCCTTGCTCCTTCAGCATTCTATAGCTAGGTATAGTCGATTAGTCTTGGAGAGATCATTTATGGAGCTATTTTAAACCTGCTCTTTAGTCCCTGTATGCTGCCAATGCAGAACATATTTCAGCAAGTAAAAAGTCATATTAAATATCTCTAAGTCAGTTTTAAAAAAATAAACCTTTGATATTCAACCTCTTAGGTATCTCTTTGGTATTTCCTATACCTACTGCTCTTAATACCGAGTTTTAATCAATTCTTTTAGAATAAAAACCAATGATTCTTGATTTCGAAGGTAATGCTCCTACTTTTCCTTCAATAGTTGTAATCTCATTGTTGTAAGGCAGCTAAATCTCTTTGAACTAAAGTGTCAGATAATGACATGACTATTTAGGTGTTCTCCGCATGACTGCTTATATTTTTTTCCAAGTCAACAAATATTTCAAGTCAACAACAAAGAAGGTCTATTAATTGAAACGCATCTGACTGGAACTGAACTCTCTGAATAGAATGATCTTGTTTCTCTCAGTGGCATAGTACATTAAAAAGGGAGAATAAAATTAACACTATGAAGTGTTCCTAATAGAGATGATTAAAATAGTAAGACATCATTTATTTTAATGAGCTACTGGTAATAGAAAATAACTTTGTGGGCCGGGCGCGGTGGCTCACGCCTGTAATCCCAGCACTTTGGGAGGCCGAGGCGGGCGGATCACGAGGTCAGGAGATCGAGACCATCCTGGCTAACACGGTGAAACCCCGTCTCTACTAAAAATACAAAAAATTAGCCGGGCGTGGTAGCGGGCGCCTGTAGTCCCAGCTACTCGGGAGGCTGAGGCAGGAGAATGGCGTGAACCCGGGAGGCGGAGCTTGCAGTGAGCCGAGATCGCGCCACTGCACTCCAGCCTGGGCGACAGAGCGAGACTCCGTCTCAAAAAAAAAAAAAAAAAAAAAGAAAATAACTTTGTGAAAAAACTTGGTAACAATAGCTAATAATAAACCATCAGGAGTTTCTGCTTAATCTTATGAATTAAATTATGTTTTCATTGTATGTTTTCTTTCAGATATAGAATTCTATCAATTTACCATTCATGACTGAATTTAATTCCTACTATATTGGGATTCTCACCAGAAAAGAACTTTCCTTATTCTTTATTTCCAAAACAGTAGAAAAAAAAAACAACACTGTGACAGTATCAACTTATATTGGGCATATTGTGATTATTCATATGTTCATACTCCACCAGTGTATATCTATCAGAAGACGACCATGATCTCTTTTCAATGCTACCATCTGAAAATTATCCATGTAAGCCTGGTTTTTCACGACTCTGCATGAGTTATTACTGCTCAAAGATCTTTTTAATTCACTTAGATGTTTGCCCATTAAATCCTATGTTGCAGATTTCCTTCCTTTTATTTAAGTCTCCAATTCCAAGCTGGCTACCCTTTCTAAAGACATTACATTTTATACATACCACTATTATTTTTTTTAACTCTATGAAATAAACTCCTTATATAAACTATTGTTCTCCTCATTTCAAAACACATCTTTCTTATTATCCAACATCTTATCCTTCCTTGGTTTTTACAGAAATTAGATTCTTCCTTCTAATGCTACCTTCTTAACTTGTGTTCACAAATCCATTACTTCCAATTTCCACCCTCACCCCTCCACTGCCTCCTTTCCCTCTGCCTTTAAGTACCTTCAAGTCTTCCTTTGATTTTAATCTGTCCAACTAGCAACTTAATTAATACCATTTTCATCATAGTGCTTCAAATGCTTCAAAAATTCCCTAAAGTCCCTTGGTTACTCTAATATTTTGCTGAGGCATTCATTCACCAAGCTGGCCCTAAATGGCTTTTCTATGCTGCTACCCAGAACAAAATCTTTGCTTTTGTTTGATTGACTTTGTCTTTGTTTCATTTTGTTTGATTGACTTTGCTTTTGTTTAATTGATTAAAGACTGATTGGATTCATCCTTTCCAAAGAGAGTTAATCATTGTCTTTCCTGATTTTTGGCAACACTGTGACTTTCACTTAAATTACCTACATCTTTCTTCATTTGCCTGACTTCTAAGCTTCAGTTCAAATTCTGTCTTTTCTGTGAAGCTTCTCTTACAGCCCTAGACCACATTTAATCTACATTTTTTCTGGTTCCCTACAGATTTTACTTACCAACTCCTTGTTTAGCACCTAAGTATAAGAATATTTAAATTTACTTTTGCATTCATGTTTATATCTGCATTCTTTCCTGCAACAATAACATAACCAACCAACTAACAAGCCAACATTTACTGAGTACTCACTTGTCAGTTATTCTGGCGGGTCAAGGAAATATTAATATAAGAGTGAATAATGTTTCTTTTATTCACTCAAAGCTCTTACTACAATGCATCTCTCAGGTAATAAAAAGTATTTACCAACAGGCCTGCTGTTAAAAGTATCTATTCCAAAGTTACTGTGAAGTTGCTCTATATACTGGAACACCACAAAAAAATGTCATGCAAGAACTGGAAGATTTGTGTGATCTCAATATCAGGTGTTGATTATTTTGACTCATGTTTTCTAAGAAACACATTTCAGCATTCCCACTATTGCCAGCACACCTGACAAGTAGGTAGAAACCTATGATTTGCAAGCACACTGAACAATGTATTATTAATAATTACTGATATCAAAGGTATTCTGATTGCAAAAATGCATCTTAGAGAAAACATAGATGTCAAAACTGTACAAGCAAAAAAAAAAAAAACAGAAGAGCTTGAAACACACACACATCTCTATACATACTGGTAGTTATATTAAAACACATTCAAATTATTACATTCCACTATTTTCAAAGAATGTATCTTAAAACTGTATGTTCCACATACCTGTCCAGTCTCCTATTATTTTAAGATGAACCCCAAATGTTGCTTTGGTTTCAGTTGGACACTAAAAAAAAATACTAGAATCAATTGTGATTAATAATTACATAATATGAAACTATAATTCAATTATAACTTTTATCCTGATAGCAAGTCCCCCATATCAATAGATAACAGGAAGGAACAGACTAAAATCTATATAGATCCTTATTAGTGGAAGAAAAAAAAATCAATGTCAACAGATCAATAAGACAATCTACATTTCTCTAAAACCCAAAAATACTTATATAAAACAATAAATTACACACGTTAAAATTGCTAGTATATTTCATTTAACTACAAGTCTTGCTAAAACATCTTATAAGTTAAAATATATATAAGAAAAGCCAGTTTTTAATCACAAAGGAAGAAACAAAAACTAATGCTTTTTTGTGTCATTTTCTCCCTAGATAATATATACTTACCCTAACAAATTCCAGGGAAAAAAAATTCTTAATGTGACATTAATTTTCCATGCCCAACAATTATGCTCCTACAGAAATAACTCTATTTCATTCCCTCCCTTAATCCTCAGAAGACATCTGGAGTGGTGAGAGTACCTGGGGAAAGGGATGAGTTGTGGAAGTGTAGGTGAAAAAAGTGCTTATGGTCCCATATTTAGGAAACCTAGAAAACATCTAGGTAGTCAAAATGAAAGAATAAAATTTAGTTTCCAATAAGAAAAATGAAAAATTTCTTCTTGTTTTCTGGATTCCTACTCACTTATCCTCAATTCCAAAATTTGAATAATGGTTTTTTCATAACTTATTTGGTAACAATACCTGACTTGAATTAATGGGAGGCTAATATTTCTGTGTAAAAATTCACACATAAGCATTGTCCTACAGAATTATCCACTTGTTTGAGATGCTGACTAACATCCTGTTGGATATGTTAAGTACGATATGAAATATGCATACCTTTTAAAGTCCATAAATTCTGAATTCTAAAAATGCATCTAAACTAAGGGCTATGGGTAAGGGACCATCTGCCTGTGACTACCCAGCTTTTATCAAGTACCATGTGTCACGGGAAGTGTTAAGTGATTTATTTTCAAAATCTACAATAACTTTACAGAATTGTCTTTTATAGATAAGAAAATTGAGTAATTAAGGCTTAAAATACTGACTTGCCCAATAAAAAGACAAGACAAAATTTGGATCCAGGTCTCTTAATTCTTAATTATTGCAGGTCACTGTCTCTATTAAAGCAAAGATACATAAAATGGGTGAGAGTTGCATAAGAAATCAAATGAAATAGGAGGAAAAAAGGCATGTGTTGATCATTAGAGTTGGTATGCCACACTATGAATTAAAAGGAAATGGGGGGGGGGGGGTTGCTGAAGTTATGGCACAGGTGAAAGAAAACGGCAGTGGAAGGGCCCTGTGATTAGTGATTGGGTTACATAAAGCAAGTCCAAGACTTCAGAGCTCACTGAGTTGACTAGTTAATGTAGGTCTTGTAGGAATGCTATAAGGAGAGAAATAAATGAAGATAAAGGTACTGTATCTTATGTTAACAACTCATTAGGCAAAAAGGAAAGGTAGCCTGAAAAATCAGTGAAAACACTAAATATAAAGGTAGGTATTTGTCATTGGTTCGTAATAAACTATGAACAAACTAAAAGCACATAATCTATGTCCAAGGTTTGGAATTAATGTACCATGGAATGTCCAAGCTACTACTTTACAATCAGTGTTTCTTATAGGATTATTACTGCTAACAGTAGTATAAAATATTAAAATTGAAATATTTTAAATAACATTGTTTAAACATTTGTATTATTAAAATTATTTTATTTTATTTATAAGTGTGATTCTGTACTTAATTGTTTTATTTGCATTGTAACTTTTGTTGTTGTTGTTGTTGTTGTTGAGAGTTGAGTCTCACTCTGTCACCCAGGCTGGAGTGCAGTGGCGCGATTTTGGCTCACTGCAACCTCTGCCTCCCGGGTTCAAGCTATTCTCCTGCTTCAGCTTCCCAAGCAGCTGGGATTACAGGCGTGTGCCACCATGCCCAACTATTTGTCTTGTGTTTTTACTAGAGTTTGGGTTTCACAATGTTTCCCAGGCTGGTCTCAAACTCTTGGCCTCATATGTGAACATTGATGCAAAAATCCTCAATAAAATACTGGCAAAACAAATCCAGCAGCACATCAAAAAGCTAGCTAGACTGCTAGCAAGACTAATAAAGAAAAAAAGAGAGAAGAATCAAATAGATGCAATAAAAATAATAAAAGGGATATGACCACTGATCCCACAGAAATACACACTACCATTACAGAATACTATAAACACCTCTACACAAATAAACTAGAAAACCTAGAAGAAATGGATAAATTCCTCAACACATACACCCTCCCGAGACTAAACCAGGAAGAAGTTGAATCCCTGAAAAGACCAATAACAGGCTCTGAAATTGAGACAGTAATTAACAGCCTACCAACCAAAAAAAAGTCTAGGATCAGACAGATTCACAGCCAAATTCTACCAGAGGTACAAAGAGGAGCTGGTACTATTCCTTCTGAAACTATTCCAATCAATAGAAAAAGAGGGAATCCTCCCTAACTCATTTTATGAGGCCAGCACCATCCTGATACAAAAGCCTGGCAGAGACACAACAAAAAAAGAGAATTTTAGACCAATATCCCTGATGAACACTGATGCAAAAATCCTCAATAAAATACTGCAAACCGAATCCAGCAGCACATCTAAAAGCTTATCCACCAAGATCAAGTTGGCTTAATCCCTGGGATGCAAGGCTGGTTCAACATATGCAAATCAACAAATGTAATCCATCACATAAACAGAACCAAAGAGAAAAAACCACTTGATTATCTCAATAGATGCAGAAAAGGCCTTCAAAAAAATTCAACAGCCCTTCATGCTAAAAATTCTCAATAAACTAGGTATTGATGGAACGTATCTCAAAATAATAAGAGCTATTTATAACAAACCCACAGCCAATATCATACTGAATGGGCAGAAACTGGAAGCATCCCCTTTGAAAACTGGCACAAGACAGTGATGCCCTCTCTCACCGCTCCTATTCACCATAGTGTTGGAAGTTCTGGCCAGGGCAATCTGAAGTAAATTTCTTATGAACCCAGGATTAGGCAAAACTTCTTAAGTTATTTAAGTAAAGACAAACTTACTTGTGTATTTTCTCCCTTTTCAATCATTCCCTTCTATTTTCATGTTACCAATTTCATGTATATGGGATGTATAGATGCAGACAGATGGGAACATGTTTTACAACATGCTTTACAACATGTTCCCATCTGTCTGCATGTATACATACCATATATATAAAATAGTTTTGCTATCTTTCTTAAGTATACATTTAAACATGTGGTCTCTGCTCTCAATTATCTTTCTTAGAAAATGAATAAAGTCCAAATATCCAACATCAATGAGAATATTAAATAAATTACAGTACTTTCCTACTGTGAAATATTATACGGTCATTAACATGAATGAGGCACATACGGTAATATGGAAAGATGTCCATCACATGTAGTTGAGTGAAAGGAGCCAGTTACAAAACAATATGATCCAGCAAATAAATGTTAGAAACTCATGTATGCAGAAGCTTATGGGAAAATATCTGGAAAGATATATGTCAAACAGTAGAGAAAAGGATTGAAAGTGGGGAAAATTTTTTTTAAGTTTCTATTTTATTTTATATCTGTGAATTGTCTAAATGTTTATAATGAACTCATGCTATTTTTATAATAATATTAAATGATATGCTGACTAGCTAATCATATTTGATGGTGTCCATTATTTAGCTAGATGCCCTCCCATGCCATTATTTACTCCATTTGATTTTTCTAATTTTACTTCCCATTCTCTCTCCCATTACACTGGATTTTACCTTTTCTAAACACTGCCTGTTTTGTTTCATGCTTCCACCTCAACCCAGAGTATCCGTATTTCCCCTAAATTCCATCTCCAAAGAAAATTGTGCATATATTAGATTTCCATATACATTAAAATACTCCATAAAAGGAGAAAAGTAAATATTCAAGAAATTATATATATATATAAAGTTTCTTTTTTAAGACAAGGTCTCACTCTGTTGCCCAGGCTGGAGAGCACTGGTGGGATCAAGGCTCAATGAAACCTCAAACACTGGGGCTCAAGCAATCCTCCTGCCTCAGCCTTCCTAGTAGCTGGGACTACAGGTGTGTACCACCACACCTGGCTTTTTTATTTATTTATTTACTGTAGAAACGGGGTCTCCTTATGTTTCGCAGGCTGGTCTCAAAATCCTGGGCTCAAGTGGTCTTCCTACCTTGACCTTCCAAAGTGCTGGGATTACAGGCATGAGTCACGGTGCTTGGCCTGTATTTTGAATCAACAAGCTTTAATATGTTTTAATACATTACTTCCTCAATTGTAAGGTGTCAAAAAGTAATAAAGAGTAGTTACAAAGTTCTTGAGCAGATAACTATTTTCCTTGTAAAAAGATGGCTTACTTAAACATCAAGAATGCTATGATAGCCTTGAATACCTTTTAGAATGAGACAGGACACAAAAAAAGAAAAAGATGCATAGCACCCTACAAATGTGAAAAAGCATGAGATATGTTTCTTACCGTTGTGAGGGTAAATGGATGATTTTCTAATGCAGATACACTGGGACAATGTAGAGTAATATACTAAAAAGCAACAAACGGATAAGTTTTAAATGACCAATTAAGAATTTCAACTATTTCAATGATGCTATGTTTGCTAAATTCCAAAAATTACATAAGGATAAAGGCTATTTAAAAAGTTGCTGACCACTGACTCACCTGACCAGGTCTTGCTTTAAAATTTTCTTTGACCATTCGGATTTCCATGACATCTGAGGGATGACTTATGACCAAAATGATGGTGACTGGCTTATTGCTCCGCATATACCTGTAAAGTCTTTCGGCACAGTACAGGCACAAAGGACCAGAAATCCAAAGCCAAGTCTAAGACAAATTTTTGAAAATATACTTCAAGAAATACTCGTATTGTAGAAATCTACACCCTGCCCAATTGCTTATTGCATACATTACAGTAATAGTATTTTAATTTGTATTTTAAATAAGAAAACATAATAAATGAGTAAAAAATAATAGATGCTCACTATCATTCAAACAAACAAAAGTATAAAATAAAACACAAAGTAATATCAAGACCCTGCCCTCATTCTCATGCTCTGGGTGTAACTATCCATGAACAAACAAGTGTATATTATTTCATACACCTTTCTATGCCTACAGATATGTAATGTATATACACAACATATTTAATAAAAGAATAAAGGGAAGTTAAAAATCTCCGATAAATCTGGGGATAATTTTAGAAATAAAGTAACAGTCTAACGTTTATTAAATAAGAAAACCCTAGATTTTTAATGTACATAGTGTATATGCATAATATACATACATATAATATGTGTATATATGTTAAATATGTATAGCACATATGTTTAAAAATGCAATATGCTAGGCATGTTGTTTACCACTTACTTTTATATAATATAATAAGAACATAAAATAATATTTATAATTTGGAAACCATGACAATTTTGAATATGTGTTGCATGGTTAGCCCTGATCCCAGGATACATGCAAACTTTGGGAAGTGCAGAAGCCTATGTGGCTTACTGTTCTCTTAAAATTACACACTTTGGCCGGGCGCGGTGGCTCACGCCTGTAATCCCAGCACTTTGGGAGGCCGAGGCGGGCGGATCACAAGGTCAGGAGATCGAGACCATCCTGGCTAACACGGTGAAACCCCGTCTCTACTAAAAATACAAAAAATTAGCCGGGCGTGGTAGCGGGCGCCTGTAGTCCCAGCTACTCGGGAGGCTGAGGCAGGAGAATGGCGTGAACCCGGGAGGCGGAGCTTGCAGTGAGCCGAGATCGCGCCACTGCACTCCAGCCTGGGCGACAGAGCGAGACTCCGTCTCAAAAAAAAAAAAAAAAAAAAAAAAAAAAAAAAAAAAAATTACACACTTTATCTTTCGCATCCCTTTGAGGCCTCCGACTAAAACTTGTCTTAATGGTCATTTTTTAAAGCCTCACTTTAGTTGTTTCAAATCTTCCTTCTTTCATGCAGACAGATCATGCCTCTTCTGCATATAATAACATTTAGCCCCACACTGTGTTATGAGTAGCATTGCAAGACAAGGTCTGCAATGTAGCAGCCTTGCACCTTTGAGATAATCACTTACTCTTTGAGTGTCAGGTCCCACATGAGCAAAACGGGAGTCACCATACCTGCCCTGTCTAATATTTGTGAATATTATGTGAAACTCAGAAAAGTTCTGAAAATTATAGAGACTAGTAAGGATCTAGAGGATTATTATTAATAATAATAAACACATGACTAATACACTATTCCAAAGTCATCTACAAATTCATTCTAGCTTTTGACTTCTCTTTCATCTCTTCCAATAGAGACATTTGACATCACTATTTCCTACTTCCACTTTTTATAGATGAGGAATAAACGGTGTAATTTGCATGGGGGTAGTTCTCACAGGCACAGAGGAAGATAAGGGCCCTTATTGAACTAATTGCTGAATACTTATGGACATTTACCAGGAGCAAGCATATTAGTCAAAGACCTGTGTTTACATGCTTCCTCTGCCACTTACTGGTTTGGAGACTTTGATTAAGGTAAGTACAATTTCTTTATCAGAAAATCGAGGGTGATATTAATTACCTCAAATAGTCATTGTGAATATTGCAAGAAACATTCTGTATGTCTAATAAGTGTTCTGTATTAGGCATACAGGACATTTTAGCACAATGCCTGGCAGATAATATTAAGCATTCAATCAACTGATTTTGCTATTTACTATTTACAATATTATACATAATATTATAATACAATAAAATAATAATTTGTGGTATTGGTGGTAGTTTTTTTACTACTATTTTTATTATTCAATCAGCTTGTCTCAAATGATGGGAAAAATATTTGTCATCTCTTGGCTGCAAGCACCAGTGCTGTTGTATGCAAAGCTCATATGGTCAGTTAAGTAGAAATGTTATATATCCTCTAATATCATAGATCTTTTGCATTCAACTGTCAGGTACCTGTAATGGAATAATAGGTACTAACTTACTGTTGAAACATCCTGAAATATCCTATTATGCATGAATATATAGCTTGAAAAACACATTTATATGTGATGTTGATCAGTCAAATGGAAACAAACTTTGTGGAGATCAAACACAAAATTAATCTGACCTGTGGAAAATTAGCTTAGAATCTGGGCTCTTCCATACAAATCTTCACAAATGTGTTCTGGGTAAATGCTTCCAGTTTTGAAAATCCTTCAGGGAAAGGTTCATGAAAATGTTCTGAGAAATACTCTGGTAAGGAAATATTCTGAGAGCTGGTTCGGTTAAGACTGATGCAGCCGGGAGGGTTGGTATCTAAATTAGTTTGATACTTCAGCAGCCCTCTAAAATTAAATTTAAAAAAAACAAACAGAGAACTGAAAAGATTTGAGATCAGGGGACATGGTAAAAGAAAATAATGTCTTTTATTTTGTTTTTGTTTTTGCTTTTTGTTTTTTTTTTGCTAACTTTACACAACATTTATCCAAAAAGTGTTCCTTATGTATTATGTTTAGGAGAAATTGAAAAATCTTAAAAACTTTTAAGAAATTCTTATCTATAGGACTAAAACAAAAATTTTGGCACTCCAAACAAATGCTATAAATATGTGGTAGAGAAGAATACATGCAATCTCTCCAGGCATTGTTGAATTTGACGGCCTTTACTTCAAGACTATTAGGCATTCATACAATCACATACAAGTTTTCACTTCAATAAACAGTATAATGAGGAATATTTTGCTAGATCTCCAAACATAAGGGAAAAATACAGGGAACATATTTAACTTGGCCAAGCCTGGATAAAACAAGCCTTGTGGATTTGCAGAGAAATATTAAACAGAAATAACTGGAACTGGAAGTTTGTCTCTCCTATGGTCTGAAAACAATGTATATACAGCAATCAGTCCCTAAATCTGTTTACTTTTCAATTTCTCCATAGACAGAACCACATAAAAAGTTCAAAATAATAAATCAGGCAGGAGAGCCCACACCATAAAAATCTCATTCTGATTATTTCTTATTTTGTGAGAAACCAAGACAAACAATTCAACTTTCTGTGTCCTGCCTTTCTTGTCAAGAAGTGGTTAACATCTACCTCATAGGGATAATGCATAAAATGACAGATTGTACACAGCATCAACAAGGTCACTGCTGCATAAGCAAGTATTGCATGACAAAGTAAGATTTGGAAATGCTTGAAAATTTTGCAGTATATTTTATTATTTTAAAGAATGCTAAGGAAAAATTTATTTCCAAGATTATCTGTTTTTGGTGGGCTTACAGTACAAGCTTTTTAAACTATCTTTCATGCTCCCAAATACTTAATTTTAGCAGTTTAATTGCCTGAGGTCAGGAGTTCGAGACCAGCCTGACCAACATGGAGAAGCCCCGTCTCTACTAAAAAACATACAAAATTAGCCAGGTGTGGTGCTGCATGCCTGTAATCCCAGCTACTTGGGAGGCTGAGGCAGGAGAATTGCTTGAACCCGGGAGGCGGAGGTTGCAGTGAGCCCGAGATCGCACCATTGCACTCCAGCCTGGACAATAAGAGCGAAACTCCATCTCAAAAATAAATAACGGCTATGATGCTTTTACAAAAATAATATTTTTAAACAAAAACTGTATAATGATACTAAGAGATCCATATATGAAGGTTAGGAAGGCAATGACCAGGCCAGTCTCTTGTTGTATTCACCATCTCCTCATCCTGATCACATTCCTTTCTTCCCTCTTTGGTTATGCTCACTTCCTTTTATAAATTTTATTTTCTTCCTTAAAACTAGTCATCATGAAGTCATTAGGGAGCCTTCAGTACACGTCAGGGGCATGCATTACATGACATCATAGTAGACCACACACAAACATACATTTTTTTAAAAAGTAATACAGTAGATATAGCCTATGTATGAGATAAATTGATAAATATCATACAAAATTGAGCCACATTTTTGTCACTAATCATTTATAAGTTTCTAGTCACACAATACAATTGCTGGGATATTATACTTAGACAACCTATGAATTTGATTCAGCTTTCTTTACATTAATAATTTACCCAAACCTTTTGCTCCTATTGGCCATCGGAAGGATAGTGACTGATAGCTAAGTAGGTAAAAAACCCCAAGCATTTATTCTACTGGCCAAAAGTTGAACAGACATGAGCATAATGCACTTAGCACTACTTCAATGGTTCTTCAGAATTCAACAGAGTCAAATCCGGCTCCTAACACTCCAGAAACTCATGATCTAGTTTGGAAGATATCTTCAAAGAAGGTGAACATAAGTCAGACTACAGACACTAACTGGAGTAGTGTTTTAATAATAGCTTAGTAATGTATGGAAAACACCAGGTCTAGCCCAGAGAAATTTATATGCATTTTACATTATCCTCACAAAAACTGCATGAACTAGGATCATTATTCCCATTTTAAAATTTAAAAATAAAAGTATTTTAAAAGATAAAATAATACCCCAGTGTCACACAGTTGATAAGTAGCAGGGCCAAGATTTGAATTCAGATCTGATTCAAATTCTATGCTCTTCACCTCTCATGATATATCACATTAGTTCACTGAATCCTCACAACATAACTCTGAGAAAGGTAAGGAAGGGGGAAGATTAATACTTGCTAAGAAAGTATCACATCAGTAATTTTTAGAACATCTATTTCTCATTTAAACTTCAAAACAAAATAATCATACAAGGTAAGTATTTTTATTTCTATTACACAGATGAGAAACCTAAGGCTTTCATTCAGGTAGGAGATTAACTAAGTATAGTCAAAGCACAGGGTTCAGAAAACTACCTAGCTCACTCCATCCCCCTATGTCATGCAAAGCAAATCAGATGGTTAAAGAGGTAGACATTGTAAAAGGGGTTCAAAATAAACAACAGTCAGATTGTGTGTGTGTGTGTGTGTGTGTGTGTGTGTGTGTGTGTGTGTGTGTTGGAATGGGGCTGCTTATAATTTAGGGTCCTAACACCAGGCAAATAAATGTCGTTAATCCCTTCTCCTGTCATAACATTCAAGTGGACATAACTCTACCATGCTCTAGGTCCTTAGAGTAGTGAATGTTGTTACTATACAGTAAAGTTCTTCAGGCCAGCCCAATCAAACAGTTGTGCTGTTCTTGGCACATAAAGTGGCACGTATTATTCTAAAATTCCTTTTAATTTTGAGAGCTTTGTATTATGTTCAGCTACACTCAAGATAAATAGCATAGGCCATCTCTGTCCTAAAACCCCATTAAAACTGTCCTTACTTTGTCTTCTTTTTTTACTTTCAGATTTCAAGCTTTATTTCAAGACTATAGTAATAAAAACAATATGGTATATGCATAAAAACACAAAAAACAAACAGAATAGAGAGCTCAGATTACTTTGTCTTAGTTGTAACTGTTGCCACCAAAGAAATGTGGATAAGATCTAAAGACAGACAATGATAAAATCATTCATCAAAAAAAACTCAAGTATGACATCCCAGGTCATTTGGCTGTAATTAGGTGGTGAAGGTACTGAAAGTTCACCGGAAGACAGGTTTTTAACTCAGTATTGAAAGGCCACCTACTGGTTAAAAAAAAAAAAAAAAACTTGTATGGTAAAGATCAGTGGCCTTAGATTAGGAGTACTTAAGTATCTCCCAACACAACAATGTCAGTCTGCAGAGCTGGGACTGAAAGCCCAGTTAGTCTGATTCCAAAGTCCGTGCTCCTTCCTCTGTACCAGGCCTATTCCCCTTGCAGAATATCCACACTACTTTATGGACAATCTTTAAATTGAAGACCAATGTATACATTGAGCAAAATTTGATGGCTTTATATGGCTATAGACTTAGAAACGGAGGGAGCATGTTTTATCAAACCAATAATTTTATGTGTTATTTTTCAAGCTCAATTGAATGCAATAACTTACTTTTTCACTGTATGAGTAAAGAGTAAAAGTGCTCATTTCTTTGGTATTAGTGCAGAATTTCTTAGAATTCTTATATTTGAAGGCCATTATAACAATCTTTTTCTAAAGAATATTGAAAAGGAATGTAGACTAGATATTAAGGATATTTGGATTGATAGAAAAAATCTGATATTATCTCTCTAATCCATTTACTTCACTGTGGCCACATTTATTAAAATTTGAGGCACGTGTTCTATATGATTTTTATGGTATTTTAAATTCCTGGTACCTTTATTTATTTTAGATGCATGCCTTTCTTTAAAGTAGAATGAAGTCTTCTCAAATGTAACAGAACCCACTTAAGATAACACAAAGCTCTGTGTCTATTTGCCAAACAATACTGCCCCTGCTTCTTGCCCTACACTGCCACTGTGATATAGCTCATTTAGACATATTATTTTATTAATTTTGGAAGCTTATTAGTTTCAATATTATGGTCACTGCCTTCAAAGGCATGCACAGTCTAGAGCAGCGCTGTCCAATAGAGCTTTCTGTGATAGTGGAAATGGTCTAAGTCTCTGATGACCAACATAGTAACTATTAGAAAAAAGTGGCTATGGAGCAATTAAATTTGGCTAGTACAGGTGAAGAACTGAATTCTTAATACTACTTCACTTTAATTTAAATTGAATAGCCACAGCACAGATATAATGGGTCATCAAACATAAAACCAAAAATGATCATTAAAAAGGGCAAAATGATTAATGCCATATAAACATATGATAACCTCTTGAAAGTAGAGATGGGTAATGAACTTTGATTATAAAATTCCAGAAAAGCTTCACAGAGAAGAAGGCAGCTGAAGGATGTAGAGATTCCAGGGGTTAGAGAATAGGAGAATGGCATTCCAATATGAGGAAGCCAGATGCACAAAGGTACTTGGTTTATTCCTAAATAAGCAGAAGGGATCATGTCTTATGCATTTATCCCTTATACATTCACACTCACTGCCAAACCTCAGCATCCCTCTAATACTTTTCTTGCACATAATAGATCTCTAATGCATTTCTAGTGAATTGATTTTAAAAGCAAACAATAAACACATAATTTGTTTTAATACAGCAAATCATGTAGGAATAAAAAAGACAGCATTCTTGTATGTATTGTTGTAGCTTTAATAAATAAATGCTAAATAATTTTAAAGCAAAAAACAAGAAGGGAAAAAGATATTAGTGAATGGTAAACAGAGAGTCTTGCCAAGTTATAATGACATGGTGAGGGATGAGGAAAGGAGGTGCACAGACTATGTGGAAATATAAGTGTTTATTATTAATTTTTTAAGTTTCATTGTATGATGTTCCAAGGAGAAATTTTGAAGTATCTGTGGAATGTCTAGTGTTCTCCTATCATGAGAAATAAAGGATTTTATGGAGTTTCAAAACTGTTTCTGCATTCAAAAGGATCTTAACATGTGCTATCAAACATTCAACCATGTTTCAAAGTTGTAGGTTTCTTTTTTTTTCCCTTGTTTTCCTCAAGAGACATTATAGTTATCCTATCTGGGTTTTTTTGTTTGTTTGTTTTGCTTTCTGTTTGTTTGTTTGTTTTTAATACCCGGCTGTGACAAAGTCTTATAAAATAACACAATACATTAAATGAATCCTAATAAGTAATAACATGATTTTATGGCAATCAAAACATGATTTTATGGCAAAAGATAAATATTACAAAATACCACATCTGACAAAAGGACAATGCCAGAATCATCCCTACTTTAATTTCATGTTAAAAAATATCCCACAAATGCAGTGTCACTTGTGTGACCTTTATATTTGTGGTATTTTAATCTATTTTGAAGGAGGAAAAAAAAATTCTTATCCCTTAGGAACCTACTTTTTTTCCTAATATTTTATAACATGATTTTTTTTCTTTATGGTAAAAATATATCTTGATTCTGACAGTTATTTTTATTTTGCTTCAAGTACAAAGAAAAAGAGTTTAATTCAAAAAATAAAACCAAATTGTATATTTTAAAAGTTATTGCAGTTCTCTAACTTCTGTAGACTCCACTAGAATGTGCACTTCTTAAAGTCAAGGGTTTATCCTGCTCCACTGCTATTTTTCTACTGCCTAAAATAGTGCTTATGACTTATAATAAGTGCTCAATAAATATTCATTGATTAACTTAGTGACCAGAAATGTATAAACGACTTTTGTTGTGATTGTTGTTGAAACACGTGATTGGGGAGTCATCTGGTTTTAACAGATATTTGAGCTCATTTTCAGCCTTCAAAAAGGAGGTCTATATTTTAGCAAATGGCATGTAGTAACATGACAGTTATTAAGTAACAAACAGTAACATTAAGTAACAGACAGTTATCAAGAGAGTCAAGTCTACTTGCTAGGTGCATTTAGAAGTGGAGTGCTGTCCTAAACTACAGATCCAGTGTGCCTCAGGAAATCCTAAGTATCTGGGTACCCACCCTACCAAAGCTTGTACTCCCACCCCCACTTTGTTTCTCTGGCCTAACAGAGTTCTTGCCTCTGCATTCTTTCCTGGCTCTTGCCTTTGATAGCTAAGAGTACTGCCATCTGCAGCTTAACCACAGCAGGAATTGTGTCTAGCTCTTACTGGTGGGGTGGTCCAAGCTTACAAGATAGGAATAACATCATGTGTTTGTAATCTGTGCAGGTGCACCGGACCTTGCTCTTTAGAAAGACCCTGCTATTGGTTCACTGCTCTGTTGTCATCATCTCCAAACGCTTAATAATTTTTTGATCAAGGAATCCCACATTTCATTTTGCAGTGGGCCCTGCAAATTAAGTAGCTGATTCTGCCACAATCTCTGTGCAGCTGACTAATGTATAGCCTAGGGTCTTAAGGGCTTAGGATCAACATTTACAACTTCCTTGAGTTCCTGAAGTAAAATAGGTCATTTCCCTAAGTTTCCTTAACTCAAAAAGAGAAATAGTACCTGTTCCTCTGTACTTCACAGGTATATAAAGGGAAGAGCTTTGACCCCTTGCAAAGAAAAAAAAATGTAAGCATCCATTACTTCTCAGTATTTCCTCAGCTTTCATGCTTCACTAAAATGACAGTGGAGGATAAAATATTTATTTCATGTTTCAGAAAAACAGTACTATACTGAAAATATTTCTTAAATAAATACAGTCCTTTTTCCTTCTCCTTTCCCCCAACTTTCTCATCTTATAATACCAGCTGTAAACACTGGCTAATATAAAAAAGTTCCCTGCAGAAAAACTGAGATAAAAATTATGTGAAAAAGTATTTGGTCTATCTCCAAAACTGGGGAAAAAATAAACTCGCAGCTTGGAAGTTTAAGAAAATCCATTAATATATACAACTTATAGCATAAATGACTTCACGTACATAAAAATGCTCTGTATATACTATATCTATGTATATAAGCAGACATATATACATACAAACTATAGAAATATAAGGCATCTTTAATGGGGAAAATGTCACATGACCTTAATCCCTACTGCCAACTGGCTTACAGCATAAAATATCAACAAATGTGAATAAACCATAAGATCTTAGTCCATAATTACTATAGAGAAATACTACTTTTTACATAAAATTTAAAAATCCAATGAATAAAAAATTGGAAGTTGGCAAACAAAATTGGAAGTTGGCAAACAAAATTGGAAGTTGGCAAACAAAAGATATAAAGGTAAAAAAAACTTTATATCTTAAAGATCATAGTTATATAGGACATTGTATTTATTAACATATTGAAAATATGTAAATATTATGGAGGAGAAGAATTTGGATTCCATCTAAGAGAGATCTAATTATTCAATAATATTTTTCACCCCATATATTTAAGTGAAAAATTGAAGAACTAAAAAGTGAAATAAAACAATTCAGGAGAGCTGGGTCTGAGCATGCTGGATCAAGCCTGTAAACCCAGCACTTAGGGGCTGAGGTGGGAGCATTACTTGAGGCCAGACTTTTGAGACCAGCCTGAGCAACACAGAAAGACCATGTCTCAAAAAAATAAAATAAAATAAAATATAAAATAAAATAAAGTAAAATAAGAGGCATGGGTTTTTTTTCTTTCAGAATTTTTAGCCACAGAGCTGCATAAAGACCCCGAACAAAAATGTGCCAGTCTACAATATAATCAACATAGTTAAGATTTAAAAGCTAATTCCTTTGGCATGGGAATCAATATACTAGTTGCCATAATAACTAATTACCTAGATAAGACTAAATATAAATGATAGTTACAAAATGACAGTCCAAGTTATAGTTAAACAAATTTAGAGATTATCCTTTATTGTCATCTGTAATGCCTTGATACTTGAGGAAAATTGGAAAAGCCTAGAAGGACAACACGTTCCTAGCTTTAACTAATTAATGCAATTCAGCTTCATCCAGTAAATACTGAGTGAGTGATATGTGAAAGGGATTCCCTGCATAAAGATGGGTAATAAACACTCCTATCCCCAATACCACTCTAGTTTACCTAGAATATGGCACAATGTTCTATTTTATTTTTCTTTTTAGGGTTGGAACTCACAGATACATAAGGAGGTTAGGGAGAAGAGAACTCAGTGTTGCCCTGTTACAATGAAAAGCATCACCAGGAAGAACTCAGCCAGAGCCCACAGAGGGAGCATTTAGACCCAGTCCTAGCCAAAAAGGAATTGCCCATTCCAGCAGTCAAAACCTAAGCCCCAGCAAGCCTTGCCATTCTGGGCTAAAGTGCTCTGGGATTGTAAATAAACTTGAAAGGCAGTCTAGGTTTAAAGGACTGAAATTCCTTGCAAGTCTTGGTGCTGTACAGGGCTCACAGCCAGTGACATGGAGGGCACACACCCCAGTGAGACACTAGCCAGAGCAGCCAAGAGAGTGCTTGCACCCTCTCTACCAAGCTCAGGCAACACAGCTCACAGTTCTGGGAGAGACCTCTTCCTTCTGCTTAAAGAGAGGAGAGGGATGAATGAAGAGGACTTTGTCCTGCCTCTGGGATGCCAGCTCAGCCACTGTAGGATAGGGCCCTGGGCCCTGATTCTAGGCACTAACTGTCGAATGACATTTCTAGACACACCCTGGGCAAGCAAGAAACTTGCTGCCTTGAAGAAAAGGACCCAGTCCTGGCAAGATTAATCATCTTCTGACTAAAGAGCCATTGGCCCTTGAATAACCAGCAGTGGTACCCAGGCAGTACTAGCCATGGGCCTTGGGTGAGACTGAGAGAAGTTCTGGCTTTAGGTGTGAGCCAGCAAATTCCCAACTGTGGTTGTTATGGAGAGGGACTCCTTCTACATGAGAAGAGGAAAGGGAAGAGTGAATGGGACTTTGTCTTGCAGGTTACATACCACTTCAGCCACAGTGGGGTAGAGCACCAAGCAAGGTTCCCTGATTCCAGGCATTGGCTCTCAGATGACATTTCTTGACACTCCCTGGGCCAGAGGGGAATGCATTATCCTGAAGTAAAAGTCCCAGGCCAGGAAGCATTCACTACAAGCTGACTGAGGAGCCCTTGGGCCTTGAATGAACATAGGCAGTAGCTACGCAGTACCTCACTGTGGGCCTGAGGTGGGTTATATTGGTTGCAAGCCTCATTGTAACCACAAATCAGAAAACATACAACAGATACATAAAAAATAGAAAAAGAAGAAATTGAAACATACCCCCTCACCAAAAGGAAGACAGGATGGAAGGAAAGAAGAAAGAGAAGACCACAAAACAATCAGAAAGCAAATAAGAAAATGGTACCAGAAAGGCCATACTTATCAGCAATTACATAGAATGTCAATGAAATAAACCATCCAATCAAAAGACATACAGTGGTTGAATGGAGAAACAAAAAGACCCAACGATCTGCTGGTTACAAGAAACACACTTCACCTATGAAGATACATATAGACTGAAAATAAACAGATGGAAAAACATATTCCATGCCAATGGAAACCAAAAAGGAAGAGGAGAAGCTATACTTAATATCAGACAAAATAGATTTCAAGACAAAAACCATAAGAAGAGACCAAAAAAATCAAATCATATTGTGATAAAGGGGTCAATTCAGCAAGATGATATAACAATTGTAAATATATATACACCCAAAACTGCAGCACACAAAAATGTAAAGCAAATATTATTAGGGCTAAAGAGAGAGAGAGAGACTAAAATACAACAATAGTTGGAGAATTCAACATTCCACTTTTAGCATTGGACCGATCTTTCAGACAGAAAATCAAGAAATAAACATCAGACTTAATCTGCACTATAGACCAAATGGACCTAATAAATATTTACAGAACATTTTATCCAATGGCTGCAGAACACAGATTCTTCTCCTCAGCACATGGGTCATTCTCAAGGATCATATGTTAGCTAACAAAAAAGTCTCAAAACATTCAAAAACTTGAAATAATATCAAGCACCTTTCCTGACCACAATGGAATAAAACTAGAAATCAATAAGAGGAATTTTGGAAACTATACAAATACACAGAAATTTTACTATATACTCCTGATAACCAGTGAGTCAATGATGAAATTATTGAGGAAATTTTCAAACTTTTTGAAATGCATGATAATGGAAATACAACATACCAGAAGAATGAAACTTGATCTCTATCTCTTCCTAAATTAAAAAAATCAAAATTGATTGAAGACTTCATCTAAGACCTAAAACTATGAAACCTCTAAAAGAAAACACTGGGGAAACTCTCCAGGACATTGGACTGGGCAAAGATTTCTTGAGTAATATCCCACAAGCAAAGACAATCAAAGCAAAAATAGACAAATGGAATTACATCAAATTAAAGAGCTTCTGCACAGCAAAGGATACAATCAACAAAGTAAAGATCTGACCCAAAGAATGGGGGAAAATATTTGCAAACTATCCATATGACAAGAGATTAATAACCAAAATACATAAATAACTCAAATAGTTCTGTAAGAAAAAAATCTAATAATCAGATTTAAAAATGGGCACAATATCTAAATTGACATTTCTCAAAAGACATACAAATAGCAAACAGGTATATGAAAAGGTGCTCAACATCATATCATCAGATAAATGCAAAGTAAAACTACAATGTGATATTATCTCACCACAGTTAAAATGGCTTTTATTGAAAACACAGGCAACAACCGATACTGGTGAGAACGTGGAGAAAAGGGAACCCTCATACACACTGTTGGTGGGAATGTAAGTTAGCATAACCCTTATGGAGAAAACTTTGGAGGTTCCTCAAAAGACTAAAAACAGAACTACCATATGACCCAGCAATCCTATTGCTAGGTATATACTCAAAAGAAAAGAAATCAGTATATTGAAGAGATACCTGCACTTGCATGTTTATTGTAGCACTATTCACAATAGCCAAGATTTTGAAGCAACCTAAGTGCCCATCAACAGATAAATGGATAAAGAAAATGTGCTACATATAACAACGGTGTACTATTCAGCCACAAAAAGAAGGAGATCCTCTCATTTTCAACGACGTGGGTGGAGCTGAGGTCATTGTGTTAAGTGAAATAAGCAAGGCATAGAAAGACAAACTTCACACGTTCTCACTTATTTGTGGGAGCTAAAAATGAAAACTGAACTCGTGAAGATAGAGAGTAGAATGACGATTACCAGAGGCTGCAAATGAGATAGGGAGAAGTGGGGATGAGTATTGGTTATAAAAATATAATTAGATGACTAGAGTCAACAATAATGTGCATTAAAAAATAATGAAAACAGTACAATTTGTATGTAACACAAAGAAAAGATAAATATTTGAGATTATGAATATCTCATTTATGCAAATGTGATCATTACACATTGTATGCCTATATCAAAATATCTCATGTATCCCATAAACATATACGCCTACTGTCTATTCATAAAAATTAAAAATAGAAAAGTTTTTAAAATGGAGAACATTACATAGACAACAATAAAAATATATGTGTATATATATGTGTGTGTATAGTGTCAATTTTATGTACAATAGCTAATATTTCTCTTCTAATAGGTCTGGGAGATACAATTATTTTTCTTTATTGCACAAATCAGGAAGCTCTATAGAAAACTGATTTGTCTAAGATTAGTGATCTTCTAGGAATCAATCCTGTTTCTTCAGTTTTATAACCCAGGGCATTTGTTTCACTATATTTAAAGTCAAAATACCAAAATGTTTGGGATAGCAAAACTATGGTAATTCACAAATTGCATGCTTACTTGGGTTCATTTATGTATTTACTTTGGAATTCCATTATCAATTTCGTCCCTCACATTTGAATAATAACTTGATGGGTAATCTAATATTTAGAGAAAATTCATAGCAAAATTCTAAAAGGTATGGGTTTTGGAAATCTGTGGACTTAATTGATTTTTCTATATGATGAATAATGTCTTTTCCCCATTGCTTTCTTTGCTATGTTTTGACTTAATCCTTTTATAAAGACACACTGGCAATAAAATACTGATAAGAATATCTCTTCCATAGCATTTTTATCTGCTCCAGTTTAAATCCTAGTCTTCTTCATTGTTATTTTCAGGTTACATGGAAGAATTCTGGCAAGTAAAGTATCACATAAATATAATTTTATTATTAGATTTATTATAAAATGATTACATTATATTATAAAGTTATCATATTATTATGTATCTTAACAAGGTCAAACATTTTAGGAAATTTATCAGGCAGCATCATAAAGAAGCCATTTTCTTCTTACTCCATTTTCTGGGAGCTAGTTAGATTTCACCTTCAAAACCTTGAACTCTATGTACCCTGAATCAAAATTGAACTTCTTATTCAAAACAGGCAAACATATATGTATATATACTCACCAACTTACATGGATAAATAGAAAAATATATCCTAGATTTTTACATGACATAAATATTTTTCATTCATAAGCAAGGGTACTTTCTAAATGATGAATAAATAATTCAATAATTCAAGAAAAGGGTAGAAGTTAAATTCAGGGGTCAAACTTCATGGGCTCAATCTTAGTTTTTTCAGTTATTAGCTGTGTGACTTTGGACAGTTACTTGATTCAATCTTTCATGCTTCAATTCCCCATCTGTAAAATAGAAATGATAGAAGAACTTATAGTACTGTGCATATTAAAAACAAACAAAAAAAAGTGTGTGTGTGTGTGTAAAGTGCTAAGAATAGTCCCTGTCACATATTCAACATTATCTAAAACTAGGGAATTATTATGAATAGTATAATTATTATCCTCTAAAATGATAATGCAATTGTTAAGTTGTTCATTATATTTGTCAAGTTCTCTTTCCAGTAGCCTTCATGGAAGGAAAAAAATGCCCCAGTGGCTTTTATTTTTCCCGCAATGCAGTGTTTCTAATTCTAAATAAAACTGAAGCAGGCTCTATAAAATGTGTCAAAGTGATATTAGATATTATAGCTTTTAGGTTAAAATCTAGCTTTAAAAACTTCAATTCCATATTTTTTGAAACATTTTTGACCACACAAACTTTAGGGTATCTAACGAAAGTTGAGAAACTTGCTTTATACAAAAATATACATATGTGTCTCAAAATTAAACATATACATAAATATGCAGATATATGTGTGTATGTATTTCAGGAATTAATGAATCCCTGAATGCATTCAATGAGTCCTAGGGATTATGGAGCCATGTTAAAAACCCCTATCCTATGGAAGGAGAAGTAGAATTTTGTGATAGAAATAATGGGCACCAAACTGATAACGAGTATGCCAGACTCATTAGAAACTAGGCATCTACGAAGTATTAGAACAGGTCATCTGTATCAGTGATAGAGAGTTTATAAAAGATTTTACCCACTGTCATGAACACCCAAATCCTCAGCCTTCCAATGACCATGGTAGTGGACATCTAATTACAATCTCTAAAGTGAGACAAAGCTAGGCAAACCTACAGTGTGTATTATTTGAAGGTTCTGTTTCTCAAATACACACGCAGAGCCCCTATTCAAGGTAAGGACTCCTTTTGTGGCTCTAGCTCAAACAGTGCATTAGCCTCTCTTAAAACTTTCCCCACTGCCTAGGAATAGGTAGAATACCTATATGACCTAGTTTTTCTATAGCCACTGATGAATCATCAATAGCATCCCCATTCATTCTCAAAAGTATCTGGTTTGGACAATAAATTACAAAGTCACTGCAAATGTACAGGCAAGAAATGGGAAACTGAAAAGAATGTAGAGGAAAGTAAAAATTTTCTCCCTCAGTACTAGAATAGGATTGTTTAAAATACAGCTTGTGGGCCTTCCATTCAAAATGCAATTTGACTAGATTCTAAGAAGAGCAAGTGCCTCCCACCAGCAGCAAGATGACCAAGCTTTTCCCTCTGCCACATCAGTGTGGGTGAAGGAAGACTTCCACCAAAGTGGCTTCTAAAAGAGAAGATACTTGGGTATCAGCAGTCCTTAACACTTCACTATATTGCATAAATATCTCTATCCCCTAACAGTATATCCTTAATGTCCTCCTCCTGAGGCCCGAGGCCGTAATAGATGGAGGTTATTTTCCGGTCAGCACAATAAGCCAACCCCCACAATATCTGTCTCACCCTGGTTAACGTCTTGAGTCTAAACTCCTGTGACGTTCCCTGTTAAACTATCCACCTATGACACTGCTGGGGGTTCATTAATGTCACTGTTGAAAAGCTTGCCCACTGTGTTCCCCCGGCATAAAGAATAAATGTTTTTAAAAACATGCACATAAAAATACTCCTTTTAGATTTCCTAAAAAAAAAATGATTCAAGTAGAAGATAAATCATGCTCTATGATTAACTCTTGCTAACAGGTAGTACCAAATGGCAAAGAGCTCTGCTTAAAAGAATAATTCAGGTATCATTCATATAATAAAAAGATCTGAGAGGTGCAGCAGAGCTAGCACAAAAAAATATTTACACTATTAATGTGCTGTCATTGCCATCCAAACATTTGAGGAGGATCTTCCCCTCTATCATTTCCAGAATTATCACATTATAGTCTCTCTCACTCACTTAAATAAAGACATAAAATACAATCACCACCCACACAGCACTCTCCAAGCTAAAGCCAGTGGGAGTGTTGACTATGGTGAGATTGCAGAAGCTAAGGTGCCAAATCTCATTTACAATGCATTCCCTCCACATTTCTTCGAAAGGAGCTGGGTTAGGCTCTTAAGCAGAGGCTCTGCGACATTCTTAATTTATTTTCCCTCCAATATCCTTTTTATCAGTAAGTGAGAATAGCAGTATGCATCTCCTGAGTTTTTCAAAAGAAAATGAGGAAAGAGATATCCAGTTCTATACATGTTTGGAAAGAGGAAATGGTTTTGTTTTGTTTTAACCAGGTATCTTAGGAATTGAATATCTTTAACGCAGCACACCAATAGCAACCTCCTAAAAACGTATATTAAAAATCAAAACAAAAAAATCCTCAGGAAGAAGGCTTGTTTTGCAAAGATAAACCTTTATTGCTAAAAATCAATAGAATTTTAGAGATCTTAGAATATTATAATTGTTGCCATATCAAGGAATATTCCTTTGAGCTGCTAAGTAGTTTTCACTATGTTCATCAAATTACTTTGCTGATAAGAAAATCTGGGCTTTTCAAAAGTGTTGTGTCTTTATCAAAAAACCTGATTTTTCAAAGTTAAATGTGGAGTGTCATTCTTACAAAGCTATAAGTATTGGTACTAGTATAATTTGTTCTTACTAACATTTATTGAGTATGTCTATATTCTGCCTACTTTGCTGCATTACTTTAAACCCAAGACAACACTATGATATCAGTGATTTTATGAATCCCATTTAATTGCTAACAAAAATCAAGGACAAATTATCTGCCAAGCTCATACGGGTATTAAGTGATGTATCTTTTAATTTCTATGCTATACTAACATCTTGGAGAAGAAAATTAATGTATTTTAAAGATGTATTTTAACACTAAAAAGAAACATCTAGTTTAGTGTACATGAAACGTCATCTTTTTAGGGTGGCATGCAACAGATTTATTTATAAAAAATGAAGAGAATCGCTAAAATATACAACAAGAATGAAAACCAGGTTAAGCCAAGGGCACAGATAATCATAGAACAAAAAATTGGGGTCCTAAATAATACCGATTGCAATGTTTGTAGTGAAGAAAGTGAGACTTTCACTCTGCCAAAATCAGATCACATACTCCAAGAACATTTAGTTTGGTGTAAGTTTTAAAAGGGATACAGAGAAGTGTTGCCAAATGGGGGCCAGCATAACTTAGTGGTTAAGAATGTTAATTTTGGTACCTGATACCTGGGTTCAAAGTGGAAATCTACTTACTAGCCATGGCCCTCAGCAACTTATCTCTCACTGCTCCTACTCTCTCAGCTGAACATTGAGAATAATAATAACAATAATAATAATAATCAATTTTCAGGATTGTTAGGAGGATTTAATGAGAGCAAATGTTAGTAAAAGAGAAGCATTCAATTAATACTAATTGTTAATATATTCAAAGAGACAGTTCAGAAAATTGAGATCTGAAATATCACAACGTGAGAAACAGATGAATAGAATTTAGAAAAGTGGGCAACTTAACTTCCATGGCCTCCAGAATCACAGACTTTTAAATAGCTAGACAGAAATTACAGTAAAATAATTCCAACCAAAAAAGAAAGAACATTGTGAGAATTAGAACTTCCCCTAAGACACAATAGACATCTTCAAAATTAGGCATTGACTTAGTAGATAAATTGTAGAGGAGCTTAAAAGAGGCTTGATCAAGATATCTTTTCAGCTTCCTTTAAAATTTAAGATTCTATGAAAAAAAATGACCTTAGAAAATCATATGAAGCAACTTCTCTTACTGTAGAAGTCTGCTTAGGTAGAAAAACCAGTCAACAATGTCTCATCACCTCATCTTTGAAGCCTAATATTTTCTAGAATTTCTAGCCCACACATAATTCTCTGAATTGCTAGCATTCATGTAAATAACACATGAGTGTTTACATTTTAAAAATATGCAGTTTTATAATACGTCTAGCTTTTCCTATTGATTTTTCAAAATTCCAAATCAATGATCAATGCTGGATGACTAGAGATCATGCAATATATTGCTCTTCTTTACCTTATGGTACTTACCACATTGATGGACAGAGAAGCTAATGCCAAGCAAATAGTGATTTTCTGTTCAGACCTAAAGCATACTGTTGAACAGAAATATCAATATAATTCCAAGAAATTTACTTTGAACAATTGTACTTCATTTGTATGACCAAAAGTTGAAGAACAAAGTTATCTAGGTATTTCAGAAGTTAAAATATGTCTGTTTCCAACATTTGCACAAATAACTTAAATAGACTTAATTACAAGCCAATCCTTCATCAATATAGTTTTTTTTTAATTTTGAGAAAATGGTAAAATGTTATCAGTAGTAACATTTCTCATACCAGAAGCATATCTATGTTGCTTTTTTAAAAATTAAATTTCCTGGAAAAAATGTGCACTGCAGAATGTTTATTGTATTATGCATGGCTTGCATGACGTGTTTCAAAATTAGAATAATTGCTTTCTTCATTTATACCTATAATAAATAAATACACATTAATTTAGTTTAATAGTTGATTGATTATATATAATTCATCCTATAGATGCCTACTATTTCTCTGTATAAATCAAAGTCACTTTCTATGACGCTTGTTCTATAAAAGTAAAAATCAAAATTTAAATATGCATTCCTTTTACTTCCAAAAAAGTAAAGAACTCTCAATGTAATCCTCCTCTTTAAAAAGAAGTCTGTTTGAACTGCTGATCCTTTAAAAAAAAATTGACACTATTTTGATTTACAAAGAAATCGTTTTCTTTCAGAGTTTTAATTTAGTAAAACATAAACGCAAAATAATATATGATTATACTAATAAATGATTGCATTTTTATTTTCTATATCTATCTGATATAGGGACATAGATGAATAGACAGATCACAATCTCAAAGCAGTAAAGATAAAGGCATTTAAACAAATACTAAGATCAAATTCTCAGAAGTACAGACCTCTCCAAAAAAATAAAGCCTTGTAGTAAAAACTTAGGAGTTTCTGAATCAGAATGCCTAGGTTTGAATCTAGGATCCATCAGTAAAGTAAACTTCAACAAGCTACTTAATCTTTCTAAACATCAGTGTTCCCACTTCTGACACATGATTTGGCTCTCTATCATTGGTGTATAAGAATGCTTGTGATTTTTGCACATTGATTTGCGTCCTGAGACTTTGCTGAAGTTGCTCATCAGCTTAAGGAGTTTTGCGGCTGAGATAATGGGGTTTTCTAAATGTACAATCATGTCGTCTGCAAACAGAGACAATTTGATTTCCTCTCTTCCTGTTTGAATACCATTTTTTTTTCTCTTGCCTGATTGCCCTGGCCAGAACTTCCAATACTATGTTGAATAGAAGTGGTAAGAGAGGGCATCCTTGTCTTGTGATGATTTTCAAAAGGAATGCTTCCAGCTTTTGCCCATTCAGTATGATATTGGCTGTGGGATTCTCATAAATACCTATTATTTATATTTTAATTTTTAATCCAATGATTCTCTTACACACACACACTCACACACATATATACAATCACTAGAATAAAGTGTTACAAAAATACTTATTTTTACCATGAGTGATGCATTCTACTTTTCTTTTCCAGATCTTTCTTATTAAAATGCTATCTGTTCCTCATTAAACTATAAAGTTAATTTCTCAAGAAAAAGGCATAACCTGTAGTTTTAAAAACACTAACTTTATAATACATTTCTGAAGGAAGTACTTTTTGTTCTATTTTACACAAAAGAAAACTGAAACTGAGAAGAATCATGTAACTGTTGAATTCCAATGTCAGATCTGGGACTTCAATTCAGTTCTCACAGACACCGAAATCCATATTTTTATCTGCTGTACTATCTTGTGTCAATCATTGATCATTTATGTCTCATTTTAATTTAGCCTTTGCAGAGGAACTTATCAAGCTCCTTTAATTCTTATGGTAGTTTATCTTTCTGTCTCTTTGCATCTGTATTATGGAAACCTTATAATTCATTGCCTCGCATTTAGACTATTACAACAGATTCTTCCATTCTTCAGATCTGCCCACTCCCATTCATCCCCTAGGTAAGTTACCATTTAGATCAAAGAGAAAGAACAATTCCTCAGTTACATTTATTCATGTTCTTTCAGTCCCAGGCACAGGTCTGAACACAGAATAACTACTTAAAAGTTGTTCTCTTGAGTTCATTGGATTTAGTTCAGTCTTTGGATCAAAGTCTGCAGAATCTAGACATTCCATCAGATTTACTGGGAATAAACTGAAAGGAATTTAGTATCTGATCACACAGTAAGAATTCTGCTGAGAAGAAGTGAGACTGTAGGACAAACTTTATCAAGTAACTTACTGTTGAGTCAAAATGAGAGTGGAATTCTCAAGACTCACATATGTTTATTACACATCTTACTATTATTCCAATACCAGCTGGCATGAGATTATGCCCCCAAATTATCATCAGTAATAACATTTTCATTCAAGTCAAGCAGTAAGAAATTCTGGAAGCAATGTGCTTGGTTTTAATCCCAGCTGATAGATATCTCCTGCCACTCACCCCAGAGAAAACCAGGCTAGTTAACCTGCCCCATCTCCATCCCACAGTGTTTTACCCCACACAGGGTCCTAGTCAGAATTCCAACCCGGACAAGAGAACCAATATAAAAACAGGTCTGATATGGTTTGGCTGTTTCCCCACCCAAATCTCATCTCCAGCTGTAATCCAAATTGTAATCCCTACATGTCAAGGTCAGGGTAGGGGTGGTCCTGGTGGGAGGTGATTGGATCATGGGGACAGTTTCCTCATGCCGTTCTCATGATGGTGAGTGATTTCTCACAGGATCTGGTTGTTTGATAAGTTTCTGGCAGTTTCCCCTGCCTCACTCTCTCTCCTGCTGTCTTGCTTCCCCTTCTGCTGTTATTGTAAGTTTCCTGAGGCCTTCCCAGCCATGTGGAACTGTGAGTCAATTAAACCTCTTTTCTTTATAAATTACCCAGTTTCAGGTATTCTTTATAGCAGTGTGAAAACAAACTAATACAAAGGCTATTTACAGCAGAGAAAATCTGTATTAGCAATATTGGTGATAAAATAATCTCTCAACCTAGAAATCTTTCCTAGAAAAGTAGTAGAGAAACAAAAAAAAAATCATTATTGAATAAGAATTAATCTAGAATGTGAGCATATCACAGGCAATCCACAAAGAGATTGCAAAGACAGAAAGAAATTTTATATAGCCAAGCAGATACAGCCCATTACACACATATTATCAAGATAAATAATAACTAGTCTTTGAGTAAGAGGGCTTGACAGCACCACTTTAACTTTACCAGCTAACTGGGGTGACCATTTATTTTAGCTAATTGGAATTGGCTTTACTTAGAAGAGAAACAAACATTTTTTTTTTTTTAATGATGTTTACATTTCAAAGAGACAGCTTCCAGGTCCTTGAGAAAGACATTCCTGGATGATTAAGCTGAAAAAATCTTGCCTAGGTTTCAAAAGGATGTATTTTTTTTTTCAGAAATAGTATCAAGTATGTATAATTACAAGTTTTCTAAAGTAAATGCTCAAAATAAAAGGGGGGGGAGGGGAATCTCTTATTTTCATAAAGCATGGATCTAGCTTTTTAAAATTGCATTTTATTTATTTTTCTAAATGGCTGTAAAACTGTGGTCCTACCACTATTGAAAAATTCTTTTCACCATGATCTGAAATTCCGCATTTATCATAAACTATCTTCACATATGTATTTTTGAGTTTTATATTCCATCCTAGCTCTATCAAATTCATTGATAAACCCATAGTATTTTTTAAATTTCAGCTGCATAATATGCTTTAATATTTTAGAATGCTATTCTTTCTCATTATTCTTCTCTTACTGAAGATTCCCAGATATTCTGAGATCTTTTATTTTCACAGAATTCATTTAAAAGCAACTTGTCTAGATCCAACAATCCCCATAATTTTAGATATCTGTTTCTAAATAGATATTCGGGGGTAGTTATAGATATAAATATCTTGGAAGGAGGCATGCAAGAGACTTCTAGATATTACCTAATTCAGTATCTCATCTTTAGGGTGGATTAAATATCTTTCTAAATCTATGACCCTCAGTTGTATTCTTAATGATTCCTAAGACTACATGGTAGATGTTGACATTTAGTTAGCAATCGGCAGAAAGGCTTTTACAGATTACATTTTTAAAAACCAATCTGATGTATTTTTAGAGGGCTGTAATTAGAAGGCATAAGTACACAAATGATCAAAGTTATCAAGTTATCAATTTACTGAAATCAAACTTTATGCTTTATTATTCATCTGGGTCTGCTGTCCATTTAAATTTAGTGAAAAAAATAATCCAAATTAAAATAATTTGATGAGAAATACTACAGAATAACTAGTATACTTTTAATGTAAGCATATAGAGTTTTTAAAATTTATCTTTTTAAAAATTAAAATGGCATGTACATGGTTTTAGAAGCTTAATAGTGGTACAAGACTTATAATAGTTTCCTGCCCTAGTTCTCCTTACCCTTAGGCAATTTCCCCAGAGGTAATTAATTCCATTCTTTTTGCTGGTTCTGCTGGAATTCACTTCCAGAGTTGTTAAAAAAAAATGCTTTTAGTCTGGGAGCAGTGACTCTGGATTGTAAATCCTAACACTTTGGAAGGCCAAGGCAGGAGGATTGCTTGAGCCTAGAAATTTGAGGACCAGCCTAGGCAACATAGCAAGACCCCATCTCCACACACACACAAAAATTAGACAGGTGTGGTAGTGAACACCTATAGTCTCAGTTATTGGCAGGCCAAGGCAGGAAGATCACTTGAACCCGGGATGTTGAGGCTGCAATGAACCATGATTGCACCACTACACTCTAGCCTGGACAACAGAGTAAGAATTTGTTTCAAAAAAAAAAAAAAAGAGTTTTTAGTGTGCTTTCTTATTCTTTATTTATCCTGCTATTGATTTATCCTCCTATTGTTATATAACACTTCATAAACAAAATGATACTTGAATTGAATTTTGAAAGTTGAGGCCTTCTCCAGGTCTTCAGTGGGAATTTGGGATGGGAAAGGCAGACTAAGTGTAAGGAGCAATATGAACAGAGGCACATACAGAAGTACCGTGGACACCATTTGAAACTCCTATAGGAATCTCCAAATGCAACGCTTAAATTATTGATCAATCAGGAAGCATGTATGTGTAAGCAGAGAAAGGAGAGAGCTGATATGTATTATATGATATTTAATAGCCAGTAAAATCTGCAAATAAATATATGCAGCGTATATACAGGAACTGTTCTGGCACCACCTGGTTGTTGGCTTATTCATTCAAACCTTTAGCTCAACAAAAGAATGTTTAAACAATGACATGGAAACAAAAAGTAAACTAGCATTGTTTGCTAATTTATAGGACTCAACAAACAGTTTGTGTGCTAAAAAAACCTTTGTGAAGACATCTGCTGCACTGAAATACAGACAATTTGTCCAAGAACAGGGTAGACAGCAAGAGCTTACATGTTTAATCAACTAATTGTTGCCCTTGCTTACTTAAGATCTAGCATCTACCCTACAACATAGTAAACCATAATAAATATTTATTAATTGAATAAATAAATGATCATATGGGCAAATAAGTATAATCACAGCCCTAAACCAAAGGAAACATAATGGAGGTTCTGGGAAGAAGGCATAAGGAGAAAAAAAATTCTAGCACAAGGCGAGTGGATTACCTGAAGTCAGGAGTTCAAGACAAGCCTGGCCAACATGGCGAAACGTCACCTCTACTAAAAATACAAAAATTAGCTGGGCGTGGTGGCATGTGCCTGTAATCTCAGCTACTCAGGAGGCTTAGGCAGGAGAATGGGCTTGAACCTAGGAGGCAGAGGTTGCAGTGAACTGAGATCACACCACTTCATTCCAGCCTGAGTGAAAGGGCGAAACTCCATCAAGGGGAAGGGGGGGAAGGAAGGGGAGGGGAGGGGGAAACCTACATCTTCAGGAGTAATAGCAACACTACAAATCCATGGGGAGTTATTTGAAGAAACATATCCTAATTTGGGAAGAGGCAAGTCAAAGAAAGTAATTAAAACTATTCACTAAAAGAAATGGGAGGGTTACCTCAATTCAGTGGAACAGTAATTAGTAGGATCAACCATAGAGATATATAGTGAGCTCTCTATTCATATATGTTAAGCCTGGAATACAGGTCAACTTCTATCTCCGAGGGATGAATAATGAACGCTGTAAACTCTAACAAGTTTGGATCTGAAATATGAAATCTCTTGGCACGATTATGAGATGGGGTGGAGGAGCCAATCCTGCAACAATGGTCTGGGCAGAAGTTCATGCAAATATGCATGATGTTTTAATGAAAATGTAATGTTGCCAATGCTAACTTCACACATGCAGTCATATTACCATGACAACCATTAGCTCTCTAGAGTTCAGATATGGAGTAATGACTTGCTTAGGTCTGAACATTTAACTTAACAGTTTTTCATGCTGCTAACAATGATTAAATTGAAAAAGAACTCTGAGCCAAATCTGACAGATATGGGAAAAATTCATTTCTGAAGGCAATATCTAAAATAATTGCTGGCTACATTTGCTTCCTAATTCTGAGAGAAAAAAATTCCAAACTGTGTGGCAATACAAAAGCCTTGTTTATGAGTTTTTGGGTGGTGAATGCTAGAATTATTAAGTGAAGATGATTTTGCAGCATGAACTTGAATAATAATTACAACCAGGGCAGTATTTGAAACACTTCACTGACAACTACTTCTCCGGGAAAGGAGAGACCCAAACCAGGTCAATTAATTACATCTCTAAAGAAATCTTTTCTCCTGGAAGACTTCTTGTTTTTAATTCATGCCACATCACTGGCACATTGCTGAGTAGTAAATCACACCCTTTAAACACTTATCATGTTCCTGGTCCCTTGACTGCCATCTGTTGACTTTTAAAACATAAACGACTGCCAGGTACTGACATAATTTAAGGGACAAGAGAAAAACAGGTTTTACTTGTTTGTGTTTTTTACAGCTGAGACTGAGCAGGTTTATTGGCACATGGAGAAAGGTAGCAGTATTTCATGCTCCCTAAACTTAGTCTCCATTAGCACTTACTCAGGATACCTCATAAAACAAAATACACTTTATGATTAATTACATGGGATGGGGGTTACATGGGGTAGAGCAATGAGAAGACGGTAAATGACTCTCTGTTATCTATTCAGGGTCTGAAACAAAGATATTTGTAGAAAATTAAAGTTGAACTCACTCATCTCCAAGGGCAAGGAAATCCAACTTGATAGTGGTGTGGGGGAGACAGGAAAGAGAAGAAAAGGAGGAGAGATTTTTGGGAAGGAAACTGACATTTGTGACAGGGTTAAGTTTTCAAATACAGCTCAGTGTTTTAATATAAGATCTTGATTAATCTTTACCTCAGCCCCAGGACCCAGAATGATTGTACAGATCACTTGCTTCCTGCATTTGGAGGCCAGTAGTCTTGTACCCTGAGTATGAGCACCAGAAACAAGAAACTATCTTTTTACTTATGCAAAAGAGTCATTTTCTTGCCAAGCCATTAGCTAGAGGGACTGCATTAGCTCAGAGTTGATGCCCTTTACTAATTCATGCAAAACTTCCTGAAATGTTAGTAGCAGTCTCCTTTCTCCAACAGGTTTGTACTGTTACCCCAATTTAAGACATAAAGAAACCAACTGCAGACAGATTAAGTACATTACTGAAAGTCATTTAATAAACTAAGAGTTAATTTTAATATCTCAGTATGTCTACTTTCAAGACTCTTACTCTTACCATTTGGCCATGCTTGATAAGTCTGGGCCTTCGGTAACCAAGTCTCTGGATGGAATGAACTGCTTCCTAACTACAGCTGATGCTGCCCATATATAGGTGTTTAATTAAAGCCTGGAAGCCAAGACTAGGGCCTACCTCTTCTGTCCCTAGATTATTTCCCAGGCTTAGTAGTACCCCAGAATACTTCAAATATGTTGACCTATCCTCCCATTGAAGGCATTTATTATTTTCATTTCTACATTGAGCCCATCTTTATGTCATGTAGCTCCTTACAGTGAGGTCACCCAAGGATTCGTTGGCACAAATGGTAAGTCGGTAACTATGCCATAGGCCAGTTTGCATTCCTTTCTTCAATTGTCAGATTCTTTTATTAGAACAAATTTAATACGTTCTAGGAACCTCTCACTGGGTATATGCCATACACATCTCTCTTTACTTCAATTGTCCCATGCATCTGATTAGATTATTAATGTTTACCATCACAAATCATAAGTGCAAAGAGGCAGGAAAAATAGATACCAAGGAATTAACACTCTCAGTTTTCACCTAAATTTAATTACACATCTTAGCAGGTAACTGGAAACTCAGTGCCTTTTGGCCATGCTTTAACTTTGCCTGATCACCAAACTTAACATACTATCTCATAATTTTGATTTTCCATTTATTCCTCAAATGCATCATAAATATTTAACAAATATGTGTTAAGTGCCTGTCATATGCTAAATGCTGTATTTCTGTGCTAGAAATAAGCAGAAATAAAAAAATCACGGGTCCTGCTCTCAAGAAACTTAATTTAGTGAGAGAAACAGATATGAAATAAATGCATATATAACTGCACAATTACAAAAAAGAATTTCAAGAAGAATAGAAAAAGGAATTCAGAAAGAGAATAATGAGAGGAAGGAGTCTATTTTAAATGGATGCTATGGAAAGCTGGTCTGAGGAGATGAAGATGAGGCCTAAAGGAAGTACGAGAATTAACCAGTATATCTGGTAAATATTTAACAGCTGCTTTTCCAAGGATAAAAAAAGACCTGATTTGTACTGGTAGCTGGTTTCTGTATTATAAATATATCCACTCTGTGGCCAATTTCAAACTATCAAGGTGAGGTCACTGAATATGGATTTATGGAGACATATTAATACCAGTATTTTATATTTCTGCTATGTAAATATAATAGATGCAAATAATCTAAAGAGTATAGATAGATAATAATCAAATGTAGCAAAATAGCGAGAAACGGATAAGTTTTTAGAATGTATTACCATTGCTTTAAATGTAATTAATTATGTTTATATATTTAATTTTTAATAATTGCTGTGTTTGGCAACTGGCTTCTGAAAATTTAACAATTGAACCTCAAGAGCTGGTGTGAGATGGCTCCAGTACAACACCAGAACTTGAGCAAAGAGTGGGCAGAAAAGTAATGCAGACAGAGGAGACAATACATGGGAAGTCTCTGAATTGAGAAATAGCTTGATACATTAAACCCATTATTAGCAATCCCATCATGCTGATGCTCTCCATCTGCTATGGGTTGCCTTGTGTCCTGCAGAAATATATGTTGAAGTCCTATACCCTGGCATCTATGAATGTGACCTCATTTGGAAGTTGGGTCTTTGCAGGTATAATCGAGTTAAGATGAGGTCAGTTAGGGATTGCTCAAATCCAGTATGACTGTTGTCTTCATAAGAAAAGAGAAATTTGGACACAGACACACACACACACATAAAAGATGAACACATGAAGATAGAAACACACAGGGAGAATGCCATGTGATGACAGAGACAGAGGTTGGAGCGATGCATTTGTAACCCAAGGAATGCCAAGGATCAATGACTTCCGTCAGAAGCTAGGAAGAGACAAGGAAGATTTTCTCCTACAGGTTTCACAGGGAGCATGGCCCTCCCAATGTCTTGATTTTGGGCCTTTGATTCTGGCACCTTTGGTTTTTTAGCCCCCAGAACTGTGAAACAAACAAAAATTCTGTAGTTTTACATGAGTTTTATGTCTGTAGTTTTGTGGTATTTTGTGACAGCAATTGTGCTGGTTAATTTTAGATGTCAACTTGACTGGATTAAGGAGTACTTAGAGAACTGATAAAGCATTATTTCCATGAGGTATGTCTGTGAGGGTGTTTCTGAGGAGATTGGTTCATGAATTGTGAGTTGGTTGACTGAATGGGGAAAGATCTGCCCTCAATGTGTGTGGTTAACATCCAAACGGCTGTGGACCCAGGTAGAACAAAAAGCCAGAAGAAAGGCAAATTTGCTCTCCCTCTTTCTCTCTCTCTTCTGGAGCTGGGACACCCTTCTTCTCCTGCCTTTGGACATCAGAACTCTAAGCTCTCTGGTCTTTGGACTCCAGAACTTACACCAGCAACTCCCTGAGTTCTCAGGCCTTTAGCCTCAGATTGAGTTACACCGTTTGTTTACCTGGTTCTGAGGTTTTCAGAGTTGGACTAAGTGATGCTATCAGCATTTCAGTGTTTCCAGGTTGCAGAAAGCCTGTCATGGGAGCTAATTCCCCTAAAAAAATCCCATCTCATCTCATCTCTCTCTCTCTATATATATATGTGTATATATATATACATACACATATAATAGATCATATATATACACGCATACACATATAATAGATTATATATATATATATCCTATCAGTTCTCTCTCCCTGAAGAACCCTAACACAGCAGCTCTAGGAAACGAATACACCACCTCTCTTTCAAAGTTTGTTCTAGCCTATCCATAGCATCTTTTATGGTAATTCCATAAAGGATTAAAATACATTTAATCAGTAGGCAAATATATAATGATAAGCCTGCAATTCTTCAATATATAAGCAGAAGGTGGAAGAAAGCTAAGGGATATAAGGCAGATGAAGTGCAACCCAGCAGGTAAATTGCTAGGAAACATGCATTCCATCCAAATATAACAAATCACCATTTGGTCAGAAAATTATTCTTCTATCCATTAGCTAGCTGACCTTGAACAATCTATACAACTGTCTGCAATATCTATCTTACAGCACTGCTGTGATGACTGGAGCTAATTTATATGTCAAAGCATAGGTTTGTAAAAATAGTACTAAAATGACAGTGATAATAATTGCTAATGTTAAGTTATATTCAGCAAGTTGTTGAGTTTCTCCAGACTTTAATTTCCTCATGTGGAATTCTTTTCACCACATTTTATAGGAATATTATTTACTAATTCATTCAATAAATATCACCTAGGCATCTACACTATGCCAGACACTGTTGTTGGTGCCGGGGACATACAGCAGTGAACAAAACAAAATTCTTGCTCTTGAGGAGCTTCCTTTCTTGTGGGGGAGGCTGGCCACAAACAAGCAAATCCATAGAATGTCAGATGGCAATAAATGCTGTGGAAAAAAGGGGAACAGTATTGGAAAAACAGAATTGGAGGTGGTGGGAAATTGAGCAGCGGCCTTTGCTATGTTATATACCACAGTCAGAAGCAAGGTGATTTCAGAGATCATACATGAATATGCCCTGTAGATGTTTGAGGAAAGTACATCCCAGGGAAAGGGAACAGCAAGTACAAATGCTGTGAGCTGAGGCAATGCCTGTTTTGTTAGATAAACAGCAATAGGGTAAGTGTTACTGAGATCAGAGTTACTTCCAAAAACCTCCAGGCATTAGGACACTGTAATCCAAGTCATTAATTAGTAAGCACCTATATTCACTTGCTGCATGCTAAATATTCCTAACATTAGATTAATTATAAATATTCTTCTTTATAATATCTAACGAAAATCATATCAATGCAGATGTAAGTTCACATGAGACATAGAAATTAAAAACGAGAAAACAGAATTGAGACTTGGGGGAATTAGAAAGGAGTCAATGAAAAAAAAAGGAGCCTTAAGAAAAACTATCGTCTGCCTAAATTCCCTGGAAGCTTTTTGTTAGATAATAAAACTATGGTTTATCCTCTCCTCTCCCTTCCCTTCCCTGCCCCTTCTCCTCCCCGCCCCTTTTATCCAATCTATCCCACCCACTGATGCCAGTGTAAGTAACCTGCCCGTGTCTCTCTCTCCTGTTTAAAAATCAGCTGATTTATTCCTACTGCCTTCAGCCTAAAGTACTTAACATGGCACATAAGATAAATCAAAACTTGGTCTTTATTTCTGATACTGGTTTTTCATCCTCATAAGGCTCAAGAGTTAACCATATGAGACTATGTATTTGTCATCTGTCAAGGCCTAGCTCAAAGATTCTTTTCTGAAACTGTTCCTGACATTCCTTGAAGAATGGGCTCCTCCTTCTTTCATAATTTTATGGTGTTAATGCTATTATGAAACTTTTCACCTATGCTTTGTGTATTTATGATTCTGTCTAACAGTTAGATCACATGATACCATTTGGCTCTGTGTCCCCAACCAGATCTTATCCTGAATTGTATTCCCCACATGTTGAGGGAGGGACCTGGTGGGAGGTAATTGGATTATTGGGGGGATTTTCCCCCATGCTGTTCTCCTGATAGTGAGTGAGTTCTCATGAGATCTGATGGTTTGAAAGTGGGCACTTCCCCTCCGCTCACGCTCTTTCTCTCTCTCCTGCTGCCTTGTGAAAAAGGTGCCTGCTTCCCCTTCACCTTCTGCCATGATTGTAAGTTTCCTGAGGCCTCTCCAGCCATGTAGAACTGTGAGTCAATTTAACCTCTTTTGTTTATAAATTACCAAGTCCTCAGGTAGTATCTTTGTAGCAGAGTGAGAATGGACTAATACATCATAATATTCTGAAAAGAGGCCCTACATTTCATTTTCAACACTTCATTGTCAATTTGCATGGTACCTGAAACAATGGTTTAGCTTTTCATATCTTTGTTAACAACTCATAAATACTTTTTGTTAAATTACCAGAAGTTTCCACTGTTTAGATAGATGGGAGAGGTAGTTTCCAGGTGGTAGGGAGATGATTTTATGCCACTCTTACTTCTGGCTTGGTTTCTACATTCCGAACCTGGGAAGTGGCTCCTTGGGAGATTGATATTCTCCAACCGTATCACTTATCTCTGCCTCTGAATCTCAGCTCCAACCCTATTTGATCTCTCTGCTATATATTTTTGACTTTCCAAATGCTTTCTGACAAGAACTTTCAAAAAAATACAGAAAAACGTGTTTTTAAAAATTTCCTGAACTCATTAAATGAAACCAAATCTTCCAGAGTCTTTAAATTTTTTATGCCAAATTTAGTAACTTTAATAGACAGTTGATCCCTGCTTTCACCTCCAAATTTTGAACAGTAATTTTAATTTTCCTCTGATTATTGTAGAAAATGAATTTATATAGTGAAATTACAATTTTGAGTGTTTGCTATATTATTTGTCTTTCTTAACATTACTTTTTTTAGTAATAAGCTTTTATTTCTAATATTAAACTTTATAATAAATAAATTTTACAGTATTTCGGAAATACAGAAAATGACACTTGCAAATTTGTAAGTTCAACTTTTCAAAACAAAAGCCTTCGATTTTCAGCTTTTATTCCTTTACATATAATTTAAATTTCTTCTAATGACATTCTGATTTAGAGGAGTTTACTGAACAGTAGCCTTGCCTTTGACATGGCAAGACCGTTTAGATAAATAAAAGGCTTTGTGGTTGGGGAGGAACACATTTGAAATGTACCGTATTATAAAAGATCTACTAATAATACAGAGTATGATAGAATGCACCGCATGTTTCCTTAAATTGCAAATCCTGAACTGTATTAGTCCATTCTCACAATGCTATAAAGAACTACCTGAGACTGGGTAATTTATAAAGAAAAGAGGTTTGATTGGCTTGCAGTTCTGCAGGCTATACAAGGAGCATAGCTGGGGAGGCCTCAGGAAAATTACAATCACGATGGAGGGGTGAAGTGAAAGCAGGCATGTCTTACATGACAGGAGCAGGAGGAAGAGAGCAAAGGGGCAGGTGCTATACATTTTTAAACACTCAGATACTGTCTTCCCATCTCATGCACTATCACAAGAACAGCAAGGGGGAAAATTCGGCCCCAGGGTTCAATCAGCTCCTAGCAGGCCCCTCCTTCAACATTAGGGATTATAATTAAACATGAGATTTGGGCAGGGACACAAATCCAAACCACATCGTGAACCTTGACTCTAAGAGGAGTGACAAAGTGGGTAACTGGGTAGCCTTTTCATAAAAATAAGGTGGAGCTTGTTTGTTTGCAACTCAGAACTTGACACACTTGCCAGAAGATCACCATTACATTTCTTCAGGGAAATGGGAATTTTGGTTTTCTAATTTTGGAGGAGTTTGTTGTTGTTGTTGTTGTTTGTTTTCTGTTTTTTTTATAGTTTCCCATCCCAATGTGCATAGTGGGCTCATTCTTCCCTTTGTAGCAGTTTTGCAGATTCTTCAACCAGCATTAACAGCCACTCATCTAGAACCAGATCTTTCAATTGCAGCTTAATATTTCTGTTCTGGAACTTGGAAGATCCAGTCATGGAAATATCCTGTAACTTGGCTCAGTTGTGTGAAATGAAAATTTTTCCCCCAGTTTTCTTGGCCATATTCTGAAATAAAAGCAGGATAACTTAAAAGTCTGCTTACTGATATCTAAAAATACCTGCTGGGATTTTGACTGGGATTTAGCCAGTGAACATATAGCTCAATTTGAGGAGAATTTACATCTTAAAATATTGAGTCTTCCTATTCATGAACATATATTCTGTTCTCTTTATTTAACTCTTCCTTAACTATGAACATATATAAAAGATTTCTCAATAATGATTTACAGTTTTCTCTGTTAAGATTCTTGCGACTATTTTTTGGTATATGATATATCAATAATATTATAATATTATGTTTTAAATTTTATTTTCAATTGTTTACCACTGGTTTATATGTAAATTTTGATATATTACCTTGCACCAACATCCTTGCTAAACTTCTTAATAATCCAGATAACTCATCTGTACATTCATTGGATATTATAGATACATAATCATGTATTTTGCAGCTAATGAGCATTTTATTGCTTTCTTTCAACCCTTATAACTTTTTTCCTCTTGCCTTCCTGTTTTGACAAGAATGTATAGTATAATTTGAAAGGGAAATAATATTAGGAACTTTTTTCTAATTTCTAATCTCATTGGATAATATTTTAACAATTCATAATAACATTTGCTACAAGTTTTTGCAAAATCCTTCTATTAGATAAGAAAAATTCCATCTATTCCTACTTTGCTAAATACTGTACCATAAATGATTATTGCATTTTATCACTAGCTTTTGATTTTTATTATCAGTAGCCTTTTTTGTACATGATTTTTTCTGCTTTGATATAAAAGTAAATTACATTAATTGATTTTTCATTATTAAGCCAAACTTCCACTTCTGGAATAGAGCCTGCATGGTTGTGACAATACTGTACTTTTTACGTATTGCTGGATTTGTGCACTAATGGTTTAAGACAGCTGCATCTCTGTATATAAATGAAATTAACTTTTCTTTTCTTTTTTTCTTTTTTTTTTTTTTTGAGACAGAGTTGCGCTCTGTCACCCAGGCTGGAGTGCAGTGGCACAATCTCTGCTCACTGCAAGCTCCGTCTCCCGGGTTCACGCCATTCTCCTGCCTCAGCCTCCCGAGTAGCTGGGACTATAGGCGCCCGCCACAACGCCCAGCTAATTTTTTGCATTTTTTAGTAGAGACTGGGTTTCACCGTGTTAGCCAGGATGGTCTCGATGTCCTGACCTTGTGTTCCACCCCCTCGGCCTCCCAAAGTGCTGGGATTACAGGTGTGAGCCACCATGCCCAGCCTATTAATACTTTCTTTCCACATAATATACCTGTTTGCTTTTAGCATTATGTTTATGCTGCCCTTATAAAATAAATTGAAAATATTTCTAAGTTTTTCTATTCTCTAGGAGGTTTTATATAATAGTTCTCTTGAATATTTGGTAGGATTTGTTAGTGTAAGATTTCTTTCTTGAATATTTGGTAGGACTTATCAGTGAAGTCATCTAAATTTGGTGCTTTCTCTGTCGAAGACATATACATAAAAATACACATGCAAAAAAGTGAGAGGAGCCAAGATGGCTAGCTAGACACGGCAAGGAAAAGCATCTCCCATGGTGAAACCAGACCATCATGAAGTCCAGTATACTCTAAGGAGATCTTTAGAAGGAAATCATTAAGAGTGGAAAAAGGGAGCATGCAGACACTGGGCTGAAGGGGGAGGAAGCTGGGAACCCTGCATGAGACTGCCAAGCACCAGGACTTGTTCCTAGCCCCCAGTGACTCCTTGGAAGGAGTGAGTTAAATAGGTGAGAAGTGGCCCATGGACTTACCATGGACCTCTAGAATATTAACCGTAGGAATCCCCATGACCACCATATACATCTGAGCTGGCATGGAGAGCTGCTTGGAGAAGTGTCAGGGACAAGACTCCAGCCTTTGGGGAACTGGGGGGTGTTGGCACAGCATGACTACAGTAGAGCACAGCCAGGGATGCACATCCTCCAAGGCTTACCACACTCCCCTAGGTGGCTTTGGCCTTTGTTGACTGTCAGACCTGAACAGAGCAGAGCTATCTTGTCCATGGGACGGGGCCAGTCTGATCTGAACACACCCCCGTTTGCTGGTCCTTCTCTGGGGCACCTTCCTGGCCACACCCATTTGCACCGCAGCCTGAGATCCCCAACAGAGGCATTTTGCAGCAGCTGCCACCATAGCTACTTGGTGTGGACCCTACCTAACCATCGGAGAGCTTTAGCAGACAGGCCTGGCTGACATGCACCTGCCAGCAGCCTCCTACCACTGCTTTGCCCTCAAGCACCTGCCCATGGCCTCTTCCTACTACTATGCTATGGTGTGCACTCTGTGAACCTCACAACCCCGGTCTATTCGTTCATTCTCACACTACTATAAGGACATACCCGAGACTGGGTAAATTATAAAGAAAAGAGGTTTAGTTGACTCGCAGTTTTGAATGGCTGGGGAGGCCTCAGGAAACTTACAATCATGATGGAAGAAGAAGCAAACATATCTTTCTTCACATGGTGGCAGGAGAGAGAATGAGTGCAGAGTGAAGGGGGAAGCCTCTTATAAAACCATCAGATCTCATGAGAACTCACTCACTATCACAAGAACAGCATGGGGGAACCACTCCCATGATCTAATCACCTCCCATGAGGTCCCTCCCCCAGCCAGTGGGGATTACAATTCAATATGAGATTTGGGTGGGGACACAGCCAAAACATATCACCCAGTACCACAGATGCATGCATGTGGAACTCACCACCATAACCCAGCCCCTGCTGGTGCCTATGTGCATGGAGACCCAGCCATTCCACCACCACTAGCATGAGCATGTGTACACAGACTCCATCACACTGTCATCACACTGTTGTCAGTGTGTGTGCATGTGTGGACCCTGATGCCACTATCCTGATGAAGTGCTTTTTCCAGCACCCCTTATCAGAGTATTGGTGCTTATGGACTGGGAACATCTCTAGCACCTCCAGCACAGCAGCTGCTTAACCTCAAGGGGACAGAAAACGAAGTTATGGGCCTGGACACTGCACCTTATGGTTAGAGCATGCAGCTCAAGAGTGCTCAGCTGAGCCTGGCCCCCCGTGAAATCATCCAGAAACAAAGCCACTCAACTGAACCCAACTTACAGCAAATCAACCCGAAAACTAGCAGAAGAAAAGAAATACTAAAATCCGAGCTGAACTGAATGAAATTGAGATTAAAATAAATACAATAGATTAATGAAACAAAAAGCGGGTTCTTTGAAAGAATAAGATTGATAGACCACAAGTTGGAGTAATAAAGAAAACTGAAGATCGAAATAAACACAATTTACCAACAACATCCAAGCTGAGAGCCAAATTAAAACACAATCCCATTCACAATAGCCACACACATACAAAAATGCCTAGGAAGACAGCTAACCAGAGAGGGGAAAGATCTCTACAATAAGAATTATGAAATACTATTGAAAGTAATCAGAGATTAAGCAAACATGGAAAAATAATCCATGGTCATCTGTAGGAAGAATCAATATTGTTAAAATGGTCATACTGCCCAAAGCAATTTATAGATACAATGCTGTTCCTATCAAACTATCAAAAACATTTTCCACAGAATTAGAAAAATATATTCCAAAATTTATACGGAACCAAAATACAGTCTGAATAGCCAAAACAATCCTAAGCAAAAAGAACTAAGCCAGAGGTATCACACTCTACTACAAGGCAACAGTAACCAAAGCAGCATGGTGCAAGTATAAAAACAGACACATAGACCAATGGGACAGGATAGAGAACCCAGGAATAAGGTCACACACCTACAACAAACAACTTTTGACAAAGTTAACAAAAACAAGCAATGGGAAATGGACTCCCTATTTAATGAATGGTGCTGGGTAACTGGCTAGCTATATGCAGAGGATTGAACCCGGACCCCTTCTTTTTACTATAAACAAAAGTCAGGATGGGTTAAAGACTTAATGAGTTAAATGAAAACTGTAAAATGTAACTCATCTTGAGGGCTAAAGACTTAAATGTAAAACTTTTTGAACCTGGACCCCTTCTCTTTACTATAAACAAAAGTCAGGATGGGTTAAAGACTTAATGAGTTAAATGAAAAATGTAAAATGTAACTCATCTTGAGGGCTAAAGACTTAAATGTAAAACTTTTAACTATAAAACCCTAGAATAACACCTAGGAATAAACATTCTGGACATAGGTCCTGTCAAAGATTTCATGACAAAGACTCCAAAATTGAAAAAAAAAAATGGACAAGTGGGATCTAATTAAAGAATTTATACGCAGCAGAAGAAGCTATCCACAGAGTAAATTGAAATAAACCTAAATTGAAAGAAAAAATATTTGCAAACTATGCATCTGACAGAGGTCTAATATCCAGAATCTATAAGGAACTTAAACAAACAAAACCAAAATAACCCTATTTAAAAAATGGGCAAAGGATATGAATAGACGTTTCTCAAGAAAAGACATACACTCAGCCAACAAGCATATGAAAAAATGCTCAACATCACTAATCATTAGAGAAATGCAAATCAGAACCACAATGAGATACTATCTCATACCAGTTAGAATAGCTTATTAAAAAGTTGATGCTGATGAGATTAAGGAGAAAATGGAATGCTTATACACTGCTAGCAGGAATGTAAATTAGTTCAGCCCCTGAGGAAAGCAGTTTGGAGATTTCGCAAAGAACTTAAAATGGAATTATCGGTCATCCCAGGAATTCCATTTCTGGGTATATATCTAAAAGAATATAAATGTTCTGGCCAGGGGCAGTGGCTCACGCCTGTAATCCCAGTACTTTGGGAGGCTGAGGCGGGCGGATCACAAGGTCAGCAGATCGAGACCATCTTGGCTAACATGGTGAAACCCCGCCTCTACTAAAAATACAAAAAATTAGCCGGGCATGGTGGCAGGCACCTGTAATTCCAGCTACTTGGGAGGCTGAGGCAGGAGAATGGCGTGAACTCGGGAAGTGGAGCTTGCAGTGAGCCAAGATCACGCCACTGCACTCCAGCATGGGTGACAGAGCGAGACTCTGTCTCAAAAAAAAAAAAAAAAAAAAAAAAAAGAATATAAATGTTCTGCCAGAAAGACACATTAATGCATATGTTTATTAAAGCACAATAGCAAAGATGTGGAATCAAGGTAGACACTCATCAGTGCTGAACCGGATAAAGGAAATGTGGTAGATATGTACCACGGAATATTACGCAGTCATAAAAAAGAACGAAGTCATGTCCTTTGCAGCAACACATGTGGAATTGGAGGCCATTACCCTAAATTAGTTAATGCAAGAAAAGAAAACCAAATACCACATGTTCTCACTTATAAGTGGGAGCTAAATATTGAGTATACATGGTTATAAATAATGGACACTAGGGCCTACTCGAGGGTGGAGGGTTGAAGGAGAGCGAGGTGTGAAAAACCACCTCTCAGGTACTGTGTCTATTACCTGGGTGATGAAATAATCTGTATAAGAAACCCCTGCAACATGCAATTTACCCATGTAACAAACCTGTATAGGTACCCCTCGAACCTAAAAAAAGTTGGAAAGAAAAAAAAGTGATTTTCAAAATATATGTATGTATTTTTAAAAGGCCAAATACTGTGGCTTATGACTAATCCCAACACTTTGAGAGGCTAAGGTGAAAGGATCACTTGAGCCCAGAGTTCAAGGCCACCCTGGGCAACATAGGGAGACCTTGTCTCTATGAAAAACAAGAAATTCATCAGTTATGGTGGTGTATACCTGTAGTCGCAGAGAGGAGGCTGAAGTGGAGGATCACTGGAGCCTAGGAGGTTGGTCCTGCAGTGAGCCATGATTATGCCATTGCACTCCAGCCTGGGAAAGACAGCAAGACCCTATCTCAAAATTAAACAAACAAAAAGTATGGTTTATTGTGTGTGGCTCAATACTTTCTCTTGTCAACATGCCACACCCAATGGGAAGGAGAATTAATCTCTATCTTGACCTCCAAAACCATAGATTAGGTTCACTTAATTTTATACTTTATGCAATTTAATCATAGAATATGTATACTTTTTAATGTAACTTCTTTTGCTCAGTTATGTTCATGAAATTAATCCATATTTTTACTTGTAACTGTACATTGTTTATTCTCATTTCTGAAGAGTATTCAGTTTAGCCATTCTGGCATAGTGGCTTTAATTTACATTTCCACAGTGACTAAGGATGTTAAGCATCATTTCTTACGTGCTCTTGATCTAAATAATTGGATATTTTCCCACTTTATTGGCGGCATTTTTACTCTCTTGATGGCATATTTTTGATAAACAGTAGTTCTACATTTTAAAATAGTCTGATTTATTATTTTTTGTTCTCTGATTTATACTTTATTTTTTTTCGAGATGGAGTCTTACTTGGCTGGAGTGCAGTGGCATGATGTCGACTCACTCCAACCTCCGCCTCCTGGGTTCAAGCAATTCTTCTGCCTCAGCTTCCCGAGTAACTGGGACTACAGGTGCACACCACCACGACTGGCTAGTTTTTGCATTTTTAGTAGAGATGGCATTTCACCACATTGGCCAGGCTGGCCTCAAACTCCTGACCTCGTGATCCGCCCGCCTGGGCCTCCCAAAGTGCTGGGATTACAGGCGTGAGCCACCGCACCCAGGCTATACCTTTTTAAATAAGCAAAACTACTGCCTACTCTAAGAGCAATAAGATGTTTTCTTTGTAAAACATGCATTGTTTACCTTTGTGAAAAAAAAAAAACCTCAGGACGCCCAAATTACTAAGCCAAGGGAAAAGTCAAGCTGAGAACTATGTCACCCAAATCTGCCTCCCATTGTATTCCTAAATAAGGTAGCTACAAAGATAAAAAGCTACATACCTCCCCCACAGGGAATTTCCTTGTGGACAAAGGACAGACGGAACTCAAAGTCATCCCTCTGAGGCTCACCTGAGACAAATGCATATCTGATTGCTTTCTCCACTGTATTGTTTATGTAAAAATGTAGATTCACTGAGCCAGACCAAATTGTGTATTCGTGTATTCAGTGGAAGGCTGATCAAGGACTCAAAAGAATGCAGTCTTTTGCCTCCGCCCCCCTCTTCAAGTTGTCCTGATTTACTGTACCTAAGGCAATGTTACACATATTAATTGATGTCTCATGTCTCCCTAAAATGTATAAAAGCACACTTGAACCCTGACCACCTTGGGCACATGTCTTCAGGAGCTCCTGAGGCTCTGTCAGGGGCCATGTCCTTAACCTTGGCAAAATAAACTTTCTAAATTGATTGAGACCTGTCTCAAATACCTTTTGGTTTACAACCTCATATTCAGATCTGCAATCCACCTGGAAATGATTTCTGTATACACATGAGCATTTTTTAGTTTTTATTTTATTTTTTCTTATTTTGGCTCGTTTTTGCTATCGACCTCTAGCTCAACTAAATTGTGGTCAAGAAACATTCTGTATGATTTCAGTCCTTTGAATTTTATGAATATGCATTATGACTAGTGTTTGGCTAATTGCTATTAAGTTCTCCTTGAGACAATAAAAATGATGTGCATTCTGCAGAATTATATGGTTTTTTTTTTGTTTGGTTGGTTTTTCTGTTTTTTTGAGATGGAGTCTCACTCTGTCGCCCAGGCTGGAGTGTAGTGGCATGATCTAGGCTCACTGCAAGCTCCACCTCCCGGGTTCACACCATTCTCCTGCCTCAACCTCCCAAGTAGCTGGGACTACAGGAGCATCTTTTTTCCCGTCTTCTTTCCCATCTTTTTTCTTTCCAACCTTTCTGTATTTTGTTTTTACATATATCTCTTAAATAGTGTAAAATCAAGTTTCGTTTTTTGTCTAGGCAGATAACAACTGTCTTTATTTACATTAAATATTTTTAATATTTGGCTTTAAATCTACAATCTTGCTCTACATTTTCTATTTGTCTTATGTAGTCTTATACTTTATAATCTCTTTTCTTGCCTTCTTTCATATTACAATTATTTTCTCTTTCCCCCAAATTAACTCAGCATTTATTCCTTTTTTACTATAGTTTACTGGTTTTCCTGAGAAACATGTACTAGAATTAATTGGATTCTCTCTTCCCAGACAATGCAAGCACTGCAGAACACCTTTTCCTTCAAAGTATATGCATTTTAAAATTTATTTTAATTATGTACATATTATAAGACCCCTGAGACAATATATTATTATTTTTTGCAGTCGGTATTCACTTAAATTTACCCGCATATTTTATCATTTATTTTGCTTTAACACAACTTTAAGAAGTGATGCTTTTGGCTGGGCATGGTGGCTCACACCTGTAATCCCAGCGCTTTGGGAGGCCGAGGCGGGTGGATCACAAGGTCAGGAGATCGAGACCATCCTAGCTAACACAGTGAAACCCTGTCTCTACTAAAAAAAATACAAAAAATTAGCCGGGCTTGGTGGCGGACGCCTGTAGTCTCTGCTACTCGGGAGGCTGAGGCAGGAGAATGGTGCAAACCCGGAAGGCGGAGCTTGCAGTGAGCCAAGATCGCGCCACTGCAGCCTGGGCGACAGAGCGAGACTCTGTCTCAAAAACAAAACAAAACAAAACAAAGAAAACACTGACTTTTTTTTTTTTTTTTTGGTCACCCACATGACTCAAACTTTTAATAGCTGTTTTGCTTCTGATGCACTCTTAGACCTGTTACTGGTGGCAGGTATCTGAGTTACCATCTGCGAATCTGTACGGGTCTGCAGCAACCTGAATTCTTACCTCCTCAGAATAAAGAATTCAATTTAGGGGCATAAGGCAGAAAAAGAGACAGGAAGTTTCAGAGCAGGAGTGGAAGTTTATTAAAAAGGCTTTAGAACAGGAAAAAAAGGAAAGATCACTTGGAAGAGATCCAAGTGGGCGACTTGAAGAACAAGTGTCGCATTTAACTGTCATCCTAGGACTTTGTAGGCTGGCATCTTATGCCCCTTTTTGTGATTCTTCCCTTAGGGTGGGCTGCCCGCATGCACAGTGCCCTCCTTACGCTTGGGAAGTGAGCACGTGCACTGTCTTTAGGAAGTGGTACACATGCCCATCTGAGGCTTCCTTCCCTTTTCCGGTGGAGTGGCCCCAGAAGGTCATACTCTGATATTTTGCCTCTTAATGCACATGCCTGGGAAGTTGCTTCTTCCTGGCTGCTGCATAATTTTAACACTTTAATGTTAATAGCTTTGGATGGTAAGGAGGTTGTCTGTCCCTGATGCCCTGGCACAGGCTGCCAAATTATCATTTTTAGAGAGGCAGTGTGATAATTGTCAAACCATCACTTGACATTGCTAGTGGGTAGGGGTGAACAGCCCTCTCCTGCCATGCTCATGCCTGTCTAACTACCTGTAACAGACCTAGAGTACGCTTGTCTGATTCCAACCCATTCACAAGGGATTTACCAGAGCCACACTATTTGGTGACATTTATTTCCAAGGTAATTTTCCATGGACCCAGGAATCTTCCCAAAGTACTGCCCAGTCTGTTGGATACCTATTCTGGGCTGCCAATGCCTACAGAGCAGAAGGATTCCAAAAACCAGGCTCTTCTCTCTAGATTTCTGGTTTCCTCCGGGTATTGAAGCCATAATTATTTCCTACTTTATTATAAGGAAAATGTTTCATATATATTGTTTAGCTCTTTTGTTATCCTCTTCAGGAAGTCTCGTTCAAAATATTCAGTTTGCCATTACCAGAAGTCTATAATGACCTTTTACAAGGCTTTTTCTCTCAACTGGACTAGTTCTCTAAGAATTATCTTATTTTCTGTTCCACTTCTCAGTGCCTGCGTGGCACTTAGTAGGCAAATAGTGAACATTGTTAAACAAATTATTCACTTTATTCAGATAGCCCCAAAGAAAATACTACAATACATCAATAGTGCTATCTCAAACATCCATACATTTAGAGATGAATCTGGATGAAGACAGACACATTTTCCTATGGCTGTGTTTTAATAATTTATGTAATTACCTAGTATACCAAGGCGTCATTAAAGATATTGCTAGTGAGGCCAGGTGCAGTGGCTCATGCCCATAATCCCAGCACTTTGGGAGGCCGAGGTGGGTGATCACCTAAGTTCAGGAGTTCGGGACCAGCCTGACCAACATGGTAAAACCTCATCTCTACTAACAATACAAAGATTAGACAAGCGTGGTAGCACATGCCTGTAATCCCTGCTACTCTGGAGGCTGAGGCAGGAGAATTGCTTGAACCCAGGAGGCGGAGGTTGCAGTGAGCCAAGATTGTGCCTTTGCACTCCCAACTGAGCAGCAAGAGTGGAACTCCATCTAAAAAAAAAAAAAAAAAAAGATATTGCTTGTAAAAGCTCAATTTACATTTCTAATGAAGCGTAGTGCCTATTAAGAAATGGAGGTACATTGTAGTAAGTGTTTAATTTTACACTGATATTTTAAACTAGGCAGAACCAAATAAGTATTTTTTTGTGTGATGATGCCAAGAATTTTTTTCACCCAGCAATCAGTTTTATGAGAAACAGCCTACAGATCTGTAGATAAAAGGGAAGATGAGTGAAAAATCAAAATGGGAAAGCACATCTATTGCAAAATTGAGAGAAACTGAGTAAAATAATCTGACAATTTAAGCCAAATATAATCATTTATTTATTCTACTTGCTATATATACTACGTAAGTCATGGTTCATAGACTATAATGGGCAAGTATGGCATTGTTTTCCAGTCACTTTATAATATAACCTCTTCTCCCACTCACTCCATCAATAGAATTACAGTAGGAGCTGCCCGTTTTTGTTTCTGTTTTTTACTTCCTTTCTTTCCCTTTCACTTTCTCCATTTCAACCTTCCTTCCTTTTTCCTTCTTTTTCCTTCTCCCTCTCTTCCTCCTTCTCTTCTTCTTTCTTCTACTTCATTTCCTTCTCTTCCTACTTCATTTATTTTTATTTTCCTTTTAATAACTTTAAGCATTACAAAAACACTAGATACTTATTCAAATTCAAGTTTTGTCACTTAGTCAAGTCTCTGAACATTTGTTGTCACAGTTCACTAATCTCTAAACAAAATTATTAGAAAAGTGATGTTTAATGTGTCTCCTAGTTATAATAGTCCATAAGTCTATGAATGTTCCATGTTGCTAACAAGACCCTATTTCTCTGGCCACAATTGTTTGTCCAGTTTTGGGCACACAATCCGAGCTGAACAAATGATTCCCTTCTCTGCAGTTTTTGGACTTGGAACCAGAGATAGCAGCAGTTAGTAATGTTTTCTCTTTGGAGGTTAAATTGAAAGGTGTACAACTTTAAAACTGCTTGTAGTCAACTTTACTGCTAAGTTGAGAAAGTTTGAAAAGGAAGGGAAAAACAATGTGAGCATTCAAGAAGCAGCAGAGATGAAAGCCCAAGTCCCTGATGTCATGTGAGTTCTAGTGTTCACTACCTGTCACTAGATCTAGTGTCCCTGGGGTACAAATACAGCCCTCTCTTTTTTCTGGTTTGGTTTCCATAACATGACCTAGAATCCTTCCAATAAATTACTTTTTTCCCTGAGATCATTTAAATTGTATTTCTGTGTCTTTAAACTTGAGAAATCTTAAAAATCATACGATAAAAAAGCTATATTTTAATCATTGTGGCTATATTTTTCTTGAGAAATGTTATTTAAATCTAGCTTTTCTTATATTTTTGTATCCCTTTATGATAACTGTCTGCTCACATTTTCACATGCTATCTGCCATTAACTCCATATAGTTAATGCCAAGGGGACACAATCCAGCTTTGTCTTTAGTGTGACATTATTCAATTTTCAGGCAAATGGCGAGTATTTCTCAAAAAGCTTTTGGTTTATAGGACATTCCTTCAATCTTTAATGTCACATTCATATAATCTCATACTCAGTTCTATTAATATACAGAGTAAGAATTATTTCTTTAGTTTTACAAATATTTCCTGAACATTTGGTTATGTAATGGAGCTATATACGATTAAAAAGTAGCAACTGCGCAATCACAGTAACACCACTAATTTGTTTCAAAACAAATTCTTTAACTTCATATGTACACAAAATTATGCTATTGGTAAATTTAAAAGTTAGAGACCCAATACTATGCCATTTATATAACATGTGAAGAATGCTAGAGGCTGAGATGTCTTGTCAGCACATCCAGTACTGATTATGTAACTTAGATTAAATCCTTTTACCTGTTAAGGGTCCCAATTTCTTCTCTTCTGCAAGTTGGTATTAATAATATCACCTTATCTCCTTCAAAAACTTTTTGTAAAAGAGCTCAGGCAGCAGTGGGATATGATGGAAGATTTATATTATTAATTTTTTACTAGCATAGAGAATTACCCAAATATTTTAAATTTCAATAATATAAAAACAATTCTGTAGTTTTGATAATCTATTCTTATATATTTCATTCTCAATGATAATATATAAGATAGATCTAGAAGATTAAGTCACAGGATACACAGGAAAACTTGATTTAAAAATATCTAATGTATGAGCCAATTTTCTTAAGCCATTTACATATCTTGCTGAAAAATAGAATGCTGGAAAGGGCTCAGATAAAGGATTTAGGTAAGGAAATCCAAGCAAGAGTTACTATTTGAAGATCTTTTATTATGAATCAGGAACTTTACAAATATTGCTTGCCATTTGACAAATAACCCAGAAAGATAAGAGATATTATCTCAACTTCACACAGAAGGAAATTGAGATTAGAAAGATTAAATCATGTGCCAAATTTATGTAGCTAGTTAATCACTGACCTGGGATTCAGCTCCTCTCCAGCTCATTATGGCTACAGAGAACAACTTTTTTCTATTCTGCAACACAGAACTGCTTCTCTAGATGTCACTAGCTATGCCTTATCCTCTGCAATTAGTTTATAATTTCTTTTGGAGTACATGAATGAAATAATTAATGAAATAATTCATATGTACATAAGTTAATTGATATATTAATAAAGTATATAAAAACAAATCCAGTAAATTTTACTTTTCCAAAGATTTTACAATACTCTGAGAATCGAGGAGTGTGTATGATTTTGTAATCAGTACATTGCATATTTCTAAGGCAAAGTTTAAAATTATATATTAATGCACATCTGTCAATTTTTTGGAACTTTGCATGGTGATGTTTGGATTTTTTAGGTATCCAATACCATATGTTTTCTTAGGGCCCTAGGAGGTGAGTTTTTGTGGCTCATGTCAATTTTTTTGAGTTAGATAATCCAAGCTTGCTCTTTTGGAAGTATATGCTCGGAATTTTTACATGTGCATCATTTTCCAAGTTATTATTTAAATCTTTTTTTTTTTTTTTTTTTTTTTTTTTGAGACAGAGTCTCGCTCTGTTGCCAGGCTGGAGTGCCGTGGCACGATCGCGGCTTACTACAACCTCTGCATCCCGGGTTCAAGCAATTCACCTGCCTCAGCTTCCTGAGTAGCCGGGACTACAGGTGCATGCCACCACGCCAAGCTAATTTTTGTAGTTTTAGTAGAGAAAGGATTTCACCATATTGGCCAGGATGGTCCCCATCTCTTGACCTCGTGATCCTCCTGCCTCAGCCTCTCTAAGGAGGCCTCCCTCGGATTACAGGCATGAACCACTGCACCTGGCCTATTTAAATAATTTCTAATAGATATAGCTACAATTTACCATTAATACTCTCAACAACCCTAAAATATAGTCACTTTACATATAGATAAACTAATATACAGAAAGATTATTCTACATGAGATAATATAGCTTGTAAATGGTACAATCAGTTAATAAGACAAACTTTCTGACTCCAAGGTGTAGATTCCATAGCCACAAACAACCTCAATTAATGTTGAATTCATAGCTATATTGAGGTCAACAGGAAAAATGTGTAAAAAAGATGCAAACACATTAAATCAGATTTCATAACTATTCCTGTGGGTATAATCTAGCAATTGTATATATTACATTGTAATATGAAATGTATTTCTTTGAAAAACTATGCCCATACAAGGAACTTCACATGAGTATCTTTAGCAGCTTTATTCCTGATTGCCAAGACTTAGAAACAGTCAAGAGTGTTCACTTCAATGGGTGAATGGATAAACAAATTGCAGCACTTACATACAATGAAATATTATTTAGCAATAAAATAAATGAACTATCCAGTCATGAAAAGACACAGAACCTTAATTTCATATTTTTACGTGAAAGAAGCCAATCTGAAAAACCTACATACCATATGATTACAACTGTATGACATTCTGGGAAAGACCAAACAATGGAGATACTAAAAAGATAATTGGTTTTCTAGAGTTCATGGAAGAAAGGGATGGAGGAGTAGGTGGAGCACAGGGAAGTTTTAGGATGGTAAAATTATTTTGTAGGATACTGTGATGAATACATGCCATTATTCATTTATCAAAAACTCATAGAATGCACAACACCAAGAGTAAATCCTGATGTAAACTATGGGCTTTGGGTGATAATGGTGTGTCTGTGTATGTTCATCAATTGTAGTGAATGTACCACTCTGGTGGGGGATGTTGATAACTGGGGAGGTTATGCACGTGTGGGGACAGAGAGTGTGTGGGAAATCTCTGTACCTTCTGCTCAATTTTGCTATGAACCTAAAACTGCTTTAAAAAAAAAAGTCTATTTAAAGAACAAAATAGCCATAGAGTATACAACATAAAAAGTGAACCTACCTGTAAACTAAGGACCTTAGTTAATAATAATATATAAAATTGGTTTATCAACTGTAACAAATTTATCATACTAATGTAAGAGATTAATAATAGGGGAAACTGCAGGGAGTGAGGGGGTATAGGGAACTTTATACTTCCTGCTCACTTTTTCTGTAAACCAAAAGCTGCTTTAAGAAATAAAGCCAATTAATTCAAAAATGAAGTAGATGTATATTATGTTGATATTATGAGTATACACCTATAGAAATTGCCTTTGTCTGGAGAATTCAGTAAATGCTCCAAGGTCAAATGAAAAAAAAAAAAAGACCGTTTAGAAGATATGTAAATTGATTAGGTCTGTGAAATAAAATTTCCAGAGACTATAAGAATCACATATTCAAAAAATGCTTAGATTGCATCCTGGGAAATGATCATGAGGACTTTAAATGTAGCTCTAGAGAAGATAAAGATCTTGATGAGCGGGTTTTGTATAAGAGCTTGAGTAAGTTGTATCATATATTAAGAGTGAGATGGAAAAACATGCTATTTCTTAATAATTTTGTTATTTGAAAAGATATACTATTTATTTATTTATGCAGTTATTTTGAGATAGGGTCTCACTCTGTCACCCAGGCTGAGTGCAGTGGCATAATCATAGCTCACTGAAGCCTTGACCTCCTGGGCTCAAGTGATCCTCCTACCTCATCTTCCTAAAGAGCTGGGACTACAGGTGTGCACCACCACACCTTGCTAATTTTATTTTTTGTAGAGATGAGGTCTCACTATGTTGCCCAAGCTAGTCTCGAACTTGTGAATGTAAGTGATCCTCCTCCCTAGGCTTCCTGAAATGCAAGCTTTGCATGTGTGAGCTACTGAGCTCAGCCTAAAATATGTGGTTTAAATATATAAATGTAACTAATTTAATAAACTAAGAATTAAAACTAGTTATCAGGTAACCTCATAAACATTAAACTGATAAGTGAATGTATATTATTCTAGGGCAAAATCATTTGATTAGTAAAATTCTCATTGGGAATATGGAGGCTCACTTTATTTGGGGAATTATATTATATTGAAGCATTCATGGTATTTTTTAAGTGCTTATCATATATTAGGCTCTGGGTTAGGTATTGTAAGGCAGATACAAAATAATCACCAAGATATGGTTCCTGAACAGAGTCCCTAAATTATGATTCTATGATAGGGTTTGAATGGAAATAATTGAAGGGTAACTCTAGTCACTGCTCAATGTTTATGAACAGTTCCTGTGAAACATGGAATTTATTATGCCAGTCTAAAGGAAGGAGAAGTTGCCTTGTCTGGAGAATTCAGTAAACGCTCCAAGGAGAAAACAATATTTTTGATGACCTTCAGTGGATTTGAAAAATGGAGAGGAAAAGATGAAAATTTTAGGTTGAAAGAAATTCCATAAGCACAAATAAAAGTGCAGAAAATAATAAATTGTGTCTGAGAGTTGACAGGTAAGTCAGTAATTTGGTTAGATCACAAGAATCTGAGTATGAAGTGGAGGGGAGAATTCTTATGGAAATGGTAGATGTGGATAAGGCATGTGCTGGATTGACAGCAAGATAAAGCATAGTCCTTTTTCAGTTAGCAATAGATGGGGAGATAGTAAAACGATTAAGAGTTTCTGAGCAAGAGCTAGCCCTTAAAAAACTCAAGGTTATTCTTCAGTTTTGTGATAATAGAACTTACCTTACTGCATTACACTTTATCAGGTCCTTTTGTCCTCTAGACTGTGAGATTCTCAAGGGCAGATGTCATGTTTTATTCATCTTGTTATTTTCAGCACTTAATATATAACTGGTACACAGTGTAAGAACTATAAATGCTTATTAATGAATAATTGAATTTCGTTTTTCTTAAACACTTTTAATATAATTTTGAGAACTTAGAAATATTGGTTTGAAAATACTCAAATCTGAGTCAATTCTAATAACCACTGACTTACTACCTCTGATTGGACTCTTCTAACCCTCCACGTCAGACATCTGGCGTTGATAGGGAAGGGACAAGGGAAGGAATTGAAATGTCATGGTTCAAAGAGACTAAGCCCCTAATAAATATATTACTGCTTTACTGAAAAAATACCCACATTATTGAGGTATGATCTACGTACAAAATGCTGTACATATTTAATGCACATAACTTGATAAGTTTGGAGGTAACTATACACCCATAAAATCATGACCACAATCTATGCCATAAACTTATCTATCACCTCCATAAGTTTCCTGTATTTATTTTTTATTTCTTTTGCAGGAGTACTTGACATAAGATATATCCATGAAAGCAAACTTTTAAGTATACAACACAGCATTGTTAACCACAGGCCATACACTGTACAGTAGATCTCCAAAACTTATTCATCTTGCATGACTAAAACAATTTTGTACCCTTTGACCAATACTTCCCCATTTCTCCCTCCCTCCAGCTCCTGTCAGCCGCTATTCTAGTCTCTTGTTCTATTAGGTTGACTATTTTAGATTCCTCATAAAAGTTGGGGTCATTCAGTGTTTGTCTTGGCTTATTTCACTTAGAATGTCCTCTAGATTCAAACACGTTGTCACAAATAGCAAATTTCCTTTCTTTTTAAGGCTGAGTAATATTCCATTTTATATACATATACATGTATACACACACTATATATTCCATATTTTCTTTATCCATTCATCTGTTGAGGGATATTTAGGTTGTTTCCATATTGTGGCTATTGTGAATAATGCTGCAATGAACATGAAAGTACAGATATCTCTCCAAGATCCTGACTTCAATTTCATTGAATATATACCCAGAAGTGGGATTGTTGGATCAAATAATTCTATTTTTAACTTTCTGAGGAATCTCCATACTGTTTTCCATAGTAGCTGCACTAATTTACATTCCCACCAAGAGTGTGCAAGGATTCTCTATTCCCCACAAAACTTGTCTTTGAACTACTGCTTTTCTTTGAACTCACTGTCCTCCCAATATACTAGACCTGGTAACTGGATATTTAGATTGTTTCTTGTGCCTAAAAAGTCTTTGTGACATGTCTGTGACCCCAGCTTCTCTAAGACTGTGGCTTATTTTGCTTCTCCAGGTTCCCTGCTTAAAGTTTAACCTTGAAACTCAGGCCAGTGCCTGCAATCCAGTGAGCTACCTGCTGACAGGTGTCCTTCAGGCGTTTCTCCTGGAATCCTGAATGCTGCTGTTGGAATTTGTCTCTATGCCCTCCTCAAACCTCCTTATCAGGACACTGCTCTGAATACTGCATTCTGTCCTTCAGACTGTCCTTCCCCTCAGCATCTGCTATTCAGTTTCTATAAGCAGCGCCTGTTCCTCCTATATAGGAAGATTTTGTTCTAGGTCTGGTCCCAGCCTGCTATAAATAACTGAGTCACATACAAGCGACTTCAAAAACATTACTGAATATAACATTAAAATAATCTACATTTTAAAATTAAAAATACACAATCAAAATAACACCACTTCTTTTATTCTGCCTTATCCAACTAGCATAGCAGTATAATTTATCTTTTTACATTACAAACAATGGCCAAAATGATCAGAAAATATGTACTTGAAGTTAATTACTTTTACAAATGTGATAAGATGTCTTGGAGAAATAAGAGAGGAATTTCTGCCACAACCCATTCTGATGTCTGAGAAAAAAAAAAGCGTTGTCCTCAACACTGCATAAACTCAGGTGAAACTTAATATTGTTTATTTTTAACATTTCCAATGGTTATTAACTAACAGACTGTCAGTGTTGGAAGAGACTTTAGAGGTCAGCAATGATTTCTTTCTTGAATGGGATAAGTGCAGTAATCTTATAACTCTTTAAAAGTAAAATGGATTAGCTAAACTAATTCCCTTTCCACATTGAAATGCTATGCAACATATTTGAAAAATCGTTATTGTTTCCATTCCAGTGGCAACAAACAGAAAGTTTTCCTTGCCTTGTCTGTCAGCCTTGTTACTATCAAAGATTTATCCTAAAAAGAGCATAAAACATTTTCTTACAAAAATTATACTTTTGTGGATTTGCTACAATAAGTTATCCCCTTAATTAAGACTTTCCCACCTAGCAAAGGGAAAAACTTCTGTCATCGCTATCCCTGTGGTAACATTACACATTATAACATTACCACATCTCTGTGGTAACATTACTCCAGTAATTGCACTGATCCCTCTAAGGTCTGTCTTTTTACCTGAGCAAACATTCCAAGGGTCGCATCTTTCTTTACCCAGGACTACTACTGCACTTTGCACATGGCAGTGGTTCAATAAGTATTTTTTAAAAGAAATAATAAAGGAATGGATAAATGAATGCAACCAATAAAAGATAGGTAAATAATTATTTGTATCAACACACAACTGAATGTATATCTGAAATGGAGTAATGGTTAAAATCATTGATGCCTTTGAAAAATTACCTGACTTGCACATTCTTACTTTCCTTCTGTTACTATCGTAACAGTAAGGCAAGCCAAACACAGTCTCTCCTCTTGGGTAGTGAATTCTTACTCATTCTTCTTAGGATAAAAATTTGATTCTTTGTGAAGTATTTCTCATTCCTTCAGGCAGAACTTTATATTCATTTCTCTTATTACTTTGTAATAAGACAATTACATTGTATTGTCATTTTCTCCTCAGGAATTATCTAGGCCTTAAATGAAAACTAAATATGAGTCTTTATATATCACCCAAGGTTGTTCACTGTGTCTCTGTACCTCTGGATTTAAATTTGCTGCCCCTGATCACATTCCCTGTGCTCATAGATATCTTTGAAGGATATACACATGCATGACATTTTTACCAGTTTTGCACCATAATCAACCTTTTAAATGGACTCATTTTACTTTTTTACTATGTCATGTCAACAACTACTATTAAAATGTAGTAACAGATGTTTGAAGTGTGTGGTAAATAAATTTGTGTGTGTAGCACAGATAATAAATATACTACTGAGCTTCGACAGTTTAATTCACATGAAATCCAAACAGTTTGAATGTCAGTTAACAATGAACAACTTTAAGCAGGCTGTGGTAACTATAATGCTTATTGGGAAACGATGAATATTTTATATTCTAAAAAGTACAGCCTATTTTCCTTTGTCCTAAGTAAAAATGTGTAGTTCAAGAATTGAGCATTGAAATTCCCCCATATAGAATTCTCTACCTGAAAAAGAATGACTAAAGATAGATAAGATAATGTATATACATATATTGATATATATTTCTGCATGTAGAGAGAGATCATTCTATCACTCATTTATCTATCTAGATGCTATACTGTGAAATGAAATGATAGATTGCTCATATACAATGATTGTCTTCATTTTTGGTTTGTGGTCTAGTAATCCTTGGGATATACAAGGACTTGTAGCCTAGGGGTGTTAAGTTCTTTTTGGTATAATTACTTCTATTTATGCAGTAATGTCCCCAGGCTTAGGATCCCAACCAGGGCCTCACCATTATTGGGTGGGCGAATTTTGTATTGTCAGGTATCTGGCATCACCTGAGGCATTAGCTTACACCGGCTCTTATAGTACCTGACACCATGATTCTTTAGGTGTCATTAGGCCTCTTTAATTATGCTTAGAAATTCTTAGTCACTGCCCCAAAGATAAGCTTTTCAGTTTGACCACCTCCTGGTAGCCACTCTCATATTGCTCAATGCTGCTCCTCCTGGACACATTCAATTTCTCCTGCTTCCTTTCTTATCTCTCTTAAAATTCACCAGACCTTCTGAAATCCACTGTTTGTGGTAAACTCCTCTTCATGTTCTCAACTAGACGCAAAATTCTTTTCTAATTCCTTGCATTAATTATACCCTAGCATATATTAGAAGACACTGATTTGGCTGCATACTGCTAGAGCACGGTTAAGCAACCTTTCCCTATAAAAGGCCACATAGTAAATATTTTAGGCTTTGTGGGCCATACGGTTTTTGCTGCAATTAATCAACTCTCCCACTGCAGTACAAAAACAGTCACAGACAATGTATAAATTAATGAGTGTTGCTGTGTTTCAATGAAACTTCATTTACAAAACAAGCAGCAGGCCAGATTTAAGGGCCTTGGTGATCAGCTCCTGCTTTATAGTAGAGAGTGTCCACCCTCCCATATATCTTGTTTCACAAAAGCAAACGATTGAGTCACAAATCTAACTTTCCAGTTCATTGTACTCCCATCCTTGTATAAGTCATCCTTTATCCCATTCACATCACTGTTCTTTACCAATTTCTTGGTCACTCCTGAACATATTTTAAAGAATCTGGTGACTGATTCACACTATTCCTCTTAACTCAAGGCCTATCTACTATCTGAAATTTCTATGGCAATCACCGAATATAAACATTTCCAAATTGAACAATAATATTTCACAACATTTAATTTCTTGTTCACCTCAACTCTGATTATCTTACAATCCATCTTGTCTACCCTTACTTATGACAGTATTTTGGATCATGTCATCAAAATGCAGTGCTCTAGAGCAGAACATTAAACTGCTGACAGAATATAATAATTTATAACACTCTCTCACTACAACCTCCTTTTATTCCAGTTATTCTCATTCCTTTATCTCTACCAAAATGATCACTCAAATTAATTAAGCTTTCATTCCTTTGACTTCTCAATTTTATCCCAAACCATTCTATTTCATCTGTCTCTACTTCCTTTTCTATTCAACTGAAGCCCTATAATAGTAGCAGTCAGAATTTATTGAGTACTTATTAAGTGTCAGACACTATGCTAAGTATTTCACATGCATTATATAATGTTAGTTCTCACAACAACCCTGTGAGGTAGGTACCAATGTCTTCAGATGAGGCAAATGTGATTTTGAGAAATTAGGTAATTGAATCACCCAATTAAGTTTCAGAGTGAGCTTTGAGTATAGGCCTGCCAAACACTAAAGTGCATTATGCAAAATAATGCAAGTAACTCATTTAAGTATTCTTAGCGCTTATTTGTGGCACTGGTAATATAAAGATCAAGAAGAAATGGACTACTTCTTCAAGAAGCTGAAGTTTAGTGGTAGAATCCTTCATGCATACAATCATCCTTCATAAATACAATGCAACATCATGTAATAATAAAGAAATGTTCAAATTAATATTATAGCAAATAGGAGAGAATGAACTTCCTTAAGAGACTCTTTGCAGATAAAACAACACTTCACATGGGTCTTAAAGAGTAATCTGAAATTTACCAGGTGGGAAAATTTTAGAATATTTCAGGAGGAAGAAAAATCATGTACATTGACATGGAGATAGGCTTCAGCAGGCATGGTCCTCTAATGTTAGATAACAAAGGTGAAAGGACTGGAAGTGTTCGGAGAGGAAACTAGCAATTAGGTGACTGATAGCTATTGCACGGATTCTATGGAATTTGTATGTTTTTTCTTAGAAAATGGAGAGATTTTATTTAGTTTTATGTCCTAGTGTACATATTAGAAAGAGGAAGCTCCCAAGATAAGAAAAAAGGCAACTTTTGGGAGCAAAGACACAGAAAAAATAATCAGAATTGTTGAGGAAAAAGACTGAATGGAGGGCTGGCACCCTATGGAGTCAGAGAAGAAAGAATGAATTCAAGACAAATGCCAGAAACTGAATTGTGAGAGTTTAATATATTGGATGCAGTAACATAGAAGGGAGAGGATAGAGGCACCTCGATGGCTTAGATTTCTTTCCAAGGAGACTATTAAAATGGTGATGCCGCTATATAGGTACATTAATTAAGGAGATGGAAAACATTTTTTGTAAGAAGATAATGTACTAAATTTTAAAATGGCGAGTTTCAGATAGTCCAGGGATGGAGATTCTGAGATTCAAAAGTTATAATGAGTTTATTAATAGGAATGGGTGATTTGAAACAGACATGTGGAACAAAGGTGGGAGAGGGAAATGATCCAGATGGACACAATCAGAGGGGAGGAAAACTACCAGGGCATAGAGGTGCCCACAAAGCCAAGGGAAGAAAAAATTGTAAGAGGGAGTGGAAAAGAGAAGCAAAATGTCTCAAACAGGCCATAAACCAATAGAACCATGGGATTAGTGGCTTAAGGACAATTTCGCTGGAATTTTGGAGGCAGAAATCAATAATTTTATAATAGTTAAAAATGGTTTATGTGTTCAGATTTGTTTATCAAATGCTACGTATTTACAAACTGATTTCAATTAAAGTATCTATCTCTACCAATATAAACAATTTTCATCCTTTGTTTTTAGAATGTTTTTGAAAGGATTGGGCTTGGGCTATTCTTAGATTTTGAAGACACTGGAGAACAGATGGCCACATTTTCAATATGACTTAATATGATATTTGATAATAAAATACAATAATCAGTAACTTTATGTTTTCTCATTGCAACACTTGCCCCCAGATTTCTGGGGGGAAAATCCCAATTGTTTTTCTTATTATTTCTTATAATCTATTCTCATGTTTTCTATTCTGGTGTGAGGATCCCACATGATTATAATTTGTAATTTTCTCAGTAGTGATTAAATACTTATTTGCTTTTACTCTGCTAAGTGTATAACACATTTAATGAAAATTATCCCAATTTTACACTCTTGTCAAAATTCAAAGAAATGAGTTTAAACTTTTGTTGCTTGGCTTTTTTGATTCAAATAAAGTTATGTTCATAGCAAAGAACATGTAATGCCAATTTTGTAGTAAATGCTAACTCATTGTCAATGGCAGAGAAAAGTAATCATTTTAGGCTAAACATAGCTATTTTTATTTTTTTAACCAGGCTTTCAAGAAATATTATAACAACAGAAGCATCGAGAAATAAATTCCAGAAATCATGCACTTTAGACTGAAATTGTTTCCTATTCCAAAGTGATGGAAATATTAATGATTGTGTTCATTTTTAGTCTTAACAGGTCATAAGTTTCCCTTGAAACCGTGCAATAATGAATTACTAATTAGTAATGAGAACTTGCTTCTTCAGCAAGTGCTTGCCTCTCCCTAAGACAGGTCAATGTGGGGCAAAACTTTTCACCTGGGTGTATGCTGCAGGCCTCTGCACTTAGGGTATTAACTAAAAGGTTATTCCCCGAAATTACTAGGCAGAAATCTTTGTGAAAAAATGGTTGGCTGATTTTATTCTGTCTCCTTTTGCCTAGGAGGTTACATGGGGGAGCTGCATTTTTGAGCAGCATTTATTTTTACAACAGTCTGAATGAATTGAATCTGTAGGCGTGATTGAGCATGCGAAATGAATACAGTGCTGTGGCTCCTACCCACAGAAGATCCAGATTATACTGTCAATGGCTGAATATATACACATGAAATTAACTAAAAGACATGTAATTGCAGAGGGGTCCCGTATATCGGTAGTATTAGCAATATCACCATCTCTCAGTTATCTTCCCTCTCAACCCTCCCAAGGTATCTCCTCAACGAATATATGATTAAGAAATACATATAATTAACAGACAATATATTAGCCTAATTTTGTACCTGAAGCCTGACTACAGAAATTATGAGAAACGGTAAATGTTCATCTACCTTGCTCCCAATTACTAGGAAATCCCTAATGCTAGGAAATCTTTCTATTCCTAGTTCTATCTGGAGTCTCTCTCTTGGAATCCAAGCATACACGGTTAGCTTTTTAAGGACTCTCTGGAGCATTTTGCTTTTGATCTTTACCTTCCCACTTTTTCCGTTCCCCACCTTCACTTTCATCACAAGCACCTTACTTGGATGTTGATTAAAAAGGGCCCAAAACTTGTGATTCCTTCCTTGAGAAGTGGAATTTCTTTCTCTACCCTTTTAGTTTGGGCTGTTCCAAGGATTGTTTTCAACCAGAGAATATGGCAGTAGAAGCCCTATGTAATACTCAGGCTGAATATTAAGAGATTTGCTTACATTTTTAAGCACTTGAATGTCATCTCTTCGAATCCAGCAGGCATGCTGTGAGAAGTTCAAGCCATGTGGAGAGACGATGTAAAGGAGTAACAACACATTCAGCTTAGCAGCTGTTATGCCCAGACCATTAGTTCCCCAAAGAAGACCACCAGAGTCCAGAGTCAAAACCAAGCGGCAAGGATCTTTACTACAAGTTCGAACCTGGTCCCTCCATTCCACAGCACACAAGAGGGCCTTGAACAATGCGAGTGTTTGCTTTTTATAGCCTGAAAGTTACAGGGGAACAAAGGAATTCTTTTGGTTCCCGCTTTTTCAGTAAAACTTTGAACGGCTGTCCCCTTATCGGAGACTTTCCTGGTGGTGTTTGTACTGGGCTCAGGAAGTTTGAGATATATATGGCGATATGTGGTGGGATGGGAGGATGGGATGTGTTTTTACTGGGCTTGTTTGTTTTGAGCCCGGGGCTGAGGAATGTGCCCGGCTCCTTTCATTCCCCCCTTTCTTTTTAGGTATTTTTTAGAGCCAATCTTGGGTCTTATAAGTCTGATTCTGTTTCAGCATTTACAGGTTGGTATTGGGCTCTGAGGACCATGAGTTTTACAGTGTTAAACCTTTCTTTAACGAACCGCAAAATTCTGTTAACAACACAAGGTCCTACGGTAAGCAGAAATAGTAGACTCAGTAGGGGTCCAAGGAAGGGGGCTAACAGAGAAAACATAGATGAGTTCCACCATTGGTCTGCAGCTGAAGCAAACTGCCATGTTCTTACTTCTGTGCTTAACTTGCGTAACTGTTGGACCCGGTTTTTCACAAGCCCTGATTCATTTATGTAGAAACAACAGTCTTCCTTTAAAAACATACACGTTCCCCCTTTTTTAGCAGTGAGTGGGTCTAAGGCCCTCCGGTTCTGCAAGGTTACCTGTGCTAGGGACGTGAGCTGTCGCTGGAGGGAGGCAAAGGACTCAGTTGACTCCTCCATAGCAACGGCAAATTGTTGGTACAGCTTGTTACTTTCTATGAGGGTGTGACCTAGGGCTCCCCCAGCCAGTCCGGCCGCCATGAAGGATGCGGTGAGGGAGATTCCTGCAATGAGGGGGAGAAATATGGCTCGTGCAGGTCTCGGTCTAGGGTCTGGGTGAATAACAGCACTAGTCCAGTTACCGGTATACCCTAGGAACTAGCCGGCAGTAAGTAGAGTTAACCGGGGAACTAATGTGACAGGAAGACACAGTAGGTTGGTAACAGAGGGGCTTGATAGGTTTTTAGATAATGTTCCATTACACCAGAAGAATATGCCTGACGGAGCCCTTAAGGTGATATTAGGGGGCGTTGCAGTGATGCTGCAGAGGCTGGAATTAGTTCCTGAGAAACAGTAGGGAAACTTTTCTTGACTGGGGTTTAGGTATAGTGGCACGTTAGGGATAGGGGCATATGAGAGGTTTCGGTGGTTGTTAGCTTGGGCAGAGGTGGAGGATCCCCATGGCAGGGGGACAGCAGTTAGTGGTGGACGCCTTAGAGTGGCACACAGAAAGCAGCCAGACAGGCTGTGAAGTCCTGTAAGGTTAGCAAGTTCTAATCCTTCTTGCAATAATTTTAACCAGGAAAAAGGACGTAAATCTTGTGTTAGGCGGTTTTCTTGTCGCTGGATATTTCCATGGACCAGGGGCCGTACCTGCACTAGACCCCGCCACAGATAGAGGTGACTGCTAGGCCATGTGGAGGCGGAGGAGTAGTATATAGCCCCATGTTGAGGCGTGGTCCAGCGGGAGTTCCAGGGGTCTCTAACTATCCATGTATATGAAAGGTCTCTATCTCGTCTGTGATGGAAGGGCCATCTGGGATCTATCTGTTCTTTTCCACCCCACCATTGGTATTTATGGATGTTACAATAGTTATAAGGGCAGCCAGCACTTTGGTGCCACCAATAGTGCTTACAATTGTATTTAGTCTGATCATACTCAAAGCATATTATTGGTGCCACTGGTTTGGCTACTGGGAAATCGGTAAAATTTAGTAAAATTGGGCTATTGCACCTTGAGGAGGGGCAATCTGCACTGGCCACTAATTTCCCGGGCTTATGAGGTTGCCCAGGGTGGGTTTGGTTTTCATAAAGCCAGAATCTCCAGACAAAGGGATTAGGAGCTGGCTTTATGTTTTTTACAGCGGCCACAAGGGCGACTAATGTTAGAGTTAGACTACCTAACTGCATGTTTGCAGTGAGCTATGCTGCCGGCGCAGGGTGAGTTTTAAGGGGTTGTTCTTAGTTCTGTCCACAGTCCACGTGTCCGGTGCTTCAGCCGCCGCCATGATTGGCCCCAGAAGGTCGGAGGTTGGGTCCACTGGCTTGACATGGGTGTAGTGGATCCACGACGCAATGCCTTCTACCTTTAGGGCGGTGGGTGTGGTCAGGAGTACTTGGAGTGGTCCTTTCCACCTGGGCTCTAGGGTCTCTTGTCGGTGTCGCTTAACCAGGACCCAGTCTCCCGGCTGGTACGGATGGGGTGTCGGTAGGAGACTGGTCTCATATAGCTCTTTCAGCTTGGGCCAGATTTCTTGGTGAATTTTCTGTAAGGCTTGTAAGGAAAATAAGAATTTAGAGACATTTTCTGTTTCAGACTTACGCAGGTCATCTTTTAAGCTAGGAACCAGGGGTGGAGGTCTGCCATACATGATTTCGTAAGGGGTAAGGCCCAGTTTGTAAGGGGTATTACGGGCCCGGAACAGAGCATAGGGGAGAAGGACTACCCAATTAGCACCAGTCTCTATAGTCAATTTAGTTAAGGTCTCTTTTAAGGTCCGATTCATCCTTTCTACCTGTCCTGAACTCTGGGGCCTGTAAGTGCAATGTAGTTTCCAATTTGCCCCAAGGATGGAAGCCAAGTCCTGACTTACCTTAGCGACGAAAGCGGGCCCATTATCTGACCCTATCTGGATGGGGAAGCCATACCTGGGAAGGATATCTTCCAGAATTTTCTTTGCTACGACCTGAGCAATTTCTCTTTTGGTTGGGAATGCTTCAGTCCACCCTGAAAAAGTATCTACAAAGACAAATAAGTACCGGTACCCGTACTTTCCTGGCTTTATTTCAGTAAAATCTACTTCCTAGTAGATACCGGGCCTGGTTCCCCTGAGCCTTGTTCCTGTTGCAGCTTGAGATTGGGGGTATGCGTTGTTAAGCTGGCAGACTTTGCAACTTGTCACGATACTGCTGGCCGTCTCAGCTATATGTCTGATTTTGAGCTTGGAGCGTCTGATCAGGTCTATCATCCGCCGGGCCCCCAGGTGGGTGGTTCGGTAGATGTGTTCTAACACCTGTTGTCCTAATTTTTCTGGTAGGATGGTTTGGTCATTAGTATCAGTCCACCACCTATTCTGGATTTGTTTCAGGGGAAGTTTGTCAATCCACTGGAGATCTTGTTCTGAATATTCAGGGAAATATGGCAAGTCCCGGGGGCCCGGGTCAGGGAGCTGGAGTGCAAGGAGTTGGCTGGGAGCCTTCGCCACATTCCTTGCAGTGTGGTCTGCCAGAAAGTTGCCTTGAGCAGTTGGAGTAGTTAGTTTCTGATGCCCTGGGCAATGTACAATGGCTAATTTTTCTGGCCTCCATAGGGCTGTTAGCAGGGCTAGGATCTCTTGCTTGTTTTTTATCTCTCTTCCTTTAGCCGTCAGTAACCCTCGCTCCCTGTAAATGGCCCCATGTATATGCACCATTGCAAAAGCATATCGTCTGTATATACTGTCAGCTTTTTCCCCGCCCCTAAGGTAAGAGCTTGGGTGAGCGCTATCAGTTCGGCCTTCTGGGCCGATGTCCCCGGGGGCAGGGGTTCCGCCCAGATTACCTCAGTCTCTGAAGTTACTGCCGCTCCAGCGTACCTCTGGCCTTGATGCATGAAGCTGCTCCCATCAGTGAACCAGACGAGGTCGGCGTCAGGAAGTGGGCGGTCCTGCACGTCTTTTCGAACTCCGTGCACCTGAGCTAGTATCTTGGTGCAGTCATGGAGTGGGGCATCCAGGTCCAGGTTGGGCAGCAGCGAGGCAGGGTTTAAGGTCGTTGGAGGCAGGAAAATTATCCTGAGAGGATTTAGTAGTAGTCCTTGGTAGTGGGTGAGCCGGGCGTTACTCATCCATCGATTAGGTGGCTGTTTGAGTACACCTTCGATGGCATGTGGAGTAACGACCCGCAATTCTTGCCCCATAACAAGTTTATCAGCATCTTGCACCATCAGAGCCGTGGCCGCAATTATTTGGAGACAAGGGGGCCACCCGGCAGCCACTGGGCTCTCCCTAATAGGGGACAGGGGCTCTCAGGGATGACCAGGAAAGAATGGGTTACATTTTTGGCTCCGAGGTTTACTGTTCTTTGTGTTGTCCATGGGTATTTCTTAACTCCTGTGGCCCCTTGTACCCACGAGGATTTGGAGGATAATTTCCCATTAGTTTTAACTAAGACCGAGTGTTGTGCTCCCGTATCGAGCAAGAACTGGACTGGGGACCCCTCCACTTGCAAAGTTACCTAGGTTTGGGGAGGGGGTCCGAACCCCATCTTTCCTAGTCTTCATCTTGAGTGACTAGTACGGGTGTAGACCTAGGGGGTCCCTGTCCTCGTGGTTTCTTTTTGGAGCAGTCTCTTACCCAGTGGCCAGCCCCCTTACAGTAGGCACATTGGTCTTTGCTCAGATTATCATGCCGGGGGGGCCGCCTAGGTTGGGTGTACTCTGGCTGTAGATGCTCTTTCTGTACCACTGCTGCCAGGACCTTGGTCATTTTTTCAGTGGCCTTAAATTGCTTTTCCTCTGGAGTATCTCTGTTATTATAAACCCGCTGGGCTATCTGAAGGAGGTCCTGAATCCGCTTTCCCTCCAAGTCTTCTAATTTCTGGAGTTTTCTCTTAATATCTGGGGCTGCCTGATTTACAAAAGACATTACAACAGCTGCCTGACTTCCTGGAGCCTCTGGATCTATGGGGGTGTACTGTCTAAAAGCTTCCATTAATTTCTTTAAGTAGGTAGCTGGGCTCTCTGTCTTTCCCTGCAGAATAGAATATACTTTAGCCAAATTAGTGGGCTTGCGAGCAGCTGCCCGGAGACCTGCCATTAGAGTCTGGCGATAAAGGTGTAGCCGTCCCCTACCTTCTGCCGTGTTGTAGTCCCACACCGGCCTGGTCAGAGGAAAGGTTGCGTTTATGAGGTCGGGGTTGGCAGTCGGTTGACCGTCGTCCCCCGGGACCAGCTTTCTAGCTTCTATCTGTATTCTCTCTGGCTCTTCTGTGGTGAACAAGATTCGGAGGAGCTGCTGACAATCATCCCAAGTGGGCTGGTGGGTGAACATGACACTATCCAGTAAAGCCAGTAAATCTTTGGGGTTGTCTGAAAACCGAGCACTCTGAGTCTTCCAGTTATACAGATCACTGGTGGAGAATTGCCAGTACTGGAGCCTGGGGATTCCTGTGTCATCTGGGGGTCCTATTTCCCGAAGGGGTAAAGCCACTGTGGAGTCAGGTGGCTGAGGGGGGCTAGTCCGCGAAGTGCGCCCTTGCGTCCGCCCCACCGGCCCTTTAAAGTTACTTTCCCTTTCAGCGGGCCCGTGTGTGCCGGCCGCCTCCCGTCTGCCTGCTCCCTCCCGCAGCTCAGCCAGGGGGGCTGGGGCCTGGGGCCCGGAGGGGTACGGAGGGGGTTCTGTGAACAGTGGGTCCCCGCTGTCAGGTAGAACAGGATGGGGGGGCAGTTGGTTGCTTGGATTTTAGTGGTTGAGCAACCAGTGCCTTACAGGGTTCAGAGGCTAATTGGAAAGGGGACAGCCAAGGAGGCAGGTTCTCAACAAGGTCCTGCCATATGAGGATATATGGGATTTGATCTAAGTGGCCCACACGCCCAGGTAGGAAAATCTTGGACTTTACCCTAGTGATGACAGCAAGTCAGAAGGTCCCTTCGGGTGGCCACCCCACATCAAAGGCAGGCCATTCGGAGCGACACAGAGTAAATAGCTTTCCTTTCCTGATTTCTATACCAAGATCATGGCCCCTTGCTCTAACTTCTTTGAAATTACTCGTAAGGAGAGATAGGGGAGTGCTCTGGGTATTACCCATCCTGTAATAATTTGTAGTCTCTTCCTATAAAGGAATGTGGGTTTGAATCTCTGTAAAGGAAATCTGATCCGACTTATTAATGATATCTAATCACAGGCGCACTTTGGCAGCCCTGGTCAGAGTTAGCTGCCTGGATCGCGGTCGCGCTGGGGCAGCCCAGATCAGAGACAGCTGCTGCCCGCCAAACCGGGGCAGTTCAGATCACAAGTGCATACCGGAAGCCTGGGTCAGAATTAGCTGCCTGGATTGCGGTCGCGCTGGGGCAGCCCAGATCAGAGACAGCTGCTGCCCGCCAAACCGGGGCAGTTCAGATCGCAAGCGCACACCGGAAGCCCGGGTCAGAGTTAGCTGCCTGGATCGCGGTTGTGCTGGGGCAGCCCAGATCAGAGACAGCTGCTGCCCGCCAAACCGGGGCAGCTCAGATCAGAGACAGCTGCTGCCCACCAAACCGGGGCAGCTCAGATCAGAGACAGCTGCTGCCCGCCAAACTGGGGCAGCTCAGATGAGAGACAGCTGCTGCCCGCCAAACCGGGGCAGCTCAGATCGCAATATAGATCAGATGAGAGCCAGGGGACGTCTCCCACTGGTCTCCGCTGGTTGTCCTATAGCGCGTCCGCCAGGACTGTGCCAGCTCCAGTTTCAGACCTCGCGAGTCACAGATTCGGATTCAGAACAGACACAGACAGACAAACGGAGACGAGCCAGCTCACCTATCAGTAGATCGATCCTAGCAGATCCGTTGACCAGGGGTCTGGTGGGCTTGGGGAATCCCGGACGGGCCCCCAGATGTTATGCCCAGACTGTTAGTTCCCCAAAGAAGACCACCAGAGTCCAGAGTCAAAGCCAAGCGGCAAGGATATTTACTACAAGTTCGAACCTGGTCCCTCCATTCCACAGCACACAAGAGGGCCTTGAACAATGCGAGTGTTTGCTTTTTATAGCCTGAAAGTTACAGGGGAACAAAGGAATTCTTTTGGTTCCCGCTCTTTCAGTAAAACTTTGAACGGCTGTCCCCTTATCGGAGACTTTCCTGGTGGTGTTTGTACTGGGCTCAGGAAGTTTGAGATATATATGGCGATATGTGGTGGGATGGGAGGATGGGATGTGTTTTTACTGGGCTTGTTTGTTTTGAGCCCGGGGCTGAGGAATGTGCCCGGCTCCTTTCACAGCCTCATCTGAGATCCCAGACCATAACTAGCACCAGCTGCAGCCAGCCATTTGAGTGAAGTGTGCTGGGTGTTCTACCAGCAGAGCCTCCAGATGACTGCAGAACCAGCTGACATCTGATGCAATATAGCAGAACGACTCAGCTGAGGTCCTAATTGATAGAGAAGCATGAGAGATAATTAAAAGTTGTTGGGCAGGGCACTGTGACTGACACGAGTAATCCAGCACTTTGGGAGGCCGAGGCAGGCAGATAGCTTGTGCCCAGGAGTTCAAGACCAGCTTGGGCAACGTGGCAAAACCCCATCTCTACACACAAGAAGAATACAAAAATTAGCTGGGTGTGGTGGCATGTGCCTATAGTCCCAACTGCTTGGGGGGCTGAGGCAGGAGGATCACTTGAGCCGGGGAGAAGTCAAAGCTGCAATGAGCCAAAATCATGCTGTCAGAGGCGATCAAACCAAAGCTACTCTATCTTGAATAGGGGATGGGTAAAATAGGGCTGAAGCCGGCTGCATTCCCAGGAGGTTAAGGCATTCTTAGTTGCGGATGAGTTAGGAGGTCCGCACAAGGTACAGAGCACAAAGACCTTGCTGATGAAACAGCATATTGTAAAGAAGCCAGCCCAAGCCAGCCAAAATCACTGAGGGCAACAAATATGACCTCTGGTTGTCCTCACTCCTCATTATATGCTAATTATGATGTGTTAGCATGCTAAAAGTCACTCCCACTAGCACCATAACAGTTTTCAAATGCCATGGCAACATGAGGAAGTCACTCTATATGGTCTAAAAAGGTGTGGAACCCTCAGTTCTGGGAATTGCCCACCCCTTTCCTGGAAAACTCATAAATAATCCACTGCTAGTTTAGCATATGTCAAAAAGTAACAGTAAGTATAAGCAGCTGAGCAGCCTATGCTGCTGCCTAGCCTATGGAGTAGCCCCTCTCTCTTCCTTTACTTTCCTAATAAACTTGCTTTCACTTTACTCTATGGAGTCATAGAGTGTGTGAGATCTAAGAACCCTCTCTTGGGGTCTGGATCAGGACCACTTTCTGGTAATAGTGCCACTGCACTCCAGCCTGGGAGACAAAATAAGACCTCATTTCAAGAAAAAAAGGAAAACAAAAGAAAAAGTTGTTGTTTTAAACCACTTTATTGGGTTGATGTGTTGCACAGAAATGCTTGACTAAAATACTAATTTTTATCTGAATATTTTGCTTATTAAATTTCCTAAGAATGCTTCATCTCAGTAAATCATTAAGGTTTTTTCTTTTTTAAATATGAGATTCATTTAATGAGAGACAATGGACTTTGATATCAGTGAGAGCTGGTTTAAATACTTTATTTTTTAGTAACTATATGACTTTAGGCCAGGTATTAAACTTCTCTAAATTATTTCTTCAGTTTGAAGTATAACTAAAAAAAAAAAAAAAATCCCTTAAATTTTAGCTCCCCCTCTTTAAGTAACATCTACTTCTTATAGTTGTTATGGGGATTAAGTGAAGCAATGTGTAAAAAAAAAAAAATTAGTACAGTTTATGGCTGACATTAGGTACTTAAAACATATCAATTTCCTTCTCATTTACCACATCCACATTGTAGGTGAATTTTAATTTTTTCTTTCTCTTACTCTCAGTTATATATGTTCCCATCTTTTTATCTGTCAAAAGACAGAGAAATGCAACTTTCAAACAAACAAACTAACTGACCAACTAATAAACAAATAAATTTCCTTGATGTTTGCCTGTTGTCAGGCCATCCATCCAAATTCTCTGTATGTCACAATGTGGCTTTTAAAACTCTTAGTGTAGATACCAATGAATTCCACTTGAATAAACCTTAGTTGCCAGTCTTTTTATAGACCAAGTGGCTCATGGAGGGAAAGGGGAGTGTGGCCACAAATTCCACTTCACATCTCCCTCAACACTAATAACTATTTAGTTTTTATTTATCCCTCCTCCTGTCCTATCCCTCATTCAAGGCCTCACTAGCCATTGAAAATTTTCTTGGTAATTTGATAATCTGTCAGTGCTCCTACTAGTTTCTCCTTCCAATAATGTATTGTTCCTGCGTTCTCTGAAATTCTTCCCTTCGACAAACATTCTGCCATTGTACATATTTCACAACCCAGTGTAATTATCCATCTCTTTTAGGGAGCTTTCTAAATACAGTCCATCTCACAATAATACCTCCTTTATTTTAATTCAGAAAATTGATAATAGATTTCCCAAATTACATGGGTTCAATTAATAAGTAGTGCCTTGTGACTTGCTTTGTGTTTTCATGTTATTTTATAACTGTTCCATGAATATTGTTATTTACTCAGCCAAATTGAAAGCTTGAGAGCAAAGTCTAACATTTACCAAATATGTCATATAGGGTAAGTTACTTAACTTCTTAAAACCTACAAAATGGGAGTTATAAAATCATTCTTTCTAGGTTTATCTCATTCAATTCAATGAGATAAGAAGGCCAAATATATAGTTTAGCACACAATTATGTTTAATATAAGTCAGCTGGTTTTTAAATGTGTCCAACAAATGCCTGTTAGGCAACAGATTGAAAGGTAGGATTTTTGACTATACCATTGATCCATGCTCATAATGTAAATTATAAAATACTATTGCACAGCTCTAACCTGATATACTGTATATGAAAGGTAGGCAACTGCTATATAAATGATACATGGACATCCATTTTTTGGTTCAGTGATTATTTCTTTCAGGAAGGTCCTGATGACATCCAATTTCTTTTGGAATTGTAACTTTTAGCTATTAAAAACTGAATTCTGATTGTTTTGGTTCTAACACAGGAAATAAAATCACATGTGTGAGAATGAAGTTTGGCTCTTGGCACTAGGCCTAAAATAAAGATCTTGGGTAAATGAGGACAACATGAATACACTAAAACCATCAATGAACACTAGTGAAAGGTAGCAAACAGAAGCAATGTCAGAAGAGCAGGGAAAAAAGATGGGCTGAATAAGATTAAGGCCAAAGTTTATCTACTTTGAAATTTTTATAACCTAAAGTAGTCTTGGGTTTGAAGAGACCTAACAATCATGTAGTCCAACCTCACACAGGTCATGATGGAGGACACATATTACTTATGTTGAAAGGAAATTATCCACAGCAAGAATACTTTGTGTGCTTGTCAAAGCCATTTTCCAGCTGTGTGGCGATATGTAGCCTCTGCACATTTGTCTTTGTTTCAGCCTCTGGCATTGGTAGCATGATGTAAGAAAAAGAAAAACCAGAGTCTAGTGATTGAGAATATAAGCACATCATTGTCTTTTATGACTCAAATTCATAGATTCTGCAGAACCAGAGCCATCACTCAAAAGTAAAGTGGTTGGCTACCACCCGGTTTTGACTGTCCTTGGATAGACATAAGGTCAGCCAATAAATACTGAGTTTGAACAAGAATAAGTCCCTAGTCTTTATCTCTTCTCAGATACCTGTTCAACATCTAACAGGAGACAAATATATCCCTATGGCCAAGTATTTAAGTTTTAGGAGCACAGAACACAGTCTGGGTACCATGATGGATGGTGAAGAAAGCAATGTCATAATGTCTGAATGACACAAGCTTCCATGAAAAGATCATCAGGGATCTGCTAACCACACAAAACTTAGTTTATTAAGTTGACTGAACAAGGGAAAACAGAACATTTACCAGAGTACCCTTAGTTCTCATGGGGAAAATTTAGGGAAAGGTACTGCTAGGTTTTTTGGTCGGGAGAAGGCAGACAAAGTGGTTTTAGAGTAAAGTTGGTAAGCACGGTCTGGGCAGGTGTTGTTCAGAATTGATAAACAGGAAAATTAGTAGAACAGGTAATAGTCTTTTCTCTGAAACACATGAGTTCAGACTGAGGGTATAGCCACTTATCTATGGTTTTATCTTGGAACGTGTGGGTCTGAATAAGATGACATTAAAACATTTTGGGCTTAAATAGTTTGTGTTGCATGGCATGATTTAGTTCAGTTTACACATTATGCAAATCAGAGCACAGTTTGTTTGGTAAATTGTCATTTCTACTTTAACTTCTCAGAATGTATGTTTTCACCTCACTGCAGTGGTGACTTTCTAATAAAAGAGACTGAGAAAAATATTTTTGTATTTGAAGGGAAAATTTCAAACTTTTATGTGAAAAAGCAATGCTGTTATTGTCTTACGCATTCTATCCAGGCAGCTTACTAAGGAAATACCAGGGAAAAACACATCGGATACAGACAGATTGAGGGTAGTTTTCATTTCTGGAATATATCAGATATATTTTCTTTTTTTTCTTTTTTTTGAGACAGAGTTTCACTCTTGTTGCCCAGGCTGGAGTGCAATGGTGTGATCTCGGCTAACTGCAACCTCCACCTCCCGGGTTCAAGTGATTCTCCTGAGGTAGCCTCCCAAGTAACCGGGATTACAGGCATGTGCCACCACACCCAGCTAATTTGTATTTTTAGTAGAGATGAGGTTTCACCATGTTGGTCTGGCTGGTCTCGAATTCCTGACCTCAAGTGATCCACCTGCCTGGGCCTCCCAAAATGCTGGGATTACAAGTGTGAGACACGTTGCCCAGCCTCAGATACATTGTCATAAGAGATTTATTGCCAGGAACACCTGGCATTGTAAATGATTCAGCCATAGTTTATCAGTCTGTTTCTTAATAATGTCATAAATGGCTGGAAATGCTGGCCATCCTGAATCTAAGTACGGTACCGTAAGCATTCCAGAATATGATAGAAGCAATGACATACACAGTGAGGAACAATATAAATAGGACTTTTTTCTCCTGGTGCACTGGCAGGGAGAACTTGAAATATTTCAGAAAAGAGGTAAGATAGGAAGTGGATGTAACAAAGACATTGCTATACCAGGGAATCCCCTAATTCCCTAACAACAACAACAACAACAACAAAGCAGGACACACAGAGATTTAGTTTGTGATTGAATCATTATAAACATCTCTGAGGAAGCTTGACTGCAAAAACATGTCCATAGCTTTATTATAATAATCATATTAAAGAAAAATAATTGACCAGTCTCCATATTCAGAAACTATTGTTTCAGAAAGTAATTAAGGATATTTGGCCATAAGTATTTGAATAAACAGATTACTTGCTGGCTTCAAATACCAGTAAAAACAAAGTATAGCAAGTATTTAGACAAAGCCCAACACAGAGGCAATTAGGATCATTTATGATTCCAAATCACAGCATATGCAAAAATCTATTACTGTAGTTTATTTCATGAAAAGTATAACTTACCACTATTTCATGAGAATAATTGTTTTTATTATTTTCTCTGTGGCCAAAGGAATTTGATAAACGTCAAATGACTCAGGTGCTCTTTAGAGCCTACAATGAATTATATATTTATTATTCTTTTTCTTTTCTTTTCTTTTCTTTTTTTTTTTTTTTGAGACAGGATCTCACTGTGTCACCCAGGCTGAAGTACAGTGGGATGATCATAGCTCACTGCAGCCTCAAACTCCTGGGCTCAAACGACCCTCTTGCCTCAGCCTCCAGAGTAGCTGGGACTACAGGTATGGGCCACCAGCCTTGCCAGATTCTTATAAATCTGATCTTTACAATAACCCTGTAAGCAGAAAGAATTACCTCCATTTTAATCAAAAATATTTTGATTTCAAGAAACTTAACTCATACTATTTAAGAAAAAAGGGAAAATAATTAGCTCATATAACTAGGAAGTCCACCAGTGGCTGTTGCTTCAGGCATGGACAGATCCAGGGACTTAGACATAACTCTCTTTCCTTCCCTTTACAGTGCTTTCTTTTGTGTTTTGGCTTCATGTTCATTCTTCCTTGGCCACTGAAGCAGCCATTAGCCTATCTTACAGCCTATCTTATCTTCCCTCAAAAAGTTAGAAAATAAAATCCCTTTTCTCTGACATGCTTATATCAAATCTCATAATAAGTCTCTGAATGGCCTTGCTCAGATTAGTTTCTTATCTCTGAAAAGTCTCTATGGCTAAAGGGATGAAGCACTTTGATTGTCCCCCCTGAGCCATGTGGTTATACCTGTAGTTGGGGGATGAAGTGGTGATATTTCACAGTTGCACCATCACCACATGATATAGGGAAAGATTAATTCTTCAAGTAAAGCAATACTGAGCAAAGTATGTCCAATACATCTTTCATTGTGCAAATGAGAATACTTTAGCCCAGAAAAATTAAGAAAACTAATGATGAAGACTAGATACCTTTGGCATCAAGTTTAACTTCCTTTAGTCAGGTAATAATGTTTATCATGATGTAACTCTAGATTATCTCTAAGTTCACCTACTATACTCTCTTAAATACACTCCTCAAACAATAAATGTATTTTGGCTTTTCAGACCCCATAATTTCACTCATCTTCAGATTTTCTACCTCTTTTCCACTGGAGTGTTCATGCTTATCTCTCAATTTTAACTTTTATGTCTCTATACCTTTCCTCCCTTATGGGGAGAAAACTAATCTAAAATGAAAGTATAGATACAAGGGATCAAAATAATCCTGGCAGTATTTGAATCCCTAAGGCCAGGTCTTTTTAAAGACAGCCACACTCCTATCCTTCCTGTAGCTTGGTTGTTTAATATTTATTTGTATTCCATTAGTCAATAAAGTGATTTTCTTCTTTTGAATAAATCAGTGAGAGCTGGCTTTTTGTCACTTAGAACTCAACTATGACTGATGGTTGCTGAACTATTGTAGCTTCTAGCAGATACAGCATGAGAGAGAGAGAGTCCTTGAAGATAAGGACTATGTGATTTTTCTGTCTGTAATCCTATCAATTAGCCACAGGCATTCAATATACCTAAGTCAAGCCATATATAGTCACGATTATTTGTTGGACACATACTAAGCATGTGGGACTGCGTTTATCATTAGGGAGATACCATGGCTGTCCTTATTTACTTCTTCAATCTCATCTCATAGCAACTTTAGTCTTTCTTCTTCAGACACATTGCTAACTTCCATCTTTGGAATTTGCAGAGGCTGCACTATTCTTTCTGACCTTTCTGCCTCTTAACTTGAGAAATCACCTCACTCCTTCAGGGAAGCCTTTCCTTACCTTCCTGACTTGATCAGGTCTCCCATACACAGTTTCTCAGAGGACCATGCACCTGGTATCTTTAAATAACATTGGTTAGAACTACACTTTGATATTTATTGTGTTGATTATTTGCTTAATTTCTGTTTCCTCCAGTAGTTTAAAAACTTAAAGAGTATAAAGCTTCTGTTTATTTTCACACGCCATTACATCTCCAATGCCTAATAAAAATGCTTGGAACAGTAGAAGTCCAATATATATTGCTGGATGTTATGAATAAGATTGGGTCCTACTTTAAAGAGCTTATAATCAAGTTAGGAACTTGAGCTGTACATATTTTTAAATGCCAGCTTTAAGTCCTCTATTTTTATTTGCTAAATCTGGAAACTATAGATGAGTCACAGAAACACTTAGAGGAAGTTTTATGAAGGAGACAGTACAAGAACTAAATGTTTTTGAAAAGGTATCAACAAGTGTGTTAATCTTCTTTTGTTGCAATAATAAATGTTCCTATTATCTCAGTGTTTTATAAGAGCAAACATTTATTTCTTACTTATATTACATGAAGGCTACAATATGGCTGTAGCTCCAATGAGTTCAATGCTGCTTGGCTAGACTTGGCTCAGTTCAGCTCCACTTGTTTTCTCATTCTGGAATGCAGGCAAGAGGAATAACCAATATCTGGGATACATACAGACAAAGTGAAATTATTATTACAGTCAAGCAAATTGACATATCCATCACACTCCATAGATACCTTTTTGTTGTTTTTTGCTATTTATTTACTTATTTCTTACTGATTGATTGATTTGTGGATAGGAATGTAGCTGTCTTTAGAAAGACCTGGCCTTAGGGATTCAAATACTGCCAGGATTACTTTGGTCCCTTGTAACTGTTCTTTCATTTCAGATTAGTTTTCTCCCCATAAGGGAGGAAAGGCATAGAGACATAGAGGCACAGAGACCTAAAATATATTCTCTGTTTTAATGGTGATTCTAGTGGGGCTAAGCTACATTATGCACACAAACTCTTCTCAATTCCATTAGTCAAGACAAGTCATGTGGCAAGTCAATACGAAAGAAAACATACTCATCTATCATACAAAAGGCATTCATGAACTTCTTTTTTTTTCCCCTGAAAATTGTTTTGGTTATTTGGTGTCTTTCTTAGTTCCATTTACATTTTATGATTTTTTTCCCGTTTCTTTGAAGAATATCATTGGTATTTGTATAGAAATTGCATTTAATCTGTAGATCGATTTTGGTAGTATGGTCATTTTCACAATATTATTTTTTTCAATCCACAACATATCTTCCATTTTTTGTGATCTCTTCAATTTCTTTCATCAGCGTTTTATGGTTTTTCATGTAAAGGTCTTTCACCGCCTTAGTTAAATTTATTTCTAGGTATATTTATACCTAGAAATAAATATACCTAGAAATATCTAGGTATAAATATACCTAGAAATATTTATACCTAGAATAATAAATAAATAGAAGCTATTATTTTGTAGATTCTATAAATAGAATTCCTTAATTTCTTTTTCTGCTCCTTTGTGGTTGGTATATTACCAATTTTGTATGTTAATTTTGTATCCTGCAACTTTACTGAATTTGTTTATTAGTTCTAAAAGTTTTTTTGATGGGGCTTTTAGGATTTTCTATATAAAAGTATTGTGTCATCTGCAAAAAGGGATAATCTGACTTCCTCCTTTCCAATTTGGATGCCCATTATTTATTTCTCTTGACTAATTGTTCTGGCGAGGACTTCCAGTAGTATGTTGAATAAGAGTGGTTAGAGTGGGCATTCTTGTCTTGTTCCAGTTGTTCGGTAAAAATCTTTCAGCTTTTCCCCATTTGGTATAATACTAGCCACTGGTTTGCTATATGTGGATTTTACTGTATTGAGGCACGCTCCTTCTATACCTAGTTTGTTGAGGGTTTTTATCATGAAGTGATGTTGAATTTTTTCAAATGCTTTTTTGCATCTATTGAGATGATCAACTAGACCTCTTATGTCTCACTGTATATAAAAATAAAATCAAGATGAATTACAGACTTGACTTCAGTGAAAACCTGATACTCTGAAACTACTAGAAGGAAATATTGGGGAAACACTTCATATCATTGATCTGGGCAAAAGTTTTTTAGAAAAGACTTCAAAAGCACAGGCAACAAAAACAAAAATAGACAAATAGACAAATGCTATTACATTAAGCTAAAAAGCTTCTGTGCAAGAAAAAAAAACAATCAACAGAGTGAAGAAACAACCTATAGAATGGAAGAAAATACTTGCAAATGATCCATCCAACAAGGGATTAATAACAAAAATATATAAGGAACTCTAATATTCAAATGCAAAAAAAAATCCAATTACAAAATTAGTAAATAATCTGAGTAGACATTTCTCAAAAGAAGACACACATATAGCCAACTGGCATATGAAAAAAAAACTCAACCTCACTAATCATTAGGAAAATGCAAATGAAACACACAATAAGATATCATTTACCCCAGTTAAAATGGCTATTACCAAAAAGAGAAAAAAATAACAAATGCTGATGAGGATGTGGAGAAAGGGGAACTCTAGTATCCTACCAGTGGAAATGTAAATTAGTACAGTCACTATGGAAAATGGTATGGAGTTTCCTCAGAAAACTAAAATAAATCTACCATGTGATCCAGTAATCTCACTGCTGGGTATATATATACAAATAAAAGGAAATTAGTATATCGAGGAGAAATCTGCATGCCGATGTTGATCGAGCACTATTCATAATAGCAAAGATGTGGAATCAGCCTAAGTGTCTACCAATGCATAAACAAATTATCTTTAAATGTGAGTTATATATATATACATATATATACATATATATACACATATATACATATATACATATATATACACATATATACATATATGTATATACATACACACACACATATATATATAGAGAGAGAGAGAGACAGAGAGAGAGAGAGAAGGGAAAACAAGAGAGATTGTTTAAACAAAACAGAAGAAATGAGTTCTAGTGTTCGATAGCACACTAGCGTAAATAACTACAGTTAACAATCATTTATTGTATATTGAAAAATAGCTAGAAAAGAAGATTTTAAATGTTCCCAACACTAAGAAGTAATAAATGTTTGAGGTATGAATATTCTAATTACCCTGATTTCAGCATTACACATGCTATGTATGTATCAAAATAGCACATGCACCCTATAAACATGTACAATTATTATGTATCAATTAACAAAAGATCATGGAAAGGGGAATTGTAAACAGTAACAAGGACAAAAATACAAATGTAAGAATATTCTTGTTAAAAACATTTTTGGGGACTTCAGCTTATTTTTGATTAAACTTTCTATTCCATAGTTTATTGAGATATCCTTAGATTTTACCCATTGTCTGTTCCCCATGACCAGGATCTTATCTAGGATATCATATATTTAGTCATTATGTCTTCTTAGGCTCCTTTAGGTTATGACAATTTTTTCAGATTTTTCTTATTTTTGATGACCTTGTTTTTTAAGTTATTTTTCTTGTGTAACAAAGCTGCACTTGTACCCCTGAACTTAAAAATAAAAGTTAAAATAAATAAATAAAACTTTTTTTTCTTGTTGTTTTCTTATTTTTGATAACCTTGACTGTTTGGAGGTATACTCGTCGGGTATTTGTATAATATCCCTCAACTGAGGTTTTACAGATTTAAAAAAAAATCATAATTAGAATAAAATTATGGTATTTTGGAAGAATGACCAAAGGCATGAAGTGCCATTTTCATCACAGTATATCAAGGATACACATGATCAAGATGACTAATAACCGTTTATATTTACCTTAATCTCTTCACTGAAATACTGTTTGTCATACTCTCTATTATAAAGTTAATCTTTTCCACCTCTTTCCATACTGTGCTCCCTGAGAAAATGTCACTATGAACAGTCCACACTTAAGATGACAGTTATTCTCTGCCTTTTTAAGGGTGGAATACCTACATATATTATTTAGAATTCTTCTGCAGGGGAGAGTTGTCTACTCTCCATCATTAATTTGTTTTTTAAATAATTTGTGTCAATATGGACTCTTTTTTAAATAAAATGTTTTATGAAGTTAAACACTCAAATTTGGTGCCAACTCAGATTATTTAGAATCAAAATACAAGGAAATAAATAAATACATATATACTTACATGTATGCAGAACATAAAGTTTCTAAATATGCTAAGCTCTTGTTTTATTTTCCTATATGTTTGTAAGGAAGGCTTGTCTAGTAGCAGATGAGCCTTTCTCCCCCACATATTGCTACTTTATTTTTTAATAAAAATTGTATACAGTCATGGTGTATATATATATATATATATATGTGCGTGTGTATATATATATGATTTTTAGAGTCAAGTAATGTACATATTAATGTCTTCACATAGTTGCCTTTTTGTGTGTTGTGTTGTTAGGGCACCTGAAATCTCTCAGCAAATTTCCAGTATACAATACAGTATTATTAACTTCAGCCATCATGCTGTACATTAGATTTCTAGACTTATTCAGTCTTTGACCAGAATATTCCCATTTCCCCCACCTCCTCGGCCCTGGTGTAGCCACTTTACCCTGCTTCTATTTACTCATTTTTTAGATTCCACAGGTACATGAGATGGTGCAGTATTTTTCTTTCTGTGTCTGGCTTATTTCAGTTGGCATAATGTCCTCCAGGTTTATCCATGTTGTCATAAATAACAAGATCACCCTTCTTTGAAGGCTGAATAACATTTGTGTGTATGCGTGTATTTATATGTATATATACCACAATTTCTTTGTCCATTAATTGTCATTGGACACTTTAGTTGCTTCCATATCTTGGCTATTGTGAATAATACTGGAATGAATGTGGGAGTGCAGATATTTCTTTGACATATTGAGTTCATAAGGTTTGGTCATATGCCCAGATGGATCCTATGGTAGGTCTGCTTACAATGTTTTAAGGAACATACATACTGTTGTTCATGGTGACTATACCAATTTACATTCCCACCAGCAGTATACAAGGGTTGCCTTTTCTCCACATCCTCGCCAATACTAATCTTTTTGATAATAACTATCTTAACAACTGTAAGGTGACCTCATTGTGTTCTGATTTGCACTTCCCTGATGATTTGTGATGTTGAGTGCTTTTTCATATACCTGTTATTTATATGCCTTTTTTGGAAAATGTCTATTCAGGTCATTTGCCCACTTTTAAATCAGGTGTGTTTTTTTGTTTGGTTTTGTTTGTTTGCATGTTTGTTTTTTGCCATTGTATGAGTTTCTTATATTTTCTGATATTAATCCATTATAAAATACATAGTTTGCAAATGTTTTTTCCTAGTCAATAGGTTGTCTTTTTTTGTTGACTGTTTCCTTTACTATACAGAAACTTTTTAGTTTGATGTCCCTCTTGCTTATTTTTGCTTTTATTGCCTGGGATCTTGGTGCCATATCAAATAAATCACTGGCAAGGCCAATGTCATGGAGTTTTTTTTTCCTATATTTTCTTCTAGGAATTTTATAGTTTCAGGTCTTATGTTTAAGCCTTTAATCAACTTTGAGTAGTTTTTATGTTTAGTGTTAGATAAGGATTCAATTTTATCCTTTTACGAGTGGATATCTAATTTTCCTAACACCATTTATTGAAGTAACTATCCTTGTCTCATTTTGTTTTTCTTGTGACTTTGGGAAAAATTAGTTAACTGTTTGTGCTTGGGTTTATATTCAGGCTCTCTAGTATGTTTCATTGGTCTATGTGTCTGTTTTTATGCCCATACCATACTGTTTTGATCACTATAGCTTTGTAGTATAATTCTAAATCAAGAAGTGTGATTTCATGTTTTTTCTTCTTCATCAAAATTGCTTTGGCTATTCAGGTGCTTTTGTGGTTCCAAACAAATTTTAGAATTATTTTTGCAATGGCATATGAGCTTTGAACAGTGTGCTATTCAGGTGGATAGGGAGAACTTAACTAATAATGACTTTAAAAAGCAGGTGTATATTTTTACCCAATAGTGTTTATTCAGCTGCCAAATGTGGAAACGAATTGCCACTGTAGATTGATATTGACAGAAATAGCAATAAATAGGAAGACCCAGCTCCCCTTCTTTTACCTCCTAATATTTCTCTAGTGCTGAAAAATAGATCTCTGAAATACAATTTGTACAGTCCTAACCTAAGCATCACAAAGTTGAGTACAGGAATATGGATCTGGAGCCAAGGACCCATAGGTAAATGACTAGTACATCTTCCCCCCTGAGCCCCTCTGTCCTCTCCAGGTCTGCCATACAGATGCCATCTATTTGCTTCCATATGGCAGAACTGATTGCATTTTTTGGGTTAGATATCTTCCTCTTTCTTGAATTAGATACTCTTCTGGCATATATTTTTCTGTGGTTCAGGAGACTATTCTAATGGCCGGATATTATTACTTGAACACCACTCTCCAAAGTCTTCTTCCTTCAGTGACTTCACATGACACTTTAAAGCTCTTGGAGCTGGAAATTCACTCTTGGGAATTCTCTCTCTCTCTCTGTCTCTCTCTCTCTCTCTCTCTCTTTTAAAGAGTCTCACTCTGTCACCCAGGCTGGAGTGCAGTGGTGTGGTCTCAGCTCACTGCAACTTCTGCTTCCCCAGCTCAGGTGATCCTTGTGCCTCAGCCTCCCAGGTAACTGGGATTAAAGGTGTGTGCCACCATGCCCAGCTAATTTTTGTATTTTTAGTCAAGACAGGTTTCCGCCATGTTGGCCAGGCTAGTCTTGAATTCCTAGCCTCATGTGATCTGCCTGCCTCAGCCTCCCAAATTGCTGGGATTACAGGCGTGGGCCACCATGCCCGCCCCATCTTAGGAATTCTCTATGTCTTCTTCTATATTCATATTATCTTCCATTACCTACCCCCACCCACCACACATGCAATCATAAGGAAAACATAAAGAATAGAGAAATAAAGGAAAGATCGTTTCTTCAAATGTCCAATAAATTGTCATATAGAAAAGGCATTAAAGCCAGTATCAAAATATCACATTACCCCATAAGGATATATACATCTACTATGTACACCAAAAAATTAAGAATAATTTTTAAAAATAACAAATAAAAATGTGAATAGCTAAAAAGAAAATAAAAGGCATTAAAGCCATTATCTTTTGCTCCACAGAGCTGAGATAGAACTGATAGATACAATTATGAGGTCAAATTTGCCAAAACATAAAAATAAAACTTAATTTACTCAATGCATTCTTTAAATAAATATTTATTAAACAACTATTACATGTTAACTATTCTTCTTGAAGTGGGGATATAACACTAAACAAGATGGAAAAGTTCCCTCCGTATAGATTTTGTAAAACAAGTTTATTTCAGAGACTACTAAGTGTTTTAAAGAGAATGAACAGACTTCTATAATAAAGTATATTGATGGAGAGGGCAGAAAAGTCATTCTAGAAATGAAAACTTCTAAAACTAGTAAGAATCACCTAATCAGATAGTGAGCACTCTGCCACCATAAACATTCATACTGTGTAGTATCATTGACTTTAATTGAGAACATCTATCTGCTCAGTGTTCTCCTAAGTGCTTCACAATTCATTTAATCTTCAAAAACAAGATAAAACAATACAAATTTAAGAAAAACTATCTTGTGGATACAACTATGGTTCTGATTTTACACATGAAAAAATAAAAGAGTAGAAAAGTTAATGAACTCATCCAATGTTACAAACTGGGAAGCAACTGAGCCAAACTGAACTCATATGGTCAGATTCCAGAGCAAGTGCTCTTTATCATGACACTCAGAGGCCACTAGGTTTGTTGACCATAAGCATGGATGCTGTTCATTCATTTAACATTCAACATTCCTATCCAGTGCCTGCTTTATGTCGTCTGCGGAGCACGACACTGGAAACAGAGCCCTGAACAAAACCGCCGTTAAGTCCCAGCTCACACAAAGCTCACAGCATATGCTTTCAGGATGTCACTGGTTGGGTTCTCTGGGAAGACGACACTGAAGTAGAGTCATAAGGGAAAAGTTTCATAAAGGTATGAGACCTGTGTGAGGAAAAGGGTAAAAAACATACTATAAAACAAATGGAAAACATCAGATTAATTCTTGAGAGGCAGACTAGAACTCTTCAGAAAGAAGCAAATCTTGACAATAAATGAGATTTTAATAAAACCTTAATGTACCTTATGTTGTATTTGATTTGCTAAACACTTGGATTTCTTAGAGACGCTGCACTTACTTTTATAGCCATATTGTTCTCCTTTCAGTAACGGTAAGGTCAAAAGAAACACTACTTCAGATTTTGGGGAAAAAAAAAAAGCCAATGTAAAAGATTCTCAGTTCAAACAGAACTTAGTGCAGGTTGGTGAGAAGAAATATCAACTCTTTCCAAATCAAAAGAGAAATACAATATTCCAAGTCACTTCAGGAAGGATCAGAATTTGTAAGTAATATTTGTGTAATGGAATTCATTTTATTGTGGTCTTGTTCTACCCAAATGCAGAGGCTGGAAGTGGAATGAAAATTCTCTTTGAAACCACTACTGGTCAAGAACACTATCCTGTGTTTCCAGACCTTAGGAATTTCCTGGGAAGCTTAGAGGAAGGTACCCAGACAGCACAGGGGTACTAAACAAATCTCATGGCACAGGTAAGCAGTATTTCTGCTGGGAGGTCCTCACACATGGAGAGGCAAGTGGTAATGGTTTGTTCTGTCCGATGGTGCTGAGAACAGCCAACATGTACCCTTGACAGAGGTTATGTGCAGAAATGCCTATGTAAATAGCCACAATAGGACTACGAGCCTTATTCTGGCATCCATATGGCTTCCTGGCAGTTATGATTGATATGTGCTTTGCAGTCTCTTGATGATAATTCTGCTTCTGTCCTCATACCATGTCCCCTTCCCCAATGCTCCTTCTTCTTAGGCCCCTATGACTTCTTTCATGCTAACTTTCTATTCAGATCTACCTGCTCTACTCCAACTTTCTGCTCAGGAATTTCATCTAGTCTCCCCCAGGAGTAGGGCTAGTCTGAGACTTACCATAAAAGAAAGAGCTAAGATCATATGGTATAAACTTTCAGTTATTAGATGAATAAGTTCTGGGGATGTAATGGACAACATAGAGACTGTAGTTATTAATACTGTATTGTATACTTTATATTTGCTAAGAGAGTAGATCTTAAGTGTTTGTACCACAAAGAAAAAATGGTAACTATGTGAGGTGACGGATATGTTAATTAACTTGATTGTGGTCACCATTTTACCATGTATATATATCAAATTATCATGTTGTACATCTTAAATATATGTAAGTTTTACTTGTCAGTTATACCTCATTAAAGCTGGGTAGGGGGGAAGAGAGCTAAACTAATGAGTTTGGCCCACTGTTCATCAGCATTTGGCTTTACCAAGAAGCATTTTGGGTGTTACCTATCTGCATGTAGATAAGTTTCACTCAGATTGGTCTCCTATTCAAATGTCCCATGGGCTCATTCTTTTGCTAATAGGTGGTGGGGAAAGTAAGCAGTGTAAGTTATAACCTAAAAGAGCTACTTCACTGTAAACTTTGTAAATGATGGAGACACAAACATAAATGTCTTATGCTTGTGTGGAATACAGCCATGCTAATATTGAGAAAGAGGTATTTTTCCCACTTCTCCATGAAGAAATGCAGCTCAATTTCAGTCATTGACTGAGGACCATAGTGAGATTGGTTGGGTGCCTCCAGGACTCTCACATATAAGGGGTACCTGTACTCAGTAGTGAGTGCCAGTTATACCCAGCATATCCAGTAACAGAGAACTGGAGCATATGGGGAGAGGAAAAAGACCTGAATAGAGGTAATGAGGCAGCTGACCAAATAGAATTTTGCAACAGAACAATGGTGGGGCCTCTTTTGGGAGACAGGCTGATGACAGGAGGTGAGGGCAAAGGTGAAACACAGACTGCGGACAGGTGAATAGGAGAGATGAGCAAAAGATAATGTAATGAATCTTAAAATTGCAGATGTACTGAGACAATAACCAATAAACAGAACACAAGTAGACATTTAATCACAGGGTAAATCTAGCCAAAATGGCCATATCGAGGGGTGACACGGGATTAAGAAAATAATAAGTCTGAGTTTGATTGCTTGTGCTTGGCTACTGTTAAGATATATCTTATGCAGAATGAACTTGCCAAAAATAAGATGAAACAACATAAAATTTAGTTTTCTGGCATGTACTGCCAACAGGAAGAAATAGAAATGCTTTTAGGATGCTATCCTGATAACTTATGTTCCTGCCTGAGCTTGAACAGTGAAAACACAAACGCAACAGCTTTGCCCATGAATATGTACCTATTATAGAAGTGAAGCACAGGACATTGGAAGGCCAGGAGGCAACCTCGATTCTCCAGGAAATGTGCATTCACTGCAAAACAGCTATTACGGGATGTAGTATGTTCAAAGGGCAAGGATGTCTGCATGCGTCATAGGAAGCTGAGTGTTTGGGATTTAAATGTGGACTTTGACTTGAGGTCTGGTGATTCTACTTCCTGACTGTAAAAAGGGACAAGTTTCATCATTGTATCCATGAGATATGTGGTTAAAATTCCTCTTTATTGACTGTAAGCTTGTCATCTATTTGAAAGATAGCCTGGGCTCCTAAAGTTAAAAGTATTACTCTTAGTACTTTTGATTTTTGTGGCTCTTGAAGAGGTAGTGAAAATCAGTGCTTAGAAGCCTCTTTTCATTAAAAACAAATAAAAAATGGTAGAAGGAGAGAGGAAAGATTGCAACTACAAAAAAGAAAGAAGCTGTTAATCTAACCTTTCGTGATGGTTAACAGTGTTTTACTTATGTATCACATATTTTGAGAGCACATAAGGATACTAGAAAATAGCAGAAGGCTATCTAGTAGCCAGTGAATTCTTGGAAAGCAGGAGGTGCGGAGATGATAGAATAAGCAACAAGAAGACAGGTAGAGAAGCGATCTCATCATGGGTACCAGGAAGATGGCTTCAGTGGTTTTAACAAGGAAAAACAACATGATGGGCATGGTGGCACATGCCTTTAGTTCCAGCTACTCAGGAGGCCAAGATGGGAGAATTGGATTGCTTGTGCCCAGGAGTTCAAGGCTGCAGTGAACTATGATTGCGTCACTGCACTCAAGCCCGGGCAACAGAGTGAGATATTATCTCTTAAACAAACAAACAAATAAACAAATAATCCTACGCTGAAAAGCCTCTTTTCTTTTCTTGTACTCCCAAGTAAGTTAACTCACACAAAGCCAGGAACATCACAGCACAGTTGTAGAGTCGGGGAAAAAATTAGGGGAGGGTATACATCAACTTTCCATATCATCCTCTGTGTTAATCATAAAATGTGTGGTTTTTGTTGATACATGCTGATCTTCCTCTGTCCCTGTAGTACCTGATATATGTGTTGTATGAGAATGCTGCCTAATTTATGCGCTACACATACACTACTAAAACACCCAAAGCGAGATTATTTATAAAATATGCTCTCAACAACTTTCAAAGTCATACAATGTGAGATAAAAGTTGCAAGCACAATTAAAATAGTCCCTCTGTGCACTTTGGAAATTTGTAACAAGGAGCTAATATTTTACCCAAATTGCTAGGTAAAATAAACTTTATTCAATATGTACATATGTAACCAAATGTATCAGTGGGATTATACGGGATTAGTTCTCTGGGAAGCAGATTCTGAGAAGCAGTTTAGCTTGCAAGATGTTTATTAAGGAGTGTCCATGGAGTCCACATCTGTTGAAGGAAGGGGAAGGAAGCAGGAAGCAGCAGGGAGAAGTTGATGGGCAAAGTAATCTCAATAGCAGCCTCCACCAACCCTATGGGGAGCTCTGAAGCTATCAGGGCCCTTCATTGTTGTCCAGACTCGGGCCAATTTGGCCAGGCCTTCTATATGGAGTGGTCATTTTATCCAGGCAACCCTCTGGAGGGTGTGTGGTTGTTTATGGCCGCTCTGTAGCTGGGGCAATCTCTGAAGGGGCTGAGCACTAAAATTCTGCAAGTAGCATCAGTCCTAGGCTGTCAGGCAGAACAAGGCACGGGTGCTTCATCTTGAGGTAGTGGAACTCTGCGTTTTTCAAATCAAGCCTGTAATAAAAATGATCCCTTAGACCATATAGTGCTGTATATATCTATATCTATATAATCTCATATGATGCTGTCAAGTAGGTACAATAGGTAGAATTCTCCAATTGTATAGATGAGGGAAAAAACACATGTGACTGAGGTTACATAGCAAATAAATGACAGAGCCAGAACTAGACCTTGTATTTTTTAACCTACAGTCTAATCTTGTGTTTTGTATGCTTGTTTGTTTTCCTGCTCCAGACTTGTCAACGATAATTATGGCTGTTATTTTCCGAGCAGTTTACGTGTCAGGCACAATGCCGAGTTTTTCAGATACTCCCTTTCCTGTAATCAATTTTTTGTCTTTGCTGCCCCCTCTGTCAGAAAGAAAAAAAAAACTCATTGTATTTAATAAGCAAGGAAACTGAAGCTTGGGTAGAAGAAACACAGCACCTTGCTGATGGTCACATAGCTACCAAGAGGTAGAGCCTGGACCCACAGTCATGTCTGCCTGGCTTCAGCTTTTCCTAACCCCTCACTTGGGCAGCTTGTATATCTCTGGCAGCTGCCATCTCAGAAGTTTCTTCCTCAAGAGGTTTTGTTTCCTTGAAACAAAAAGCAGTTTGACTTAGAAATATCAAGACAGTGCAATGAAAGACCTTGCACTATTGCCCTTTTAGGGTCTATGATATCTATGATTGGAATGTGATATTATTTTGTGTAACCTATACATGCTGAGTTTAAATCTCATGCCAGTCATTTTGGAGCTGAGCTCTCCATAAGGCAGTTTTTCTCAATTTCTACCCTACTAAACATACTCAGTAACTGTGGATAGTGTTCTATGCATATCTACCTTCGGTCTTCCTCTTGTTTCACATGCTCAGAAGAATTTTTCTCCTGAACATTGACAAATATTATTTTAAAACTTTCACACAATTCAGGATGCTCAAATATATTTCTCATTGTATTTGAGCATCTTAGAAACTAAGATACTCTTGAAAAACATTAATTCCATCTTCCACTACAAGCGCTTATTCCGCCCCTTGTTTCTTTTTCCTTCCTACCTTCTTTCCTCCCTCCCACCATTCCTTTCTTCATTCCTGCCTTCCATTCTTCCATGTAATAATAATTCAGTGTGGCTGCTAATCATGAATGTGACCTTTGAGAACTCACTGTTTAGCTGAGGCAAGAGCCCATATAGGTGTTAAACAACTAACATATAAGAGAAACAATGTGTCACAGAACATACATAATGTATATTTTAATGTCAACTCACAGAGATCATAAAGAACAATTTCCTAAGAGACACCTGAACTGACTCCAGTAGAACCAAAATACATAAAGAAGGAAGGGAAGAGGAGAAAATTTTGTAAATTTCAAAGAGAAATCAATAGATTAATATTAATTCAGTCTCACCTCCCAGCAAATCATTCTACTCTGTTGCTAAGCAGTAAGTACAGACCATATGCACTTCTCCAGTTTAATATGTAGTCTGAAACCTCTTTTTCTTTGCCTCTGCTGCCCCCTCTGCCTGGAATAGACTCCCAACCCTCCCATGCAAACCCTCCTGACTATTTTTGAAGGTCAGCTCAAGGGTAAGTCTATACCATCCTCTGTGAAGCCTGGCTGCCTTCCTCTAGCCTCCCACAGTGTGTTGCACACAACTCCACTGTAACGGTCAACACTTTGCTGTGTAAATGCTTGTTCCTGCTCTCTCTGTGCCACACTGTGTTATCTGTTGTTTCAATCCCAGAACATCAACAGTGTGGAGCACTTAGTAAATACTCAAGATATGTTTCAGGATTAGATAATTCTATAAAAGCACGTGTCAACTTGTTCTATATAATAATTTGGGTATTAGGATAGTGCCTCTAAGTGTTAAAGGCTCCATATAATTCAGACTGTTCTCAAAAATATTTACCCTGTGGTTCAACTCTGAGTAAAATAATGACAAAGAAAATGGCTGCGAATACAAGAACCCACATTATGGAAGGAACTACATGCAATGAAAATAGCTAACTGAAACATAAATATGCACAGAAAGAGATAAATGAGGCATTCATACAACAACAGTGTCTGAGTCTACCACAAGTGGGTTATGATTACGGGACGCTGTGGAGCAGCATGAATAAAAGATTAAGTGGTGCATATTTTAGGTAGGTGGATGGGTGAACATTGCAGAGAACTGGTTTTTAAAAAAAGCAAGCATATTCAGATTAGGTATTCAGAAATACCTAATATAAATAATTCATTTTCCTCTGAGAGTGAAACCCCAAAAATGACAGTCACTAAAAGTATATTTACATGACACCTTAAACAAATTTTGTGTAATGTTTTTATAATAAAAAAAGAAGCAATCTCTAGATGGAAAAGGTATTTCACACAATGTGTACCACCAATATACAGAGACTGTGTAGAAGTGAGAGTGACCATAAAGGTTTCCCCACTTCATGGTAGGTCAAAGCCTAGCAGAGACTGTGTTTAGAATAAAATAGAGTATGCAATAGGTACTCATTATTCTCACTTATGCTGACTTTCCAAATCATCCCTGGTAGTAAAGACCTCTGGCTACTTTCCAAGAAATTAGCAAAAGAAGGGAATAGAATCACTGGATGTTAGAGCTTGAAGATTGTGAGGTTCTTTTGCCACCCTTATTTTCAGATGAGGATATCTTTCACAGCCCAGAAAGGTAAAGAAATCTACCAGGTGGTCAAATATTTTAAAATGACAGAATTGGGGCTAAAATACAGGATTCTCGATTCCCAGTCCAGTGCTCTTTCTTACACGTTAAGCCATGCCAAAATCCACTCTAAAATAAAAACCTAAAGCTACTAGTCTTAACATTTATAAGGTGTTTCCGCAAGGACATAGGTTTTGCTCCATGCCTCATGTGAGGTCTTTGTTTCCTTCTTGTTTAGAGAAAGAGTGACCTGGACAACAGTCTCATAGTGACATCTGGTGACTAAGTCAGGGTAATACAAAACATAAGAAGAAGAAAAATAAAGTATCAATGTGCTTTTGTTTGTTAAGATTTAGGTAGGGCAATTCAATCCAAAACTTAGAGGACACATTGTAATTCCTTAAGATTGTGTTTCATGGTTCCCTTCTTCTTTAATATGTCTACAAACAAGGTGATGTTTTATATTAATTCTTTTTGTAATAACAGTGAATTATTGCCAATCTTGTGGCATCTGAGTCTACATAAGCTATTCAACAAAGATTTATGAGAACCTACTATGTGACAGAAGCAGCTGTAGCTCCTGGGGACACAAAGCCTAGTTGTGGAATTAACCCAATACAGCAAACTATGAAATAATGTGATAAGAGCTAGAGTTAAGATATACATAAAATATACTGAGGAAAGAGTGACTGACTGAATGGTAAGTCAGAAATGCTTTAGAGAAAATGAGACCTTTTTAACTTAGCCTTTAAAAGTTATTAGGAGTCCACCTGACTTAAAAAAACAAAAATTCTCAATTCATTCTCTCAAATATAACAAAAAGCATCCAAAAATATATTTTTATTAAAATTCATTCCATGAGTGTGATTTTCAGTGACATTGCTTCGTTATTGATTAGCTTAGTCCTTGTAAAGAAAAATTATATGTTGCTGCTTCTGGTCAATAACACAGGTAGACAATACCTAGTATCCTCAATATCTTCTATTTCCTATTTCAATTTCTGGTACAGAGGTCTGGGGAAGAAACCCTAGAGTTGCCTGCCTTTAACTATTCAATTGTTACTTATATAGGGTCTTCTATATATCAGGTTCTCTTTACGGTGCTGGAAATGAAACAGTGAACAAAATCCATGCCCTCATTGTACATATATTCTAGAGGGGAAAACAGTCAATACATAGATATGTCACATATGTAGTAGGTTAGATGGCTGTAAATAGGAAGAGAAATGTGCAGGGATGGGGTTAGATAGTGCTGGGGTAGGAAAGCGTAATCTTAGATACGGTTGCCAGGGAAAACCTCCCTGAGAAATTGGCATTTGAGGAAAGGCCTGAAGGATGTGATGGAAAAAGATAAGCAGATATTTTGCAGATATTTAAGGAAGAGAGCTCCAAGAAGAGGGACAATCAGAACAAAAGGCCTTTGCTGGGAATGTGCTAAGAGTGGAAGCACACCAAGGAGGACAGTGTGGCTAATGAGTGAAGCCTGAAAAAAGTAGAAGAAATTAGGTCTGAAAAGAAGTGGGGACCAGATCATGCAGGGCCTTGTTAGCCTTGATAAGGAGGGTGGTGGGAATCACTGTAGACTTTGGGACACAGAGGTGACAAGACCTCTAACCCAGATGCTATGTTCAGAACGGATAATAAGGAAGCAAATGCTGAATCAGAAATACCAAAAGTAAAGCATCGTATTTATCCAAGAGACAGCTGATGGTCATTTCAAGAAAAGTTAGCAGTGGAAGAGGAATAATTAGATTCTTGACACATTTAAAAGGCATAATTAACACGACTGATGGATCAAATATGCATGGGGAAATGAGAAAAGTCACTTCGAGAGTGACTCTGAATTGCTTAGGCAATGGGAAGAAATAGACATTTAATGAGATAGAAAATGTGCAAGAGGACCAGGTTTGGAGGAGCAGGACATCAAGAGTCCAACTTAGGATATATTAAATTTGATGTGTCTATTAATTGTGCAGGTAAGGATGTCTAGTAGGAGTTGAATAGAGTCTCGAGTTCAAGGGAAATAACATTTGACCATCATCAATATTCAGATACTATTCAAAGGCTATGTGATATCACCTTGTGAGTGAATGCTGGTAGAGAAAGGATCTAAGGACTGAACCCTAGTGAACTCCAGTGGAGGGATAAGATAAATGAGTAAACAGAGCTTAGGGAAACATCTAAAGTGAATAGGAAAACTGAGAGTAGCTCCCAGAAGTCAAGTGAAGAAAGTATTTCAAGAAGGAGAGAATTACCCGCTGAATCAAAGATACCGAGAGGCTGATTAAGACAAAGACTAAATTTATCACTGAATTTAGCACTATGGAAACCATAGGTAATCTTGAGAAGAGCTTGTTTTCTTAGTATGGTAAACCTTTTGAAGTAGATTCAAATGAGAATGGGAAGAGAGAAAAGGGAGAGAAGCAACGTAAGAAATCTCTTTTAAGGAATTTTATATAGAGAGAAACAGAGGAATCAGTTGATAGTTGGAAATTATTTTAAAGAAAATGGGTTATTTTAAAGAAAAAAGATATTACAACATGTTTGCACTATTGTGGGAATAATCAAGTTGAGACAGAAAATTATTTTTTCAGGAAGAGTCTAATTGCTGAAGTGAAAGAGAAAGAGACCCTGTGCATAGGTGTGATCAGATAGGAGCATGTACAGCTCAAGTAAGAAAGGAAGGAAGAGACAATAAACATGTACAGATAGGATGGGCTGGTCGATGTGGTGGTGAAAAGACGTGAGAGTTATTACTGATTACTTTTATTTCCCCAGTGAAATAGGAAGCCAGGTTCATAAACCAAAACGAAGAGAAGCGAGGCAGTATTGGAAGTTCAGGAAAAGTAATAGGTGTAAAAATATATAAAGTAGAATTACCATGGAGTATGAAGATACATTTCCAATTAAGGATGAAGAATTTAAAGTGAGGCCAGCCAATACCCCTGCTTTGCTTCAGCTACATCAGCTGCATAGGTTCAGGCACAGAATACATGGAACATTGTATTTAAATAGGGTCTGGATTTTACAAAAGTAACACAATGAAGAAGAGAGATGCAAGGCTATTTGAGGGTGTTTGTGGGAGAGATTGTAAAATATTAGCTAAGTAAGAAGGGGACTGCAAATTTTAGGGGTATAAAGGAATGAGGAAAAGTGTAAATACAGTGGGGTTAAAGAATGTTTGGAGCCAAGGCACTAGAGACAATTAGCTGAAAATGTAGGTGATTATTGGTGAGTGACATGGTTTAAATGAAAAGTATAGAAGGGTACAATTATCCATCATGAAAAGTTCTAGGGTACAACTAAGATCTGAGTAGCTGAAGTAGAATGAAAGTAGAATGGACCTTTCCATATCCAGCCAGGTTCAGTGACAGAAGGTTAGGAAACAAATTATCAACCACTTGAGAGAACATATCCCCTAAGTTGTTTTTGCTATTTTTCTTTCAGCATGTATTTGTTGGAATGCCAACTATATTCAGTTCAATTAATATGGGCTTCTTAAATAAGGGCTCCAGCACTGGATAATCCTGCCATTTATTTTGATACATTCCATCCTGCTGCTCAGATCTATTGGCATCTACAGCATGTCTTTTGAGAAGAGGGGCATTCACATCCCTATGTCCTGGCAAATTTCCAACTGAGAAAACCACATTAGGCTTCTCTATATATCTTCCAACTATTTCAAAGGAAAATACAATTCTCTGATTTCTTCCTATGATATTTATCAGAGAGAATGGTGCCTGCCAGTTCTATGGTGGGGGAACTCAATACAAATCACCAACCTTTAGATGACACCCTGTCTTCAAAGTGCTTTCGAAGTCTGGCAGAGGAAAAGTACGCAGTGGCTATAAGACCACCTAGGAGTTCAATCATGCATTCTAAGTAGCAGATCACTCGAATGTAATTGGCTAGTGAGTTCATTTTACTCTTCTCTTCTTGGTCACATGTTACCGCCCTTGTACCCTGCACGTTCTCTTTCCCAGACTTACAAAGCATGTTCTCTTGAATTCGTTCTCTTTTTGAATTCACACAGTCTTAATGATTCTTCTTTCACAAGAGTCTTTCACTCTTACAATTCAATTCAAGTCATCCACATGCTTATTGTGAGCAAGGGTCTGGGACCTAGGGGAAAAGGGAATAAAAAGATGAATGAAATTTGATCCCTGCAGTCCAAGAGCTTGCTGTGAAAAAGGAAGTTTGGCTTACATTGCCTCCCTAATCCCTTGGCTAGGCCAGAACAGAATATTGTCTAAAACCTCCTCACGTCAGCAGTCCTCTGGGGTGGTGACTGGAAGTAGAATTTAAACAAAAATATAATTGACACATAATAATTGTGCATACTTATAGGGTACAACCTGATGTTTTGATATGTGTTTAAATGGGTGCATTGTGTAATGATCAAATTGAGGTAATTTATCCACCACCTTGAAGAGAGATTTTTGAATATTCTCATTGCGAAGAAGCAGGAATTTTTAGCAGACAACTGAGATGCTTCTTGTTCACACTAAGTCATTCTGACTATGGATTTACATAACTTGTTTTGTTTTTGTGTGTGTGTGTGTTTTTGAGACAGAGTCTTACTTTGTCGACCAGGCTGAAGTGCAGTGGCACAATCTCGGCTCACTGCAACCTCCACCTCCCGGGTTCAAATGATTCTCCTGCCTCAGCCTCCTGAGTAGCTGGGATTACAGGTGCATGCAACTAGGCCTGGCTAATTTTTATATTTTTAATACAGATGGGATTTCACCATGTTGGCCCTGCTGGTGTCAAATTCCTGGCCTCAAGTGATCTACCAGCTGTGGCCTCCCAAAGTGCAGGGATTACAGGTGTGAGCCACCAAGCCTGGTACATTTACATTTCTTATCTGGATCTTTCCTTCAGTAAGTGCTAAGGAATCCTACTTCCCCCAATATTTTTTCCTATTTCAATGTTTTAGCACGTATATCATGTTACTACTTTGCAGACATTTGATTTTCCCCTTTGTTTACTGTAAAGTATATTTTTATAGTCTTTGATTAGTAATAGAAGTATTCTAAAATCTGCCTGCAACCTATCTTTCTGACTCTGCATTTTAGGGAATAATTCTCTATTGTAGAATGAAAAAAAAAACAGAGCCTGTGGAGTCAGAGATCTCATTTCAAATTATAGTTATCCCTAGGAATAAATCTGAGTGACAGGTGGTATGGTATAATAATAAGTATAAAGCTATGGTTAAGGAAAACTCAACAACCTTATCTGTAAATTGGGATGACAACAGCCTACGTCAAAAAAATGTGAAGGTAAATGAGATAATGTAAGGCTGATACTTAGTAAGCATTTTAAAAACACCCAAAAAACTATTGCCATGATTACTCTACTTACTCTATTTCTCTATGCTCCAGGCAAATGAACTACTAATGACCCAGGGGTCCTTCCCCATTCTCTTCTTCACAAGGAAATAGTCTCTCTGTATGTGCTGTTTATTAAAATCTACTGCCCCTTTTAGAAGCCTTTCCAGATCATCTCATGGCCAAGAATGATCGCTGCTTCCTCTTCTTTACATACAGATGTTTTTCTCCTGCTTGACAATTATTTTTGTGCAATTATTTTCTTTTTGTTTGTGTTTTTAATGTCCCCCCACCCCACCATTTTCCAGACTGTTTGCTCCACGAGAGAGGAGACCATCATCTCTGTGCTCACCGTTGTATGACCAGTATCCTGAGGAGTGGCTGTTACATAATTACATCAGGCACTCAGTAACAATTTGATGAATAAACACTGGATTTTAAGGCAGGTATCATATCTTACATAGCATATCATGTCTTACATTTTATATCCCTTACATAAATACCACAGAGTGAAGTATATGACAGATAAGGTCATTTCTCTTGATGAGTACATAGTCCAGTCTGAAACAGATATGCCAAAAAAAAAAAAAAACACTGGAGTAAACAAGATGAATTGTTTTAATAGAGGCATTGTATTAGTTTCCTAGGACTGCCAGAACAAATCACCTCAAACTTAGTGGCTGAAAACAACAAAAATTTGTTGTCTCACAGTTATAGATGCTAGAAGTATAAAATTAAGGTGTCAGTGGGATAGGTTCTCTCTGGGGGCTGTGGAGGAGAATCTGTCCCAAGCCTTCACATTGTAAAGTACAGTACTGGAGGAGTAGGACTTCAACTTGCTCTATCTCAGATAGAGAGGAGCCATTTGTTGTGAATTGAGAAGAGGGGTATGTTGAATCCATAATAAGCACATAAAAACTTCGCTGGTTCATAGGAGAAGTAACATGTTTCCAGCTCTAGTAAAAAACAAATTGAAGTGGCCTATAAAAAGGTACAGAGTACGACAGAATGAAAAATAAATGAACAAGAATACAGAGAGGATGTGGTAAATTATCATGTTTCCCTAATATGGTATTGGACACTAAATGGTATTAGAATTATTCATCAATAATAATTCTAAACTGTTGCAATTGAAAGAATATATTAAGTGGTGTTATATGAGAAGTGCCAGGGCATTCTCATTTCTGTCCAATGGGAGAAACATTTTCGTTTGAGACCTCCGTGAATAATACAATCTTTTAGTTAGGAGAGCTGCATTTTGAGTGGTGCAGGCAGAATGGTGATCTCTCACCCACACAAACACTAAGATAGAGAGAGACAGACACAGAGACAGAGACAGCAGAGAGAGACAGAGAAAGGAAGTACAGGTACTCAGATAGAGATAAGCCATTTCTTGACATTAAGAAATAAAGTAGAATCCATTGGAGGGAAATAAAACCGCCTCAGGAACAGAGTTAATTCACCTACACATGCAGGTAAACACACACTGCTTGATACTTACTGTGGACTTTGAAAATTATGAATGTGTGTGTGTGTGTGTGTGTGTACATTCGGCCCTCCATATCCGTGGATTTTGCATTCACAGATTCAACCAACCATGAATTAAAAACATTTGGAAATAACAAACATTAAAATATAACAATACAATAATAAAAAATAATACAAATAAAAAGTATAGTATAACAACTATTTACATAGCATGTGTGTTGTATTAAGTAGTATAAGTAATCTAGAGATTACTTAATGTATACCAGAGGATGCATAGGCTATATGCAAATACTATGCCACTTTAAACTGATAAGAACAGATACTAAACTTCATCTTAGCCAAAAGTCAGAGAAACAATATAACTATGCCATTTTACATAAGGGACTTGAGCTGAGCGTCCTCAGATTTCAGTATCTTTGGGGTTCCTGGAAACAATTCCTTGTTTTATATATATATATATATGATAGCTACTGAGTGACAGGTGATATTATACCATACCACTTGTCACTCAGTAGCTGTATATGCATATGTATATATATACATATACGTGTGTGTGTGTGTGTGTGTGTGTGTGTGTGTATGCTGTCTTTCCTCGGTATCACAGGGAATTGGAGATATATATATATATATATACATATATATATATATATACTTTTCAGTACAAAAAAAATTGAACACAGATGGATATGGTACCAGAACAGGTGGTAAAGACACATGAAAAAAATTTGCAACAACATGAATGGACCTGGAGATCATTATTTGAGGAGAAATAATCCAGGCACAGAAAGACAAACATTTTATTATTTTAGGTGAAAGACAAACATTTTATTTTAGGTGAAATAATCTAGGCACAGAAAGACAAACATTTCATGTTCTCATTTATTTGTGGGATGTAAAAATCAAAACAATAGAACGCATGGAGGTAGAGAGCAGAAGGATAGTTACCAAAGGCTGCAAAGGGTAGTGTAGGCTTTGAGGGTGAGGTGGGGATGGTTATTGGGTATAAAAATAGTTAGAAAGAATAAATAATATCTAGTATTTAATAGCACAACAGGTTGACTATAGTCAAAATAACATAATTTTACAATTTAAATATGAAATTAAGTATATATACAAGACTAGAACACCAAGTTGAATGACTCCAGCTTGCGAAACCCACATCGATCACCATGCTTGCCCCAAGGGAAGCTGTACAATGTCTGGCGCGTCCAAAACCCCATCATTCATCACTAGCGATCTATTGTCCATAATCATGTTTAAATTAATAGCATTTTAAAAGCACAAAGATTTTTTTTAAATACAAATAATTATTTAATTTGCCTTTTAAAAACTTTTTAAAAACGTTTTTAAAAACTTTTTTAAAGTCCTGAGGACTATTTTCTTTAAAGTGCTGAGTTATAGAACTCCATATATTGGTCTATGACAGCCTTACCTGATTCTTGTCAGGAATCTAGTACCCAGAAAATGCAAATACAAACTAAGCAACTCAAAAATAAACAAATAAATTGGAGGTATGCTACCTGTTGAAATATGATGTAGCGCAAACACCTATGCACTTGCTTATGAATCATATAGGTTTTTGGTGTGGAGTTTTGATTGAATGAGGGAGTTTATGCTGGACCACAAGGGGGACCCTCTGTCAATAACATACTCCATTTGTGTATTAAGTCAAAAATGAAATGGAAGAGAAAAGAAACATCGATGACCCCAAGTCTCTTTAATTGAATGGAGGTAAAAAAAAAAAAAAAACAATGAATGAGAAAAGTACTCTGCCCTTTTAAGAATCTTGGATTCACATTCCTGATGAAGTTATTTTTCCTCTTCTCACTGATTCCCATTTCACTGTATTATATAGCACTGTGTTCCCCAGGAGCTCCTGAATGAAGGGCATCACTCAGCTGTGTTAAGCATCTGGAACAATAAATATACTAGTTTCAATGTCTAGGCTATGGATATTCCTTTTTACTGAAGGTATGACATATAGCTGCCCAGGCTTGACAAAATTAATAGTAATAATAATTAATAATGGCAAATTTTTATTCTATTGAGTTACTTGGCTTGACTTGTAGAAATAGCAACATTCATCTGAAATGCCCCCTCCTACACTTATGTCTAAGGACAAAGCACACCAATGATCCCACATACACCACAGATAACTTCTTTTTACATATTTTATTCTGTTACCAAACTAAATTTTTATCACATAGATCTACCTTCATAGTTTGTTGCTCACTGAACACTTCAGTAATTCTCAACATTCCATGTAAAGCATTAAGCATAGTCCCAACACAGAGCAAATAAGCAATAAGTGTTAGTTATTATAACATTATTATGTCTTTTCAGTGCATTAAACCACTGGTCTGATTCCTAGCCCAAAATTCTCTTAAACCACAAAATCCAGTTGAATAATATATGACAATATAATAAAATGGTGATAAGGGCTAAATATCCAGATAGAAACACAGATGGAATCAGACAGCTTTCCCAAGAAATAGAGAAAATAGTAGATAGGAGATATAGGCCTAAGCACCCTAAGCAGAAGCTAAGTTATCACAGGATATCTTGGCAATCCGTGGCACGTGAACCCTTTTCTTCTGGAGTCTGGAACTATGTTGCAACTCTCACTTTCTCCCTATCTAGAGACTCAGTTTGTTCTCTTGTGATTATCAGCAGTGGAGAAATCCTTAGACCTTGTGAAAGGACTACTTTTTAAATTCATATATATATAATATTTTAAATATATATTTTATATATACAATATATTATATATGTATATAAAATATAATACATATTTTATATACAATATAATATATGTATATAAAATATAATATATATTTTATATATAATATAATATATTTTTTAAATATATATTTAAATGTATAATATATTAAAAAATATATATTTTAATGAACAGAGTGTAAAGGATTATTTTGAAGAGAAACTCCTGGTTCCCACTTAAAATCCTTTCTTGTTTCTGAGTTTTTCAAATGGGACCCTCTTTACCAGCTTGCCCCCTCAGAGACAAGCTGTTCCCCCACTTATTCAGATGTGAGATCTGAAAACATTCCTTTTCTTGTGAGCTCAGCTAGGACAAAGCTCGAGCTTTTTGATAAAATTTGAAAAACACATTTTTTAAAGATAAAAATTTTTAAAAATTGAAAAAAAATTTATAGAAAGAGACTTCTAATCCAAATTTAACTTCTCAAAATATGTTTTCACTGGTTAGCATAATGTTTCAGTCTTTCCGGAGAATGCCCCTTGAAACTTTTCTTCTACACAACTTCCTCCTTTCCTTTGACTTTCCTGCTCTGGAAGGGAAGAACTGGAACAGGACAGATCAAATTACTCATGAGGAAGGACAAGAAATAATGAACCAAATTATCAACAATTGGAGAAAGAAAGCTGATGTCAGTATCATTTCATATATGATTTTGTCAGAGTCAGGTGGATAAGCCAATCCTGTTGAATAGCATAATTTTCCTGCTACTCCTGAAGGGTAAAGAGGTCTTTCTCTTACAAAGCTGTCCTAGCTAGTAATCTTACAGGCTCAAAGAGCTTGTTTTCATGTTATTTCTTAGTAACTCAAAATACCTCTAAAGTTATACATATTATGAAAGTACTATAGTCACAGTGCTGAGAAAAGGAGTAAATAAGGCAATGTATATAAAACCACTTGGCTCAGCCCCTGGTTCTGTGGTTGATAAATATTAAGCTAGTATTCATTATTATTATAATCTCCAAAGAGTCCATTACAAGATATAGAAGAATGGAGGCAGCAATAACACTAAGAGAAAATTCCATTATCTCCAACTATTTATCCTCTAGCCCAACATAATTGCTATTAGAAAGAAAGAGCAACTTTAACAAAAATTTTAAGTTGCAATAGATGTTCAACTTTAAATCCATCCCAGAAAAATTTCTAACCAAAGGAGCATAGAAGATTTAATCTTATTTTCTAAGTAGTATAGACTTAATTGTGAGAACAAAATAAAAACTTGGGGAAATATTAGGGAAGATAAATAAGGGTGTGAAGAGCTGATTATTACAATTCCTTCTTTCCCTTCTTGTCTTTTATTGCCGATGGGTAATAAAATATGCAAAGAATGTGCTGAGAAATAAACTAAACAAATAAGCCAGTATACCACAAAGGTCATTTGAAACTTAAACAATTAAAATAAGATATCTGCTAAAATAATAATTGGCAGGGCTAGTACAGTTTCTTCTTTCATGTATTTCTTCCTTCATTTGACAAATAGACATACAACTGTATGTCAAATCGTGTAGTATACTTGAGGCATTCAGAATTAATTGGGCATCATTGCCTGTCAGTCTAATGAGGAAGAAAATCTTTCAATAATGATTTCATGTCCTTCATGTCATTACAGATGGGTAGATAGAGTACTATGACAGCACAAAAGATAGAATAAAAATATCTTCCTGCAGAAGGTCCAAATAAGTCCAATGCAAGGGTGATATTTGAGACGAGCCCTAATGCATGACTAAAACATTTCCAGAAAGCTAAGTGGCAGTGAATATCACAGGCAAATGAGACAGATTTTTTTAAATCCTAACATCACAAAATAGCCAACAATATTCTAGAAACCGTTTGAAGTTCAATGTATCCAGTTTTCATATGTGATGGCAGGAGGGAATCGGGGAGTACTAGTGAATTAGAGATGAGGCTGGAAAGCTTAATTATTCAGGATTCTATACGGTAGATAAAATAAACCAATTCCAGTTAGCTTAAGCAAAAAAGAGAGGGAGTAATGGTGGTAGGGGCTTATTATAAAGACACAAGAATGTCTCACAGAAGCCAAATGTAGAAATGACAATGGGTCTCAGGAAATGTAGCAATCAAGATCTTGGAGATTATAAATTGAAGGAGTGCTCCATTTCTAATATTGTTTCTGCTCCTCTCTGGGCACTTGCTTTATTCTCCTTTCTAGTTAATCCTGCTTTCTTTGTTAGTCAATTCATATGTGAGGTAGAAGCTAGCTAGCCACTCATGTAATGCTTCCAGTCACTTTAAACTTGAATTCAACACCTTGGCAAAAATATTCTCCAAAGCTGAGTCAGATATCTAATCTTCATCCATTTCACCGTGACCAGGGGCATGAGGTTTTCAAGGTAGAAGTTCATCGCAAGACTAGATTTGTATGAGATTTTGCAAAGATTTGTACATCTTGATAAAAAGTTTAAACTTTGTTTAGCAGAGAAAAATAGAGTAAAGGTAAAGGTTTACAAGGAAAAGATGACTTTTTTTCCCTTTTAGGACTAAGTAGAGGTAGCTGCTGGTTATGAGTAAAATAGTCAAGAGTGACGGGATTTTAGCCTGAACTGCTGTGAAGAGTGGTGTCATCATTTATTCAGGTACGACAGGGAGGGAAGTCTGGCAATAGGTTGGGTTGGTATTGGGGAGGCACAAAGTAAATTTGTTGGGCAGTGGGTTGTAGAGCAACTTATCTTTCACTATGTGAAGCTTGAGCTAATAGACTTCCAGTTGGAGACCTCAATTAAGTAATTACATATTTAATGCTGAATCTCAAGGGAGAAGTCTAAGAGGACAACAAATACGAAAAAAATGCAGGTCTCAATCAAGATCAGAAGTGTTTAGTGCACCAGCTTCTGTACCAAATCAATCCATTCAGTTAAAAAAATAATTTATTCTTTTATTGCTATAAAGTTTATTTGGGTGTTATTGATTGCTCCTAGCAATGGTTCGGTAATCTAGGCTCTTTCTGTCTGGCTGTATCATTCTCCAGGGCCTCTGCATCCTCTGCTAGAGCCTCTGTGTGTTTCAGAAACCATTAGGGTAAACAAAGAGAGGGGAAAATTGTATAGGAGGTTTTTGGAGGGGGATAAGCTTGGAAGGGGCATACATCACTTCCTCTCATATGTTATTAGCTCTTACACAATAATGAGGACACCCCTACCTTTAAGGGAGACTGAGACATGCGGCCTAGCTGTATTCCTAGAACAATAGGGAAATGTGTTTGGTGAACCTCTAGCCAGTTGTGGCCAGATATAGATGGTACTTGGAGTTTGAAATCACGTCAAGAGACACTATAGAATGAAAAGAGCAGGGCCAAAGGGAGAGCCCTGGAACACTCCAACATTTAAAGGTCTGGTAAAAAAGGCAGGGCTGGCAAAGGAGACTGAGAAGGGACGCCAGTCAGTTTCAGAGGACAATGGTGTCATACAGTCTAGAAGAGAAAGCGTTAATGAAGGAATTAGCAATTAACTTTGTTAAACTCTCTGAGTGTCTGCACTGACGGTTTTTTTATATCCTTGAGGACAGGTTTATACACAGAAAACTCTTCAGAGTTTTACTTTAATTTTTATAATCAATATTTAACTGATTGAAGCTACATTAAAAAAAAAACCCTGTTCTTTAGCTTCTTGATATTCCATATATATATATATATATATATCTTTGTTGGGAGCAGGCCCCCAAAAATCTGGCCATAAACTGGCCCCAAAACTGGCCATAAACAAAATCTCTGCAGCACTGTAACATGTTCATAATGGCCCTAACGCCCAAGCTGGAAGGTTGTGGGTTTACAGGAATAAGGGCAAGGAACACCTGGCCTGCCCAGGGTGGAAAACCACTTAAAGTTATTCTTAAGCCACAAACAAAAGCATGAGTGATCTGTGCCTTAAGAATATGCTCCTGCTGCAGCTAACTAGCCCAACCTATTCCTTTAATTTGGCCCATCCCTTCATTTCTCATAAGGGATACTTTTAGTTAATCGAATATCTATAGAAACAATGCTAATGACTGGCTTGCTGTTAATAGATATGTGGGTAAATCTCTGTTCAGGGCTCTCAGCTCTGAAGGCTGTGAGACCCCTGATTTCCCACTTCACACCTCTATGTTTCTGTGTGTGTATCTTTAATTCCTCTAGCGCCGCTGGGTTAGGGTCTCCCAGACCGAGCTGGTCTCGGCATATCTTACTCTATTTAGAAATCTAATAAATTTTAACAATAACTTACAGGATATCTCATAGTCTTCGTCTTATTTTACATAGTTAATTAAATACCGTTAAGCATTTTAAATAACATTTATAAATTTATTCTATTAATATTTTAGGTACTTCAATGGTCTGTCCAACAAACATTTCTAAGTACTTAAAATTAATTCTTGTAAGTCTAATATATTTAATTTATAATTATGAGTAATCTTAACTTCTTTTTTCTTTTTTTTTTTTTTTGAGACAGGGTCTCACTCTGTCACCCAGGCTGGAGTGCGGTGGCTTGCACTCAGGCTTACTGCAGCTCCAACCTTCCAGGTGTGAGCTATCCTCTCACCTCAGCCTCCCCAGTAGCTGGGACTATAGGTGCAAGCCACCACACCCAGTTAATGTTTCTATTTTTTGTAGAGATAGGGTTTCACCATGCTGCCCAGGCTGGTCTGGAACTCCTGAGCTCAAGCAATCTGCCCACCTCAGCCTCCCAAAGTGCTAGGATCATAGGAGTGAGCCAGTGTGCCTGGCCCGATTTTAACTTCTTTTCCATATTCCAGTCACAGTGCATATAGATACTGTAAGTACTTTGAATTTAAAACTCAAAAGGTGAACTCAACTACTCAATTTATACAGCTTACATTAGAAACAAGTTTCATTGAATAGTCAATATTCTTCTGAACAGTACGCATCACATTTTTGAAATACTAAATATGCTTAAACTTATTTTAACTAATGGGTTTAATTACCTAAATATTTCTATGTTTACTTTAAATATTTTAAGGGTAAAAGTAGGCTTTCCCACAAAGGAAACAACAGTGTTACCACAAAGTCTTTGAGGATACTCCCCTAGATGGTTGGAATATGCATATTCGCCTAAGATATTGACCAGGGACTCTGATATCTGTTACTGTGATAGAACATATTCAGTCTTATCTGTAGTCACCATATCAACTCACTAAATGGTCTTGCAAATCTTATGGCTCAGGTACATTACATGCTTCAGTTTGGATTTCACCTATAATATTTTTTTCCCACAGAACTCTGTAAACCCACCCAGGGTTATATCACTGGATTTAATTTTCTTTGGCTTTTATATTATTTAAAATATCTTCTTACATAGGTCAAAATACCTCTGATTTTGATGGAAACCTACACCTTTGTCATGTTTTTCCTGTTTGGTAAGAACAGATGTTCTTATGGGTCTAAAGAATTCTTATGGCTATACCACATCACATGGTTCAGTTATTCCACTGACACATATACACAAACAAAACAGAATCAAAAAACTGATCACTGCCTTTGAAAAGACGTAGACCATTGGTAACTTTGAGAAGAGCCTTTTCTGGGAATGGTAAAGATTACAAATGAGGCAAAATGGAACAATTTGCCCATATTTGCATATGCGAGTTACTGACTGAGATAAATTTAAAATCAGGTATGTATGATTCATATACCTAACCTATTGAACATTATAACTTAGCCTCGCCTAAGTTAAACATCCCAGAACACTTACATTAGCCAACAGTTGAAAAAAATCATCTAATACAAAGCCTATTTTGTTATAAAGTGTTGAGTATCTCATGTAATGTATTGAATACTGTTCAAAAAGCGAAAAGCAAAATGATTGTATGAGTACTTGAAGTATGGTTTTTGCTGAATGTATATCACTTATGCAGCATCATAAAGTTGAAAAATCCTAAGCCAAATCATTGTAAGTAAGGGAGCATCTATTAAATTCTCATGTGAATCAGGTACATGTAAAAAAATTTGTTTTAAGTACTCATGTGATATTACCAAGAAAGTGAAAAGACAACTAGAATGTCAAATGAAATGTTTGTAAATCACTTATTTGATAAGAATTTTGATATGAATAAAAATGAAACACCCCATTTTATGTCTATTCTTTAAAATATTATAAATATATTTTATAAATACTATAAAGTGATAAAATGATAAGATAGATATTTTATATGCTCATGTAAAATTCTGCATTATTGAATAAAATAAATTATAAAATTATAGTCATAATATATACAAAAACTCCTACAAATAAAAAAGAAAAAGGCAGAATACCCAAGCGAAAATGGGACAAAACACTTGGTCAGTGCAAAAAAAGAAGAGTACAAATTAGAAGCAACCACATGAAAAGCTGCTCCATTTTAGTTGTCATCAGTAAAATACCAGTTGGTTGGCAAGAACAGAGAGAAACTGGAATTCCACATACTCTTCTGGTATGAGTAGTACATAAAAACCTTAGAAAACTCTAAAAGTTTCTACTAAAGCTGAACATATACATACCTATGACTTCTAGATAAATACCCACAAAAATAAATACATATGACCTCCAAAAGATATGCATAAGAAAGTTCACTGAAGTACAATTTCTAATAGCCAAGAACTGGAGAAAATCTAAAAATCTACCAAGGAGAGAATAGATAAATAAATTGCGAAACATTTATACAACTGATAAATCTACAACACTGAAAATGAATGAACTATTGCTACATGGAAAGACAGGGAGTGTCCAGTGGTGTGCTGCAGCCTGCTTCTGCCAGCTTACAAAAGGCAATTGTGGCCTTCCCTTTCAGACTGCACATTCAGTAACTTCTTGTTGTTTCCTTGATATCTGCCATGGTTGGGAATATTTGCATCACAGAAATCAGTAAATGCTGCAAACCAAGGCTTTTCCCCTTCTTTAGAGCTGATTTACTAGCACACTACTAATGTATTTCACAAGCATAGTTCCTAGGGAAACAAGCCAAACACAAAAATAAAAGTACTACGTGATTCCAATTACAGAAATTTCAAAACAGCAAAACTAGACATTATTTAGAATTTAGAACAGGAGAATAGTGGATATCCGTCAGCATGAAAGATAATGATGTAAAGGGGATGTGATGAGGGCTTGTGGAGTTTCGTTGATACCCTGTCTCTTGATCTTGATGCTGAATGACCAGTGTGTTCATTTTGTAAAAACTCATCAAGCTGTACACTTAAGACTTGTACATTTTATGTATGTATATGTTAATTAAAAGTTTTCTTAAAAATAAAGGCATAGCATGATTTCATTTTTCATTTGAAGTATTGTGTGTATTTGAAGAAAAATGTCTCAAATAATTACTACCAAAATGTTGACGGTATTCATCTCTGGATGGTGATATGTTAAGGGAAAGGACAGAGGGTTATAAAATGGTACTTAAGCTTCCTACTTTTTATACTTCTGTATACATCAAAAAATAAGCATTTTGGCCAGGCGCGGTGGCTCACGCCTGTTATTCCAGCACTCTGGGAGGCCGAGACAGGCAGATAAGGAGGTCAAGAGATCGAGACCATCCTGGCTAACATGAAACTCTGCCTCTACTAAAAATACAAAAATTAGCTGGGCATGGTGGCACACACCTGTAGTCCCTGCTACTCAGGAGGCTAGGCAGCAGAATATCTTGAACCGGGGAGGTGGAGGTTGCAGTGAGCCGAAATCGTGCCACTGCACTCCAGGCTGGGCAACAGAGCAAGACTCCATCTCACACAAAAAAAAAGCATTTTATTTTAGTAATAAAAATTAGCAGAGGAAAAATATATATTTTATTTAAATATTACAAGCATTTTTTCCTAAAATATGTTCATTTACTACTCCATTTCATCATTACATTGGAGACAGTATTACCACATTTTCTATTTTTCAAAATTCCGAAGCAAAGAAATCTGTCTACAAAGTTCCCTCTGCAAATATTCCGCTACTTTAGGTAAAGTTAGCATAAGGAGAATGAGAATTAATTACTTTGAAACAATGGAATTCAGATGAACCATTAGGGAACATTCTTATTTATCTATGGCCCTATCTTTTTGTTTATATCAAATTTAAAATTTATACTTTAAATACAATAAAGTGCACATATTTTTAACATATGACAAAAAGAATTCAACAAATATAAATGCCTATGTAACCACCCCCAATTTAAAAAGACTGAAATTTAAAAAAATCAAATTACTTGGAGAAATAAGTTAGAATTTTTATCTTCTAGAGCTATGTTATTTAGCATGCAGTTTAAAGTCCAAGAATGCTATGTCTACAGATTAAGAAGTAGCCAAGGAGGCTGGGCATAGTGGCTCATGTATTTATTCCCAGGGCTTTGGGAGCCTGAGACAAGAGGATTGCTTGTGGCCAGTTCACGATCAGCCTGGGCAACATGGCAAGACCCTGTCTCTACAAAAATTTTTTTAAAATGAGTAAGGCATGGTGGCTGGTGTTTGTAGCCTCTGCTACTTGGCAGGCTGAGGTGGGAGGATTGCTTGAGCCCAGCGGTTTGAGGTGACAAAGCCAGACTTTGACAATAAAGAAAGAAAGAAAGAAAGAAAGAAAGAAAGAAAGAAAGAAAGAAAGAAAGAAAGAAAGAAAGAAAGAAAGAAAGAAAGAAAGCAGCCAGTGATTTTTCTTGACTAAGTATTTTTCAAAGGCAAATATGGGTAAAAGGCTGGAAATAAGAGGAATTAAAAATATTTTAATTTTTTTCTAGAACACACCTCATAGATGAGTATAATACATTGATTTAGTTCATGTTTGTTTCTACAAATTCTGACATGAAGAGTCATCTTCAATCTTTTTCCAATAGTTAAAGAAGGAAGTATAGTATGGCCTAATGCTTATCGGTGGGATTCAGAAAACAAACATCTGCCCATTGTTTTCTTGAGAAAGTTGTCATGGTCAACAACTGTGAGGCTGGCGTGCAGGTAGTAAAAGAATTTACCTTAATACCAAGACAGTAATGAGTTTAGAAAGGCATATTTATTTAGAGAAAAGGGGAGACACATTGCAAGGGAGCAACTGGCCAGACAGCAGAGGGAAGGCTGTCTGCAAAGAGGCAGGGACTCGAGTGGAGTTTTATAAGGGTGCTCCTTAGGCTGAATGCTTGCAGACAGGATGCTTGGTTACAGATGGGCTGTGAGCTGGGTGCTTGTAAGAGGATGCTTGGGTGCTAAGTGAGCCATTTGCAGTTGACTCTATTCTTGGAACATTCATTCCCCTCTACTCCTGTTTCTGTTCCTGCCAGCTAAGCCCATTTTTCATTTTTCTTTTAACTCCTTAGCGCTCCGCAAAACTTAATCAATTTCTTTAAACCTCAGTTTTCTTATCTGTAAAAGGTAAATAATAATACAGGGTGCAACAGAAAAATCTAGTGTGGTTTACATAATCACCTGTTAGAGATTTTAAATTATTTCAGGATAAGTCATGATAATTAAATGAAATAATGCACATAAAGCACATAGTGTAGTGTCCTCCATATAGAAAATGCTCAGTATATTGGTTATTAACTACTTGTTGAAGGTTTATCTTCTCCACTAAACTGTAAGTTCCACAAGCCTTACAATATGTGACAGATATTCATTTGTTGTCTGAATTCTTCAAATACATCCTCTTCACCATAGCGTCTTATTAATTGAATTATTAATTGAATAAATTCTATTGTTCAAAAATCACTTTTATATTTAACTGAAATTTGCTCACTTATAATCACATCTAACCTTCAAAGAAAACACATTAACCAACTGTACTGGGTAATGTTACTGGGTGATCCCACGTTTTACAAATGAGAAGATATATTCTGGTAAGTTGAATACTTAGCACCCAGGGGTACACAGCTTGGACAGGACCAGGTCCAAAGACTGTTAAGAGTCTTCTGACTCCAAACTCAGTGCTCCCTCCAGTGCCACAAGCAAACTCCATAAAGGTATCCTGTGCTGAATAGAGACTGTAGAGTGGTACAAAGTAAGACAGACATTATATTAAGTCTTAGCTTTGTGACTTCGAATGACTTACCTAATCTAGCTAAATTTCAGTTTTACCATGTGTAAATCGGGAAGAGTAATAGAACAAACCTTGAAGGGTCCCAATGGTGATTAAATGAGGTGATGTACATAACATGCATCACTCATAATAAGTGCTCTTTAAATATTAGTCACTATTATTAGCCATCTCTGATTAGATTTGACAATAGGAACATTAGGAAAGATATAGTACATTCAGGATTTTGTTAGAAAGAGATGAAGAAATTCCCTTCCTTCCTGCCCTAGGTCATCTAGGAGTTGTCATGGTTCATTGTTGACAAATTAATTTTCCCAAATTTTTCACTTTGCTCAGAAAGTCTACATCGAAGCACCCAAGACTGTACAATCTAGTCCATCTTTCTCCACTTAACTCATACTGTGCTCTCCCTTTCTCAAAGCAAACTGTTTGCTATTCCTTGAATACACTCTGAGTTTTCTGCCTTTGCCTACTCAGCTGGCCCATGGCCCCTAATGTTTCTTCTCATCTCCACTGGGTCAAATCCTACCTGTACCTTATGTTTCTGTTAAAAGCAGTGCTTCCATAAAGTACTCCTAGCAAATGCACGGCCTCTCTCACGGATTATAAGAACACAGTTTACTTTATAAAGCATGTAGCTATTCTCTCCCTCGAAATACCATTATTATTATTAAGAATTTATAGCAGGGATATAATTTTGTATGATGATTCTTCTGGTTAATCCAACCAAGATTGATTTTATATCTATTACGTAAGACAGTAGCCAGACATAGCCGGGATATGAAAATAAAGTCTCTGCCTTCAACAAGTTCCAGTATTCTTTTCTTTCCTCCCCTCCCCTCCCCTCCCTTCCCCTCCCCTTCCTTCCCTTTCTCTTCCCTTCCTTTCTATCTTGAGGGAGTCTCACTCTGTCACCAGGCTCCAGTGCAGTGGCGCTATCTTGGCTGACTGCAACCTCCGCCTCCCGGGTTCAAGCGATTCTCCTGCCTCAGCCTCCTGAGTAGCTGGGACTACAGGAGCCCGCCACCACGCCCAGCTAATTTTTGTATTTTTAGTAGAGATGGGGTTTCACCATGTTGGCCAGGATGGTCTCGATTTCTCGACTTCGTGATCCGCCTGTCTGGGCCTCACAAAGTGCTGGGATTACAGGCGTGAGCCACCACGCCCGGCTTTAAAAAATGGTTTTGTAATGTAAGTGGAGGATAATACCCTACATGTTTATTAATAACAATAATATTCTTTAGGAAAAAGGGCGCGGTGGTGATTTACACTGATGACAAGCATTCCCGACTATGGAAAAAAAGCGCAGCTTTTCTGCTCTGCTTTTATTCAGTAGAGTATTGTAGAGATTGTATAGAATTTCAGAGTTGAATAAAAGTTCCTCATAATTATAGGAGTGGAGAGAGGAGAGTCTCTTTCTTCCTTTCATTTTTATATTTAAGCAAGAGCTGGACATTTTCCAAGAAAGTTTTTTTTTTTTTTTTTTAAGGCGCCTCTCAAAAGGGGCCGGATTTCCTTCTCCTGGAGGCAGATGTTGCCTCTCTCTCTCGCTCGGATTGGTTCAGCGCACTCTAGAAACACTGCTGTGGTGGAGAAACTGGACCCCAGGTCTGGAGCGAATTCCAGCCTGCAGGGCTGATAAGCGAGGCATTAGTGAGATTGAGAGAGACTTTACCCCGCCGTGGTGGTTGGAGGGCGCGCAGTAGAGCAGTAGCACAGGCGCGGGTACCGGGAGGCCGGCTCTGCTCGCGCCGAGATGTGGAATCTCCTTCACGAAACCGACTCGGCTGTGGCCACCGCGCGCCGCCCGCGCTGGCTGTGCGCTGGGGCGCTGGTGCTGGCGGGTGGCTTCTTTCTCCTCGGCTTCCTCTTCGGTAGGGGGGCGCCTCGCGGAGCAAACCTCGGGGTCTTCTCTGTGGTGCCGCGGTGCTGGGACTCGCGGGTCAGCTGCCGAGTGGGATCCTGTTGCTGGTCTTCCCCAGGGGCGGCGATTAGGGTCGGGGTAATGTGGGGTTAGCACCCCTCGAGTTAGGAGGAGGGTAGCTGGGAACGGTGCAGGGCTGAGTTCTCGACAAGCTGCTGGTAGGACAGTCACTCAGGTTGAGGGTAGAACTGAGAGAACCTGAAACTGGGCGTAGGAAGGTTCCACGTGCTGGAGCCCTGCAAGACAGAGGAAGTTTTTTTTTTGTTTTTTGTTTTTTTTGTTTTTTGTTTGTTTGTTTGTTTGTTTACCTCTCTGTGCATTCTTTCTTCCTTGGAAGTAACAGAGGCAAGCTTGGGAACTGTGTGAACCAGGTCAGCAATCTGGACAGATCTTTACCAGCGGGTCTTTTGATGTTTTTCCTGGGTACTGATTTGCAGACTCGATCCAACTTTCTAAGAAAAGCAGAACCACACAGGCAAGCTCAGACTCTTTTATTAAATTCCAGTTTTGACTTTGCCACTTCTTAGTGGCCTTGAACAAGTTACCGAGTCCCTCTCAGCGTTAGTTACCCTATTTTATGATGAGGATAATATTATCTGCAAATTATTGGTAATAGTAAATAATATAGCATGTAAATCTCCTAGCACAGTACTGGGATTTTCGCCACTTTATTTCTTCTTTTACCAAGATGCTCCTCATTGGACTTTAATACACAGGACTAGTCTAAGGTATCACCAGGTAGTCCACTCCTGCTCGGAATTCTTGACCCTCTTTCGGGATTTAGAAGAACAGGGCATGGACCAGATGGGTTTAAACAAATTCAATATCTTCCACTAGCTTCACCTTGGGGTTGTTAAAAGATTTTTGAACCACACACTGTGCTCATAACAATCTTCATCTCTTAAAAGGATTTATTCTTCCTGGTATTGCCCTCACTCTCATCCCTGTATTCCGTGCTCAGTGGCTGACACAGAAGAGTTCTTTATTGATGTCCGCCCCCCACCCCCTAGGATTCTCTGCTCTCCCCTCCCCCTACAGGCTCCATCCTCTTCATCCTGTTCATTTTTCAGATCTCAGTTCAAGCATCTCGTCCTCAGTGTGGTGTTTCCTGATCCCTCACTCTAATCCAAGTCTTTCTGTTTTATGCACAGGTGGAATCTTATTTCCGTTTGCGTCCAATCATGTATTTTAATATGCATGTATATATGTATGTGCATTTGTATGCATGCGATTAAGAACTAGAATAATTAATAATTGGAACGCTCCATGAAAGCTGGTTGGGGACTAATTTTGTAACTATTTTATTCCCAGATCCTGTAATTCCTCTAAATAAACCCTGGAATCTTGCCTTATCTCCTTCAGGTTAAAAGCCAACTGCAAGGTCTAATGACTGCAGGATCTAGCTATCCATTGTTTCTGGCCGCCTATGCGTGCACTGGGTGTCTGGCAGAGAGGCTGGGTAAATTGTAGTTTCATTGTAGCTGTCTGAACTTGGATTTCTCAAGCCTACTTCACTGGAAACGCAAACTCTCACAGCATTTTGTTTTAGTTTCAGAATCAGAGCAAATTAGAAGTCTGAATTTCCTTCAACACTTGGAAATAATTTATTTATTTGAAATATATTCATAATTAATTCATTATAAAAATGTATTAAATGCTTATTCTGAGTCAGCAGAGGAAGATAGAAACTTTATGAAAGTAGAAGGTGGATCTCCTTTTTGCCTTCATTTTCAGAACATCTCGTTTACACCCATTAGTTGAAACATTAATGTCATTTTATTTTCGTCCTGATTATCTCATAAAACATTTCTTAGAATAACAGCAATAGCTATCATTGAAGTTGGATAAGAAATATTTTGCAATTGGTTTGCAACTTAAAAATCTGTTTGCGTGCCTCTTTTTCAGTGAAAGTAGGCAAGAGAAATTAAAATTCAGAAATATCTCACCTAATGTCAGAGGTAATATTGATAATTTGTGTTTTACAAATGATACATACAACAATAATGAAAAATAAGTCCTATCTATAGGCTCGTATCTCATGCCTATTTTTGGATGTATTTTTCAGGGTGGTTTATAAAATCCTCCAATGAAGCTACTAACATTACTCCAAAGCAAAATATGAAAGCGTTTTTGGATGAATTGAAAGCTGAGAACATCAAGAAGTTCTTATAGTAAGTACATCCTCGAAAGTTTATATGGACAAGTTGTTAGAAAAATTTATCATTCTGTTTTGGTCCAATATTTTATATATAGGAACTGGACTTTTTTCTTAAAATTTTATTTATTAAAGATCTTGGATCACATTTCATCTGAGGAGGACTATACTTTCAGCTAAATTTTGTCATTACAGAGGTTTAGAGCAGGAGTCAGCAAACTTTTTCTGTACAAGGACCAGCCTTTGTAGGCCAGCTGATCTGTGTCACATCTAGTCAGCTCTGCTATTGCAGCACAAAAGAAGTCATAGAAAATACATAAACAGTCAGTTCTGATAAAACTTTCCTTATGGGCACTGAAATTTGGATTTCATATAATTGATGTGTCAAAAATATTATTTTTAAAACCAATTTAAAATATAAAAACCATTCTTAGCTTGTGGACTGTACAGAAACAGTTAGTGGTCCAGATTTGGCCAGTGGAACCTAGTTTGCTGATTAATGCTTTAGAGAAAGATATTGCATTTTAGTTTAAAAAATGGACTTTGAGTTAGAATTGAGTTTGAATTCCATCTTTGCCCATTAATACTTTGGATGAATACTTAACCTTTCTGAGCTCTCTTTTCCACATCTGTAAAATGGGAATAATGATCTTATTATGATATGGATGAAGTCAAAGAGCATATATTTAGCATATATTTGGCATACTTTAAAAACTAGCTCCCTACTTCCTGAAATAGCTATTTCCAGTGTAGGACGAAAGAGATAAATAAGTAAATTTAAAAAGCAATCAAAAAGAAAATACTTATATAGAATTACTATATATAATTGATTAGAATACTTGTTTTTTTTTCTTTTCTTTTCTTTCCTTTTTTCTTTTGAGATGGAGTTTCGCTCTTGTTGCCCAGGCTGGAGTGCAATGGCGTGATCTCAGCTCACTGTAACCTCCGCCTCCCAGGTACAAGCGATTCTCATGCCTCCTGAGTACCTGGGATTACAGGCATGCACCACCACACCCAGCTAATTTTGTATTTTTAATAGAGACAAGGTTTCTCCATGTTGGTCAAGCTGGTCTCAAACTCCTGACCTCAGGCGATCTGCCTGCTTCGGCTTCCCAAAGTACTGGGATTACCGGTGTAAGCCCCCACACCCAGCCCAGAATACTTGCTTTTTTTTAAGCATGAGATCCTTTTGTGAATTTTTACAAATTGAGTTAGCTCATGTGTCCTAAAATACTTGAAGTCCCTCTAATGATTGCAGGATTCCCTGGTGAATAAAGGTTGTAATTCTAAATTAAAAGACCATTACACACACACACACGCACATAGGTATGCATAGATGTGCACACATATAATCATACAAACACATATATGTTTGTATTAATTACAACAGAATTAAAAGTATAAATACAAATTGATAGGATACCTCTCAGGTCTTTGGAAGGGCCGTTTTAAATGTGAGACTCTGAAGCTCGAACTTCTTTATCTTTGTGGAATACCCTCCTCTGCCTGTTGTGCTTATTCCACTCTAATAATGTATAGTAGGTATAATAAAAGTGGAGGTCTGGCAAGGTATGGTCTTTACTCCTTGACAGAGCTGCTGTTCCAGCTTTCTTCCTTTCCCAATATTAGTGGTGGAAGAGATCCAAGTTACTCCAAGTTATCAGCAGCCTATCCATAAGGTCAGCAGCAACTTCAGTCCTTACCTCCTCAGAAGAAAGAATTCAACTGGGGGCAAAAGCAGAAAAAGAGACCAAGGCAAGTTTCAGAGCAGGAATGGAAGTTTATTTTAAAAGGCCTTATAACAGGAAAGAAAGGAAGGTGTGCTTGGAAGAGAGCCAAGCAGGCACATGAAGGTGAGAGAAGGCCAAGTGCCCCACTTAACTGTGATCGTAGGACTTCTTTACGCTTGCCTCTTTCCCATGATTCTTCTCTTAGGGTGGGCTGTCCAGCCCTCCTAACCCTTGGGAAAAGAGCACCCGCAATGTGTTTAGGGAAGTATACACAGGCCCACCTGAGTCTCTCTTCCTTTTTCTGGTGGAGTGTACCTGGAAGATTATACTATACCATTTTTGTCTCTAACACACATGCCCAGGAAGTTGCTTCTCCCTGGAGTCTGCATTCAGTTAACATTTTGGTGTTAACAGGTGTGGACCATCAAGAGCTGGCCTCTCCCTGGCACTGCTAAATCATTTTTAGAGAGGCAATGCGATCAATGCTGAACTGAACCATCACCTGACATTCTAGAGGGTGGGGGGAGAGCCCCCTCCTGCCTTGCTCGTGTCTAACTACCTGTAACACTAACTTGTGACATAGATTGACCAACAAAGAAGAAAAATAAATGCCTTTATTTCTCTTTTTGGACCCTCAGCAAGATTAAGCAGTCAGCTTCTTGTTTATTCTCCATGTCTCTAACCAAGCTCCTCTAACCAGAACGCAGGGGGATATTCAGCATAAACACACAAAAGAAAGAAATTGAAAGAATTCCCTCTCATTCCTCCAAGGACCACAGAATCTCCAGAAGCCTCCTAAACTCTCCAGATTTTCAATTTGCCATTTGTCCATCAGAGAGCTTTCAATTAAAATATACCCATGGGTCAGAGACTATTAAAACCTCTGACCTTCCATCTGGTCCCCCTTTAAAATCTTTTGTTCTGCTCTTAAAAGCCCCCACTGCCTCTGAAATATCTGCCTCAGTAGTGAATGGGAAGATTAATTAGGGGCAGCTTTTTTTCACTCTGCCTTGATGTACAGGGTTGTCTTGTGTTTTCCCTTCTTTGAAAACACCCAGTTGAATTCACAGATCTGTTTACCATTTTGCATCTCTCTAGAGGGATTCTTCCTTTTCCACATTGTTTTGCAAGATAAGATTGTTTTAAAAGGTGTTTTAGACTTTTGGTCTCAGAATTTTACTGGTCTGTATTTGAATACATAGGTCTGTATTTGAATATATAGGCCCAATGAAATCACATATTAAACTACACTTCTTAATCTATTAATCACTTGAGATGTGTGTCACAAGTAATTTGTTGATACTAGAATATCAAATTTTGTTAAAAAGAAAAGGTAAGAATAAGAATTTACACATTTTCCAGAATAGCAAAAATCCATTCATAGATCTCTCTCAGACTGGTTTAAATATATTCCAAGTATTGTCACATTATCTCAATTATTATTATTATTATTTTTTTCAGACAGGGTTTCACTCTGTTGCCAGGCTGGAGTGCAGTGGCACAATCATAGCTCACTGCAGCTTGGAGCTTCAGCCTCCCCAGTAGGTAGTACTACAGGCACATGCCACCGTGCCCAGCTAATTCCACCTTTTACTAAATACCTTCGTCATCTTGAAGTCTTGGAAACACTGCCAAATTATTTGTAAACAAGATGAAATGTACTAAAACAGAAATAACAGTAGCTCTTTTAAAGGACTGAGATAATGTATTCGGGCATAGTGGCTCACCCATGTAATCCCAGCTCTTTGGGAGGACAAGGCAGGCAGATGCCTTGAGTGAGACTCTGTCTCTACAAAATATTTTTTTAACTTATCTGGGCATGGTGGCATGTGTCTGTAGTCCTATCTACTCAGGAAGCTGGAGTTCCAGGTTTTAGTGAGCTATGATTGCACCACTGTATTCCAGCCTGGCAACAGAATGAGAATCTGTCTCTTACAAAAAAAAAGAGATAATGTGACAATACTAGAAACACATTTAAAGCAGCCCTACAGTGATATATAAACAGAATTTGGCTATTTGGGAAAATTTGTAAATTCATATTTTTATTCTTATTCTTGTTTATTTTTTACAAAATTTGATATTCTGGTAGGTTCAACAACTTGTGACACACATCTCAAATGATTAAAATCATTGAGAAGTGCTATTTAATACGCAATCTAATTGAGCCTCAAGTCTTTGTGAAGTAGTGAGACAGTGATGTTCTCCCCATATACAGATGAGAAACTCAAGACACAGCTAGGGTTACATACTGAGTTAATGACAACACCTGTATTATACCACATACATGATTTATGCTAATTAATTTATTTAGTATTTGCAATGGATCTTTTTTTCTCCTACTAATCTTTTCCAGGATGTGTTTTGTTCAAATGAGTGAGTCCCAACCCTGATAATAGCAAAATGTTGTTTCCTAGTTGGTAGTGACAAGACTGTTACAAGAAAATTCACTTAATAGTAGCAAAGCCTTATAATGATTTTCTCCCACTTTTTTGTGAGTAGGTTCAAGATTCCCCATAGTAATTCCTTTTGCTTATAGGGACAGAGGCATAGCTGGCACTTCAGGATATCTGCATCCTACATTAGTTACATTGCAGTTTGTGATCTTTGTAATATTCAAGAAAATAGCGATATGTTGGCTGTTTTTCTGTTTTCCCTGCAGGTGCTCACTGATAAGGGATAGAGACTCCTTAGCTGCCTCTTATGTTTGTGCCCTTTTCGTTACAATATTTTCCATATTAGAAATTCTGTGTAAGATATTTTGCCCCTAAACATTTACCAAACGAGGATTTTAATACTATTTTTATAAATACAATTTAAATAACTTTAATATAATTATTAAAGTAAACAAGTTACAGGAAATTCCAATTTTAAAAAATTGAGTTATTTTAATTCATTGTTGATTCACCAAATGAAAAAAAATTAAAATACATGGTAGAATGAAACTTGAAACTGGAATTATCATAGTCATGTTGGTTATTAGTTTTTTTAAATCACCATAAGGATGGAATTATGTTGATTTTATAAAGCTACATATTTAAAACTAGAAATTTATGAAGTTCCAAAAGTTTATGAACTATATATATATATATATATCTTTTCATGCTACATAATATCTTGTCATATATTTAAGGGCTTAAGTTAAAAATACTTACCAATGAGCTCTTCAGGGAAACAAGAAATTTCCCAGGAGGGAGAAATTTAAAACAATCAAAAGCACCAGAATCTAAATATATTAAATGAGAAATTAGTCTACTCCTGAAAATATTTCTGGTAGCCAAATTTTGGCCACATAATTTCTTTGTTAAAGATATTCCTCTTCAGACTAATTATTGTCATTGATTTTAAGTGTGTTACTCTGTATGATAGATGGAGTGCAAGAGATTCATTCTGAACTTGTATCGGTATGTTCAGATTATTCTTTGATGAAGATACTTTATAAATGGTTTTTTATAAATGGTTGCTAATCACTTGTCTATAACTCTCAGTATTTAAATAAATGTAATTATTAGTAATTCTTACCATGTTACACCTTGATCTTTTGGATAACATATTTTTGTCTGTTTCAATATTTTACACAGTGATATAAACAGATAATTCCATGTAAGTTCCAAGAAGTATAGGTCTTAAGAAAGAATATGATAATCTACCATACGAGGTTATAGTAATAGGATTACACATAATGATACAAAAATCAGTTTCTCCAATTTTTCTCTTGATTTAGTACAAATTAGAGCATAAAAATTTCAAAGCAGACTTTGAAAATCTATTTCATGCAATAATACTACCACTTTAATTTTTTAACGTATCACACTTCAAAGTACTTTTGTGTAACTCTGCTTTACTTTGTTGATTTGGAATAAAAGTTGATTAAACATTAATATCTAACCACTTTCAATTTTTGTTCACCAGTAATTTTACACAGATACCACATTTAGCAGGAACAGAACAAAACTTTCAGCTTGCAAAGCAAATTCAATCCCAGTGGAAAGAATTTGGCCTGGATTCTGTTGAGCTAGCTCATTATGATGTCCTGTTGTCCTACCCAAATAAGACTCATCCCAACTACATCTCAATAATTAATGAAGATGGAAATGAGGTAAAAAATAAATAAATAAATAAAAGAAACATTCCCCCCATTTATTCTTTTTCAAATACCTTCTATGAAATAATGTTCTATCCCATCTCTAAATATTAATAGAAATCAATATTATTGGATCTTGTGAATACCTTTAATACCTCATTATCCGTGTCAACTACTTTCCTATGATGTTTGAGTTTACTGTGTTTTAGAAAGATTCGAGAAATTAATGCTTGATAACAGCTGCTGTTTTTTAGTTTTTAGTACTAAACACCAATATCAAATATGATATACTTGTAAACCTCCAAGCATAAAAAGAGATACTTTATAAAAGAAATTCTTTTTTTCTTTTTTTCTTTTCCAGATGGAGTTTCACTCCTGTCAGGCAGGCTGGAGTGCAGTGGTGCCATCTCGGCTCACTGCAACCTCCACCTCCCATGTTCAAGGGATTCTCCTTCCTCAGTCTCCTGAGTAGCTGGGATTACAGGTGTGCACCACCACACCCAGCTAATTTTTGTATTTTTAATAGAGACAGGGTTTCATCATGTTGGCCAGGCTAGTCTCGAACTCCTGACCTCAAGTGATCCACCCGCCTCAGCCTCCCAAAGTTGTAGAATTACACGCGTGAGGCACTGCGCCTGGCCAGGAGATACATTTTTGATAGGTTTAATTTATAAAGACACTGCACAGATTTGGAGTTGCTGGGAAATGCACGGATCCAGTATGCAGTTTGACCCAGCAAGTTTTTATTGGTACTTAATGATTATGTCTCAATTGATCAGGTTGAACTCTGTGCGAAGAATTTGTGTGTGGACATTTGGAGAGGACAAGTTTGGAGGCAAGGTATTTTAGCATGGTATTTAAAGAATTTGCAATCTTGTTTGCAAGTTGGGGCATATACTTGAGAAAGAGAAGACAATGCAGATAAATTGATATATTTATTATGATGTATGTTCAATATGAAAGATCACAAAATATAACATACATTCATCCTTACTTAACATACCTCAGTTTTAGAGCTACCGTATGTAGAAGAGTCCATTTCTATTTAGGTAAGTTCCTTTAGTCCTTTTATTACTGGGCACTCTTAATTACATGTAGCTTGAAATATGTCCAGTTTGATCAGTGAACTGAAAATGTCATGTGATTTAAGTACATATATAATTTTTTTTCATAGTAGGTCAATAACCTCCTTTTATTGACTAATAATCAGTCTCTTCTTAATGATTAATATGTTGTTATGTTTTACAGTCAGTGATATAATTCCATACTAAATTTCCTAATGTGATTGGAGCTTTTCATATTAACTACTGTTCTCAATCATAGTAGTTAACAATATAACTTTAAAAAATATTATTAAGCCAGGCGTGGTGGCATGTTCCCCTAATCTCAGCTACTTGGGAGGCTGAGATAGGATGATTGCTGGAGCCAGGAGTTGCAGACCAGCTTGAACAACATAGCAAGACTCAACCTTAAAAGAAAAAAAAAAGAAAAAGAAAAACAAACTAAAAAAACCCTAAAATATATTATATTGAAAAGGCAATACCACTACACGTCATATAGTCTCAGAATGTTTGTTAAATAAGTGGTGGCATATCTATACAGTTAAATACCGAGGGGTCTTTAAAACATGTTCAGAAAATTTATTTAAAGAAATAAAATATTGACAATGTTAAAATGTATACATATGCTTAAATGTCTCTTTTGATCTATCAAATTTGAGAATTGTCTAGGTACAATGTGGAAAAGAGCAGACATATAATATATTTTAGTTTGTTTTTTTTTTTTTTTTTTTTTGAGACGGAGTCTCGCTTTGTCGCCCAGGCTGGAGTGCAGTGGCGGGATCTCCGCTCACTGCAAGCTCCGCCTCCCGGGTTCACACCATTCTCCTGTCTCAGCCTCCCGAGTAGCTGGGACTACAGGCTCCCGCCACGACGCCCGGCTAATTTTTTTGTATTTTTGGTGGAGACGGGGTTTCACAGTTTTAGCCAGGATGGTCTCGATCTGCTGACCTCGTTGTCCACCCGCCTCGGCCTCCCAAAGTGCTGGTTAGTTTTTTTTTAAGATGGGGTCTTGCTATGTTGTCGTTTTTTTCTTCTTTTTTCCTTCCTCCTCACTTCCCAGTTTTGACTATACCATTGCTTATTTTATTTCATTATTTACTTTTGTATTACAAACATGCATAACGTTACCAAAGCCTGTTACATAATACAAAATGAATCATGTAAAAGTTTCACTTGGGAGATTTTCCTGAATAGTGTTAGATACCTAGTTTCTTAATTTTTTAAATTTATATCATTAGTTCTTTTTTATTTTTATCCAAGTTATATATGTACATAACCACATAATTTTCCTGAGTGCCTTGCTTTTTCTCTATTTTCCTCTTTCCAGAGGCAATCATTATTCAACTATAAGTTCATTCTTTTTATATTTACATCTATTTCTATAAATTACATGCTTATATGGCTTTTATTTCAGATGCAGGCATTATCTATTGACATTGTGACAAGTCAGTTCCCTGTTCATCCCTTGGCCCCAACCACCATGTTCTCTTACTACCTCCCATCTCCCAGTACAATTTAATTGTTATGAATAACAGTTCACAGCTGAGCTATGTGGTAAACTATGATTTCTTTTATACCCCTGCACAAAACAGACAAGTTCTCCATCCGTAGGCAACAAATATGATTAGTATTTTGTGGATCCTATGAGAAATATTTTTAATGTATACAGAGACATTGTTTCACCTTTGATTATGCAGAAATAACATCCCATAAAGATTTAACTATATATTGACTTTTTTATGTCACAAAATGTAAACAGAAATTATAAACTAATATTGTTTTAGTTATACTCAGAATATATAATTTGAGGCTACCAGTGCATTTTGGAAAGTAAAAAATACTCTAAGACTGAAATTTAATCTAACTTTGATAAAGTCAACCAAAAAGGCATTTCCTTGACATTAAAAACTTTTCTTACTTGTTAGAATAGCTCATAAACTTGCTGTAAAATTCAGTGTGGCATAGTGGTGCTGCAAAATTGATTACCATAAAGGCAAATCAAGTGAGACAAGTTTGAATATTCCCTTCCCTGAAAGACATGCTTATATAATGACTTTGTTCCTTTATTGATTTTTATTGCACCTCAGCATAATTTTTCTTTTAATCTTACCTAGTGATTCAGATGAGTTCATTTCTCATGTGAATCACAGAAAAAAATATGGGAAATTTGGAATATGTGGGGATGTGGCAAGTCGTAGTTGATTTGGTTTCATTTTAGCTTCTATCCATGTCAGAAAAGGGAAATAACTACTGCTCTAGTCAGTACAATGTAAAATCTGCCCAGATCCCCTCCTCATCTCCAAATCCCTCCCATTTGTATTACTGCACTGACCAAGACCTATGCAATATAATGTTGAAAAGAAGTTTTGATAGCAGATATCCTTAACTTTCTTCTGGTCTTGAAGGAAATACCTTTAATTCTTTCTCACCATTAATTATGATATTTACTGTTTTCTTTTTCCGGTTATCTTAAAGTACATCCTTTCCACATATACTAAAATTTTTTGCTGTATGGATTTATATTAAACACATTTTTCTTTAAGATGAGCATGCGATTTTTCTTTCTTGATCTGAAGATGACATTCAGTGATATTCTAATGTTAGAATAATCTTACATTTTTTGAACTTGTAATATTAGCATTAGGGTTTTAAATTCATATATTGATATATATTATGTTTATACTCATAGCATGTTTAGTCTGTGTTTTTGCAATCTATTTGTTGGGTTATAATTTCAATATTCTACTTGCCTTCTAAAATGAGTTGGGTTTTTAATATTTTCTGAAATAGGTTTTGTTGCAATTAAATTATTTTTTCCTTTAACCTTTCAAACTCAAGGAAAACCAGTTGCCCTTGACTCTGTTTGTGGAAAATTTTAAATTACTGGTTTAATTTCTTTATTGGTTGTAATATGACTATTTTATGTCATATAACAATTTTTATTGTTTGTTAAATGACTTTATTGTTTGTCATATGATAATTTTATGTCATAGAACAATTTTTATTGTTTGATATATGACTTTATTGTTATATGGCTATACAACTAGATTTTTTTGTTGTTTTTGACCGTGTCTTACTCTGTCACCCAGGCTGGAGTGTAATGGCATGGTCTCAGCTCACTGCAACCTCTGCCTCCCGGGTTCAAGCAATTCTCCCGCCTCAGCCTCCCAAGTAGCTGGGACTACAGGCATGAGCCACCGCACCCGGCTAATTTTTGTATTTTTAGTAGAGACGTGGTTCCACTATGTTGGCCAGGCTGATCTCGAACTCCTGACCTTGTAATCCACCCGCCTCGGCCTGCCAAAGTGCTGGGATTACAGGCGTGAGCCATTGTGCCTGGCCGATTTTTTAAAAAATGTATTCTTATGTCAGTTTTCATAAGTTTTATTTAAAATGCATTTTCCATTTGATGTAAGCTTTCAAATTTATAGTATAGTTGTTCCTAGTATTTTCTTATCTTTTGTAATCTGTTCAGCGTCTGTAGATGTGCCTCTTTTTAATAAATAATATTATTTGTTTGCGCTTTTGCTATTTTTTTTTCTTATTGCTCTTGAGAGGGATATGTCAAATTTACTAGTGTATCCAAAGAATAAACTTTGGCTTTGGCAATCTTTTCTCATCTATCTTTGCTTTATATTTTATTAATTCTGTTCTTGTTTTATAATTGCCTCTTTTATCTTCTTTGTGTTTACTTTGCTGTTCTTTGTAAAATCCTCAGTAGAATGCTTAACTTATTGACATTCAGTCTTTCTTCATTTCTACTATGAGTATTTAGAGCCATAAATTTCCCCTTTAACTTCCCTTTCCACTTCAACTACATCTCACAAATTTGGATTAGGAGTAGTTTAATTATCATTAGTATCTAAATATTTTTTAATTTCTGTATTTTCTTCTTTGATCCTGGAACTATTTACAAGTATTTTTTAAAATCCTGAATATAAAGATCGTTATTGTTATTTGTTTGATCTGATCTCTAAATTGAATATATTGAGATCAGATAATGTGGTTTGTAGGACACTAATCCTTTGACAATTGTTGAGGCTTCCTTTGGAACCTAATATGTGCTCAATTTTTATAGATGTTCTGTGTTTCTTTGGGAAAAACATGTATTTCATGGTTGTTTGGTTTAATATTTTGTATTTGTACATTAGTTTGAGTTTGCTTATTATTTGGCTGAAATCTCCATTATCCTTAATGTGCTCTCTCATTTTGTCTGCTTCCTTTATTAATTAGAGATAAATGTTAAATTATCTCACCTCACTATAGTGATGTCTGTTTTACACTATATATATAAAATTTATAATTCCATAAATTTGTTATGTATAATTTGGAGACCTATTATCATATATAAACAAAATTAGAATTGTTGATGAAATGACAGACTTATACTTATGTAGTAGCCTTTTTTATCTCGTCATAATGTTATTTGACTTTGTCCTATAATTTTTTTTAATTAATATTTGTTTGGTATTTCTTTTTCAGCGGGTTTATGTCACTGCTTGTCAATTGGTACACAGCTGATTTTATTTAGACATGCTGCGCTTTTTAATTATTCTTTTTTCCATTTTCATTTTTTATAATTCTGATATACAATATTTAGGTCACTTTTACCTTCCTCTAGTGTGAATTTTACTCTTCCTTTTTTCCCCTAAAGCTTTGGTGTCATAATTCAATCAATATTTCTACAATATAGAAACCTTAGAACACTTTCACTTTTGTTATATATTACCAATTTATATGCATAATTTTAATTCAGTCTTGTTTCATAAACTTGATAAATATGTTTATTAATATGATAGTAATAAGAATTTGGGAATTCTTTAAGGGTAATTTGAAGGCTGATTCCTCCTGATCATTTCTCTTAGGCCCCAGGGAGCACTACAAACCTGGCACTGCTTTAAAATAAATATTTTCGCTTGAGGCATACTATATAAACAGTGAATGGAAATTTGTAGGGTTATGAATTATCTGGAACCCTTTTTTCCTGCTTTACGCTAAGCCATTACTTTCCATGGAGCAAGTTTATTTTGAATTTATCCTTAACCCTGAAGGATATTGTTGTTCTTTTTTTTTTTTTTTTTTTTTTTTTTGGTCACCCAGGCTGGAGTGCAGTGGCACGATCTCCACTCACTGCAAGCTTGCCTGCTGGGTTCAAGTGATTCTCCTGTCTCAGCCTCCTGAGTAGCTGGGATTACAAGCATGTAGGCCTGGCTAATTTTTGTATTTTTAGTAGAGACGCGGTTTCACCATGTTGGTCAGGCTGGTCTCAAACTCCTGACCTCGTGATCCACCCACCTTGGGCTCCCAAAGTGCTGGGATTACAGGCGTGAGCCACCGCGCCTGGCCAGGATATTGTTGTTCTTAGACCAGCTTTATGCACAGTCTTCTGCTAGATTCCATTATGTGAACCAGCTTTAAACTAACTCCTGAATCCTTTTCATGGGGCCATAGGCTTTGATAGATCCATCTAAGGCAAAGCCAACTTTCGTGCTACCTCTGAGGATTCTTGCTTTCATTTTATTTTTTTGCTTCTGAATATTCCTTACTATTTTTTTCCAATTTAATTATAAACTTAAAAAAACATATATTTGGTTCAGTGTTTTTCATTCTTTTCAGTGCATATGTTGTTCAGAGAATCTAGATAAGGCCAGTTGTGGATTCCCCAATCATGTACTTTTTTTTTAAGTAAATTTAATATTTAATTTGTTCCTAGGTAATTATCTAAGCACTATTATAATGATTGAGATAACCAAACAAAGGTACTTTTTATTTGGTGATTAAAATCTTTCTCCAAAATCGAAAGCTAGTCCTTACAAGTTCTCTCAAGAAATTCATGAGGTTAATTTACTTCTAACCTTCTGTGAAGCAACTACATATTTAGGCTTGTGTTCACACTAGCTTAGTATGTATGCCACTTACAAAAAATAAATTTCTAATTCTTCCTTCTATCAGTACACAGTTTACAGTATACAGTATTCCTTTTGGAAGAGTATCTTTTTACCTCCTCTGAGCTTTTCTTTCTATAGTACTTACTTATTTTATGATTGTTGTTTTTCATTTGGTTGATTTTTAGTTATTGGTGGGGTTTTTTTAGCTTTGTTTCCTTGAATAGATCTAACCATTTTGAGAACAGAATCTGTGATTTATTCATCTCGTGAATTCTTCACAACTTCTAGCATAGTGCTGGGTATCTGATACTATCATCAAAATCCTGAAGGATTCATTCACCCTCTACTGACATAAAAGATAATATTCATTTTTTTGTGTTTGATTATAGTAATCAAACTTTAACTGTTTTATTTTGATTATAATATTTTGTTTCTCTAGATTTTCAACACATCATTATTTGAACCACCTCCTCCAGGATATGAAAATGTTTCGGATATTGTACCACCTTTCAGTGCTTTCTCTCCTCAAGGAATGCCAGAGGTAAAAACACAGTGCAACAAATAAAAATGACAAAAAGAAGCCTTCCTTCTCTTCATATGTTCAGCCGATAATTAAAGGGTCATAAAGGGACTTTTAATGTAATCCAATTCATTTTTCCACATTTAAGTAATGAGAATGTCTTAGTAAGAAGAAGGAATATTGATTATATTTTATTAATGGTATTTTTAAAGATACAATTTACTGCAATGAGATGCACAAATCCCAAATGCACATTTATTGATTTTTGACAAATGCCAACATCTGGGTGATCCAAATCCCATCAATGTACAGAATATTACCTTCACTTCAGAAAGTTCCCTTATGGTTCTTCTTAATCAACTCTACATACCCCAGAGGATATCTTTCTTTGACATTTCTGCCACCATAAATTAGTTTTTCCTATTCTAATTTTTCATCTTTTTGTTCACTCTGTGTTTTCCTTTGTTGAAAAGAGATCCTTAATTTTGACGTTGTCAAATTATTTTCCTTATGTTTTTGCACTTTGGGCCTTCTTTATTAATATTCTTCTTTATGATTTACAGTGATATAACTTCATGACTTATGTATACCAAAAATTAACAATACATTTTTATTTAAAAATAGTATTAATATTATCAGATTGAAGCTAAATATAAATGACCAGATAGTATATGATAGCAGAAAGTATAATGAATAAATTTAATTTAAAATAGCTAAAAAAATATAAAATATACTTTAAAAATCTTAAATGAATGTGATCTATTGAAGAAGTTGAAGTGTGAAGTGTGAAATTGAAGAACACTGAAATGTATTGAGCAGTGAAAAGACTGTGTATAAAAAAACAGGTTGGCCGGGTGCGGAGGCAGGCAGATCAACTGAGGTCAGGAGTTCGAGATCAGCCTGGCCAACATGGGGAAACCCCATCTCTATTAAAAATACAAAATAATTAGCCAGATGCGGTGACACACAACTGTAGTCCTAGCTACTCAGGAGGCTGAGGCAGGAGAATGGCGTGAACCCGGGAGGCGGAGCTTGCAGTGAGCTGAGATTGTGCCACTGCACTCCAGCCTAGGTGACAGAGCGAGACTCCATCTTAGAAAAACAAAACAAAACAAAACAAAAAACAGTTAAACCGTTTATGTTTCTGGCTGAGAAGACATCATATTATAAGGAGAAAATTACACCTAGATTAGTTTGTAGGTTTACTGCATACCCAATTAAAATCTTCCAAATAATTTTTGGACTTTGACATTACTATTAATCGTAAGAAAGAGTTATAAAGACCGTTGTCTCTTATTTCCTTCAAATAGACTTAAAATCTTCCAGATCAATGGCTAAATACAAAGAGCACACATGTTGTATGGGTTTGCTGTTTATGTTCAAATATCAGATGAGTTTGCTGATCGGTGTTCCTCACTGGATCATCTGTAACCCAGCCAGTGGAGTGTCAATTCTTTCAAAACTATGTATGTCCATATGTGTGTTTAAAATATTTTACAGGCCAGGCGCACTGGCTCACGCCTGTAATCCCAGCACTCTAGGAGGCCGAGGGGGGCGGATCAAGAGGTCAGGAGATCCAGACCATCCTGGCTAACACGGTGAAACCCTGTCTCTACTAAAAATGCAAAAAAATTAGCCGGGAGTGGTGGCGGGCGCCTGTAGTCCCAGCTACTCCGGAGGCTGAGGCAGGAGAATGGCGTGAACGCGGGAGGTGGAGCTTGCAGTGAGCCGAGATCGCGCCTCCTGACCTCAGGTGATCTGCCTGCCTCCGCACCCGGCCAACCTGTTTTTGTATACATAATCTTTTCACTGCTCAATACATTTCAGGGTTCTTCAATTTCACACTTCACACTTCAGCTTCTTCAATAGATCACATTCATTTAAGATTTTTAAAGTATATTTTATATTTTTTAGCTATTTTAAATTAAATGTATGCACTTCAGCCTGGGCGACAGAGCTAGATTCCGTCTCAAAAAACAAAACAAAACAAAAATTCACGATCAGTAATCTTTGAATTTACGTCTGAATCCTGTGGAATATGAAATATGGGACTCTGCTTTATGCTATTTAAAATTAGCAATTTGCGATGTTCATAAAATATAGTCTGTCTAGTGGTTCTCAAGCTTTAGTGTCTGTCACAATAATCTGGATGGCTTGTAAAACACAGATTCTAGTTTCCACTTCCTAAGTTTAATGGGGTGGAGCCTGAGAGTTTGTGTTTGTAACAAGCGTGATATTGTTTCTGAGGGTCCAAGGACCATCTTTGAGAATCACTGGTTTTGCCTCCCAATTCTGTCTCTATAAATAAGAGTTAGGGAGATGGAAGCTTAAGGAAACAAAGAAAATTCCGGGCTAAGAGTGCAAGATTCTATTTATTCACAGTCATAGAACAATGGATGGTACAGTGTAAGTTGTACAAGAAGGTCTTTGTCTAAAAACAAAGCTCTTTTCTAACAGTGACAACTTGCATTTGAGAAGTGCTGAGAGGGAATATCTGTCACACTTGTTTTCATTTTCAAAGTTTACTCTCATTTTTAAGCTAATATGTTTTTCAGTTTTCTCTCCCTCACAGTTTGTTTTGTGAGGATTGCTGATATATCAAAAGACAGCCACATTTAGAGACATTTAAAGGTACAATCTCCTCAAAGTTACTTATATTAAGGGTAAAGAAAGTACGATACTTACACTAAAAAAATTATTTTGCTGAAATCACATTGGTTAATGACTTTGTAGCCACAGTTAAAATAGAATGAGTGTGCTCCAGAGAGGGCTAACAATGATAAATCAGACATATAGTGTTATGATTAATAGTGCATTAATATTACATTGGTCTTAGGAAGAAATACAAGAGCTAAATGTAATCCTTTTACAGAGGCAAAGATTCACATGTCAGTTTCCCAATTAGACTTTCCTCATTTTATTTAATATTACACCCACTTAAGCTCTAGTTCACCATTTGTATACTCTATTTAAATGCTTTTTAATTTTTTCTATACTACTTATCACCTTTTAATATAATGTATGCTTTGCTTAGTTATTAAATTTAATGCTCATTATTGTATTATCCCATCCACATTACAGGAAACCCCCAACTTAAGATGGCTACTTAAAATTTTTTGACTTCATGATGGTGCAATAGCCATACTCATTCAATACACTTCTCAACTTACCATGAGGTTATGTCTGGATAAACCCATTATAAATTGAAAATATCCTAAGTCAAAAACACACTTTAGATGTATAATTATTTTCAACTTAGGTGAGTTTAGTAAGACTTAATCCCATTGTGACTGAAGGAGGACCTGCAGTGTAAGTTCCTTCAAGGGCAGAGATTTGTTGTATTACATAGGGCACTGCCTAACACATAATAGATCTTCACCAATTTGTCAAATTAATCCTAGAATCAGCTTGGAAACAATTCTATTTTAATATCTTATGTATATTTGTCGTGTACATGCTATGAAAAATGTAGTCAAAAAGGAAAACAATAACCAAAATAAAATGATAGGATATTGGAAATCATCTGGGACAGGGGTTTCAAACTAGGCTGTGTAAAGACTTTCGAAAGGCAAGCATGACATGGTTTTAAAGAGATCAGTTTCCAGATCATCAATTACCCTGTGCGCTTTTTCATGGTATTGAAAGCTAGCCTGTCGTGAGGTCCTGCTCCCTATTTACAAGCATTTTCATCTTATTTTATAAATGAAAAACATCTCCTACCCATTCTAAGTCAATATGAAGCATATATCTGTGTTGTAAAAATCTCTGGGGCTTCAAAAAAAGAGACAATTAGAAATATTGTTTTAAATGTTAAGATAGTGAATGGTTCTAATAGCTATGTAACAAATTCTTAGCAATTCAAATAGTTTACAATTGAGCAAAATTAAAGGTAAACACAATTGAGTTTCCAGCTAATATCATTAAAAGACACTTGAATGATGGATCAATTTGTGATTTTCAGATTATAACTTGAAAGAAGTTTAAATAAGTTAGTAACAATTCCATAACAAATCTTTCATTCCTATCCAAGTTGTCTCAGAACTTACTGTAAAAACAAGAAATGTAAATTGAACTGTTGTTGCTGATCCCAGTCTCATTCTAGCAATAATTTGTTCACCCACTGAACAAATGTGTTAAGATAACGCTTCACTGTCCCACTCATTGCATTAAAAGATATATTTCTAATCAAATTTTATGGTTATGCATTATATATAAGAATTGCAATGATGTTGTTAGACTTAATTTGATACTGCTAGTAATTATAATTATAACTTAATCTATCTTTTTTTTTTTTTTGAGACCAAGTCTTACTCTGTCGCCCGGGCTGGAGTGCAGTGGTATGATCTTGGCTCACTGCAACCTCCACCTCCCATGTTCAAGCAATTCTCATACCTCAGCCCCCGAGCAGCTGGGATTACAGGCGGTGCCACCACGCCCAGCTGATTTTTGTGTTTTTAGTAGACATGGGTTTTCACTATGTTGGCCAGGCTGGTCTTGAACTCCCAACCTCAAGTGATCCACCCAACCCAGCCTCCCAAAGTGCTGGGATTACAGGCATGAGCCACCATGCCTGGCCTATAATTATAACTTACTCTTGAAGCTGTTTCTTAACACAATCTGTCACAAAAATAAATTTTTTTAAAAATTTGACTTATAAAGATATACTGATTCAAGGAAATTTGACAGTGATTAATAAAAGACTTTCAAGCATACCCATATTTAAGGTAATAGATTCTGAATTGAAATTTAGAATGCTAGTTGATAATTGTGGAGTGTTCTCTTGGGATCAACATCTGTGAAAAGCAGAGCTGGATTAGGCAGAGGGAGAAGTCACCCTGCAATGCCAGCTGAAGGATAGCCTTGGCTAAGCCCATAAGGAGGTCTGGAATAGTTTCTCAGAATTGTCCTACGTTAGACTGAGATGTCCAGGTCTCTGTACCCTCACATCAATCAGTCACTGAATGTGTGGCATTCTAGGAAGGGACATGACCTTGAGCAAGGGGGCTGTCTACAGCTGAGGCAGTCCTTGAAGGGGCTGACAGATGAAGATTGTCTGCAGAGAGCCTTCCCTGCAGCTGGAGCAAAAAGTCCTTCATTGACCGTGAATCCGGACAGCTCATCTGGTGCCCAGCACAAATATATTTTACTTTAGAGTAAAATTCTGTGGGGGAAGATGGACAATATACAAGTTCAAGAAAAAAAAGAGATGACAAAATTTTGACTGTAAAGAACAGCATGTTCATGTATTTTTTAAAATTGATGATGTTGAATAGTAAATAAATACAGTATTTAAATCCTTTGGATCAATATAAAAGTTGTATACAATTTCTTCTAAAAATATTAATATTTATAGTAAGCTAGATATTGCATGCTTTGCAGCTACTTAAAGGTATGATAAAAAATTTTAAATTTTAGATGAAGGGGTACATTGTCAAAATTAATTTAGGGAATAGGTGAGCAAAAAAGGTTGGAAGATCACTGATTTAATCTAGCAGATCATTGAGCCAATGAGAATATCGAGACTCAAATATGTTATAAGATTTGCACATAATCACTTAATGATTGAAATCAGACCTGTGAAGCAGTGATGTTACCTGTGCATTTTTCTTTACTTGGTGGTTGTTAAGAACCATTAGGCTACTCCCTGTGAACACAAACTGAAGAGAGAAAAGGTCTCATTAAGGGCTTCTTAGCCTAGGGTATGTGGACCCCTTCAAGTTGCGTGCAGCAATGTGTACACGTATATGCTTTTCTGTGTGTGTGTGGGGGGGGTGCTTCTGTAGCTTCAGCTTCATAGCCACTAAATATGGGACAAATACAAACAAATATTACTTTATTCATGTGCTTCTAGCCCATCTAATTCCATTCTCAATTTAAATTCATTTTTCCCTTGAATCTCTTCTTTGGAGCTCATGCATTTCTGACCCTCCTGTGTGCTCTGACCTCTTCCCTCTTTCAAAAATGTCCAACAGTCCCCATGCAGAAAAACCTCCTTGTTTTATATCTGACTCATATTAAGTCATTCCCGATCTCAACAGGGCGATCTAGTGTATGTTAACTATGCACGAACTGAAGACTTCTTTAAATTGGAACGGGACATGAAAATCAATTGCTCTGGGAAAATTGTAATTGCCAGATATGGGAAAGTTTTCAGAGGAAATAAGGTAGGGTAAAAATTATCTCTTTTTTTCTCTCCCCCAATGTAAAAAGTTATAGTGGGTTTTACATGTGTAGAATCATTTTCTTAAAACTTTATGAATACCATTATTTTCTTGTATTCTGTGACATGCCCACCTTACAGAGAGGACACATTTACTAGGTTATATTCCGGGGTTAAATTCGAGCATTGGAATTTGGCCAGTGTAGATGTTTAGAGTGAACAGAACAAATTTTTCTGTGCTTACAGGTTATGGCTGTGGCCTACAAAGAAGCATGCACTGGGTTTATTATTAACTTTCAGTATCTTTGTTTTAAATATTTTCTACAAAAATGTTTACTAAATTAAATTGTAGTATGAATTGTTATAAATAATGAGGGAAAACAATTTACACATAGCAAATTTAAAAATTACTGTCATTTGATTTGTTAATATATTTTTCTCTTTAGTGGGAAATTAAATTTTAAAAAATTCCCTTTTGACTGTAGAACAAATAGGAATTTGGCCTGTGGGGTCTACTTGCTTATTATATTTGTAAGCTAGTGGTAGGAAATAGCAAATGCTCACTACCACTAATAAGAGCATTTCCAAATCTGATGTTCTGAGGATTTTTAGAGCTTGTAGTAGCAAAAAGAAAAGGGAAATTCTATCTGAGATGTCCTTTGTTGTAGGCCTAATGAGAAAAGGTTGAAGATAAAGTTCTGGTACTCATGTAAGTGTAATATTGAAAATTGATATTACCGAATCTGGAACAACCAATTTAAAATAAGGAAAGAAAGACACTGTGTTTTCTAGGTTAAAAATGCCCAGCTGGCAGGGGCCAAAGGAGTCATTCTCTACTCGGACCCTGCTGACTACTTTGCTCCTGGGGTGAAGTCCTATCCAGACGGTTGGAATCTTCCTGGAGGTGGTGTCCAGCGTGGAAATATCCTAAATCTGAATGGTGCAGGAGACCCTCTCACACCAGGTTACCCAGCAAATGGTGAATGATCAATCCTTGAATATCATAGGAAACTTAACATTTGAAAGAGACTTTATTAAAGAATTTCCTTTGGTACAATGGACTAAGCATGTCTTTTTTTATTCTCTTTGCATTTAAGAATGAAAGAATTTTGAACTCTAAAGTGATTGGTTCAGGACCCTTACCCCCTTATTTTGAAACTTGGGCCTGGTGGGCTTTCAAATTCAGACTTTTTCAGCTATTTAAAAAACATTATGGTGTTACACATATACCATAACTTGCATAACAGTGACATAGGGGGCCGGGACAGAATATGGGGGAAAAGCATATAAATATTTTTGTTGCAGAGTGTATGAATACTTACGCTAAGTAGTAAGTGGGGGGCGGGGAATAAGGAATATAAACAGACTTATGTCTACTCAAGTCAAATTTTGCTTTCAAATGAGTTCAGGTCAGATCAGGTTTTGCTGTTAAATAAATTCCCCCCAGATTTACAGATTTCACAGTGTGGGTAAGGGACAGGAGAGCAGAAGTTCCATAAACTTTTTAAATGGCCAATTTAGGATATAGGGCCCAGGAAATGCATATTGCTTCATTTCTGTAAGATAACAGAGATAACTTTCAAAGAGTGTTTCCTAAATGCCAGCATTTTACTTGCATTAACAACCCTAAAGCTAGGGGGTGTTATTATCTCTTATTTCACAGGGAGGAAAGTGAGACTAGAAGTCAGCCCAAGATCACCCCTCCTCTGAATGGGCAGTTGGATTCAAATTCAGGCAGTCTGGCTCACAGAGTCCACATAGTAGTCTTATGCTGAAAGGCTCCCCTGTAAAACATTAACAAAGGGAGCTAATTTATTTTGAATGTGCTCAACTATTTAATGATGTTTACAAAAATCTGTGATCATTAAGTTTGTGTGGTTTAAAGCTAACTAAATTTTTAAAACTTGTATAAAATACTTTGCCAAGTTTTCTATGACATTTATGTCTTCATCTGGTTTTACTCTTAAATTGTAGACTCCTGTAAAGATTATGTATTTTTTTTTTGGCTTTGTAAATCTTCTTAGAACATAATACATTGTCAGAGATTTTTTTCTTTTTTAAAAAATGACACATATTACCCTATAGTAAAATTATATAAATCTACCTGAACTTTATTTGCTCCACCTTTTTATTTCCAAGTTTTAAAAAATGCAGCTTAGCCTAAGCTTTATTAGTTATGCAAAGTCAAAATAATGAAAATAAAATGACATTAACTGGAATGTTTCTGTTGATTTTCTTCAAATTTGAATGATGGTATTTTAGGGGGAAATTATGTTATTTCTATGGGGCTAATGTTTATTGAATTATTTTTTGTGCCCTATACATTTTTTTTCTTTCTAATTTTACTTTTTATTATGGCATAATTCTAACATATACAAAAGTAGAGACAGTTATCAACATGTTGTCAATCTTGTTTTATTTGTTTATCTCTCCAATTTTTTTTTGCTATTATTCTAAAGAATTTGAAAACAAATCCCACACAGCATATCATTATGTCATTTTACCCATAAAAACAAGGATTTGCAGTTACCTAAGTTTCTTATTAGATTGTTTTAAAAACAGAGAAAAAAATGGAAAAACAACTCTGATTTTTCTTAAATCTGAAGAAATGATAGGATGTGTGTGCTTATTTTGAGGTACAGTTTACATGCAATAAAATACATAGATCTCACGAGTTCAGTTCAATAAATTTTGCAAATTGCATGTGTTTATGTCACTTCAAATAGAATATAAGGGCCTTTCCATCACTCTGGAAAGTTCTTTTGTACCCCTTTCTGGTCAATTTTCTCTGTGTCCCCTAGAAGCAATCACTATCTAGTATCTAGCATCGTGTATTCGTTTGCCTGGGTTTGAACTTCAAGTAAGTGGAATCAAACAGTCGATTTTTTTTTAAAGCCTTGCTTATTTCAGTGTAGTAATTTGAGATTTTCCATCATATTGTATGTATTAGTTTTTTTCTTTTGATGATTGAGTAGCATTCCATTGTGGGATTATACTACGGATTGTTTATTCATTCTTCTGTTGTTAGAAACCTAGACTTTGTCTAATATTTGGCTAATATAAATGTGGCTGTTATGAACAATTTTGTACACGTCTTCTTGTGGGCATGTGCTTATCTTTCTAGAGTACCCAGGAGTGGGATTGCTGTGCCATAGTGCACATTTCTGCTTGACATTGCTTTTCAAAAGAGTTACCTTAAGTGATTGTATAATTTTAGCCTAAATTATCACAAGCAATGTATGAGGATTTCAGTTGCTCTGCATTCTCGCTAACATTTGAATTGTTAATCTGTTTTACTTTAACAATTCTAGCAAATGTGAAATTAGAATGTATTTAATGTGATTTATAGAGAACCGTTTGAATGAAACTGAGTTTTTACTGGAATTATGGCAATTTTTTTTTTCAGAATATGCTTATAGGCGTGGAATTGCAGAGGCTGTTGGTCTTCCAAGTATTCCTGTTCATCCAATTGGATACTATGATGCACAGAAGCTCCTAGAGTAAGTTTGTAAGAAACCATGGATGGCTATTTGGGTAATTTTCTTATTGACAGTTTTCAAATGTTAGGCTTTTATCTCCATTTTTTAGTACTTAAATTTTCCAACATGGGTGTTGCTTGTAATTTTATCAGTATAAAATAGAAGAGTGGTTCTGTTCTGGAATTTAGTATATACATGAGTATCTAGTGTATGACAGCCATGAAAATGAGCCTTTCAGATATTTAACTTCAGGGAACCTAATTGATCAATTGCTCCAGACATTGTGCTTTGAAACCCCACTATATTTGTGTCAAGACCATGCTTCCTGTAGGTGTTCTCGGGCAATGACTCAGTGTGGCAAGGATACTACTGCAGGCCTGTTTCTGGAAGGCACTGGACTCCTCTGATGCAAAACTTTGGCCCAGGGACTCCCTGATAGCCTCGCTTAAATAGATGCTGCACCCAACACTCCTCTTTCTTTTCCTCCTCCCTTTTTCCTGTATTCAATATTAGACCTACCTTGCAGTCTAAGGACTTTCTCAGGGTTTCCTAGCTCTCTCCTCATATTCCACACATGCTTTTCCCTAGTAAATCTCTTACTTATGTATGCCTCTTACTGGCTACGTCTGGGAGGACCCAGAATAACACACTATGAGAGCAACTTCCATTTTGTTTTTATCTCTATTCTTCTTCCCCTTCTGCTTTCATTATTGAAACTTTCCCAGATTTGTTCTGCTTAACCTGGCATTGGAACTGTTTCCTCTTCCCTGTGCTGCTTTCTCCCATTGCCATGTCCTTTTTTTTTTTTTTTTTGAGACAGAGTCTCACTCTGTTGCCCAGGCTGGAGTGCAATGGTGCAATCTTGGCTCACTGCAACCCCCGCCTCCCGGGTTCAAGTGATTATCCTGCCTCAACCTCCTGAGTAGCTGGGATTACAGGTGCCCACCACTATGCCCGGCTGATTTTTGTATTTTTAGTAGAGATGGGGTTTCACCATGCTGATCAGGCTGGTCTCGAACTCCTGACTGCAGGTGATCCGCCCTCCTTGGCCTCCCAAAGTGCTGAGATTACAGGCATGAGTCACCGCGCCCAGCCACCATTATTCTTTAGAGGTGAGAGAACACTGGCTTTTCTAAAAGTGAAATTGATAGAGACCAAAGCGTCTGGCCAGGTAGTCCCTTTTCTTCTTTAAGTTCAAGCCTTTCTTACTAATTTTATTCCAGTATCTATGAGGAAGCACTTTTTGACCAAGGGCAAGGCACTCATTTTTAGAGGTGAGGAGGCTGACATCTGGGGAGTAGGACACATCTGTTCAATTTAAGGGCAGATTAAGAAAGTACCCTGGTCTTTCTTCCTTGGGGCTATAAGATTTACTGCATTGGTTAAGATTCAGGACCAGGCACAACTTTTGATAGCACCATAGACTATGCATTTGCCTAAAAATATGTATAAATAAAGACTAAGTATTCATGACATTTAAAAGATAAAAGTGATTTTAGCATTACTTGTAATAGTGGAAAACTGTAGACAACACAAATCTTCAACAATTTATATGTACTCGAATAATACATTAATTACTCTGATAGTAAATGAAGTGATTAAAAGATATTATATGTAGTACCAGAATAATTAATAATATAGAAAAATGCTTATATTATTAAGTGAAGAAAAGCAAATTTCAAAACTATATATATATAGTATTATCTCAGTTATATAAAAAATTAAAACATGGGGCTGGGCGCAGTGGCTCACGCTTGTAATCCCAGCACTTTGGGAGGCCGAGGCGAGCAGATCATGAGGTCAAGAGATGGGGACCATCCTGGCCAACATGGTCAGTGAAACCCCGTCCGTACTAAAAATACAAAAATTAGCTGGGCATGCTGGTGCGTGCCTGTAGTCCCAGCTCCTCAGGAGGCTGAGGCAGGAGAATCACTTGAACCCGGGAGGCAGAGGTTGCAGTGAGCCGAGATCGCGCCACTGCACTCTAGCCTGGGCGACAGAGTGAGACTCCGTCTCAAAAAAAAAAAAAAAATTTAAAACATGAACCTGTATTATCTTTGTAATTACAAAAGAGGGATGCATAATATTATGGAATTAGATGTGAGATTTATTTAGACGTCTACGATTTGGTCTGGTTTACTAGGTCAATATCAGCTGTGCTCTGATTGTGTAATGGAATTATCTGATTGATTGAAAAATAACAAACGCAATTCATCTGACATTACTGTGTCAGCCTCTGTAAGCCATTTTACAAACACAATCACCGTTAATAACATAACTTTCATGAAAAAGTGCATTTTACATTCAAAATTTCATAATTAAAAATAGACACTTTCTATTTATCCACCTATACTTTCTAAGCCATAATGAAACAGTCCATATAAGTGGAATTTAGTTTTAAAAAATTGTTTAAAAGAACATATGGTTTGTTTATGAATTTCACTGTGAAAATTTACTCTCTTGGCACACGTACCTTGGGAGTGTGCCAAGATACTCAATTCTGAGGTTCTCTCAAGTGGTTAGCAGTTTAGCATTGTGCACTAATTAGAAAAGACAGTGTTTTACAAATGGAATATATCATGAAATAAAAGTTTATTAATAAATGTGTGAGTAAATGAGGAGAGATATAAAGTCATATAATGGCCGAAGAATGCTGAGAACTTAAATAAAAAGTTGATGAAATGTGAGTGATGTTAAAAACTTCAATGTTGACTTGAGTGGGACAGAAAGGGGACACCATATATATTGTTTCCTATTTTTCTTTACATGTACCCTGAACACAGTGTGATTATGTGGTTTTAATTTGCCTTCTACAGTAACTTCCAGGACTATAATTATAGTGCCAACGGCAACAGTAATAGCATGTATCCTGCATGGAGTGCTAATTACGCTTTAGCACTTACTGTTGTGCTAAATGCTTTACACACATCTCCTCAATTAACCTATAAAACAACAATATGAGTTAGTATTGTGATACTCATTGTAACCAATGTTCAGAGAGCAAGTGAGAGAGCCGGGGCCCAAATTCATGTCTGATGCAAAAGACACTTTGGTAAACACTACTTACTCTCTACTCAGTGACGCAAGCATTTAGTAGCCACCTCTGTTGATTATAGTATTGGCTCATTCTTATGCCTCTGCTCGGGAGACCTTTAATGGCGTCTCACAGCCCACTCACTCAAGAAACATTTATAGAATGACTTTTATATTTCAGGCACTGTGGTAGAAGTAGGAATTAGGTAAAGTCAGTAGTAATGTCCTATCTTGTATTCTTGATTTTAGTAATTACTTTTTAAACTTGGTCAGTTTAACTAATGGTTTGCTAATTTTGTTGATCTTTTTAAAGAATCACCCTTGGTTTCATTGATTTTCTCTATTTATTTTATTATTTCTCTTTCAATCTTTGTAATTTCCTTTCTTATGCTTTAGAGTTTAGTTTAGTTTTCTTTGTCCAGTTTCTTAAGGTGAAAGCTTAGCTTAATGATTTGAGATTCTTTCTATATAGGTGTTTACAGCTATGTATTTTCCTTTAAGCACTGTTTTTGCTGCATCTCATAAATATTGGTATGTTGTGTCTTCATTTTCATTCATGTCAAAGCATTTTTAAATTGTATTTGCAAGTTCTTCTTTGACCCATTGGTTATTTAGGAGTTAGTTGTTTAATTTCCATATATTTGTGAATTTCCTAAATTTACTTTTGTTATTGATTGCTAAATTCCTTTTATTGTGGTTGGATTAGTAAAAGAAGTATATGAGTAATAAAATGATTGTATAATTTCAACCTTTTAAATTTATCCAGACTCGTTTTACAGACATGATTTATTATGAAAAATGCTCCATGTGCACTTGAGTTACACTATTTTTCAATTTCTTTCTCAAGGAATCTTAGTCATTTTATATCCCAGCCAGAATAGTCATCATGCCTTATACTTGCTCTATGCTTGCCTGCCTCTGTGCCTGGAAGGCTCTTTGCCCTCATTTTTCCATGCCCGGCCCTTATTCATCTTTAAAATCCAGATCAAGTGAAACCTTCTTTAGAAAGTAATTCCTGATCTCACAAGCTGATTCAAGCTTTCTTTTGTCCAAATTTTTTAGAATTTTACCTTTGCTCTGTCATGTTCTGTTTTATATTATGATTGGTTTTATATGTATTTTCTTCTGAGTGATTTATAAACTCTTTGGTGGAAAGACTGAGTCTTGTATATATTTATATTTTTTAGTGAATAAAACACAGTGCCTTAAACATAGTAGACAACAAGTCTTCTCCAAATTGTCAAATCAAAATTAATACGCTACAAGATACAGAATTATAAACTCAATACTGTCTATACATTAATTACTGGACATCTACCATCTACCAAATATGTTCGGAGACATTTTCCAACATTTAATGGTACTTTCTAATATTTTTGTGGTTTGAAATTTTAATATTCAACTATTAAATATTTGTGGAATTTATTTTTTATTTATAAAGTGAGAAAATGACCTAAAGAGATTTATTTCTAAAGAGAACCTAAAGAGAACCTAAAGAGAAATTTCAGTAACATTTTTCAACTGAAACTTCTCCATGTATGTGCATTATTTTTTTCATTGGTATATTAGATTCTTATATATAACTATTATTATGTTCTCTTCTAGTTATTTGTTTACCTCCTTGTGGGGACACTACAATCGTGGCTTTATATTATGTTGTTTTATGGAAATATGGACTATTAATTTTTATTCTGAAAAGGAAATACATTTACAAAGTTCACAATTCAAAGGGATTTATAGTAAAGTTTTCCTCTCATCCATTTACACCCCCAAAGCAACTGATGTCATTAGTTTATAGTGTATTAGCATAGTTCTCTGCTGCAGAGAGAGGTCCCGGAAAAAGTGTGTTGCTGGTCCACTGCAAAATGCAGAGGGTTTTATAGATGAGCTGGTGAAGAGGTAGTGTCTGATTTATATAAGTCATGGACAGACTGGTTAGACCAGGTGTGTCATTTGCATAGGGTGTGAATTTCTGGTGGCCCCACCCTAATCTTTTATTATTCAGGTGAGTTCTCTGCCTGAGCTGCGTCATAGAGCTCATTTCTCTGTTACTGTGCATGTGATAACAAAACCAGGGAAGATAGACCCTCCATGTGTACATGCCTGGCCCCCAGGTAGCCTTTTTTTTCTTTTGTTTTTTTTTTTTTTTGAGACTGAGTTTTGCTCTTTTTGCCCAGGCTGGAGTGCAATGACGTGATCTCGCCTCACCGCAATCTCTACCTCCCAGGTTCAAGTGATTCTCCTGCCTCAGCCTCCCAAATAGCTGGGATTACAGGCATGTGCCACCATGCCCGGCTCATTTTTTGCCTTTTTTTTTTTTTTTTTTTTTTAGTAGAGACGGGGTTTCTCCATGTTGGTCGGGCTGATCTCAAACTCCCGACCTCAGGTGATCCGCTTGCCTCGCCCTCCCAAAGTGCTGGGATTACAGGCGTGAGCCACCGCGCCCGGCTCCAGGTAGCCCTTTTCTATTGGCACAGCTGCCAGCATTCTCCCGCACTTTCAGCTTGCTAATCTATGTTTGCAGCTCGATTTTTCAGGCTGCTTTTTGTTAGAAAAAAAAATAATAATTTCTTGGGCTGCTTTTTGTTAGAAGGGAAGCTCTGCTGAGGATTCTGTTGCCCCCATTATCTGCTTACTAAATTTCTTTCTACCTCCTGTATCAATATTTTATGTATAATTAAGTATATGTATATTCTTTACTTGCCTTTTGCAAATTTTCTGTTTATTTAATACTCTGCTGTTTTGACTGTGTTGTGCTTTCTACCAATGTAAAATGCCTCTTCATGTTGCTTGATGCTTTATACGTGGCATTTTATTGTAAATAGTTTAAATAAATTTTATAATACATTACTTGAAATTCTGTTTAATATACAAACTCCTTAGTGAAAAAGGGAAAAGAGAGAGGAATTATTTACACTTTGATAGAGCATTTTAAAACGAGATGTTAATTCAATGAATTTTCCATGAGAAAGTGATCTTACTGATTGTTTCCTTATTGCATGTGCAGTAGATTCTAGGTTAAGTTGAGCTATTCATATTTCCTCAAACAGGTAGACAGGGAACAAGCACCCGTGTACAGGCACAGAAGAAAACAGGACACGACAGAGCATGCTGCACCGCACAGCCTGGAGTGCATGAGGGTGCGTGACCGCAGAGAAAGCCTTACAGGACAGATTGAAATTCTCCACTTTTGATTTCATAACTAAACATCTCAGTATAATATCAGATAATGACATTTATTTTTCCAGGCCATTATTTAAGTGGAGCTGGGTTTAAGGTTTGGAATATTCATTTAACAGGAACAAAATGCCCGTGGTAGGCCCAAAGAAGTCTGTTTTTGCCTTACAGCTGGATTTTCATAAAAATATAGTTACAATTAAGGTCGAGATTATTCAGTTTGAACACTCAGTCTCTTAAGTTTGTCTGGAAACACATTTGTCTCTCTGTAGCTGTTTAGTAAAAGTATATTGTTTTACATGCCCATATCAAGAATAAGTTAATCCATCATCTTAATACAGTAAAGGCAGATATGTTGAAGTGAAACTACAAGAACCCCACCATTTCATAAACATTACCATGTTTTCTTTCTCAGTCACCTGCTGAAAGATAACCAGGGACCATGGCATATACTGGGTGGTCTGCCTGAATCTTTATTTCTGAATTTTAGAAAATAGCGTGAAGCTTTTAGGGGCTTCTGAAATGAAATCCTTTCTTTTGATCCTCCTGTCTTCTTAGTAGGCGTGTATGAAAGTACTTTGTAAAAAATAACTATATACCAGTGAGACAAATAAGAATGGAAAATTTCAGAGAGTTAGACATCAAGCTCTTTCTTCAGCACATGCTCTGGAAAGCACTTTTAGATTTACTACTAGATACTGGTAAGGCAGATCAAATTCTTATCAATAATTTGAATCTTAATTATACCATTTACTAGTTGCATGACTTTGGGCATGTTATCTAAGCCTCCTGTGCCCCATCTGTGAAGTGGAGGTAGCAATTCCTCAGAATTATGGTAAGGTTTAAATGACGTATTATATTCAAAGCACTTTGCACTCATTAAGGATATTATGAGCAGATGCTCAATAAAGTGAATCCATTAACATTTTAATGCGTTACTTCAAGGTTTTTTTGTGGCTAATAATGTTTTTTTGTGTCCAATAGAAAAATGGGTGGCTCAGCACCACCAGATAGCAGCTGGAGAGGAAGCCTCAAAGTGCCCTACAATGTTGGACCTGGCTTTACTGGAAACTTTTCTACACAGTTAAGAGACTATTTTAATTTTAACTCTTTTAAGGGGGAGCCTTAAAGAAAAAAATACTATAGAGGATGACAGAAAAAGTAAAATTTATGTAATACCAGCAGGAAACAAAACTGCAAGTTAGAACCAGTGTAATTTTTGCCTGTGAACAATTAGAAATCTTTAAACAAGATTGAAGATTTAAAAATTATGAGTGTTGCTGGAACTCAGAAAATGAATAACCCAAAGTATGGTGTTTTGACATGCTGAGCACTTTGAACTAAAGGATAAAAGTCCTTAGATGCAGCTTCAGAATCAATAATTCTGACCTCTTACTTCACCCCACAAGAGCAGAGTGTAAGTTTCTCTCTGAAGTTCCCTTATCTGAAGCTCCTGCAGAAGGAAGACAATGACTTTCCTTCCCCTCCCTGAAATTTTATTAACCAGGGAAGATTGAACTCATGTAGTGGGAAGGAAGACTGAGGCATATCACTTTATCTGCACAGGCTTTGTCACAAGCTGTTGACTGTTCTCTAGTTCCATTCAAGTTCCAAAGAGAATTATTTATAAACTATTGCCTGCTCTTTGGGGCCCATTTAACTCTCTTGAAAACCATTTACCACCCCTCAAAACCACCTGCACTCCCCCACTTCCCCCTCCTCTATGAAGAGGGTGCTAGTTAAACTTCAGCCATTTGGCCTTTGTTTGAGTCTCACATTTTGTTTGGCTCCTGTATACACTGGTGTGTTAGTAAGTTTGTATGCCTTTTCTCCTGTTAATCAATTTTCAGTTTATTTTACCAGACTTGAACCTTCAAAGGCAGAGGGGAAAATTCCCTTAACCCTTATAGTGTTAATCTGTTAACCAGTTTTTTTTTTTTAAGAATGTCTTTTATTTTTGCATTAGAAAAGTCAAGATGCACATCCACTCTACCAATGGAGTGATGAGAATTTACAATGTGATAGGTACTCTCAGAGGAGCAGTGGAACCAGGTAAAGGAATCGTTTGCTTAGCAAATATTGATCAAGTAACTGTTATGTGCTGGATACTACCAAGCTCTGGGAGTGCAAAGTGAATCAAAACAAACAAACAAACAAACAAACAAGCGAAGAAAATCAGTGGAACTCACCTAAAAACAAAGGAAATAAGTATGAAATAATTTTGTATTGTGGTACAGGTGGTGAATAAAAGTGAATGTTTGGTGCTAGGCTGGGCAGATGACCAAGGTGAATGATAAATTGTGCAGGCCTCAATTAAAGGATCAAGGGAAGCAGGGTAGGGAAAGATGTGTTTTCTTCCGAGTTTTCTGAATTTTTTTAACCATATTTTTGCATAAATATCTTCATGATAACTATAAACATCGATATAAAATATCACACTTAGAAAATTAAGATAATCTTGTATTAATGAATCCTTTGCATAGTTTTATTTTCTACCACTAAAGCCACTGATAAAATATATGGACATATGATTTCCATAGAATTTCAGATGATCTACTGAGTAATACATTTTATACATAGTCTTAGTTCATGAAGGCTCAGTTTCTTATGAACTATTTTGTTCTGTATTTCTTACCAAAACAGATACTATTAAATGCATATTAAACCTATTAATTGCATGTTTCTTACAAGCAGCTAGTGATTTATTTTAGATCAAGAATATTGATATCCTTGTTGTTTGCATATTCTAAAGAGTACTAAACAATATATAAGTGGCTACTATTGAATAATACCGAGTACCTATTTTGTGCCAGTTCCATGATAAGCATTGGAAATGGGGAGATAAAAGAAGACACAGACCCGAGACAAACAACTGACAGTTTGTGAAGGGAGCCATATGCTTAAGGGTGATCAATGCTTTATCACTCCTGAGAGCTGGGTAGGCAAAGAAATTCCCTCTTCTATAGAAAATACTTGAGCTGTACTTTAAAAACTGCATAGAGGGAGAAAATATTTGAGCTGTACCTTAAAAACTGAATGGAGGGAGAAAATATTTGAGCTGTACCTTAAAAACTGAATAGAAAGAATAGGAATTGGAGAACTTCCTATGTGGCCACTATGTTCTCTTACTTTGAATATATTAGAAAGTGGTAAGTTAGGTAAGAGAGGAGTAATAGAAAGTTACAAAAAATGTGAATAAGGATAACCTTAAACTTTCTTAATTACTTAATGTAGTACTTATAATTATAGTAATACATTGAAATATATATTTGCTTTATCACATTTATGCTTTCTCAGATAGAAGAAACACATATTAAAATCAGAAATAACATATTTTCACAAATCTTGGGGATCCTAGCCTTTTTTTTTTTTTTTTGAGGCGTGAGTGCTTTGTATTTAGATGCTATTGAGTCATTTGCAATTTTCTCTTTTATTGACCTGAAATGACAAATAATCTTGTATCTATGCTTTCTAGACAGATATGTCATTCTGGGAGGTCACCGGGACTCATGGGTGTTTGGTGGTATTGACCCTCAGAGTGGAGCAGCTGTTGTTCATGAAATTGTGAGGAGCTTTGGTACACTGAAAAAGGAAGGTAATACAAACAAACAGCAAGAAAAAAAACAACCTATCTGAGTCTCAGTTTAGTCTTCTGTAAAGGGAGTATAAAAATAATACCTCAACCATTACATGTGTTTGGTAAAAATACCAATACAATTTTCAGTGTTGGTTGGTTAATTATATTGTTTATTTATTTTTGCATTTATTTATATAACACATATATTATTGATATTTATGTATTAAGTGATAATCTGAAATAAAGGAATTATACTGTTAATGGTTGTTCTTGGCAACTAAGAAGATGAAGATGGGTTACATCACTAGAGAAAACACACTGAAATTAGATTATAAGCCAAAGCTTCCTAGTCAGAGACTGTAAGCAGACGTTCCTCCGTCTCTTCTAACCCCAGACCTCAGATTACGTGTACAAAGTAATTAAGGAGATAGATGCTCTATTCAGAGAAATACTGGTCTTAGGTCTAATGGGATTCTCTCAAAAGTTTGGAATCTGTGTTCTCACATCCTGAGCCCTGGTGTGCTCTCACAAAAATTAGGTTTACACTCGTAACATCACCACTTTAGCCATTTTAGAATCTTCATATGAAAGCCAAAGTAAAATTTAGTTCAAATGTTTGCTTTTTAAAATAATAATTACACATTGAGAGCAGGAAGTTCATTCTCTTTATTGACCCTGCAAACAAGGTGTCTGGGGCTGTAAAATGTAATCTATATATTTTTATCAACCATAAAAACAATAATGTATGTTGTTTGCATAGTATTTACTTTTTTTTTGAGAAATTTTTATATGTCCTATCTTCTTTGAAGTCATAGCAACTAGGGAGAAGACATATTTACTTATCTTCTCATGTTACAGATAAGTTAACCAAGGTTTAGAGAATCAAGTAATTTCCCCAGGATTATGTAGCTAGCATGTGGCAGCATAAGAGAATCAGGGCTGAAACTCAAATTTCTCACTACCAGTCCTCAAAACCATGATGTCTCTATTTAAAATAAAATGTAAAGGCACTCAGTTCTTTTTTCTACACAGCTATCTTATATTTGAAGAAAACAAACAATGGAGACCTAAATTTACATAATTCATGAAGTAGGTAGTGTTTAATTTTATTACAAAAATGTTTCATGATTTTTCTAGGAAATTCCTGTGGTTAACTATACAAAACATCACTGTGACAATTACAGAATATGCCAAAGAAATGGAATGCTGATGAATAATAATAGGAAATTTGAATAATACTATTGACAAAAACAAAAGACTCGAGTTAACAGCTATAGTATACACATTCTTAAGCACAAATGAATATTTACTAAGATGATGACTACTCGCAATTTTGAAAGCACCTACTCAGTGCTTTCTAAACATTATTCCATTTAATCCTCCCACAATCAAGTGGTGTCTTCATCTTTACTCTCTTGTTCCTTGTATACAGATGAAGAAATGGAAGTTTAGTAGGTTTGAATAACTTTCCCTCAGTCACTCTGCTAGTGAGAGAACCAGGGTTTGAAACAAGATCTTGCCTTAACTCCAAGGTCAGTGTTTATAACCTCCGAGACACATCACCCTTCTGTTGAATTACGTGGTTTTCAGCAACAGCAAACATTGCTGTTGCTAACTGAGCCCTTGTTGATTAATTCTGGCAGAGAATGGTGTGAAAGCATACGGACCAGCTGATATTGAACAATTGTTCATTTGATGTCAGAACAACAGGAAAGAGTTCTAAAGGATTTTCTTTCAGTTATATCTGCTTTCAGAATACCAAATGCATCTAGAAATTTCTTTCTTTGTTCTAGGCAGTTGCAGACCACCAATGACTTCCTATGCATAGCGAATCATTATAAACCTATTAGAATGTTTTATGATCTTGCAAGATTTTTACTGTCACATTTCCCCCCTTTTCTATGTAATTGTGCTATTTTGTATTGACAACTTTAAAATCTTACAAAAGAAAGTTACTTAAGTAAAGATTTTTTACTACAATTTGCCCTTCCCAAACCATCAATGACTTTTTTTTTTTTTTTTCCAATCTGGGCTTGGTAGTGTCCTGGGTATATTATGAATTTTTTTTCTATCATTTATATATACACATACATTTTAGGGTGGAGACCTAGAAGAACAATTTTGTTTGCAAGCTGGGATGCAGAAGAATTTGGTCTTCTTGGTTCTACTGAGTGGGCAGAGGTTAGTTGGTAATTTGCTATAATATAAATTTTTATAAAATAAAGTAGCCAGGACTTATTTGCCAAGCACATAAAAATAAGAAGTGAATATAATGAGAAAGTATTCAAAGTTTTTTCCCCAAAATCTGAAGTAACATATTCTTGTTCAAAAATCAGCAATAAAAATCTCTGTTGCTAAAGAACTAAGTTTTGTTTGAACATTTTAGAGCCACTTAATGTCAATTGTCAAAATTAATTTATCTTTATTTCCTGGGAGTATGAGAGTAAATAAGTAGATATGCTAGAAACCAAACATCAAAACAAGGAGTTAGTTTCTTAATCATATTGTAGTTTGTTCTTCAAAATATTGTCTTAGCAAACATGAACGACTTAACAGACTTTTCAGTGAATATCTTGCCATAAACATGTCATTTAAATGGAGAATCTTGTCTGATTCAAAGGGAATTAAACTATTTCAAATTTATGAAAAATATGAAGTTAAATTGTCTCTATTTCCTGACCATGAAGCCAAATTTTCCTGTATCATGTTTGATTTCTATCATGATTCTATTACGCTTTCCAAAATATCTCCTAAAGCTAACTATACAGAGTCTCGCTCTGTTGCCCAGGCTGGAGTACAGTGATGTGATTTCTGCTCACTGCAGCGTCAGCATCCCGGGTTCAAGCAATTCTCCTGCTCTAGGCTCCTGAGTAGCCGGGATTACAGGCATGTGCCACCATACCTGGCTAATTTTTTTATGTTTAATAGAGACAGGGTTTTGCTGTGTTGGCCAGGCTGGCCTCAAACTCCTGAGCTTAAGTGATATGCCTGCCTCGGCCTCCCAAAGTGCTAGGAATACAGGCGTGCGTCACCACGCCTGGCTGTAAGGTATACTTTTCATTTATCTTTCTTAATTCATAATGACCTGCTCTATGTTAAATTATGCTAAAAGTAAGGCAGAAATTTCCACCACAGAATATTTACTAAGCCATTTGAAAAGTAATTTTACCTGCATGTATTGTTGGCTTTATATAACAGAAACGTTAGCTATAAAGTAAATATATGCAAAGTCAATGTTTATTCCATTAATTTCCAGTCATGCTGTAAATATTTATTGGCTCCTTTCATACTCCAGATATTATGTGAAACCCTGTGGACTTTAATTTTCTTTGAAAAAAAAATGGTGCTCCTGTAGACTTAGTCAAAGTTTTATAAGAAAGAATTTTGCCACTATCTGGAAGAACCTAATATTTTGACGGTGTAATTTGTGTCTTTCAAATTATTTTTTTCACTTACAGTTGTATTTTTTTCATTTTTTATCTTATAGTCAGAATGCTTAGGAAATTATGTATTTTAGAGACTCAGAATTCACATTGATATCTCAAAAAAACTTTGCTACGCTTTGTTCTATAAGTGTGCAATTATCAATATTGACCAGGAGATGGTACCATCCTACAGGAGAGCCTGACTTCATGGTCAGGAGATGATTTAAGTTCACTTATTTTTCATAAAATGAAATTTAACTTAAAATTTCATACACTTAAAATACCTTCATTCCATGTGAATCAGACAAGATTCTCTGCTTAAATAATGAGATGTTTATAGGAAGATTTTCACTGAAAAGTCTCTTAGGTCATTCATGTTTGCTAAGACAACTTTTTGAAGGATAAACTACAGTATGGTTAAGAAATTAACTCATTTTCCACTTACCATAAGTATATGGACAATTTCATCTTAAATATTAGCTTTTAACAAGTTTTGCTTGTTGTTTCCTACCAGTAATCTTTATTGAAATTCTTTCAAAGCAGCTCTTTTATGAGAATTTCTTATGTCAAATTTGTCGTTAATATGGGTCAGCTCAATTAGAAATCTACATACATTAAATGTAGATGTGCATTTTGTGGGGGAGGGGGAGTGGGTTATAACTTTATATTTATAGTTTTCCTTTTTATTATAGGAGAATTCAAGACTCCTTCAAGAGCGTGGCGTGGCTTATATTAATGCTGACTCATCTATAGAAGGTGAATATCGTTGGTCTCATAAGAAAAGATGTGATTAAACTAGGAGCAGCAGTCTAGTTAATAAATTATGCACTAACAAGGAAGGCTATGCATTAACGTGTGGTTAGGGAATCTACTGCAACCTCTGACAGGAAGCAGTGTATGAACCCTAGTTGAGAGTTGGGTGAGCCCTAGGTGAACAGGTGTTTCTTTTCTTCTTTCCTTTCCTTTTGTTTTCTTTTCTCTTTTCTTTTCTTTCTTTTCTTACTTTTTTTTTGCTTTGAAGTATAGAGTACTAATTCAGAAAAGCAGCATTCTTTGATTAGCTTCATCTGGCAGATTTCTTTTTATATACAGCAGGAATTTAGTAAGTATCTGTTGAATGATTAACTCAGGGACCTAAAGAGTTCTATAATTTAGAATGGTGTAGAAAAAAAGTATCATTTGTGGGGTGCGGTGGCTCACGCCTGTAATCGCAGCACTTTGGGAGGCTGAAGCGGGTGGATCACTTCAGGTCAGGATTTCGAAACCAGCCTGGCCAACATGGTGAAACCCCATAGATATTACAAATGCAAAAATTAGCCGGGCGTGGTGGCGCACTCAGTATAGATAATATACTAAATCAATCTTGAATTATAATGTATGCAGGTACTTTAGAAAGGGTAGGATAAAACCACTCTGGGAGTTCAGAGGAAAGGATAATAGAAACTTCAGGAAAGGCTTGAGAAAGGGGATAGGCATTTGAGGCTGACTTTGAAGAATGGAAATACGTTTAATAAGCAAAGGACCAAACTAAAGGAAATCTCAGATTGATTTTCATGAAAATGAAAGAGTCCATTTTCACTACAGTCCAGCTCCACTAATATATCTATATCTTGACCATATGCAACATCCCAGCCATTGCACTCCTGTTCTCTACACTCAGATTGCTCTTCAACACCTCTTTATGTGTTTAATCCTTATCCTTAGACCCTCCTTTGAAATGTTACTTTTTCAGGGAAGACATGTCTTCATGGCACTCATCACTGTCATTATTAAGTAATTATTTGTTTTACAAGTAATAGACTGTATTCTTTAACAAGGAACAGACAGTATCTTGCTTATTCACTCCTAGATTCCTAGTGTCTTATTAAATAAATATTTGTGGTACGGTTGCAAAAAAAAAAAAAAAAGGACTAAATGAATGAAGGGGGAAGTTTTTAGAATATTTTCTTTAGTGTATTAGTAAATTTGCCATGTCAACACTCGGAACATGAGACCTTGATGGAGTCACGTTGGCATTTTCTTTTTCTTTTTCTGTTTTTTTTTTTTTTGTGTTTTTTTGTTTCTGTTCTTTTTCTGTTTTTTGTTTGTTTGTTTGTTTTTTTCTGTTTCTGTTCTTCTTCTGTTTTTTTGTTTGTCTGCTTGTTTGTTTTGAGTCAGGGTCTCACTCCGCAGCCCAGGTTGGAGTGCGTGGAGCGATCATGGCTCACTAGTCTTGATTTCCCAGGCTCAAGTGATCCTCCAACCTCAGCCTCCTTGGTAGCTGGGACTACAGGCAAATGCTAGACGTCCAGCTAATTTTTGTATTTTTAGTGGAGATGACGTTTGACCATATTACCCAGGTTGGTCTCAAACTCCTGGGCTCAAGCTGTCTATCCACATTGTTCTCCCAAAATGCTAGGATTACGGGTCTGAGCCACAGCTCCCAACCTTCCTTTTCTTCTTTGTCAATGCCTCTGAGCTACACTGTTCTGAAAGTTAGTTTACACAGTGCATTTGGTTATTCTTTTCTCCTTCTCTTAGGGTAGTGGCTAAGAGCTTGACCTTTGGCGTCAGATGCCTGGATTCATTCCTGGCCCTGCAACTTCCTATTTGTGTGACCCAAGCTACTTACTTTCTGTGCCTCAGTTTTCTCACTTCTAAATATAACTTCTAAGAGCTCCTATCTCAAAGGCTCCTGTAAGGGCAAAAAAAGTTACATTTGCAAATCTCCCAGACCTGTGCCTTGCACAGAGTAAATGTCAAAAAAAGTTAACTTTGATTAGTATCATTACACCTACTTAAAACACATAATAAGGTGAAATATATATATGTATATATATGTATATTATATGCCCACCCAGAATAAATACTCCAAATATATTTTCTTGAAACGTAGAATAACGTTCTCTTTATTGATAGTTTTTTTCTGTTTTTTTTTTTTTGTTGTTGTTGTTGTTGTTATTGTTGTTTTGAAATGAGATCTTGTAGTATTGTCCAGGATAGTTTCAAACTCCTGAGCTCAACTGATCCTCCCCCATCAGCCTCCCAAGTAGCTGGGAAAACAGGTGTGTGGCACCATACTTGGCCATAGTTTTTTAAGATTTGATATTTTAATGTATTTTAAAAACTCATTAAGCTTTGCTACTTATGTCATCCCTGGCTTGAAATTGCTCCATTGTGTCTCTATAATTTTCAAAATCGAGAACAAAGGACAGGACGTACTATATGATTGGGACACCATTCATCTCACTTGTTTTATATTTTTACATTGTATTAATGTTTCTTTCTCAAATAATACAAATAATCATAGATTCTGAAATTTCTAATGTTAAAATGTAAAATTTACAAATAAAGCGAAACTCCCCAATGCAAACTACTCTCAAACTTAGTCCTCTCTCCAAAGGTATTACTATCCTCAGTTTTGGGTGTTTCCATCATGTTGGCATTAATATATAGAATTTAGCTTCACAAAGCACCAAGAGCGTAGTGGGTGCTATCTCAGGTGCTTTACACGTAAAAAAATTATTCAGTACTCACAATAACTCTCTGAGATAAGTAAGTAAATATTTTTATTATCCCTTTTGTATAAAAGAAGAAACTGACACTCAGAGAGGTTAAGTAATTTTCCCAAGGCCACACAGCTAGTGAAGGGTTGAGCTTAGACTCAAATCAGACTGATCTGTTCCAACTTTACCCTTCTAACCACTACACTCTATTGTCTCTCACCACCTTATACAGGTATTTGGTATCATATTACAGCTAAATGGTTCTACAACTTGCCTTTTTCATTCAGCAACACATTATGAAAAACTTTCCATATCAGCACATATCTCTGTTTCACTTAAAAAACAAACACTACCACCAGACAACAAAAATCTACAATGTATTCAATAGGACAAATTTTGTATCAGTTTTCTAGCTGCTGGACAGATTGCTTCAGTTTGTTGTGGTTAATATTATTTTATTTGCATGCTTTTTTGGTATAATGTGAGGAGAGGGTAGAGAGCTACAAGTATATTTATTTGGTCTTCAGATGTGGGCAATTAAATTGTAATAAATGCTGCCAAACTACTCCACTCCCCAATTTCCACTCTTATAAGCACTTCTGTTTTAAAAATTACATTGGCTGTTTGTACATATTTATTCTTCCAGATAAATTTTAGAATCTAAAATCAAATCTTTAAGTTCCATAAACAATTCTGTTGTGGTGTCACTATTTTAAAAGCCTCAACTTTTGCTGTTCTCAAACATGGATCTGAGGCTTTGGGATAAAAGCTAGTTGCCATCCTCTGAGTGTTTCATGTGCTTTTACATTTCTGGGCATTCACACAGGCTATGCCTTTAGCTGCAAATACCATTTTCCCCCCCAACTGTGTCCTGGTTCTAGAAAACCCAGTTCAAGAGTCCCCTCTCCAAGTTTGTGAATTTGTCTTGACTTCCCTCCCCCAAAACTCCTCCTGAGTCAGCAGCCCCTCCCTGTGCTGTCTTGGCTTCCCAAGAACACCTCTCCTGGGTGCTTCACTTGATTGTCACAACCACCAGCCCCCTCCTGAGGAATGGGGACTGAAACTCTAAGAAGAGCACCTGGTTCACAAATTCATTGTTACAACAAATATTGATTGGTTAAATGCCAAATTCTAGGATTGTTCTAAACACTTGGGGTATGGCAGCAAACAAGAGAGTGCACCTTATCCCAGGGGACTTATCGTCTAGTGGGAGGGCCAATAATAAAAAGACAAGTACTTAATATGTTTTATGTTAAATAGATGAGTAATATAGAGAAACATGAGCCAAGGTTAAAAGAGAGAGTGGCTAAAATTAGGGGGTAAGAGAGTGCTATTTTAGGTAGGGTGATCAGGGGAAATCTCTCAGAAAAACATGACATTAGACCAGAGGAGGAGGAGTAAGTCATGCAGATATAATGCAGAATACTGTTCCAGGCTGGAAGGACAGTGTGTGCAAAGATACTGAGGGAGTATTCTTGGGCAGAATGTAAAATGCAGATTTTGAGAGGTGACCTAGGGTTTCATATATGGCAGTGTGGGCCATGGTGAGAATGATGGACTTTACAGAGTTAGTTGGGAAGCCATTGGAGAGTTACAGTTGAAATCAGGTTTTAAAACAATCATTCTGGTAGGAATTTAGCAGTGGTCTTTGAAGAAAATAATAACAGAAAGAAATTAAATTTTAAAATCTATTCTTTTCTTATTTTTCAGGAAACTACACTCTGAGAGTTGATTGTACACCGCTGATGTACAGCTTGGTATACAACCTAACAAAAGAGGTATATAATTACATATAATTTAAGAAAACCCAAATTCTACAAATGATGTTTTCTTGAGGTATTATTATGTTAAACATTGGTGGTGTTTTATAACTTCTTGTCTTCATTTCATATAACATATATGACATCACATCTTCACAGACCATCACATCTAGTAAACTGTTTACACAGATTGCCTCATTTCTCACCACACCACTGTGAGGTAGCCCATTAGTAGCATCATGTCTACCATCTCCATTCTTAAAACAGTGAAACTGAGCTCAAAGAACATTGGCCACCAAAGTCACACACAACTTGTACGGTAGCCGAACCAAGACTCGGTCCTATGGCTCAACTCCTTAATTAAAAAACTTGTTTATACTCTTCAGTATAGTGATACCAATTAATTCAGAACACAGGAATCATTAAATGTTCTAACTGATTGAGAAAGAATATTCATAAGAATACCAGGTGCTGGCTTCCAGGGACAGAGGCTAGATGAGATCACAATTACATTTTTTCAGATAGGGATTATAAATAAAATTTAAATGCCATTAAGCTTTGGTTTCAAAAGAATGGAATGGAGGAGTGACCAAGATGACTGACTAGAAGCAACTATGGTGTGTGGCTCTCACAAAGAGAAATTGAAGGGGCAAGTAAATACAGCACCTTCAACTGAAACGAGCAGATACTCACATTGGGACTAATCAAGGAAACAACCCAACCCAAGGAGAATGGAGAAAAGCAAGGCAGGACGACGGCCCACCTGGGAATGATACAGAGTCAAGGGAACCTCCCCAACCCAGGAAAATGATGAGCGAATGTGCAACCCCAGGAAACCATGCTTTTCCCATGGATCTTTACAACCCTTAGGTCAGCAGATACCCTTGTGAACCCACTCCACCAGGGCCTTCAGTCTGATACACAGCTGCATGGAGTCTTAGCAGAACAGCCACTTAGGCATGCACGGAGACACAGGAGCTTTAGATACACCAGCTTTCCAGGCTTCATGGCAAAAGTAACTGCAACTCCAGCACAGCAGGAGGTTAGACCCCCATACATACCCATAAAAAAGAGGCCGAATTCAAGGGCCTGAGCAGTGATGGTCTGCAGGCCCCACTTCCACAGCACTTCACAGGATAAGACCCACTGGCTTGGATTTCCAGCCAGCCACTGGTAGCAGTGTTGTGCCTATCTGGGAAAGAGCTCTTGGGTGGTGGTGGGGGGCAGGGAGGTGGGGGTGGAGGGGTGGGCTGCCATCTTTGCTGTTTGGGTGGCTTAGCCATTCCCACCTTTAGGCTTTGGAGAGCCCAAGATGACTGGGGGTGGAAGCGGTACCCCAGCACAGCACAGTGGCCTCACAAAAACGTGGCCAGACTTCCTTATAAAGCAGATCCCCAACTGCGATCCTCATCAATGGGTGGAGCCTCCCAACTAGGGTTTCTGGCTACCCCACTGGTGTTCTCTGGTTTTAGGACACCCTGGGATGGAGCTGCCAGGAGGAGGGGCAAACCACCATCTTTGCTGTTTGGGTGACTTAGCCATCCCAGGTTTCAGACTTCGGAGTGTCCAAGACAACCGAGGGCTGAAGTGGACCCTCACCACAGCACAGTTGCTCTACAAAAACGTGGCCAGGCTACTTTTTAAACTGGGTCCCTGATCCTTTTCCTCCTGTCTGGGTAAGACCTCCTAGTGGGGTCTCCAGCCACCTCCTACAGGTCTGTTCAGGCTGGCAACATGTCTATAACTCCCTTGGATGGAGGTCCTACAGTAAGAAGCAGGCTGCATTCTTTACTGTTTCACAGCCATCACCGATGATTCCTCCAGGTACTGTAAAATCTGAGGCAACTAGCGATTGGAGTCGACCCCCCAACACAACACAGCAGCCCTGCAGAAAAGTGGCTAGACTGTTTAAAAAAAAAAAAAAAGAAAAGAAAAGAAAAAAAAGGACAAGCTCCACTCAAAGGTCACCAACCTCAAAGATCGAAAGCAGATAAGCCCACAAAGATGAGAAAGGATCAGTACAAGAACATTGAAAACTCAAAATGCCACAGTGCCCTCTTTCCTCCAAATGACTGCATCACTTCTCCAGCAAGGTTTCGGAACCGGGTTGAGGCTGAGATGCCTGAAATGACAGAAGTAGAATTCATAATATGGATAGGGACAAAGTTTACTGAGGTAAAGGAGCGTGTTGTAACCCAATTCTAGGAAGCTAAAAATCATGTTAAAACATTGCAGGAACTGACAGTAAAATGAGCCAGTTTAGAGAAGAATAGAGCTGAAAAATACTACAGCAACTTCACAATGCAGTCACAAGTATTAATAGCAGTATAGACCAAGTGAAGGAAAGAATCTTAGAGTTGAAGACTGTCTTTCTGAAATAATACAGGCAGACAAGAATAGAGAAAAAAGAATGAATAAAACCACCAAGAAATATGTGATTATGTAAAGAGACTGAATCTATGGCTGATTGGTGTACTTGAAAGAGATAGGAAGAATGGAACCAGCTTGGAAAACATATTCCAGGATATAATCCATGAGAACTTTCCCAACATAGCTAGATAGGCCAACATTCAAATTCAGGAAATGCAGAGAACCTCAGTAAGATACTACTTGAGAAGATCATCCCCAAGACACATACTCATCAGATTCTCCAAGGACAAAATGAGAGAAAAAATGTTAAAGGCAGCTAGAGGGAACGGCCAGGTTACCTGCAAAGGGAAGCCCATCAGCCTAACAGTGGACCTCTCAGCTGAAACCCTGCAAGCCAGAAGAGATTGGGGGCCAATGTTCAACATTCTTAGAAAAAAGAAATTCCAATCCAGAATTTCATATCCGACCACATTAAGCTTTATACGTGAAGGAGAAATAAGATTCTTTCAAGACAAGCAAATGCTGAGGGAATTTGTTACCACCAGACCTGTCTTAACAAGAGTTATTGAGAGAAGTACTAAATATGGACAGGAAAGACTGTCACCATCCATGACAAAAACACACTGAAGTACACAGACCAGTGATACTATAAAGCAATCACATAAGTCTGCAGAATAACCAGCTAACATCATGATGACAGGATCAAATCCACACATTTCAATTCTAATCTTATATGTAAATGGGCTAAATACACCAATTAAAATACATAGAGTGGCAAGCTGGATAAAGAACCAGGACCTATTGGTATCCTGTCTTCAAGAGACCCTTCTCATATGCAATGACACACATAAGTCAAAATAAATAGATGAAGGAAAGTCTACCAAGCAAATAGAAAACAGAAAAATGCAGGAGTTGCAATTCTAGTTTCTGACAAAACAGACTTTAAACCAACAAATATAAAAAAAAGACAAAGAAGGGCATCACGTAACGGTGAAGGATTCAATTCAACAAGAAGAGCTTACTGTCCTAAATATATACGCACATAATACAGGAGCACCCAGATTCATAAGGCAAGTTCTTAGAGACCTTCAAAGAGACTTAGACTCCCACACAATAATAGTGGTAGACTTTAACAGCCTATTGAAAATATTAATTAATTTTCAAAACATAAAATAACAAAGATATTCATGGCCTAAACTGAGTACTGGATCAAATGGACCTGATAGATATCTACAAAATTCTCCACCCAGAAACAACAGAATAGACATTCTTCTCATCAGCCCATGGCACTTACTCTAAAATTGATCACATAATTGGAAGTAAAACACTCCTCAGCAAAAGCAAAATAAATGAAATTAAAAACGTCTCTTGTACTGCCGTGCAAATTCAAAATCAAGAGTAAGAAATTCACTCAAAACTATGCAATTCCATGGAAATTGAATAACCTGCTCCTGAATGACTTGTGGGTATATAATGAGATAAAAGCAGGAATCAAGAAGTTCTTTGAAACTAATGAGAACAAAGATATGACACACCAGAATCTCTGGGACACAGCTAAGGCAGAATTTAAAGGGAAATTTATAGCACTAAATGCCCACATTAAAAGTTAGAAATATCTGGCCAGGTGTGGTGGCTCACACCTGTAATCCCAGCACTTTGGGAGGCCGAGAAGGGCAGATCACAAGGTCAGGAGATCGAGACCATCCTGGCAAACACAGTGAAACCCCGTCTCTACTAAAAATACAAAAAATTAGCCAGACGTGGTGGCGGGTGCCTGTAGTCCCAGCTATTTGGGAGGCTGAGGCAGGAGAATCGCTTGAACCCGGGAGGTGGAGGTTGCAGTGAGCTGAGATCACGTCACTGCACTCCAGCCTGGACAACAGAGAGAGACTCCGTCTCAAAAAAAAAAGAAAAAAACATTAGAAAGATCTCAAGTTAACAGCATAGTGTCAAAACTAAATATACTAGAGAACAAAAGCAAACAAACCCCAAAGCTAGCGGAAGACACAAAGTAACCAAGACCACAGCTGAACTGAAGGTGTTGGAGACATGAAAAACCCTTCAAAATATTAACGAATCCAGGAGCTGATTTTTTGAAAAAAATTAATAAAAAATAGAGTGCTAACTAGACTAATAAAAAAGAAAAGTGATGAGATTCAAATAAACACCGTCAGAAATGATAAGGGGGAATATTCCCACTGACCCCACAGAAATACAAACATCAGAGAACATTATAAACACCTCTATGCACATAAACTAAAGAATCTAGAAGAAATGGAAATTAGCTGGGTGTGGTGGCAGGTGCCTGTAATCCCAGCTGCTCGGGAGGCTGAAGCAGGAGAATTGCGTGAACGAGGTTGCAGTGAGCAGAGATCACGCAATTGCACTCTAGCCCAGGTGACAGTGCAAGACTTCATCAAAAAACAAAACAAAAACAGAAAAAAAAAGAAAAGGAAAGGAAAAAGAAAAAAAAGGATAAATTCCTGGAAACATACACCTTCTGAAGGCTGAACCAGAAAGAAATTGAATCCCTGAACAGGCCAATCATGAGTTCTGAAACTGAGGCAGTAATAAATAGCTTACCAACCAAAAAAAGCCGAGGACCAAATGGATTCACAGCTTAATTCTACCAGAGGTACAAAGAAGGGCTGGTACTATTTCTATTGAAACTATTGCCAAATAATTAGGAGGAGAGACTCCTCCCTAACTAATTCTATGAGGCCAGCATCATCCCAATACCAAAATTTGGCAGAGATACAACAGCAACAAAAATTCAGGCCAGTATCTATGATGAACAATGATGCAAAAATCCTCAATAAAATACTGGCAAACAGAATCCAGCAGCACATTAGAAAGCTTATCCACCACAAACAAGTAGGCTTCATCCCAGGGATGCAAGGTTGATTCAACATATGCAAATCAATAAATGCAGTTAATCACATAGGCAGAACTAGAAACAAAAACCACATGATTATCTCAATAAATGCAGAGAAAAGCTTTCAATAACATTGAATATCTCTTCATGTTAAAAACTATCAATAAACTAGGTATTGAAGGAGCAAACCTCCAAATAATAAGAGCCATATATGACAAACCCACAGCCAACATCGTACTGAATGGGCCAAAGCTACAAGCAGTCCTTTTCAAAACTGACACAAAATAAGGACTCTTCTCTAATCACTCCTATTCAACATAGTATTGGAAGTGCTGGCCAGGGTAATCAGGCAAGACAAAAAAATAAAGCTCATTCAAATAAAAAGAGAGGAGGTCAAACTATCCCTGTTTGCAGATGACATTATTCTATATCTAGGAAATTCCATTGTCAAAGCCCAAAAGCTCCTTAAGCTGATAAGCAGCTGTAGCAGTGTCAGGATACAAAATCAATGTACAAAAATTGCTAGCATTCCTATACACTAACAACAGACAAGCCAAGAGCCAAGTCACAAATTAACACTCATTCACAATTACCACAAAATGAACAAAATACCTATGAATACAGCTAACTCAGGAGGTGAAAGATCTCTACAAGGAGAACTACAAACCACTGCTCTAAGAAATCAGAGATGACATATTCAAATGGAAAAAACATTCCATGCTCATGGATAGGAAGAATCAATATCATTAAAACGGCCATATTGCCCAAAGTAATTTATAGATTCAGTGCTATTCCTATTAAACTATTATTGGCATTCTTCACAGAATTTGAAAAATTTAAAATTCATATGGATCCATAAAAGAGCCCATATAACCAAGGCAATCCTAAGCAAAAAGAACAAAGCTGGAGACATCAAACTATACTATGAGGCTACAGTAACCAAAACAGCATGATACTGGTACAAGAACAGACATTGCGGTTTATTGTATATTATTGAATGACTTTGGCAACCCTACTGGCAAGAAAGAATATTAAATTGAATCCTTACCCTTAACCAGCTTACTTCTTTTTATTTTCTTTGTTGTGAGATGAGAAATAGTTTTGACTGTAGTATCTTTTAATTCAGAAAAATAGACAAAAAGATCATACGCTATGCCATTCATCTAAAGACAATGGCTTGGTATGAATTTGGTGTAGCCTGTTTATGCTATGCACTTCATACATTTATTTTTATAATATAGTTCACCTATATATAATCACATGAGTATTTTCCCACTTGTCAGAAACTTATAATTCTTGATGACTGCTAATGTATGGATAGCATCCCTTGTTTTTGCTGAATTGTGGCTTAGTTACTCACTTCTGGTTAATGGACATCTAGTTTTTAATATATCTGATTTGTAAGTATTCTCTTTTTTTCTTTTAATTTGTGTAGCTGAAAAGCCCTGATGAAGGCTTTGAAGGCAAATCTCTTTATGAAAGTTGGACTAAAAAAAGTCCTTCCCCAGAGTTCAGTGGCATGCCCAGGTAAACAAATGAATGAAGTTTCCACTGAATTCAGTGTGGGATTGTTTTGAAAATAAAAGCATATTTTCTTTCAATCATTAAGTGAAAAATTAAGTTTCAAAATGGTCTAAAATCTGATAAAGAAAAGCATTACTTTGGTTCACAAATAAAATATTACTGTGTGTTTTGTAGTTAAATCTGCAGGATATCAAAATGTGATTTATCTTTAGAATACGTAATATATACATATGGAACATTTCAACAGATTATAAAGATTGGTCATTTCTTATATGAAATGCGTGGGATGAGAAGTGTTTTGGACTTTGGATTTTTTTAAGATTTTGGAATATTTGCATTATACTTACTGGTTGAACATCCCTAATCTGAAAATTCATAATCTGAAATGCTTCAGTTAGCATTTCCTTTCAGTGTCATGTAGGTGCTTAAAAACTTTTGGATTTTGCAGCATTTTTAAAAATGTTCTAATCTTTAATTTTTGTGAGTATGTAGTAGGTGTATTTATTTTTGGGGTGCATGAAATGTTTTGATACAGATTTTGGATTTTTGGATTAGGGATACTCAACCCATGATAGAGATAATGGTGAAAAGTAATTTTCCTCGTTTTTCTGCCACCTCATCACCTTGTAATTATCCTTTTTCTGAATATCATATAGTTAACAAATATTTTGCTTATTGCAATAAAAATGCAAGCATCATTTCAACATTGGTTGTATCTTCACAAGCAAGGGAAGAAGAATAAATATCTCAGTGCTCTGAGTTTATCGATGTCAACAGCACTATTTATATTATTAAGGGCAAAATTTATGTCCAAATTATCTGAAAAATATTTGCTTTTCACTCTATTATGTACAACAAATAAAGATGATAAATGGAATGAAATAATCTTAAGGAAAATGTTTTCCAACTTCAGAAACCTTTAACAAAATGTGACATAAAATAGTCATTCCTACACGAAATAGTCTCATAGAAGGAGATATTTTGTGATCAAAATTAATATTCTTTTCATGTTTTTGCTGCATGTCTAAAGCTGTATGTTTAAAATTACATTTATAATAGTAAGAATGGGGTTTAGTTTAATGGACATGTAATCTGTGCTTAATGAACAAATTACTTTGAAATAATTCTGTTGTTTTATCTCTAAAAGGATAAGCAAATTGGGATCTGGAAATGATTTTGAGGTGTTCTTCCAATGACTTGGAATTGCTTCAGGCAGAGCACGGTATACTAAAAATTGGGTAAGTGAATCTCAAATTATCCAAGATTATTTATGAATATGTTTTAACTAAACAAATAATTCTGACTCCAAAAAGTGACTCAAGCATTAGAGGAATAGAGAAATTTGAAAGCAGAGGGAGAAGTCTCAATGGTTGACAGTATCACTACTACGTAGGATAACTCCTGTATCTGGTATTCCAACCCTAAATTCAAGTGTCAGTTGGTATCAATACTCATGTCTGCAAATGTGAACTTCCGTGTACTCCTTTAATCATATTTTCTGTTTCATTTGGTGGCATTGCATTCACTCAGTCATTTAAGTTGGAAATGTAGGAATTGTCTTTGATTTCACCCTCCTCCTTATTCAAAATTAGTATCTCCCCATTATCATTCAAAATTAATGAGTGTATTTGGATTTCCATCTCTTACTGTATCTCCAATTATTAAACAAATAACAAGTCATTAAACAAATGAAAAATGGTATATATATATTAGTCTGTTTTCCTGCTCCTAATAAAGACATACCCGAGACTGGGTCATTTAAAAGGGAAATATGTTTAATTGACTCACAGTTTCATATGGCTGGGGAGGCATCACAATCATGGCTGAAGGTGAGTGAGGAGCAAAGTTACATCTTACCTGGCAGCAGGCAAGAGAGCATATACAGGGGAACTTCCCTTTATAAAACCATCAGCTCACATGAGACTTATTCACTATCACGAGAGCAGTGCAGGAAAACTCGTCCCCCATGATTCAATTACCTCCCACAAAGTCTCTCCCATGACACGTGGGGATTATCATAATTCAAGGTGAGATTTGGGTGGGGACACAGAGTCAAATCATATCAGTATAATACACTGTGTACGTGTAAAAGTCATGATTCCCTTTCTTTTGTTGTTGATTTTATATATATATATATATATATGGTTTTCATTTTCTTCAAAGTAAATTGGGTACATAGTTTATAAAATGTCAAGTAGTTTTATAAGAACACTGGTTTATAATTAAAAACAGTTGTTTCTTATTTCCATTTCATATTCATACCACCCCTGATTTCTGTTCATCAGATGAAACCTTTGTCAACTTTTATGATACATCCATATTTATAAGTAATATTTTAATCCTGATACTTTTTCAATTTTAAATTTTATGTTATAAAGAAAAATCATTCTCACAGTTATAAAAATGGTAAGGAAGAGTTCATCCAAAACTATTCCAATAAGAATATTGCAATAATAAGAGATCGAGCTCAACTCCAAATACAGAAAAGACATTTGGTGATTTAGAGTTGACATTAAGTTTCTGTAAGCCTTTCTTCATGGGCTATTCTTCCCAGATGGAAAATCTTCAGTCTCCTGTCTGTGAGGTAGGAGGTTAGGCAGAGTTATGCAGGAGGTGATAGTGAGGATAAATATTAATATTGTCTACATTTTACTATGAAAAAATTACAACAAAGAAAAGTCAAATGACCACCTAAAGTTTTTGGTAGTAAGTCCTGAAGCCTAGATTCAAACCCTGGCAGGGTAATTCCAGAATCCCAGTCTCTTCAACACATCAGTACATAAAATGTCCTTTTATATTAATAATAAAAAATAAGCATCTTAAGATGATCAAAAGTGATAAACCAGCAATTCACAGTTTGAAAAGTCCTTCCTTCTACCTATACTTTTGGTTTTCCTGACACCTGTCTGGGCCTCCCTTCTCTCTCCTTAGTGAGATTTTGGATCCACTACTGCACCCCTCACCACTCAGACTCTCCAGCCTTCAGCAAACTGCTTGTCAGACAATCATTTACCCATGGAATTTTAGTGATTAAGCAATTTAGTGTCTTCTCCTATATAATATTGTGTAATACTAATGTACTTGCCTTTAACAATTCGTCTTCTTATTTTTATCCAAATGCAAGATTGTCTTGTCTTTTTTTTCAGATTCTTAAAACATGAATCTAAGAATGCAATCTTCTGCATTCTTAGAGGCAAGCCAGTTTGGTCCCTTTCAAATAATTTTTAAATAATATTTGTTATATCATATACACATATTTTAATTGATACAAGCCTGGAATGTGTTTATGTATCATAATATTAGCCATTTAGGATGTAGCTTATTGAGATGCTTAGGTACTTTCCTTGATCCATCACTGACCAATCTTACTAATACTAATAGTAAATATGGTGCTAATCATTTTTTTGTAAGCTATCCTATAAGAGATATGTTTTGTTATTTTTTCTGTAGGAAACAAACAAATTCAGCGGCTATCCACTGTATCACAGTGTCTATGAAACATATGAGTTGGTGGAAAAGTTTTATGATCCAATGTTTAAATATCACCTCACTGTGGCCCAGGTTCGAGGAGGGATGGTGTTTGAGCTAGCCAATTCCATAGTGCTCCCTTTTGATTGTCGAGATTATGCTGTAGTTTTAAGAAAGTATGCTGACAAAATCTACAATATTTCTATGAAACATCCACAGGAAATGAAGACATACAGTGTATCATTTGGTATGTTACCTTTCCTTTTTCAAATTCCTCATCTGTATGGTCCTATTAATCTCCTAAATATAATGGGCTATCTTAGGTCATTTATTATTTATTGCTATTTCAAGTGATCCAATATTCTGTTTATGTCTATAAATGTATTTTCCATTTTATGGATGCTCACATCTTATAATATAAAAATATAAATACCTTGTAAAACACAAAAGATGATGGCTTCTATATTGTTCTTTTTCTTGAACTATAGAGCAGTGCCATTAGAAATTATGTTCTTTAAGCATTTGATGATCCCAATTTCTATTTCAGATTCACTTTTTTCTGCAGTAAAGAATTTTACAGAAATTGCTTCCAAGTTCAGTGAGAGACTCCAGGACTTTGACAAAAGCAAGTATGTTCTACATATATGTGCATATGTGTATATGTGTGTGTATATATATATATATATATATTTAAAAGTAAACTAACATGACTGTTGCTGAACTAGCTTTGGGAATTTCTTGCTGTTTTCTTTTTTTTAAATTTGTTTTACTTTAAGTTCCTGGATACATGGACAGAACGTGCAGGTTTGTTACATAGGTATACAAGTGTCGTTTCCTGCTGTTTTCTGTCTTTCCACTCTAGCACGTCCTATGTAGGGCTGCCCCATCTCAAAAGACCTACTTTCGACATTCTGAGTGGCAATTGTGCTGCTCAGAAATGTCAGTCCCTCCCTCCTGCCATTTGATCGGTTACAAAATACTCTGCTTAACATTGAAGGTCCTCTACTGTGTGACCCCAGCTGTTTCCAGTTTTATTTCTTGCTTTTTCAGTATCTGTACATCATAACTTAGCCAGACTATTTATTTTTCAAAGCATGATTTCTTCCTCTTTTGTTTTTGTCATTACCTCCACATAGAGCTCCTTATTTCCACTTCCATCTGGCAAAATTCTGTTTATCCAGAATAGCAAATATTGTGAAGCCATTAATTTTGGAAATGTTAAACATTTAGGATTAATTCTGTGTAAGATTACACAAGTACAACACAATTTGAACAAAATTTTAAGATGGAAGGAAAAATACTTGGTGAGAATACTAAGGTAATTTTTTTAAAGTATAATTTTGAGGGCAGAGATCTGTGTATTAAATAGAGTATCATGATATAAATATCAAATCCCCAGGAGCTGATGTAAGGACACATAAAAAGATTACAGTAGATGATGTAGAAATAGGCTTGGTGATCTATAAGGAAATATTAGTAATAAATGATACAGCAAAAATTAATGGGGAAAGATTACTCAACCATAATATTATATAAACTATGTTAGTACCTGCTATAACTGCTATAAAAGTAAATTCAGAATCGCACTTCACATTGTATGCTAACATAAACAACAGGTGTAAAGAATTATTTAGTAAAAATGGAAATTTCTCGAAAGATGCCAAGTTTAGAAGCAATGGGGAAATGATGCAATCAGATTTGAGACCATTTGAAATGGTTCAGAATACAAAAATTAATATTCACAAGAAAAATTAAGAAAGTTGAAAACTTATTTTCTAGCAAAAATGGAGAGTAATATATACATTATAAAAATATTTTTTGAAAATTAATTTAAACAGTCCAAAAGAACCAGCTGAAAATATCGGTAAGAAACAAGACAAATAATTTTAAAAATGTTGTCAAAGATACACCTGCAAAGAAACATAGCAAAATATTGCAGTTCACTAATGCATAATTCAGAAATACAAATGAAAGTAATGTGATGTTATTTTTATAACACATTAATAACAATTTAAACCTTGGTTTGCCCATTGCTGTAGCTGGTACACTGAAGCATATGCTCTCCATGCTTTTCTGATAGCATTATGAATTATTTTAGCCTTTTTGAAAAAGATAGATACATATTGCTAATGTGTTCAAGAGCTGTCACAGAGTCCTGTGCTTTGACATAGTATTTCCACTTCTTGGATTATTTCTTAGGAAAAAGTCTCAATTTTGGAAAAGAAAGGCTGCCTGGAGAAAGATTTGAAGTATAAAATTATAATAGCAAGTAATTCAAAATAACCTAATGCCTAAGAGAAGAGAAATTACTAAAAAATTTGATATTCACCAATTTGAACATTTTATAATCCTAACAATGGATTATTAGAAATACAACATAATAGAAGATACTTAGAATAAAATATGAAGTAAGCAAAAAGGTTGTAAAATTGTAAATATAATTTGATTAATTTTTATTTAACAAATACAGGAAAAACTTAAAGGGAATTAATGAATTATTATAATAATTGTGCTATCCTCAGGGAATATTGGAAGAATTGTTTTCCTATTCTTTTCAATTCTTTATAATTTTTATATGTGAGTAAAAAAGTCAACAATAAGAAATACATTTTAAGGAGATCCCAAACACCATGTATTCTATAAAACTGGTTTTCTTTTTGTATTTAAAAGAAAAAATGTTTTCTCCCTCTGACAAAATGCCTCATGGTTTGAATTGTGGTTTGTTTAGGACACTTATTGTTTAGCACACTCAGCTTCCCCTTCCTTTAGTATTTCTATATTTGTTTTATTTTCTGTAAGTGATAGTAAAGATACACTCTGTTCCCTATATGATATTTACAAATTCTGAAACACCTGAGCAGTGCTTTGCACATAATAATAGTAAATTCTGACTAAGTAAATTAAACTGAATGTTGAATTTCTCAACCAGAACTTTGAAATCTAAGGAAGAGACATGACTTTATCCTGCTTTTCTTGTATCACTTCTTGCCCCATCAAAGAATATAAGACGTTAACACAGGATACAGAGAAAGAGAAATGCGTGTGTGTGTGTGTGTGTGCACGCACGCTCACGCGCGCATTTACGTGTGTGTGGCCACATGAGCTTTTGTACTTGTAGCAATTCTTTGTGAATTTGATTCCGAAACCCATAGCATCTTATTGAAATTATCCTTCATTCGATTGTCTCAACTGTTTATCGGAGTTGCTAACAGGTATTCTGTGTTTCATTTACCTTTATACTATCACAGAATCTGAATTCATGATGCCAAATACATAAATGTTAAAAATAGCTCAAATCCAAATTATGGGAGTTTAAGTTGTTCCTATTTTCCTTTTGTCGGCAAGGTGCAGTTGAAAGAACAATATCAATCTCCTATTTCACTCTAAAACTTTCTAGTGTGAATTTAGGCAAGTTATTTAACTCATGATCCTTTGTTATCTCATCTACAAAATGGGGCTGTTACCCTACCCAACTTGCAGAATTGCTCTGAAAATTAAAAATCACATTTTGTATAAAGATTCAGAACAGTAATTGGCACATAGGAAATGATCACTAAATGCTCTTTTAGTAAAACTAAATTATGAAAAGCAAGAAGTAAATTAATGAATAAGATGATTCATGCTTTCTTATTGTAATTTTTCTCAGTTAATTAAATTGTGAAATAATTGGTATATTAAATTCAGTAACTCATTGTTGAAGTGTTCAGAGCTTGCTGATAAACTTTCAATTATATTGAATCATTCTTATTATAATAACAACCCCAACACTCCTTTTAGAATGTAAGTTCTGTAAAAGCAGGGAGTGTTTGATAAATAGCAGGTATCCAAATATTGTTGAAAGACTTAAGTAATCACCATCTGTTGTGTTCATAATAGGTTTAGCTTTAAAAATAAAAGGAATATTATTAGTTATCACTTGGTAAATATTTATAATTTGCCAGGCATCTTACTAAACATTAGCAAGTCATCTTATTTTAATATTGATATTACTTCAGTGAGTAGATTGCTAGGATACCTAAGGTGAAGAAAATCTTGCCTATATTTGTATATCTGGGTTGATCAGTTAATTATGCCAATGTAAATAAAAATCACTATTATTTTTTCCATTTGCACATACAACTGTTTCTGTGCCTTTATAAGCCTGAGCAGTATAGTATTTTATAAGATTTTAAAGATGTCATAGCTATGTATGTTATTGTTCTTAATTTGCATATTACAGAATGTTAAAATTTACAATTGACATTTGAACAACAGTGATTTGAACTGCACAGGTCCACTTATATATGAATTTTTTTCAATTAATACAGTGAGCCCTCTCTATCCATAGATTTCACATTAGCAAGCAAACACAGATGGAAAATTCAGTATTATTCACTGTAATCCCAGGTACTCAGGAAGCTGAGGCAGAGGAATTGCTTGAGCTCAGGTGTTTAAGGCTATACTGAGCTATGATTAAGCCACTGCACTCCAGCCTGCGCAACAGAGCAAGACTCCATCTCTTAAGAAAACAAAATAAAATACAGTATTGAAGGACTAAAACCCACATATATGGAGGGCTGACTATTCTTGTTATTTTTAAATATGGAAAACTTTTTATTTTGCCAAATTAAATCTTTTATTTTCAAGCTTACATTTGAAAACGTTAGCATTGCATACATAAAATGATTTCATTAAAAATATCTAAAAGTAGGATGGACATAAATCTAGAACAAAAGTATTTTAAGTGAGTAAATTCATTTATGTGGAAAAAATCTGAACAATCATCTTTCTTTTAGCTTTGATATATTAGAACTTTTATCACAGAATGATGCTCACTCTACAGGCTTGAATCTGAGAACCTCAGATGTAGCTAATGAGAAACTAATGAAAAATATAAAGTAAGAGAATTATAGAAACTTAAAAAAAACTGTTACATTCCATTTGGACTACTAGCCATGTGTTCCACAAACATTTTCTATTTTATATAATTGCCTATCTCATTGTCTTAACAACATGAAGACTAAGATGTGAAAGGGGGATTAAGCATGTGGTAAGAGTTATACTGGGGGCAGCTAACCCAAGGGAGATCAGATGTGGCTTCAGGTTCCACATACACAGCTACATTTCCTCACTGAGGCAGAGCAAGTTAATCCAGAAAGTCATATCAGGCTCCAAGAACGCTGTACTTAAACCATTCTGAAAATCACTTGAAACGATATAATTTTAAGTAACTTTTAGACTTAAATCTGGATCATTATACCGAGAGATCAATTTAATTTGTTTGGTAGTTTGTTCATTTTCACCCTGTTAATTCCACAGAGGACTTGTCATTTACATTAGGTATACCTCCCAATGCTATCCTTCCCCCCTCACCCCACCCCACGACAGGCCCTGGTGTGTGATGTTCCCCACCCTGTGTCCAAGGGTTCTCATTGTTCAATTCCCACCTATGAGTGAGATAACGGGTGCAGCACACCAACATGGCACATGTATACATGTGTAACAAACCTGCACATTGTGCACATGTACCCTCGAACTTAAAAGTATAATAATAAAAAAAAATTCCACAGAGGAGGAGGGTCGACTTTTCACATACATGTGTCCTCCTTGCAGGACTTGAGTATGCACAAATTTTGGTGTAGAGGGTGGTCCTGAAACCAATCCCCGGAGATAACTAAATTCAGTTTTGTTCTGAAATTTTTATTTTCTGGGTAGAAACATATTTTCATGAAGTTATAATTATATTCATTTTCTTTCTCAGCCCAATATTATTAAGAATGATGAACGATCAACTCATGTTTCTGGAAAGAGCATTTATTGATCCATTAGGGTTACCAGACAGGCCTTTTTATAGGTAAGAAAAGAAAATATGACTCCTTTCTGTAATATCACTTTTTCTTCTAATTATTTTTATTTTTTTCACTGTGGAAAAAATATTGTAGTTGATTTCTTGCAAGCAAATAGAAAATTTCAAAATATATGTAGTAAGTGATAGTTGTATTGTTTCTTCATATAATGTAATATGATTTTTGCATATCTTTATTTTGAGTATCTTTGTTCTGATTATAAAAGAATATAAATTTATTTTAGAAAATATAGAAGATCCAGAAAGCCATGACAGAAAATAAAAATCTCCCCAATTTTATCAGAAAAATATAAAATCATTGTTATATTCTGGTGTGTATAATTTTAGCTCTTTTTCTATTTTAAATATATTTTTACTTATGTATACACAGAACCCAAACATCTCTCTCTATATAATGTATATAATAAATATATATTTATTTATTCTTTTCCCTAATGTTGATATTTAGATATTTTATTTCCTCCTAAATCCTGACAGTTGGATTTTTTTCTGCCAAACATTGACTGTCCCCAGGTTGATCTTCTAAATATTGCAGAATGAGATAGATCATTGGACAGCCAGAAATGGCCCTAACTTTCTTTCTAGGGATTATCAAAGGGTCGGGCGTGGGAGTAAGAGCATCTTCCAAGCAGGTTGACTGGATCAGATCACCAGTGGCAGCATATTTTTATCCATCCCCCACCCCCCCTTTTTTTCCTAAGAGACAGGGTCCCACTCTGTCTCCCAGGCTAGAGTTCAGTTGTGCAATTTTAGCTCACTGCAGCCTCAGACTTTTGGGCTCAACCAATCTTCCTGCAGCAGCCTCCAAAGAAGCTAGGACTACAGTCACATGCCACCATGCCCAGCTAATATTTGTACGTTCACTTGTAGCGACAGGGTGTCCCTAAGTTGCGCAGGCTCGTCTAGAACTCCTGGCCTCAAGCAATCCTCCCACCTTGGCCTCCCTAATATATGGGATTACAGGCATGAGCTACTGCTTCTGGCCTTATTTACATCTTTACTATGGAGTTTGTCCTTCTCTTCTGTGGGCTATTACATGAACTGTCATAGCCCATTCTATAAAACATTTTCTGCCTTGGTCACATGGAACATTACAAAATTGTTTTTGATGATTCTTCAAACTCTATATTAAGTATTCTAACATGGTAGTGTGACTTTTTAAAAAAAGACAAAAAAAACACAATAGAGGGTTGGCTGATCACAAGCAAGACTGTAATGATTACAATTGTGCTATAATGTAGGGGGTAGCATGATATATTAAAAAATCAGCAGTTACTTGTCGTGTGCCTTGAGACAAATCATTTAGTTACTTGATCTCTCAGACCTCAGTTTCCTTCTCTGTGAAATACTAATATCAACTGTGTAGAGTTTATTTCTAAACATCAGAAAAATTGTAAGTAAACATTAAATACCAAGAATGATTGCTGTGGTTACTATCATCATTGTTAGTTTTATAGCACTGAACCACTTTAATTTATTTGTTTGAAATAAAAATATAATTAATTACTATAGATTTCATATAATAGTCTTCAGAGATGACTGAACTTGGAAGTTCAGTTGACAAGTGGCTTGTTCAAATTGTTATAGGAATATACAATCCAGGAATTGCAGAGTGCTCTTGTGTTTCTCTTGTATACCATTTGGGCACCTAATAAACAGCAAACGATTTTATCAACAGGCATGTCATCTATGCTCCAAGCATCCACAACAAGTATGCAGGGGAGTCATTCCCAGGAATTTATGATGCTCTGTTTGATATTGAAAGCAAAGTGGACCCTTCCAAGGCCTGGGGAGAAGTGAAAAGACAGATTTCTGTTGCAGCCTTCACAGTGCAGGCAGCTGCAGAGACTTTGAGTGAAGTAGCCTAAGAGGATTCTTTAGAGAATCCATATTGAATTTGTGTGGTATGTCACTCAGAAAGAATCATAATGGGTATATTGATAAATTTTAAAATTGGTATATTTGAAATAAAGTTGAATATTATATATAGTTATGTGAGTGTTTATATATGTGTGTGTTTATATTGTTTATCTTCTCCCTATGGATTAAAACTAAATTTCATAATTATAAGAGGTTATTCTGAAGTGGAAAAATTTAACTCAGTATTAAATCTAAGGAGAATGGCCTAATATAGTAAAACTCTCCTCTGGCATTATCAGGGAATCAAGTCTAATCTATTCATGTCACTTCACACAGAAGAAAACATCAGTATGTCAGAGAGCACACTGGGGAATATGCACAAGATTATGCCAAGCCAGAGGCCTCACGGCCTACCTGGCCAGCCTGGGCTGAGAGGATCACTATCTCAGCACACTATTTGGGAAATGGATCAAATCACACTTTTAGTAAATGTTATCACTCTATAGCATAAGAAATAATTATTTTTTATTTATATAAAAGGCTATAGTATAACATATATGTATAGTAATTAAATGAACACTTGTGAACCTAATAGCCATATGAAGAAAATAACATTTCTAATATCTTTGGATGCCCCATGTACTAATGACAGTTATGCTTTTGCATTTTCTTGAATTTTATGTTTATTTATCTTTCCTCTGTCATTATTTATAATTTTATCACACATGGCTGTATCCTTTACATGTTTTGGCATTATGTATTTTTGAACTTTTTGTAAAGACAATCATACCATGTGTAATTTTCAGGGACTTGATTTTTTTCATTGACTTTTAAGGGTTCAAATATATTATCACTGTGGCTGTAGTTTGCCATATTTTGCTGATATAGAGCATTCATTCACATGAGGGTAGGATTCAGGGTCCATCAAGACAGAGAAAACATACAGTAATGTGAATAGGGAAAGTTAATATGAAGAATTATTAATTGTTACAGCATTGGAACAATGAAATATTGTCTAGTAATATGTAAAGAGAAGTCTCAAGAAAATGTGATGAGCAGATATAAGGAATTGCTCTTGTCTCCATGGTGAATTTGGAGCAGCCAATGAAGAGTCCCCTCACATTGTGGCCTCGCTCAAAGTTAAGAAGTCGCTGTAGTGTTGCCCTTGAAGAATCTGCTTCAAATTGACACTTCAGAACTCCCAAGAAACTTGTCTTCTGGGCCAATGTGTAAAGCTGTTTATGAAGAAATGTCAAGCCAGAGGGGCTCTACTACAAATCTGGCAAAGGACAATTTCAGGAGAAGCTCTTGGCCGCTGGGTTCTCCTGGCCACCATGAACTTCAGGAAGTGGGTGCCATAGCAGCAGCCTGAACTACAGAATCTGGGCACTGGTGTAGCTCTGTATGCCCTCCATGTCAGATGCTGGAGATGTCATTTGCATTGCCAGAGTTTGCCAAGGGTGCACACAGAAAGCAGATTGAAAAGCACCTTCTTGGAACATCTCTCCAATGCCTTCTACTCACAAAGTTTAACATCATTAACACGTGACAAAGAAGAACTATTTAATGGGCCCAGATCTATTTATGAAGACAATCAAGCGGGAGTTTGGAGTGGATAACCCAAATTTGGATAACTGGTGAATAATAAAATGTATTTATTCATTTTCTGCTGGTGTATATTTGGAATGTTTTCTGTATTTTGCTTCTGTGAACATGTATCCTAATGCAAATATTCAAGAGATTCTCTTTCCTGACAGTATCTACCTATAGGTTGAATGTCTGTGTTGTAAAGTGTGTGCATCTTCAATTTTACAATGCCAAGCTGTTTCAAAGTGATTTTATTTATTTGTATTCCCACTGGCAAAGTAATCATGTTATTCAAGATAAAAAACAAGTATGGAAGATTGTGGCATGTTAAAGAAATACAAAGAACTCAGTGTTTCTAGAATCCAAGGGATTTGTGGGAAGAACAATCCATACATTGAGCACCAAATACATCACATAGGGCGTAGAAGACATCCAGAGGAGTGTAAGTACTTTCCTGTAGTTTATCAAAAGCCCATAATAAGGTTAAGCAGGATAGGGATATGAGCATATTTGCATTTCAGAAAGCATTCTGGCCTAGATGGATTAGAAGGCCATCAACCCAGCAAAAGATGAGATTTTTTTTTTTTAAATACAGGGTCTCACTCTGTCACCCAGGCTGGGGTCAGTGGCACAATCCCAGCTCAACGTAACCTCTGCTTCCTGGGCTCAGGTGATCCTTCAGCATCAGACTCCCAAGTAGCTGAGATTACAGGTGTGCACCACCATGCCTGGCTAATTTTTATATTTTTGGTAGAGATGCGGTTTTACCATGTATCCCAGGCTGGTCAATAACTCTCCGGCTCAAGGTATCAACCTTCCTTGGCCTCCAAAAGGGGTGGGATTACAGGCAGGAGCCACCATGCCAGGTCCCAAAATCTTTTCTCATGACAACAGTTGCCATGTAGCCTTTATCACCAGAAAAGATAAGACTATCCTCATCCTTCAGGTCTCAGCTTACATGTCATCTCTTCTAGGAATACTTCCAGAATGACTGCCCCTTCCCTTATATTCCTTACTAGACTATAAGCTCCTTAGAGACTGAGTCTTGTTTTTTTATTTTCACTTCAATCTCTATCAGTAGGGAGAGTCCATAGATGACACTCATTTTGTGAGTAATCAGAGTAGCATGCATATGAGACTTTCTGAGACATTCTGTGCTTTGAAAATCAAAGCTGCACTGCACACTAGGATTTCCACAATGCCTTTGTTACAGGGTTTGGCAGAGCATGCTAACAGGATTTTTGTCATGTCAGTGTTAGAGAGTTGGACAATACTGTAGATGTAGGATAAGGTGAATATTACTATTCTAAAAAATGGACCAAAACCTACATAATACTTGAAAGCTTTGTCAAGTTTCAATCAGTTCTGCAAGCATGCAATAAGCATCTCCCCAAAATATTATATGTAATTTGGTGGCTTAGGAACATACTTTGGCAACATATTTAATGTCACTGTCATTCATAAGAGGTAGTGCAATGATAGAAACACAGTTGTTTTTGTTTTTGTTTTTGTTTTGAGACAGGGTCTTGCTCTGTCACCCATGCTGGAGTGCATTGGTGCAATCTCGGCTCACTGCAACCTCTGCCTCCTGGGTTCAAGTGATTCTCCTGCCCCAGCCTCCTGAGTAGCTGGAATTACAGGCACCTGCCACAATGCCCAGCTAATTTTTTTGTATTTTTAGTAGAGATGGGCTTTCACTAGGTTGGCCAGGCTGATCTCGAACTCCTGTCTTCAGGTGATCCACCTGCCTCCACCTCCCAAAGTGGTGGGATTACAGGTGAGAGCCACCTCTCCTGACCAGGAACAGAGTTTTTAGAGACAGACTGCCTGAGGTCCAACCCTAGTTCTCCCACTTACTTACAGTATGTCTATGGGCAAATTATTAAAGCTTTCTGTTATTAAGAAAGTAAATGGTAGCTTGATGGAGATAGCATTGAATCTATAAATTGCTTTGGGCAGTATGACCATTTTCACGATATTGAGTCTTCCTATCCATGAGCATGGGATGTTTTTCCATTTGTTTGTGTCCTCTCTTACTTCCTTGAGCAGTGGTTTGTAGGTTTCCTTGAAGAGGTCCTTCACATCCCTTGTAAGCTGCATTCCCAGGTATTTTATTCTCTTTGTAGCAATTGTGAATGGGAGTTTACTCATGATTTGGCTCTCTGTCTATTATTGGTGTATAGGAATGTTTGTGATTTTTGCACATTGATTTTTTATCCTCACACTTTGCTGAAGTTGCTTATCAGCTTAAGGAGATTTGGGGCTGAGACAATGGGGTTTTCTAACTATACAATCACGTCATCTGCAAACAGGGACAAGTTTACTTCCTGTCTTCCTATTTGAATGTCCTTTCTTTCTTTCTTTTGTCTGATTGCCCTGGCCAGAACTTCCAATACTATGATGAATTGGAGTGGTGACAGAGGTCATCCTTGTGCATTTTCAAAGGGAATGCTTCAAGTTTTGCCCATTCAGTATGATATTGTCTGTGGGTTTCTCATAAATAGCTCTTATTATTTTGAGATACCTTCCATCAATACCTAGTTTATTGGGTGTTTTTAGCATGAAGGGTGTTGAATTTTATCAAAAGCCTTTTCTGTATCTATTGAGATAATCATGTAATTTTTGTCATTGGTTCTGTTTATGTGATATGTTATGTTTATTGATTTGCGTGTGTTGAACCAGTCTTGGATCCCAGGGATGAAGCTGACTTGATCATGGTGGATAAGCCTTTTAATGTGCTGCTGGATTTGGTTTGCCAGTATTTTATTGAGGATTTTCGCATTGATGTTCATCAGGGATATTGGCCTGAAATTTTCATTTTTTGTTGTGTATCTGCCAGGTTTTGGTATCAGGATAATGTTGGCCTCATAAAATTAGTTAGGGAGGAGTCCCTCTTTTTCTGTTATTTTGAATAGTTTTAGAAGGAATGGTACCAACTCCTCTTTGTACCTCTGGCAGAATTCGGATGTGAATCTATCTGGTCCTGGGCTTTTTTTGGTTGGTAGGCTATTAATTGCTACCTCAATTTCAGAACTTTTTATTGGTCTATTCAGGATTCCACTTCTTCCTGGTTTAGTCTTGGGAGGGTGTATGTGTCCAGGAATTTATCAATTTCTTCTAGATTTTCTAGTTTATTTGTGTAGAGGTGTTTACAGTATTCTCTGATGGTAGTCTGCATTTCTGTGTGATCAGTGGTGATATCCCCTTTATCATTTTTTATTGTGTCTATTTGATTCTTCTCTCTTTTCTTCTTTATTATTCTGGCTAGCAGTCTATCTACTTTTGTTAATCTTTTCAGAAAACAGCCCTTGGAATCATTGATTTTTTGAAGGGTTTTTCATGTCTCTATCTCCTTCAGTTCTGCTCTGATCTTAGTTATTTCTTATCTTCTGCTAGCTTTTGAATTTGTTTGCTCTTGCTTCTCTAGGTCTTTTAATTGTGATGTTAGGGTATCGATCGATTTTAAATCTTTTCCACTTTCTCATATGGCCAATTAGTGCTATAAATTTCCCTCTAAACACTGCTGTAGCTGTGTCCCAGAGATTCTGGTATGTTGTGTCTTTGTTCTCATTGGTTTCAAAGAACTTATTTATTTCTGTCTTAATTTTGTTGTTTACCCAGTAGTCATTCAGGAGCAGGTTGTTCAGTTTCTATGTAGTTGTGCAGTTTTGAGTGAGTTTCTTAATCCTAAATTCTAATTTGATTGCACTGTGGTCTGAGACACAGTTTGTCATGATTTCCTTTCTTTTACATTTGCTCAGGAGTGTTTTACTTCCAATTATGTCGTCAATCTTGGAATAAGTGCAATGCAGTACTGAGAAGAATGTATATTCTGTTGATTTGGGGTGGAGAGTTCTGTAGATGTCTTTTAGGTCCACTTGGTCCAGAATTGAGTTCAAGTCCTGAAAATCCTTGTTAATTTTCTGTCTCACTGATCTGTCTAATATTGACAGTGGGGTGTTAAAGTCTTCCATTATTTTTGTGTGGGAGTCTAAGTCTCCTTTTAGGTCTCTAAGAACTTGCTTTATGAATCTGGGTTATCCTATATTGGGTGCATATATGTTTAGGAGAGTTAGCTCTTCATGTTGCATTGATCCCTTTACCATTATGTAATGCCCTTCTTTGTCTTTTTTGATCTTGTTAGTTTAAACTCTGTTTTATCAGAGACTAGGATTGCAACCCCTGCTATTTTTTTGCTTTCCATTTGCTTGGTAAATCTTTCTCCATCCCTTTATTTGGAGCCTATGTGTGTCTTTGCACTTGAGATGGGTTTCCTGAATACAGCACACCAATGAGTCTTTACTCTTTATCCAATTTGCCAGTCTGTGTCTTTTAATTGGGGCATTTAGGCTGTTTACATAGAAAGGTAATATTGTTATGTGTGAATTTGATCCTGTCATTATAATGCTAGCTAGTTATTTTGCTCATTAGTTGATGCAGTTTCTTCATATTGTTGATGGTCTTTACAATTTGGCATGTTTTTGCAGTGGCTGACACTGCTTTTTTCCTTTCCATATTTAGTGCTTCCTTCAGGAGCTCTTGAAAGGCAGACCTGGTGGTGACAAAATCCCTCACCATTTGCTTGTCTGTAAAGGATTTTATTTCTCCTTCACTTATGAAACATGGTTGGCTGGATATGAAATTCTCGGTTGAAAATTCTTTTCTTTAAAAATGTTGAATATTGGCCCCCACTCTCTTCTGGCTTGCAGGGTTTCTGCAGAGAGATCCACTGTTAGTCTGATAGGCTTCCCTTTGTGGGTAACCCGACCTTTCTCTCTGTTGCCCTTAACACTTTTTTCCTTCATTTCAACCTTGGTGAATCTGATGATTATGTGTCTTGGGTCTGCTCTTCTTGAGGAGTATCTTTGTGGTATTCTCTGTATTTCCTGAATTTGAATGTTGGCCTGTCTTGCTAGGTTGGGGAAGTTCTCCTGAATAATATCCTGAAGTGTGTTTTCCAACTTGCTTATATTCTCCCCATTACTTTCAGGTACACCAATCAGACATAGGTTTGGTCTTTTCACATGGTCCCATATTTATTGGAGGCTTTGTTCACTCCCTTTTATTCTTTTTTTCTAATCTTGTCTTCACACTTCATTTCATTATGTTGATCTTCAATCTCTGATATCCTTTCTTCCACTTGATTGATTCAGCTATTGATACTTGTGAATGCTTCATGAAGTTCTCGTGCTGTGTATTCAGCTATATCAGGTCATTTGTGTTCTTCTCTAAACTGGTTATTCTAGTTAGCAGTTCCTCTAACCTTTTGTCAAGGTTCTTAGCTTCCTTGCATTGGGTTAGAACATGCTCCTTTAGCTCAGAAGAGTTTGTTGTTACCCACCTTCTGAAGCCTACTTCTGTCAATTCTTCAAACTCATTCTCCATCCAGTTTTGTTCCCTTGCTGGCGAGGAGTTGTGATTCTTTGGAGGAGAAGAGGCGTTCTGATTTTCAGAATTTTCAGCCTGTTTGAACTGGTTTGAACCTTTGGTCTTTGATGTTGGTGACCTTCGGTTGGGGTTTTTGTGTGGTCGTCCATTTTGTTGATGTTGATGCTATTGCATTCTGTTTGTTAGTTTTCCTTCTAACAGTCAGGGCCCTCTTCTACAGGCCTGCTGGATAATGCATACTTTTTTCCCTTAGAAATAAAAAATATGCAAGTCAGGGCGTGGTGACTCACACCTGTAATCTCGGCACTTTGGGAGGCTGAGGCGGGAGGATCACTTGAATTCAGGAGTTCAAGAGTAGCCTGGCCAAGAGGGTGAAACTCCGTCTCTACTAAAAATACAAAAATTAGCCAGGTGTGGTGGGACAGGCTTGTAATCCTAGCTACTTGAGAGAGGCTGAGACAGGAGAATCACTTGAATCTGGGAGGTGAAGGTTGCAGTGAGCTGATATCCTGCCAGTGCACTCCAGCATGGGCAACAGAACAAGACTCCGTCTCAAAACAAAACAAAACAAAACAAAACAAAAAACCCATAAGATGAATTAATTTAAATATTTCTAGGCTTATGAGCTTTCCAAGCAGGTCACCTTGATGTGCCAAGTTGATAAAAGTTATGTAATTAATTTCGGTTTCCTTTTCAGGTATAATATCTATCATTGCTTTGAAATATATAAACTTACATGATTTTTATTTCCTTTTTTTCCTTCCTTGTGTATGAAAATTGTGGATTTCTGGAAGGAAAGTTCTAGATATCATGCAGTTTTATCTATGGCATGATGTTTAAAACTTAATTGGAAATCTGTGTTGTAGAATGTGAAAAGTGCTATGATGTTTGGAACTTTAAGTTGTAGCCTTGGTCATTAAAGTGCTCAATAGCAATTCAGAAACTCGTCATGGTTGTGGAAAGGTGACATTGGTGACCACACTGAATACCAGGAATGAGAGGGTTTTCTGCACTCTGCACCACAAGTAAGAATTTTTATTATGTCTAGTTATTTACTTTAAAACTGTAATTTATTAGATGGCAGCAGTTGTCATTTTAACTTGGAGTTTACGTTATTTCCAAATGTGGATGACCTTTGAAGAGTAAATCTGACATGACTGTGGAATATATTGCTCTTCTGTTCCCAGTGTTGGATACCGTTTATATTAAGGTTGCCTAAATGCAAGAGCATTGATGCTAAAAAGGAAAGAGAGGTAAATTTTTAATACTAAAGTTTGCAGCCTACCAAAGATTGATGAAACACTAATCAATTATTTTGTATTAGGGATTGATAGGATGGGGTTTTCTAATATAATAAAGTAAAGCATTGTAGGTGACTAATTTTAGGTCACTGATTTTGGAGACTAATTTTAGTGTCTGTGTGTGCATAATCATTTTTCTCAGGTTGATCTGTCCACAGGTGGCAAGAACTTTTCTATGCACACGTGCAGATGAAAAAATGGACAAGGTGTAAGAACTGCTTCCTAGTGTCAGCTCATATAGCATGTGCACATTTCTCCAGAATGGCATTTTTCTGTTGATATTTTGTTTGTATCTGTGAACTTCTGATAAGAAAGGGATGATTTTCTTAATCTTCATACATGTGCCAAAACAGTCTCAATCTTACTGTATAGGATGTTAAATAATATGGTTATTATAATATTTCTTAATCTAGAAAAATATTCATTGACTTTATGAGAAGTGAAGAATTAAGTTTCTTAACTACTTGATTTCACCCATACGTGGAATACACTTTTTTCTCATCTTCCCAGTGTAATTTACAAATTTTTAAATTGTATGAACATTGTGCAAATTATTGTCTGTATGTAAAATTAAATCTGTATGTAAAATTAAATCTGTATGTAAAATGAAATAGCTGAGCATTGAGACATGGTATGATTATATCTTCTTTTTCTTACCATTGTTTTGTTTTTCCTTGGAGTTAAATTTTATTTTTCCAGCTTTCAGTAACTGTATCAAAAAGTCATACTCAAATTCTCTATACTAAAATATCTTCTCAAGATTTACATACACATTCATCAGTCCCTCAAATTCATCTACAAGTTTTTTTAATCCCTGGGGTTTAGAAGTGGTTAGAGTGTCCCCCATTTTTGGAGATGGGTGCTTTGCCCTTGTTGGTTCTCCTCACCTTTTTGATAATAGTGTTAGCAGCCCATTCATTAACATCTGTTGTACCACCTGAATTAGACTTTGTCTCTTTTTCTGCTGCTAATATCATATTTTTAAAAAGCTCATTAGTTATTCCTCTAATTTCTCAATTTTATTTTTTAAATATTTTATTGGAGTTTTAATTTTGCAGTGGTATTTCAATTTACAAAATAAATATTTTATTTAAATGTTCTTTAAAAATTTTCTTGTTATTTTTTCCTACTCTTTTCACTATTATCATAACTTTGGGAAGTTATATAAACTTTTGATGGGAAGCTAGGACAACTATGTAATGGAATAATAATGATAAACCCACCCAATAGAGTTCGGAGGAAGAAAATCGGGTAAGTGTCCAACATTTGTGTATTATTTTTATAAGGTTGCCATAATAAATGACTACTGAGGAGTTTAAAACAATAATTTATTATCTCACAATTCTGAAAATCTGAAATTTAATTTAAGAGTTTGACAGAGTTGGTTCTCTCTGGAGGCTCTGAGGGGAAATCCACCTTCTTCCTCTCTGCTAGCTTCTGTTGGCTGATGGCAACCCTTGGCTTTCATTGACTTGCGGCAGTATAAATCCAATCTCTTCCTCCCTCTGTCTTACCCTGGATGTCTCTGTCTCAAATCTTCCTCTTGTTTTTTCTATAATGATAACAGTCACTGGACTTAGGTTTCACCCTAAATCCAGAATGGTCTCTTTTGGAGGTTATCAAGTTAATTACATCTGCAAAGAACCTATTTTCAGAAGTCCATTTTCACCGGTATCAGGGGTTAGGACTTAGACATCTATTTTGGAGGGCCATTCTTCAACTCAATACAATCTGAAAAAATGCCTGGCTCATAGGAGCCACACAATTAAAAAACAAAAACAAACAAACAAACAAACAAACAAACAAAAACTGCGTTTCCGTGTCCATGAATTTACACACATCATCCTACCTTTTAGAATTGGAAACACAGTAATTCATCCTCACTAGTTTCAGATTCTAAATATTTCAGATCTCTTTTCTAATGTCAATTTTGTGTGATTTCTCCTTTTTCTGAGTTAGAATACATCTTACATATACATATTTTTATTTTTCATAAGTATCACTTACATAATAGTTGTAGGTTGATGGCAACTTTTTAACCCTGAAGAATTTGAGAGTAAGTTGTGACCATAAACAAGAGGTAGGGAATTTATTTCTTCATTTTTCTACTTTCTTATGTGAATATTACTTTTTCCTTAAAACCAAACTTAATATAACAGAAATAATAATTATTTTAATTTTTCTTCGGAAATCGATGAAATAGTATTTTTTCTGAGTTTTGAAATGAAAAATTCTGTAACTTTCAAGTTGACTCTTCAATCTTCTGCACTCATCAACTTCAAATCTTTTATTTTTTTGCCATTTTGTTTTTATTCATATTTTAATTTATTATAGAATTTTTCAAAAGCCATTTCTAAGTCTAATATCTTTGCTATTTTCTCTTCTCTCTCAAATATGAACTTAAATTATGTTCTTAATTTTTTAGATTATTTTATTTTTCTGATACATCATTTATCTGAAGTTACCATAATTATTGAGTTATTTCCTCTTCTGGTAAACATTTTAATGCCATTCAAAAGCTGGATACTTTTATATTCTACTGAGAATTAAAAATACTAAAATATGTTTCTTAGATATTCGAAAGTTCATTCTCTAAAGTTCACCTTCCTTTTGACTCTTTGTCTTATGTTGTCTCTCCCTTCTGCATATTTTTTTTCCTGAATGCCTATGTTATGTTCTTCTTATTAGCCCACTCCTCAGGCAAGATCTAGATTTATTAAATATTTTATTTGTTTGTATTTAATTTGACTCATGTGAAGCATAGTCTTAGAAGGTTATCCTGAAAATGCTATATTGAAAGAGTTAGGATAGTTCAGGGAATGATCTGAGGAAATAAGTTTCAAAGACATTAGACTAGAAAAGACAAGATTAGTAAAGATATCATAGCTCTTAGTTCTTTATATGTTTAAGTACTAATAAATGACATATATATATTAGAGGAATTTTCCGTAAGATACAAAACACTGTGACTTAAATAGAACATTTCCAATTTTATGAAACACCTGCCATATGAAGGGAAAAAAGCATGCATTCTCATGTACAGGGTCCTGAAGATTTGAAGGTTCATATTCTACCCATAAGGAAAACAACAGCTGGATGCGTGTCTGGAAGAGCTCCTCAGCTTGTCTCATTGCATCTCCAGTTTTCCAATTGCACCTTTTGCCATGCACATCTGGGCTGCACTTAGAAAGTGACCACACTCAGAGCAATAGAGATGGAAAGTCCTGTCCATTTTAGTCATTTTTTTTAAACCACCCTTTTCCAGCATCTTTTTCTTATGGCAAGCCTCTTGATTGAGTGGCCTGGCGTTTGTCTTATTCAGCTATATTTGTGACAGGCTCTGGTAAGACTTGGCAGAAGCTGGGCTGGGATGGAAGGGGAGGATTTTGAATATTGTACATGTAGTATATGAAAGACAAAGAAATTTTAATTCAGAAGTAGGCAACTTTTCATTTATATTGTGAATGGTAAATTATTTATATAAACAACATATCACAAATGGGGTGATTTTTCTTACTCAAACCATGGAAAAAGAAGAACTTTCATTGTCCTTCTCCTCAGAAATACATAATAACACACATAGCAAGAATTTCAAAAATAATACCCTCTGAAATGTATCCTCCGAGTTGTGAGAGTAAAGGCATTTGAGTTCCTGCTGAGGTGTCTGCAGAACTGGGACATTATCAATGACTCAAACACCTGGAAATGGCATTACCTAAAAACCAAGACTAATGGTCCTAAGAGGAACTCCTAAGGTTTCTGGAAGGCATGAATACTAACTTTCCATCTAATGAAATCCAGCATTTCAAAATAACCCAGTTAATGCTGGATTGAGAAAAAATAGCTTTTAAAGATTATACTGGAGTAATATGCATATTCAAGTGGCTAGAAACTTCCTATGTGTTCAACAAGTATCACTCTGACAGAATGAATCCTAGAAACTAAGAAACATATTAAGAATTCCTGAGGCAAAAAAAAAACCCAAAATAAATAAAACCAAAAACACCCATCAGCACGTCTCCGAGAAGCTCTTAAGTACTTGTTTCCCACAACCCTATAACGTATTCTAAGTAACTAGGAGCTGACCAATGTTCTGAGGCTCCCAGAGAAGTGGTAGTTGAAATGTATTCAAGATTTCTATGACAAACAGGAGTTTGAGGAAAACCTGTTCTCAACTCAGTGAAGACCCCCCAATTTAGTTCAGAACTCCAAGAACTCTGTTGTGCCCAAGAAGCACCAATCCAAAACATCCCCTTATCCCAATAAAGCCTCAGAAAATGTGCAATTGAGATCTCGACCAGGAAACTATGACTCTTCCACAAAGATACAATTCCATGGAGAGCCCAAGAAGCCCCTCATGAATGGATTCCAAAAGTATCATCAAGATTCGTGATTGAATAGGAAGCTGCAACAGGTGCCACTGAGTAAGACCATGATAGAGATTGGCAGATACCATCAGTATACTCTGAAGAGCCTTAAGGAACATAAGAGCCATGCTGAGGAGTTGCTGAAATACTGCAAGGTAGACCTGAATCTCTGGCTCAATTGTCTGTCTCAAAAAAATTATGCTGCATAGACAGTCAACTTCTAATTAGCACAAGAACATGAGCATCACAGGAGGCCCAAACACCAGGTTTGATAGAAATATCTGCCATCCCATCAGAATGGAGTCTGAAAGAAGAATTTGAAGAGGAGCAGAGGCTGCTGGGTCCAGGAACAAATTCATTAGAAACCATTTGGGTCGAGTATAATTCCTCACAGGGATTAGGAAAACAAGAAGGAAGATGGAAAGAGGATGAAAGTAGTAACTACTCTGACTCTAGCAGTGGAAGTGAAGATGAAGATGGCTAGTCTGAGGGCAGCAGCTCTAGCTCAGCTTCCTTAGGGTACTCCTGACTCAGGCTCAACCTGAGCCTGGTTAATACCCTAAAAGGTTGGACAGTCCTTCCAAGCCAAAAGTCCATCCATGTTATCTATGTCAAAGGGAGGGGACCCTCCTCCTGCTCCTTTTTACTTCCTTGCTTTTTCCCTTCCCTCCTTTCTCCCCCTCCTCCTCTGTACAAAGCGGGACGGGTTATAAACAAGGAACTTGATGCAGTGCACTACTCTCTATATTAGGTCCATAAACCCAGGAAGTGGAGACCAACCATAGAGAACAAATATTCGTATTAGCCAGTATTGCCTCCCCACCCATATACACAACTAGCCAGAGAGAGGGAGTTCATGGAATTGAGGTTTTTTGAATAAACAATGAGATGATTGGGCTATGGGGTATTAGACTGAGTATTCCAGAAGTAACAAGTTTTTCTTTCCTTATTTTCTGCCAGAAAGAGGTGGTAGGGGGACACTGAGTCTGTAATCTCCACCTTCTTTGTGAAGTGTCCCTCAGGACTCCTGTGCTGAATGTAGAGTGAAGAGTAGCTGGTGGGAGTTAGGGCAGGTGCCTTAAGAATGTTGCCAGACTCCTGCCGTCACTCTCCCCACTCCCTGAAGTAAGGACTTGGCCATTCCCATGCTTGAGTGTGGGCAGAGTGATGTAGGGGGCAATATTTTTACATGTATATCTGATTCAGCTCCCAAAGAGACTTCTTACTGATTTCAAAAACTTGAAATGAAACATGGAAATTTATCTATTTCACTTGAATAAACTTCTCCATAGAATCAATGTTTTGTGACTGGGCAGGGCACTGCTGCTCCAAGTGGTGTCTGTTGTATTTATTCTCCTGGGTGGAAGCTCCAGATTCTTCCTGCTGCCTCAGGTGCAAGTCCACCTCACCTTTATCATTCAGGAGATACAGAAATATACATGGATACCTAGAAAGATACAGGAGTAGATATGCACACTATACTGTTCTCCTGGTCCACCTGTGAATTCACCAGTACCACATAGCTTTAATTATTTTGGTTTACTGCTATCTTTTAAAGTCAGTTGAAGGCTACTGCATTCTCATACTTTCCTCTGTTTTCATGTTCTCATTAATGTTTGCATCATAGAAGAAGTGGCATCCATTTTATATCCATTGATTTTAGTGTTTTTGTTCCTAGATTTCTTAATAAATTATAAGTGATTTTCTAGGTAAACTGTACCAGAAAATAATGGTAATATTTATATTTTTAATACTTCAAATCCCTTTTTATTTATGTGTTCTTTTAGAAAATACAGAGCAATATTAAATAATAGCAGTTATATGTTTTTGTATTGCTTCTAATTTTTAAGCTAATGGTTACACCACTTACAACTGTAACAATTATGCTAATATTTGAAATAATAACATATTAATAAAATGCCAATTTGGATTAATCAGTTTTATTCCATAATGTGTATTCATTTTTGTCAAATTTCTCTTATTATGTATCAATGTAAATTTTCCTTAAGGTATTTGTCAAAATTCTCCAGAGAAACAGCAGCAATAGGGCACTGTTTGTGTGTGTGTGTGTGTGTGTGTGTGTGAATGAGCATGTGTGTGTGTGAGCATGTGTATGTGTGAGAGAGAATGTGATTTTATAATGAGAAATTGGCTCTAAAATCCTATCATCTCTAAACAAGAAGCTCTGGAAAAAGCTAATGGTGTAATTTAGTCTGAATCTGAAGGCCTGAAATCCAGGGCAGCTAATAATGTAAATCCTAGTGCAATGGCAAGAGATGGTATGACACGTCTTAGCTTACCAGTAAGGCAGGGAAAAATAAAAAGGTTGAATTCCTCTTTCCTCTGCCTTTTGCTCTATTGGATTCTTTCATGGGAGAACGGGAGACAAATGAATACAGATAGAAGAAAGTTCTCTTGGCAGCAAATTATTTCATGCGCTCAGTAATGGTACTTAATACACAAAAAGTAAGGAAACTGGACAATTTGCCACATATTTTGGAGGTAAAAGCAAGATAATTTCCTGAAATGGAAAGTAAAAGTACAAGAGAAATCCAGATGATTCCTAGTTATTTTGGCATTTAGAAAAAGGTAAGCAGGTTTTGTCAGGGAAGTTGGGAGTTCTAATTTTTGAAATGCCCATTACCTATCCCAGTGCATGTAAGAATCTGGAGCCCAAATATTAGTTTACTACTCCATGGCCGGGTGCGGTGGCTCACGCCTGTAATCCTGGCACTTTGGGAGGCCGAGGTGGGCAGATCACGAGGTCAGGAGATCGAGACCATCTTGGCTAATGTGGTGAAATCCCGTCTCTACCAAAAACACAAAAAATTAGCCGGGCTTGGTGGCGGGCGCCTGTAGTCCCAACTACTCAGGAGGCTGAGGCAGGAGAATGGCGTGAACCCGGGAGGCAGAGCTTGCAGTGAGCGGAGCTTGTGCCACTGCACTCCAGCCTGGGCGACAGAGCGAGACTCTGTCTCAAAACAAAACAAAACAAAACAAAATAGTTTACTACTCCATAATATGTATTACATTTGTTTGGTTCTGTTAAAAAACCAAAGTGACAATCATTAATTTAAAGATCCTAATTGGCTTTATCTGTGATTCCAGAAGTTGGCAACACTGTATTTCATAAAATAGAGTAAGTGTGCACAACATGTACCCTAAAACTTAAAGTATAATAAAAAAAAAAAGAAAAAAAATAGAGTAAGTGTTCTTATAAGCTGAGAAGAGCTTGGTTTTATATAGAGAGCTGAAGAAAGCAAAAACAATGAACAGAAAACTGGCTGATCACCTCAAAGTTATGTTCCTTGTAAGGCAGGGACAGGGAGAAAGAGTACAGAAAAATAACTGATTGGTTAATATCAGAATAGTTCAGGTTATTTTTTGGGGTAAACATTAAAACAGAGAGAACCTCAGTATCATGCCGACTGAAACTACCCTATTTGGGAATTTACTTGTCATAATCTCCATCTTCTGATTTCTATTAATAGGACAGTCAGAAATCAACCCAACAACGAAGACTTAGTTTTGGTTTGATGATGTAGAACTTCAGTATGGGAAACTTCATTTTGGTTTTTAGTCTGCTCTGTTGGGGCCTAGCACAGGAGCTTAGTCCAAAACAAGGGCCCCTATAATTTTTACTGAACAGTTTAGAATCTGGAACAATGCCTTGCACTCACATTTAGTGAGTAAATATTGAATAGATGAATACATCAGTGAAGCATAACTTTGGGTAACATTATCAGGTATTAAAGCATCACACCATATGACACTAATTTTGAGCACAATCAAGGAGGGAAAGGTAGCAAAACTGAGCACTTGGACAGTCTAATAGTTGGATATGAAACAAAGAAGAAGGAGACTTCCAAAAAGTCTGCTAAAGGGTGTTCTCTGAGGTAGGCTGGAAGTCAGATGAATATAAATTTTGTCTGAGAATCTAATAAAAATGAGTGTTTTCAGAATATGAAGTTATAAGAATAAAATGAAATCAAGAAGAAATAAGTAACCAACAGTATTACTGAAAAGAGAGTGATTAAAAGGAGGTTAGAGATGGGGTATTGTACGTAACAACGTTGAAGTGGATGGTGACTTAAACAATCAAATGGAGTAAACATGATGGAAGGCTGTAGAGTTGGTTGTAGAAGGAAAGGTAAGAAAAGAAAATGTAAGGGTCAATTTAGAAATATTTTATCAAGGGGTCTATTTCATGAAATGTTTTCAGTAAAAGTGAATTTTTAACGGCTGCTCGTTTTAAATAATATAATCCACAGACATTTATAAGAGTCTATTTAAAGTTCCAGGCACTGATTCAGACATACATAAATTGATCACTATCTGTGTGATGGAATCATTCGTACCCCAAACCTCAGCATCACGCAATATACCCATGTAAAGAACCTGCACATTTACTCCCTGAATCTGAAATAAAAGTTGAAATTATAAAAAATAAAAGTTAAAAAAGAACAAATCATAGATACATAAAATCATGATGAATCTCAAAAACATATTAAATGACACAAAGGATTATATATTGAATGATTACATGTGTAATATTTATTAAAAGTCAAAACGCTATAGACAGGTCAGGTGGGGTGCCTCACACCTGTAATCCCAGCAGTTTGGGAGGCCAAGGCAAGAGGACCACTTAAGCCCAAGAGTGTGAGACCAGCTTGGGAAACAGAGTGAGACCCTGTCTCTACAAGAAATTAAAAACTAGCTGGGTGTGGTGGTGTTTGCTTGAAGTACAAACTATGCAGAAAGATGAGGAGGGAAAACTGCTTGAGCCCAGGAGGTTGAGGCTACAGTGAGCTGTGATAGTGCCACTGCACGCCAGCATGGGCAACAAAGAAAGACTCTTCTTTACAAAGCAACGACAAAAATAGCAACAACAAAAACAAAAATCTTACAGACAAGAAACAGAGCAGCGGTTCCTTGAAGACAGGGATGTGAGTAGAGATTGACTACAAAAGGGGAGAAGAGTGCCACAATAAACATATGTGTGCACCATGGAATACTATGCAGCCATAAAAAAGGATGAGTTCATGTCCTTTGTAGGGACATGGATGAAGCTGGAAACCATCATTCTGAGCAAACTATTGCAAGGACAGAAAACCAAACACCGCATGTTCTCACTCATAGGTGGGAAGTGAACAATGAGAACATTTGGTCACAGGGTGGGGAGCATCACACACTAGGGCCTGTCCTGGGGTGGGGGAAGTGGGGAGGGATAGCATTAGGAGATATACCTAATGTAAATGACGAGTTAACGGGTGCAGCACACCAACATGGCACATGTATACATATGTAACAAACCTGCACGTTGTGCACATGCACCCTAGAACTTAAGTATAAAAAAAAGCAGGGGGAGAAGAGATGTTTTTGAAAGAATTAAAGTGTTCTAAAAGTGGATATGGTGATCATGCATAAAATGAATTTAACAGCAATTTATTAACGTCTTTAAACTCTATGCATTAAGTAAATTTTATGGTATGTAAATTATACCTCAGTTAAGCTGATGAAATAATTGAGAGTCTCCGCAAGCTTTTGTTGATGTGGGTTTTTTAATGTCAAGATATGCTGTATTAGAAATTAAAGCTGAAAAATAATTAAATATCTATTTATTAATAATTTAAAATAATTATAAAACCATAATTGGTAATGTAATATTTCTATAAAAAATAAGTATACTTTGCAAAACCATAAAAATAAATAAAAGAGTGGCTTTGATTACATATTTACAAATCCCTTTAATGTCTGGCTTAATAGCAGTCATCTGGATTCTCACATCAGCTTCTCTATTCAATCTTTTGTGATATTTCATGTCATGTAGCCCCTGGGAAAATCTCCTGTATACTCATGGGATAATAAAATTTCAAAGGGCAATTAATGTCTAAATAGTATTATTATTATAAAAATAGTTTTGACTTTATGAACCCTAAAAATATTCACAGCCACACATTGTGAACCTCTGTAGTAAGGGCCCATTTCCTGATCACCTACTGGTTGTAAGGTTGGAGTAAGGAAAGAAACTGTCTAAAACTAGGGCTGCCTGGGACCCTGGACATTGGGTCTATAACTTGTTCCTTGAGCTCCTAGACTCTGAAAAGCAAGAGTCCTGCACAGTAGCCTTCCCACTGTGCTGTAGTTGTATGGGCAAAAGGGGATGCATTTCCTACCATTCTTTTCACCCACCACAAACCACAAGAAGCTACAGTGGCACGTTTACATCCTGGACTTCTATTTTTGTGCTTTCCAAATAGATTTTTTAAAATTGTCCATCCTTTTACAACCTAAATATATCATCTTTTATGAACATTGGGCTAAATCAGAGATTCTCAAAGTATGGTTCAGGGACAAGCAGCAACCTCTTATAAGTTGCCTAACACTCAAACTCTCTGGCCCCACCCCAGACCTACTGAATGAAGAATAGCCATGGGTAATCCCCAGCAATCTGTGGCCTCAGAAGCTTTTCAGGTGATACTGATGCACCAGCTAGGCTAACTCATTAGCCTGGCTGTTAATCTGAGAAGGATCCCTTCTCAGAGAGCAAACAAAGCACAGCTGGTAATGAAGACTTTAGCCCTCTCCCATCTCCTCCTCTTCCTGGATCTGGACAGTGCAGGCAGCTACAAAGCATCAGTTCTGTGTGGTGGGGCAGGCAGGATAAGACAAAGGAGGTTCCTTGAGGAGAAGCACCAACTGTAAGGTGAGAAAAGTGAGCTTCATGAACTAGGCTACCTGACTTCTGGTTACTGTTTGATTTTCTTTCTCCCTAGGTTTCACTGAGCCTTTAATAAAGCCTTTAACCAAAGGTCCAGTTGCATCTCTTTCCTATGTTTCAGAATAAATTGAAGCTGAGTTCAACAAGCATATTAATGTGGAAAAGCCCCATTTGTGGTCACCTTGATGGTGGCAGTGGTTATCCAGAAATCTTTTAAAGGAGTAGAACTGGAATGAGAACCACTCTCTGCACCTGGAGACCCCCCTCCTGAGTGCCTTAAAAGGTTCTGGACTTTTTATGTTAAAAAGTTTTGTTATTGTTAATTAAAAAGCCTATGGTTATTATACAGATACCTGTCTACTTTTATTCTCCCAATTCAACTGTGCACATATATTTTTGCTACTTGTAAAAACTTTCAAAATGAAAAATAACATAAAAATAAATTACATTAAATTATTTTAATCCATGATACATAACTAGTTTTTGTCACTATTATGTTAATATTCATTAACATAGTTGGTATAAATTATTTTAAATGTTGTGTTTCAGTGGGAGAAACATTAAGAAAATTAAACAAAATTTCATCAGATTCACTGGAAAGGGTTCTTTTGTGTTTATTGAGAAAGGCAGAGACTGGAAGAAAGAGATCTGGTGTGAAATCACTTTCAGTTTTAATATATTGCTTGGGGAAAATGCATGGTGAGCAAAGCTTCTAGGAATTAAAAGATGTTTTAAAGTGTATTTTTTCTTCTTCAACATTTAAGTTAAGAAGTACATGTGCAGGTTGTGCAGGTTTGTTACATAGGTAAACGTGTGCCATGGTGGTTTGCTGCACAGATCATCCCATCACCAAGGCATTAAGCCCAGCATTTATTAGCTATTCTTCCTGATGCTTTCCCTCCTTTCACCCCCTACCCTTGACAGACCCCAGTGTGTGTTGTCCCCCACCATGTATTCATGTGTTTTCATCACTCAGCTTCCACTTATAAGTGAGAACATGTGGTGTTTGGTTTTCTGTATCCTACAGTTTGCTGAGGATAATGGCTTTCAACTCCACCCATGTCCCTGTGAAGGACATTGTCTCGTTCCTTTTCATGGCTGTGTAGTATTCCATGGTGTATATGTACCACATTTTCTTGACCTGGTCTATCATTGACGGATATTTTGGTTGATTTCATGTGTTTGCTGCCATTTTTCTCTGCCAGCCAGTACCACAAGAAGGGAAAATTTCTCTTGATTCTTCCTGGTTTTCCCTGTGAGAGCCTCTTGGCATTTCTGTTGGAAAGGTCTGCCCTTTGGGTGAGGATTCTTCTATGTCTGTGATCCTAAGGGTCTTTGCACGCTCACTCTAGCCCAGCTTTGATTTTTAGCAGTAAATTAAAACCATTTGGTTTATTTTCTGTTTTTGTGGACTTTGGTAGAATCTGCCCCAGATAAACATATGCATGGGTCCTGTTTTTCTCAGTGCTGTACCTGTCTCTATCCAGAACTGATTGAGTTGTCTTGTTACCTCTGTTCTCTAACGGTTTACAAAACAAACAAACAAACTAAACCTAATTAATCTTTAGTTTCTCTCGCACTTTTTTTCTTGCAGGGAGGCGGCAATAGTATTTTCATCCTTCTCCATTTCTGAGCTGCAACCATAAGACTCTATTAGGTTTTATGAAATCCCTGAATGTCCTAATAATGTCCTAATGGCTGTTACTTTTTTCAAACCAGGTACAAATCAACGATACTATAATTACATCAGAGTTAGATTTTTTATTTCTTTTAGTTATCTTTGCTATATAGCTGTTTCCAGACATTTTCTCCTTAGAAATTAAAATTATTTTTAGTAGGCCAGCCTTATTTTTTGCATAGTGTTTTTCAAATGCATTTATCTAATTTCCTCCCATGGTTACATGCAGGTAAAATGTTTTTGGCAAAAATACTACAGAGGTGTTTTGTGTCCTTAGTCATCTACCTCTGTGTACATTAAATTATATACTTTCACTTATCTATTATGCCTCAATAACACTGTGGATAGAGCTAACATGTGGGGTAGAACTTTGATGATATGTAAATAGGCTCTTTCACAAAATCTATGACTTAGTTATTTTATTATCCATTAATGATTCTTGCCTGATTCAGTTATTTTTATGGCATCTGTAAAATGAGGATTGTCCACCATTCCTTCTATTGCATTAGTTGGCCTCTCCAGAATTATGTAGTTAGTGTTCTTTTGTATTATTAAGGATGCAGGTTCTTTCCACTTTTCTGTTTTCCTTAGAGTATTGGCTTTTGTCTTAGATTAGTTCACTATGAGTCCACAAAATGGTTACACAAGCAAATATTGCATCCAAATAATGTCCAGAGGCAGAAAAAGCAATTGTTTCTTCTATGTGTCTCTTCTGTAGCAAGAACACCTTTTACAGAATTCTTCTACGAGTCTACTTTCTTGTTCTCTTGGCCAGAATTGGAGTACATGTCTTATGATGACCAATCAAAGAGAGAGGAAAAAAGGGGGAAAATCTTGATAGCTTTGGACAAAATAATGATCCACTGCCTGCGGCTACAGATGAGCCCAGGACGTGTGATTTTTATGTTTTTGTAGAAGAGATAACAGATATGAAAAATATTGGATTTCTATTAGGGAACTGGAAAATAGTGCTATAGGCCAAGGTTGTCAAGAAAGAGGGCATGTGATCAATCTGTTGCACTGTTTGTGTCTCTCCATCCTATTTTAGTCTTTCAGAAAACATGGCCTGTCATGCTACAGTGCATACACAAATTAGTAAAAAAGGTCTTAAGCTCCTTTCATATGCCTTGGGGGAAAGAATGACACTTTCCTTTTATTTTCTCAGAAACATGGCTTCTGCTATCACACAGTGTTCTACCAGTGAGCTCACCTGCTCGATCTGCACAGTCTATTTGACAGACCCTGTCACCATTTGCTGTGGGCACAGATTTTGTAGTCCCTGTCTCTGCCTCTTGTGGGAAGATACACTAACTCCTAATTGCTGCCCTGGGCGGAGGGAAATATCACAGCAAATGTACTTCAAACGCATTACTTTTGCTGAGAAACAAGTTATTCCTACAAGAGAATCAGTCTCCTGCCAGTTATCAAGCTCTGCCATGCTGATCTGTAGGAGACACCAGGAAATCAAGAACCTCATCTGTGAAACTGATAGGAGCCTGCTGTGTTTTCTCTGCTCTCAATCCCCAAGGCATGCTACTCACAAACACTATATGACAAAGGAGGCTGATGAATACTATAGGGTAAGTAAATGCTACTGATTGGACTTTGAAATGTGAAGAACCCTGAATCCTACAGGTAATAAGGAAAGATATACTTATCATCATCATTATTAATAATTTTATGCAATAAACAAACAGAATTGCTTATGACCATAAATTAGACACTGTTCTAGACACTAAGATAAAGCACTGAAGAAACCAAACATCCCTGCTCACCTGAAATTTAAATTCTCTTGGGTTGAGGGAGAATAATGATGATAAAGTTGATGAACATTAGGGTTATGGTATTTCAGTGTAAGCAGCTCTATATTAATCACTAGTTTCCATGATAGTCATTGGCTAACACAGTCATGATTGCAGTGAATCTATTATAGAAAATTCTAATAAATACTGGTCAGTATGCTCCAATAGTACTGTAGATAAGTTGAGGGCTAGCATTTTAAAATTAAATATAAAATAAGAGTTACTTCTGAAAATTGGCAAGGTTGTATCAGTTTCAGTGCCAGACTTCTAAGATAATGGGTCTTGTTTTCTAAATTTGGGAATTCTACCTTTGGTTTCATTGACCTCTCAGACTTGATAATCAGTGCCCTTAAGAAAAGCCCCTGCATGTCTGCATTCTGCACTCTACTTGTCCCATGTCTGTACCTCTTTTGGAAGTATCTGAAATATACTATATTTTCTTTTCTAGTGCTCAAATTTATAGTTTTGTTTTTCAGAAGAAACTCCTGATTCAAATGAAGTCCATCTGGAAAAAAAAACAGAAAAATCAAAGAAATCTAAACAGAGAGACCAACATAATCGGAACATGGGATGTAAGCAGTAAGCTCATTTCTCTCAGAACCAGTTTGGAATAGAAAATGTGACTTGTGGGAGAAGAACTTGAGTTAACCATATGTCCCCTGAATAGGATGATCAGAAAAAGGACCTACATGTGTTTCTCTACAATGTAACTTAATCTTTAGTGTGAGATTTCATGTTGAATCCAATATATAACTAAAAATATCCTGATTTTTGTGAATAAAGCAGTATCTACCAATAATACATCAGCAGTGACAAGAAATGTGCTAAAAATGGCATGCAAGATCACTAGAATGAAGGTAAAAATGTGGTTCTACAGCAGCTTAACAGACATGAAATGCTAAAAAAAATAGCTTCTAGGTGAAAATCAATCTGATGCTAATGTATTAGTAAAATTTAGAAATTTACCGATGATAATGTTGGAAGATTTTAGGAATAAGAAAGCTGAAAGTTAGAAAAGCAGTAGAATTATTTGGACATGTGAGTAACTCCTCTTGATTAATTCATGAAAAAGAGTCAGGCAGTGATGAGAGATATGGCTATAAATGTACTTATGGCCAGGTCTAGAATGTGAATGCTTAGGTAAGAAATTAGGATTATATAATCCATTCACAAATATGAATTAAGTACCTAAAACTGAATAAGTAAATTAAACAACATTTTGATTCTCAAAGATCTCAAGCACTTCTGAAGGGGACATATAAACAGGGACCAGTAGAGAATAATAATAATTGATACATGATACTGTGAGAATGCCAAAGGGGAACAAAAAAAATCATGTTGATCATTTCAGATGGATTTTCTGAGGAGTCCTGCATTCTCGTGAGGTCCTATCATGTGTTGCTCACTGCTGTAGCCCAACAAAATGATACAGAAGTGGACAAAAGAAGAAATAGATCACTTACCCTAGGAGTCTATAATCTAGTGGGGGAATTCAATCTACAAATTAAAATGTAAACTTTATAATAAATAATGTTCGTGAAGTGCTTCAGGGAAAAATAAAGCAGAGAATGGATACAAAGAATCCAGGTTTGTAGAATCTATGCTGGCCAAGAAGAACCCATTTTCAGGGATAAGAAGGTGCAGAAGAAATGAATCAGTGGCTTTGTAAGAATGTATTTTTCTGTGGCAGGAAAAACAAGGTATGGTTAAAAGGAATAAGTAGAAAATGGTGTCAAATGCAGAAGGAAGGTAAAGAATTCTAGGACTAAAGCATAATATTTGGATTTAGAAAAAAGAAGTTCTTGGTAAGTTGTAATGTTTGGTTCAGGAAAGAGTAGGGAATAAAGGTAAAAGGGTCTTTAATCACACACATGAGCACAGCAAGTTTGATCACATTTGATTAATAAATTTACCTTTGAAAAGGATAGAAATGTTTTAGCAAGAGAAGCTAGATGAGGTAATTGGGACAAGAATATTTTAATTTTTTTTCCAAAGTAATTTGCAAAATTTGCACGTATTTAAAGGTGATGTGGAAAGAAGGGAAAAACTGTGTGAAAAAGTAATTGAGGTCAGGCGCGGTGGCTCATGCCTGTAATCCCAGGACTTTGGGAGGCCGAGGTGGGCGGATCATGAGGTCAAGAGATTGAGACCATCCTGGCCAACATGGTGAAACCCTGTCTCTACTAAAAACACAAAAATTAGCTGGGCATGGTGGCATGCGCCTGTAGTCCCAGCTACTCGGGAGGCAGGCTGAGGCAGGAGAATCACTTGAACCCGGGAGGCAGAGGTTGCAGTGAGCTGAGATCATGCCACTGCACTCCAGCCTGGGTGACAGAGGGAGACTCCGTCTCAAAAAAAAAAAAAAGTAATTGAGTAGCCTGGCATGGCGACATGTGTCTGAAGTCGCAGCTACTCAAGAGGCTGAGGTGGGAGGATCTCCTGAGCCCAGGAATTCAAGGCTGCAGTGAGCGATGATTGCACCACCATACTCCAGCCTGGGTGACAAACTGAGACCTTGTCTCAATAATAATAACAATAATATAATTGAGTGAAAGAGAGGTAGGGGAAATAAAGACACAGTGACAGAAATACAGGGACAGAGAAAATCAAAGACAAGCCAGGGAAAGAATGAGACAGAGAAATGGAGCCAGAAAGAGAGAGTAGGCAAACAATAGGGACAGAGACAGGAAGACAGAGGCAGGCAGAAGGAAAGAATGAACATTGTAAGAAAATAACCTAGACAAGGGGTGGATAGCGATGTGTAGTCTTGGGTAATAGGCAAGCATAGCCAAACACTGGTAAAAACACCGAGTGTTTTGGAAATGGAGGTACTTTAGAAAGATGCAGCAATATCTTATGTTCTCTATTTTCCTGAGGAAGTAAATTGTTATGAGTAGGAGTATTGAGAAAAATGGAATAAAATTTAGGTATAATGATGAAGAGGTTAGAACATTATATAAGACAACATAAATTTGATCTTAATTTATCTTTATTATCTTTATTTTTAAAAAGTAAATATGGAGGTTTGAGGGAAAGTAGGTAGAGTGATGCAGGGAAATGGAAGGAAGGAAGGGAAGGAGGAAGAAAGGAAGATTTATACTGTATTTGAAGTGGAAAGGCATTAAACTATATTTAGTAGAATAGCACAAAACATGAAACAAAGCAGAATAGCTGATAAGGAAAGAATAAAACCACTTAGACACATGATTTAATTAATCAAATATCACTACAGGTTTTTATAAATTTGCAGAGCATGATGATTAGCGCTGAATATCCTAAGGTGTGTCAATACCTCCGTGAAGAAGAGAAAAAGCACTTAGAGGGCCTGGCAAGAGAAGGCAGGATAGTTTTTCAGCAACTCAAGAGAAGTCAAACCAAAATGGCTAAGATGGGTGTACTCCTGAGAGAAATGTATGAGAAACTGAAGGAAATGAGCTGTAAAGCAGATGTGAACCTGCCTCAGGTAAAAACTGAAGGAGGTCAGGGTGCTGAACACCACCCTGCTTGGGAATCGTATCTGCTAGAGTCTATATCCTTTTTGATCTATTTTACTTTTCCGGTTCCAAATATTCAGATTCTGCCTCTCCTGACCTTATGGTGGCAGGTTTCACTCCTCTGTAGACCCAGTCTCACTCTTTCTTGTCCCATAGAGGAGAAGGAAAACTATTTGGAAAGGTTCTAGTAACAAATTCAGGAAAATTCTCTTCTAAAATTATCTTACTACACCCACTGATTCTTAGTAGTTGCAACAGAGCAGCTCGTGAATACATGATTCAGTTTTGTATAAGGAGGTGTCAATATGTGAAAGTGTGAGATTTATGAAATTTATTTACTCTTTTAGTTTTAAAGTCCTAAATTTGGGCCCCACACATCCTTATAAGAACTTTGTGGGGACCTCTGTCAATCTTGTTGCAGATGTTTGTACAGCAGAATGTCTTCCCTTCCTCTTCCCATTTGTTCAACCTCAGTCCATCTGACTATGTTTCATCAAGAGTGTAATTTTATCAACTATATGTAGATATCAGACTGGGTTTCATATTTATAAAGAAAAAGAAAATGAAAAATGCCTTTATCCAAAGAAGGAAAGTGGAAGACATTAAGTTTTCCAATTCAGTGCATATCCTCAGACTGCATGTCTAGGATATATTGAGAGAACCATGTTGTGCTGCAAACTAAGCAATCCTCTCTCTCTTTATAGGATTTGGGAGACATAACGAAAAGGTAAGTTTGCCCCTCTATCCAAGTCCTGGTAATTGTGACAATAATAAGGCTGTTTCTGCTGGGATCGACCCACACTTTTAGTGAGGAATTTCTGTCTGTATTTATTCCTTTCTTTTCAAAGGTCATCCAGGCTTTGTATATTGACTACTTCAGATGAAAGTGAAGGATGGGCAGTTTTAATTGCAAGGCCTAATGTAGAAAGAAGTTTCAATAAGACAACTATTTTTCCTGCCTCTAATTTTCTACATCCTAATTATTTGAAGGTTATTCCAGGTTGTCAATGGGAAAGGCAAATAATCTCAGAGAGGCAGCTGATGGAGAGATGGTGAAAATAGGAGAAAGGGAACATCACCAAGAAGGAATGTAGTATAGAGCTGAGGCTCCATATATAGCAGGTGGCATGTTCCAAAAATTTGACAGCTATCAGATTTCAGAAATTAAATTAGTATTTCTGCATGGCTCACCTAGGGAAGCTGCAAAGGTGAGAACTGATATAATTATGACTGAGATAACATACTTTACTGGCATAGAGGTGTTAAAAGCAGCAGAGCACATCATAAAATACAGTTACAATTGCAATATGTCTTAGTTCTTGAGTTCAAGTCACACTCTTCAACCTAATTGTGAGGATTCTGATCAAGCATCTTATTAGTGGATTGCTAATGATTCCTTTGGGACTGGTAATAAAAAGTAGGTATTTTTCTGTGCAGGAATGGGTTTCTGAGGCTGGCCATGCCTCAGCCTGTGAACCCACAGCTCAGTACATGGACCATCACTGGGATGTCAGAAAGGCTTAACTTCTTCAGAGGTAAGAGTGTGAACTGCACTAATGTTTCCAACATAAGTATTTTTATATGGGTGACCTATATTCACTTTAGTCTATATTCATTTCTCTGTCTCTATTATTATTTTCAGTGAACAAGCAGGTAAATATGGAAACCTTTATAACCAATTTTAAAACTGTTAATAAACATTCAGGAAAAGCTAACTGAAGTCTAGAATAAATAAACAAATAAGAAATACAGTGCGTAACATGATTATTTTAAGTGATTTAAAAAAACACTCAAAAAAAGACCCGGAGGAATGCTATAAATAAAGCATTCATTTTTCAGTGTAGCATATAAAACTGCATATTCATTCAAAGCATTTCAACTCTGGTTATATTTACATGATCCAATTCTTAGAAATATCTTAATGTTGTTATTCGAATGTTTACCTAAAGATTGAAGTTTTAAGGAATACATTTGAAAAACCACAGGATTCTCAAAAGCAGAAAAACAAGTTTGTAAACAATAGGTACAACAACAAAGTAGTCTGAAAGAAAATCCCTTCACTGTGTAGAGGGCTATACAGACAAATGGAAATGGAGGGTGAGTCTGGCATATAGAAGAGAGGCAGCCATGGGATGAGATGAAGAGAATTCTGATTTAATGGTGTCCAAACCAGAAATTCTGGGAGAGAAACCGCCTTTTTAAAAAGGCACATATAGATTTTCAGTTTATTTCACTTTTGCTTGCTTAAGTTGTGAAGCCCTCATTACTTCTTGGCCTTTTGGCTAAGATCAAGTGTGAAGCCCTCCTATCTTAGGCAAAGTGGTATTGTTTAGGACTAATAATGGTAACAATGTCAGAGCTTGAGTATAATTAATAATATTTTTATTATTTTTAGTATGTTTATTTTATTTTGTGAAAATTGGTTAATAAGGAGGCTTAAATAAAGGGCCATTTTGATGTTTTCTTGGCATCTTATGAATAAGCTGGCAAATTTTTAGTAGTCTAGTAAAAATTAAATCAGAGCTTGACATCCTACATCTTTATGTTTTCTCTAAATTTTCTTTCATCTTAGTTGCTTGATTAAAGATTCATTTGCCCTGCAAATGGGCAAGAAGCTGTTGCTAAACTGTCTCCATAATTCCTCTGATATACTCTGTATGCCACTCGTGATAGAGCGGTGTGCCGGAGCCAGTTAGTACTGACTCATGAGAGCAAATTGTTAAATGTTTTGAAATTTTTTGACTGATTATTAAATTGTTGGTAACTTGAAACTGTCCTTAGTGAGGTGGAAATATTCCTAATAAACAAAACCAGTTGCTTTTTTTTATTTGTTTGTTTTCAGGGATTGGTTGTTAAGCATTTGCCAGACTGCCTCTGCACCTGTACCTCTGAACTGTTAAACTGTTTTTTGCATTCACTGTTTTCTTTTGCTACAGTGTATATCACCTTGGATCGTAAGATATGCAGGAATCACAAGCTTCTGTTCGAAGACCTGAGGCATTTGCAATGCAGCCTTGATGATACAGACATGTCCTGTAATCCAACAAGTACACAGTATACTTCTTCATGGGGAGCTCAGATCCTCAGCTCTGGCAAACATTACTGGGAGGTGGATGTGAAAGACTCTTGTAATTGGGTTACAGGACTTTGCAGAGAAGCCTGAACAAAGAGGAATGACATGTGACTTGACTCTGAGGGTATCTTTCTACTCCTGTGTCTTAAAGTGGATGACCATTTCAGTCTCTTCTCTACCTCCCCACTGTTACCTCACTATGTTCCAAGGCCCCAAGGCTGGCTAGGGGTGTTCCTGGATTATGAATGTGGGGTAGTGAGCTTTGTTAATGTTGCCCAAAGTTCCCTCATTTGTAGTTTCCTCTCACGCATCTTCTATTTTCCTCTCAGACCTTTCATTTGCCATGGATCTAAATAATCAGGGACAGGTCACAAACCTGACCAAGGCCTTGGGAATTCTAATAGCAGAGGAGGCTCCTATTCTGGTTACTTTCTTAATGGGGAAAATCAGTCATATCTCATTACCTTTTACTTCATTTTACCTCCTGGATATATATTTATTGTATCATTTTTTAAAGTGTTGATAATGTACATTTGTCATTTCTATTTTATTTGAATAGATGTAATGTCTCTTATTATATTGTTTAGGATGCATGTTCTTTTAAATTGTTATCAAAGCGTACTAGAGGTGAAAGAATACATGAGCATGAAAACCCAGCTAACTGAGTCAAATTAAAGCACAGACAAGTTGCCTTCCAGATAGCCCTTATTCAAAACTCAGTGTCAGCCTAAAATTCTCTATTCCCTGCCTTCATCTGGATAAAACTTTCCCTTCACCAGTTCCCACCTTTCTGAACTAGACGAGGTCTCACATGTCAAGAATGGCTCATACATTTCCCCTGTAAAACTCCTAACAGAATTTGGGTCTTTTTTTCAAGTTTGTAAATTACAAAAAGGGAATGCCAATGATAGTTCTTCTCATTCATTATAGGAATAAGAAACAGTCTGATGATATGAGAGATATTCAAGAAATATGTAAATAATTAAATGAATAAACATGTAAAATTATTAAAATCAAAAGCTATAGAACCAACAAAAATATACTACAGTATAGCCATAATTAGCAAGACAGAACAGGCTGAGAAATATCATTACATAAAGGATACATAGATATGGTACCATGGTACTTAAGCCTTCTTGTTCAATTGAACCTTTATCATTTTGTAATGCTCTTCTTTATTGTTTTTGGTTTAAAGTCTTTTTTATCTTATGTAAGAATAGATGCTCCTGCATTTTTTTGTTTTTATTTGCATGGTAGATCTTTCTCCGTCCTTTACTTTGAGCCTTTGGATGTCATTATATATGAGATGGATCTCTCAAGACCAAATACACTTGGGTCTTGTCTTTTTATTCAGTTTGCCACTCTGTGCCTTTTAATTGTGGAGTTTAGATCATTTACATTTAGGATTTGTATTGATATGTGAGATTTTGATCCTGTCTTCATGCTGTCAGCTGGTTGTTTTGTAGAGTTGATTGTATAGTTGCTTTATAGTGTCTGTTAGCTATATGGTTTACTCAATATTTTGGTCTCTTTCAGCAGGAACGGAGCTTTCCGGTTGCATCTGTTTGGCCATCTTCCATTCTTTTTTAGCTGAGTGGTTTTTCATACCTTGTATACACCACGTTTTATTTATCCAAACACCAGATGATGTACATCTTAATTGTTCCCAATTTTAGCAACTGTGATTTATATTTCTGTTCAAATCAACCCACATATATTTCATTTATTGTGGGTAGTTACTTGGGGTGAAAGTACTGAATTATTTAGTGGATTTTTTTAATCATTTAAGAACTTGTCAAAATACTTCTTTAAAAAGTGACTGTACCATTTTACATTGCCACCAGCATCTTGATAAGAGTTCTAATTCCTCTACATCCTCACTGACATTTAGTATTTTCAACCTTTATTACATAAGCTTTTCTATTTTTTAGTGTATAGTAATAGCTTATTGTGGGTTAATTTGCATATATATTACTAGTGATTAATGGTGTTGAACATTTTTTTTTTTTTTGAGGGAGGATCTCCCTCTGTCAACCAGGCTGGAGTGCAATGGCAAGATCATAGCTCACTCTAACCTCAAACTCCTGGGCTCAAGGTATCCTGCCACCTCAGTCTTCCAAGTAGCTGGGACTACAGGCACACATCACTGCCCAGCTAATTTTTAAAATTGTCTGAGGAGATGTGGTCTCTCTGTGTTGCCCAGGCTGATCTTGAACCACTGGCCCCAAGTTATCCTCCTGTCTTGGCCTCCCAAAGTGCTGTAATTATAGACATGAGCCACCGCACCTGGCCTTGAGCATCTTTTACTATCGTTAGTTTCCATCCAAGTATCTTCTTTAGTGAATCATCTGCTCATTGTACAATGATTTCATTGGATAGTGTGTCTACTTGCTGAGTTGTAAGAGTTCTTTTTGATACAAATCCTTTATTACATATACGTTTTGCAAATATAATTTCTGCCAGTCTATGGCTTATATTTTAATTTTGTTGTCTCCTTGGAAGAACAACATTTTTAATTTTAATAAATCCAGTTTGCCATTTTCTAATGTTTCCTTTTTTGACACCACATATTAAGAAATACTTGTCTAACACAAGGTCACTAAATTTTTTTATATGACTACTTCTAGAAGTTTTATAATTTCAGCTTACATTTAGGTAGGTTAGTGATCCATTTTGAGTTAATTTTTATGTACAGTGTAATGTGGGTTTGAAGTTCATATTTTTTGCTCCTAAATTCCAAAAATTTAAACACTATTTGTGGAAAAGATTATCCTTGAATCTTTTGAATGATCTTACCACCTTTGTCAAAAATCAATTTACCATATATGTGTTATCTACTTCTGGACTCTAATTCTGTTTTATTGTTGTAGATATTTATTTTTCTCACCATACACTAATATACTTTCTTGATCCCTACAGACTTATAGCGCATTTGGATACAGATAATGTAAATCTCATTTTATTCTTTTTTGAAGAGTACTTTGGCAATTTTATAACTTTTATATTCCTCAGTACTTTCAACAACTTTATTGAGATATAATCTGTATACCATAAAATTCTCCCATGTAACATTCTCCCATATGTAACTTTCAAGGAATTTTAGTATATTTATTGTGTTCCGCAACTGTCACCATAATTTAGTTTTTGACATTATCATTACTCCAAAAGGATGCCTTGTGCTGGTTTACAATTAATTTCACCTTCTACCCTAGTACCAAGAAATCAATTACCTCTCTCTAATGTTCTGCCTCTGAATGTTCCATATATATGGAATTATACAATATGTAGTTTTTAGGTTGTCTTTTAACTTGGCATAATATTTCCAATATTTATCCATATTGTAATATAAATCAGTATTTCATTATTTATTATTTTTCTGATTAGCATTTCAATGTATGAATAGTTCACATTTTGATATTCATTAAAGAGTTTATCAAGACTTGGATTGTTTTACCTTTTTAGCTATTATAAATAATGCTATCATGTATATATGAGTTTAAGTCTTTGTATAAACATATTTTTATTTCTTTTAGGTAGATACTGAGTAAAGGGATTCCTGGATTTTCTGGTACATTTATGTTTATTTATTTATTTTTTTAGGAAAACAAACTTTTTCAAATTGGCTGTATTATTTTACATGTTTACCTAGAATGCATTAAAATTCCCATTTTTTCATGACCTTAACAACAAATACTATTGTCTATGTTTTTTATTATAGCTGTTGTATTGAGCTTATAGTGGCATGTAATTGTGCTTTTAATTAAAATAATCTCAATGACTATGATGTTGAGTATCTTTTTTGTACTTATTAGTTATATTAGAGATGTTCAATTCATGCACCATTTATAAAATAAATGTGAAATGTCTTAACTTACCTATTAAAAGATAAAAAGTATTTTTATAAGCTCAAATATAATTCCCAGCTATGTCCTGTATACAAAAAAAGACACCTAAAGCAAAATAATTCAGAAAGACTGCAAGTAAAGAGAAGGACAAAATTATGCTAGAAAGATGGAGACATTAAGAAAGAAGGATCTGAGAATCTGATAAGAACGTCAGTATAATTTAAATCAACAACTTTCAATGTGACAACTTAATGCTATCAAAATTTGCAATGAAAAATTAAACCTTATAAATAGCTATGTACCAAATGTATAGGAACCAAAATTGTAAAGTTAAAAGTTAAAATAGATGCTAGAAAACCTAGGTAGAAACATACTCAATATAGAAAATATTTATATAGGACTTTTAGTATCAAATAGATGAAGAAGCCATATACATATATATATGTATATATATATATGGAATCTTTATCTATATACATATATACACACACACATAAACACATATATATACTGTATAAAAGACTTTAAGATCATAATATAGATCTTGTGTGTATTTTAACACTGTGGAATTTACTATTTTCCTTTTGATTTAATTTATGATTATTTGGTTTACAGAATATTCTATATTATTTAAAAAATTGTATTTTCTATGATCAGGATAAATAATTACACATACACACAGATAGATGAAACAGTTCTGATTAAGCCTCCGTTATAGGCAGACTCTGTATCTCTGGGACTTGTAAATGGGACTTTCTCAGTGATCTTGCTCTGCCTTCGGTTCTAGGTCTTAATCTAACACATATTTATGCTATTTCCCATCTTTTAATTTCTTGTTCCCGTCTATGAGCTGGAATAAATTTTTACCAGTACCTTAAAGGAAGCTATGTTTCTCGATCCTCCTGCAGTGGTTTAGACTTCTGTTATATTGAGGAGATAGGGAAGAAGAGATAGGGAAGGTCCAGGTCTTTGTGTGTGACATAATCTTTAGATACATTGAAAGAGGTAAAGAAAAAAGTGGGGTAAAAGAAGAAAAATCTTTAGATAGAATAGAACTTGTCTGTTGTCAATATTTAATATTCTTCAATATTAAGTATTCTTTAAGAATAAGTTTTGTCCAGATTCGTTTCTTAAAGTGATGTTTGATATTCTTTCATTTTGTTGCATGTAGTGAGAGTTCATTATTTTTTTTTGTTTCATAAAATTTATTTGCATGAATATATCACAACTTATTTAGGCATTCTACTGGAGATAAATGTTTTAATTTAAATTTTGGTATACTATGAACAGTAATGGTATGAAGAATGTTGTACTGTTGTACACATATTTTAATTAACATATGAGTGCAGCCTGTAATTCCAGTACTTTGGAAGGCCGAGACGGGCAGATTGCTTGAGCCCAGGGATTTGAGACCAGCTTGGGTAACATAGTGGGACCCCATTTCTACAAAAAAAAAAGATAATGTATTTATGTAGGATGTATATTTAGGAGTGGATTAGTGGGTCATAAGGAATACTTTATGTAGATTTCCCAAAATGTTTTCAAAGTGGTTGTATAAATTTACATTCCCCCGTGTATGACTGGAATTTCATTCATTCTGCATCTTTGTCAACACATAGTAATAAATCTCTTGGTAAATTCTGGTCGCTCTTCTGGGCAATTAGTGGTTCATCTTGTGATTTTAATTTGCCTTAATCTAATGATTAATAAGCACTTTTTCACATAGAATAGCAATATGCTATGCATCATGAGTGATGATTTTCATAAAATGAATAAATAATATATACAAGCACATTTTGAAAAGTATAAATTACAGGTACAGGCCACCTGTAATCCCAGCACTTTGGGAGGCCAAGGCAGGCAGATCACTTGAGGCCAAGAGTTTGAGACCAGCCTGGCCAACATGGTGAAACCCTGTCTCTACTAAAAATACGAAAAGAAATTAGCCAGGCATGGTGGTGCTCACCTGTAATCCCAGCTACCAGGGAGGCTGAGGCCTGATAATCACTTGAATCCAGAAGGCAGAGGTTCCAGTGAGCCGAGATTGTGCAACTACACTCCAGCCTCCAACAGAGCAGGACTCTATTTCAATAAAATAAAATAAAATAAAAGCATAAGATGTCCAAATACGTCCAATAGTATCATAGTAAATGTGCTTTCATTAAATTAGAAGGAACTTAATCAGATATAACCCATGCATCTTATTTGAGAAGACACACACACCAGAAGGGCTCCTTCAGCTACTTCTGTTACTCCATATATGGATAATTTCCTGATTTGTTTCTGGTCAGAAATGACTACAGTAAAAGACAGGCCTGACAAAGAGAAGGAGTGCTATATAAAAGGGAACTGAACAATATTAACAAAGTTCACAGTTCCCTTTCCATTAACTAGAAATTCTTCTGACTGAAAGACCATGGCACATAATGAAATAAAAGTGAGGAAGTGGTAAATAGATTGTAGTGAAAGTTCTCTTTAACAATCTAAGGAGAGAATCTCTCCACGTCATTTATCTCATTATCCCTATTCTTCCCTTTCCAGTAATAATTACAGACACCAAGAGCCCAATTTCAAGAATCTCTCATCTCCAAGTAATGTCTGCCAAAAGTGAGAGTCTGAGTTCTCATTCAAGAAAACACTTAGATCTTGGAGCTGTACATGGTAGATCTTGAGGATCACGTCCAACACTCATGCTTCTCAAATCTCCAAGTAGGAGGATATGGCTATTAGCTTTGTCAGGATACAGAGTAATAGTCATTGCAAAAAGAAAAAAGATACATGCATACATATACATACATGAGTAATGGGATCTTATCTCACCAGAAAAGCATATAAAGTGTATTTTTTCCCAAGGTATTATATAACTGAGCAATATGAGGTCAAGAGGCCAATGACAATTCTGTTTAAATTGTTTAATAAAGTAGAGGATTACTAATATATGTGCAGAACAAACAAATCTCTAACCACAGACATTAACCATTTCCTGAAAATTCAAATAACAAAAATCAAATATAAGACTAATGTATTTGAGTTCAACTTTCATAACAAAATGCCCTATAAATTATCTGTCATTAACTCCCTTCAGCTATCAGAGATGGCTGAAAACATTTGTTAGTTCTAAATAATAATTTCCAGGAAAACATTTCTTACTTCAAAATAACAACATCATTTGCCAAGGATGTCAGAATTTTCCATTTATTCAAGATCTTCCCTAGAAAACAAAAGGAAGTCCACACATGTTATTTTTTGAAGTGAATATATATATAAGCATTTTAGAGGTATTATTTATAAATAATTTTCTTAAAATTCTAGTCTGTCTGACTCTCTGCATTCACACTGGGCTACCCTGAATTTTCTGATTTAACATTAGCTGTTCATACCGTAAGTTAAATTTTTTTTTGCTTCCTTGCTTAGTTTTTATTTTAGTTTTTTAAAAACAACTTTTATTTATTCAAATTTTATATCATATGAATAATATATGCCATATATTGTAAAAATAATATAAAGAACAGCACACCAGTACAAAAGACAACCCCAAAAATCTACTCTTAGCAATTGAAAATTAAATACACTGAATAAATGTACAATTTTACATGTAACATTGAATAATTTACCTGAACTCTGAACATTGCACCATTTATTCCTTTTTTCCCTTACTTTGTCATTCTGTTTGCCTATTATGTAAGTCACTGATTGTGAGCCTAGATCTATTTAAGTTTCATACTGATTCATTCTGCATCTTGCCAATATGATTACAAGGATGTATGCAATTATAAAAAGTCTGCAAGGTCAAAATGATGTAATAATTTCTGAAAATAAATTCAATAATTAAAGTAAAAAGATTATCCATATGATTTCACAAAAAAATACTAGATTATGAGCATATTGCTAATGGGCTGCCCCTTACATAGAAAGCAGTTGAGCTTTTTAATCAGTCTAGAAATCAGCCCTGCTCTGAGATCTGAGTTCACAGCCTAGGGCACTTGCAGCTATACTGCCTCACTTTTATAAGGAAAAATTTGCAGTTAACATTTATACAGCTACAAAAAAAGTCACTAGTATTATGTATTTAAGATGCTTCAACAAAATCTTATTTTATTTCACAATTTGAAAACTACAATATCATTACTTTGTTTTTCCCAGATTAATTCCTATTTGTGGCTCCTAAATTTTCAAATCAAATGAATATTCTCAGTCAGAATTGAGTCTATTCTTTACTTCCAATAACCAGTAATTTTTAAAGACCCTGACTCTCTTATATCTTGAGAATATTCAGGAATAAAAGGCTAGTATACAGTTTTTACCAGACTCCATTGCAATGCTCCCTGTGTGGAACAATGGGATTTTTTTCAGGGCTAGTAGTTTATGTTGTTTGTTTGCCAATGTGGAGGCTGTGAGATTGGTTTATAGAGCTGCCCTTGGGACCACATTTTTCTCACACGTATAGGGTCTCTTTCATCTATTCTAGCTGTCAATTGTAACATATAGGAGTAACTCACTAGGTTTTTCACTCCAGGGAGACTCCTTCTCTCCTTTTCTATTCTGGCATCCACTATTCCTGCATTCACTAAAGTAATTGTCTCTGTTAACACTTAAAAAAACTTAGCACCTTCACATATGCATAGGATTTTTAGAACTAAAAAATTAACCTGGAATAGATTATTAGGATTCTTCTTTTTTTTTTTTTTTTTTTTTTTTTTTGCAACTTTTCTTTTAAACCATGCCAAATAAAATTACTGAATACCGGAAACATTTCTATATCAGAGGAAGGGAAAAATAGATTCATAAAAAATTGAGTTAACATTTTAATAATGTGTGAGCTCATTTCAGTAGCTGTTGTGAAAACTCTGAAAGTGCACTGCTGGAATCAGGGACAGACTCAACTGTACATTATGTCTCCAAAAGCCAGTGAAGGCAAAAACAGGAGGCTTAGTGGTCTTCACAGGACATCTCTTTCACTAAGTCCTGTCAAAGAACTTGAGACAATTTTGAAAAATAGTCTTTCCTCAGTTTCCTCATACTTGAGAAGTCATTGCCTATTTTCTTTACAATAGAGACTCCCAATTGAGCAGATTGACAGAGGGGAAACCTCTGAAGAAGTCTCATTTCTAAGGATCTTCTCAGAGTGAGTGGGGTGGAAGGAGATCTGGGAAGCCAATGTGCTCTGTTATAAACACGAATGAGTTGTCCAAAAATTCCCAAGGTGTCATTCTTAAGTATATCTGACCCAAAGATGACCACGATACAAATCTAGTGATAACAGTTAAAGAGAAAATAGAGGAGGAAGGCAGTTAGTTAGCTAGAATCTCAAGCTTTTCTCATATTTCTATGACCAAAATATTAACCTAAATATCATTTTATGGATTTACAAGAAACTAAATAATTTTTTTTTCATTTAAATGGCCAGTTTTCCTTCGGCCTTCTACATTCACCAATTCACAAAGTTCATTTGTTCATGGATAAAGTATAAGTAAGCTGCACGAATTCTAGATAATTTTTTGAGGGGAAACAATAAAGCAGCCACAGTTATAGAAGTATGTTTTCGGAAACAAATAATGAAAGTTGGAGGGAATGTAGATTTCATCTGAGAGAAATAATTTCCATGCATGTGAATGTTCAACACCTTGACACCCTAAATCTCCTTTCTCACTTGAGCAAGTCCGTATCTGGCTTGTGGCGCATTTCCTTTTTAAGATCCCCCCTCTTATGAGCCATTCTGGTCTTATAAACCAGAGCTACATAAACATATACATATACACATATGTATACACACACATATATGTGTGTGTGTGTATATATATATATATGAAGTTACTGAAAATTCTTCTTGCCCTCTATTTTCAGTCTTTCTAAATTATGTTGTCTGTCCTCATGGAGAAATAGAGGCATCTTCTAAAACTAAACACTGATTGTTTTTCTCCTTACATTCATATAATTCTGCAGTGGTATTGGGTTAGCCAGAATATAAACCCATTTATCCATCTATTATTGAATCTTACTGATACTTCCTTGCTATCTTGCTTGTTATCTTCCTTGCTATACTTCAGGCTTATTTGCCAATTGTCAGAATCCATAAAACCTTATTTCCTTTTTTCTCTGCACCAAGAAAAGCTATTATCCACCCTACTTAATAAATTCTTGATGAAGTGCATGTTAAATGAGCCACCAAGAAGAAAAAAATAATTGCCTATTGAAGAAAAAAATAATTGCTTATTCCTGTCTTGCAACCCATCTTTTTGGAGAGGTAGGACAGCTGGTCCTTAAGAGATGGGTTTTGAAGTTAAATTGGCTGGATTGGAGTTCATTATGGACTCCTATTTCCAAGATTAGACATCTCTAATTTTTGTAATTACTTTTGTGCCGATAGGATATTTTTAAATTTTCCTGTAATGTTATTGGATTTCCTTTTTGTTTGTTTTTGTTTCCCCACCTGTCCCCCACCCCACTCTTTCTCTTTTTCCTCCTTCCTAGTATGACTGTAGAGCAGCGGTCCTTAACCTTTTTCGCACCAGGGACTGGTTTCCTGGGAAGCGGTAAGGGGGATGGTTTCGGGATGAAAGTGTTTCACCTCAGATCATCACGGGTTAGATTCTCAGAAAGAGAACGTCGCCTAGATCCAATGCATGCGCAGTTCTCAATAGAGTTCCAGCTCCTGTGAGAATCTAATGTCACTGCTGATCTGACAGGAGGTGGAGCTCAGATGGTAATGCTTGCTCACCTACTGCTTAGCTACTGCTGTGCTACCGGGTTCCTAACAGGCCAAGGGTTTGAGGACCCCTTGTTGAATAGGGTGTCCTTTCCCCACTTTATATTTTTGTTTGCTTTGTCAAAGGTCAGTTGATGTAGAGAATGCTGGGTTTGGCTGGTCTTTCAGCTTCTCTCATACAGCCCTAGGCATTTCTGTCTACAGGTTTTTTTATTGGGCTGTACGGTTCGACCTACAAGCCAGTAAATGGTGCTTATGTGTTAGAGCTGGTTTTGACCAACATGGCTGGGTTTATACTTGACCCTTGTTTACTAGGAGAAGCCCCAGGCAATGGGCTGATTCGTGGAGTACACAACGTTCCCGGCTCCCTCCTCAGCTCTGGGGGCAGCTGGGGCAAGATGGGCAGGGCCATACTGGGCAGGTTCACCTACAAGTCCCCCAGTGGCAGGCACAAGCACAAGTACCTAAGGAGAATCCAATGGGTGGCCACCTAGTGCCCATGGAAAGTGGTTTTTCAGAAACAATTCTTGAGGCTAAATCTAATGGCAGAAGTAAATCCAAAAATTAGAAGAAATTTGGAGGAGATAATGAAACTTTGAATTAAGAAAGAAGAAATTAGAAATGTGAAGGACAAAATATACCTGACAGACATTTAAAGTTTAATCACTTAATAACACTGTGTAGGGCCTGATAGGGTGTAGAGGTTGAGGAATAAAACAGCATCTAAACTAAATCTTAGTTTTCCAGTATGGATAAGGAGGTAAGTAGTCATACCGATTCCTGAAACCAGGAAGACAAGATGAGAATAACTTTTCAAGAACAAAACCTGATGGGTTCTTTTGGATGTGAGGAACTTGAAGTGGCTATAATTTATATTAAGAGCCTGGGTAATATCTAGGTGGCTTTATGAATGTGCAACTCGGAAAAGAAAATAGAGCAAGAAATAAGGATTTGGAAGTCCTAAGAATAAATTGCCTCTTAAAATCTGGACATATATAAGAAAAAAAAAGGAATTCAAACAATATTTAGTAAAGTGAAAATGACCTGTTTTTATTTTAATTTGTTGACTATAACATTCTATGTTATATTATTCTGTACTTTCTGGAGGTGACTAAAGAAAATGACTTTTGAAATAAGTTCATAAAATGTAAAGTCAGCTGAGGTGGAAAACTCACAGTAGTGTTGGCCTGAATTAATTGAAAAGTTTCTAATATGTCTTTCTTATAATCTCCAGGGTTTTCTCTTAGCTAACAGAATGTTTAGTATATATTAACTTTATGAGAGTTAAATCTCCCAAATATAAAACGTTAGCTAACCATGTGTGGGTATTGATTATATTAGTGAGATTAGCTTAGTCTGCCAAAGAATGATATGCAGAGTAATGAAGAAATTATATAAAGCTATCTTAATAGTGAAAATAAATCTATTAGTCTTGTATCAGTCAGGGTTCAACTGGAGAAGCAGAACCAGTAGGAGGGCGGGAGGGAGAATAAAGAAAATAATGACATATTACTACGGAGACTGACTACGCAAGTTGGAGATCAATAAGGCAGTCGTTTTGGGGAAACAAACAAAAAAACAAACAAAAACTGGAGCAGGCAGAAATGTAACTGGCACCATTGGATCCAATTATCCCATTACTGAGTATATACTCAAAAGAAAATAAATTATTCTACCAAAACGACACATGCACTCCTATGTTCATGGCTGCACTATTCACAATAACAAAGACATAATCAACCTAGGTGCCCATCAATTACACACTGTGTAAGTAAAATGTGGTACTTATACACCATGGAATACTACACAGCCATAAAAAAGAATGAAATCATGTCCTTTACAGAAATGTGGATGGAGCTGGAGGCTGTAATCCTAAGCCAATTAATGCAGCATCAGAAAACCAAATGCTGTATATTCTTACTTATATGCGGGAGCTAAGCACTGAACACATATAGGCATCAATATGGGAAAAACAGACTCTGGACTACTTGAGGGTCGAGGGAGAGGGATGGGTTAAAAAACTACCTATTGAGGGCCATCTCTACAGCCTGCCCCGTCCGTCTCTCTCCGAGTCGCTCCTCCTGCTGCTCTCCTGCTCCTGGCAGGCCTTGTGCCCACCGGGTTACCTGCCCTCAAGCCTCCGCCCAGAGAAGCACAGCTGCAGGGGCGCGTCCTGTCACTCCGCCCCGCCAGCTACCCTCCCCTGAGCCCGGGTGCCCGGCTTAGGCCGCTCCGTGTGAGGAGACCTGGGACCCGGCACCCTCCGGGTCCTACCCAGTGCTTCTGCCCTGGCGTGCGACACCCTCCTCTGCCCTGTGCGGGGCCTGGAGGGGCCCCTTCAGATCGCAGCCGTCACCACAGCTGCTGCCGCCCGCGGAAGAGCATGACATAGGGGTGGCTTTCCCAGCTGGCTGCCACGCAGGAGCTCTAGATGCTTAGCCCTCTCTGTGGAGAGATCTAAAATCAAGGCATGACTTAACAACTTACCTTGTAAGAGAAAAGCTCAACTCAAAGGCAGATTGCTAGTCCGGACTTTATTACAGGCAGGACTGCGATGATGTTTATAGCACTGAAGTGAGTTCCAGGCTAAGTACAGAAAGTGGCTTCTCTGCTTTTCCTCCCCAGCAGAAGTCTATACACCTTGCAGACTTGAATCACTGAAGATGTAAGCCAGCTGTTACTCTTAATATTGGGAGACCCCTGTGGACAGCATGAAGACTGTCCGTTATCAGAGTCTTTCGTGAGCACGAAGGAGTCAAGATTAAAGAATGTGTTTGTTTACCCTGGACTGCATTACTATGGAAAATGAACCAAGGCCTGGGTTTGGGTATGGAAGTCAGTCCTGCCTGTTTCTGTAATCTGGCGCTCTGCATCCAGGTCTTGGCCCTTTATGGACACTACTGTATGTTACTCTGATGATTCTCTGCTTTTCTGTGAGTTCGGACGTGGCACCTTATTTCATTTTTGAGTAACTCTCTGCCGTCCAGAAACTTAGTGGACCTGTAGAACTATATTGTTCCGCTAAACCTGTGACCACTCATATCTCATGGTTACATAATGGAAAAAAATAGGATAGAAACATGGAATATATTAAGAATCATCAGGGGACTTTGACAATTTCTTTCTCTTAAAGCCTCCCTTTTGGGTTACTACCAATGCATTTCCAATAGGTTGATGTTGTTGTAAGTGGCCCTGTAACAGTATCCACAGCAGTTCTTGGTGATTTTGGTTCATCCACAAAGCATGTTATTACAGCAGAAGAAAAAAGTGCTGGTTTCATTGGCTGCAGGGTGCCAGAGAGTAACCCCAAAGCTGAGGTGTGTGCTAAAATCCAGGGGAAGTGGCTGAAACATTCCACAAAGAATTACTTAATCCTTCCATCAGGACATCTTTACATTTTGAATGTATCCTTACAGGACAAGGGATCATACAAATATGTGGCTTATAATCCTGTCATACATGAATTAAAAGTTGAACCCATTGGCCAAAAGCTCCTTATAAGTCACCTTTCTTCAGATGATTTTGACATTCTTCTTCCTGCTTGTTCACAGGTATTAGTTGTTTTTTCACGTATTCCTCTAACCTTGGAGTGTGTGGTTAGTGGGGTCCTGGATCCTCAAGTGTATTGGCTAAAGGACAGGGAATATTGCTCCAGGAAGCAACTGGAAGAAGGTTATATTCTCATGTTGCGACAGATAGCATTGACCCAGTAGACTCTGGAAACTATTCCCGCATGGTGGGAAACAAGACTGGAGATGTAAAATATGTGACATACATGGTTAATGTGCTTGAATATGCTTCCATTTATAAAGGACTACAGGATCAGTCTCTGGGTGCCACAGCACATTTTACCTGTCATATTCATGGAAACCCAGCCGCCAACCATACTTGGTTTTATATTGCACAGCCTATTCATCCTTCCCCATGACATCTAACTGCAGGAAATTGACTGAAAGTCAGTGGGGTTATCATGGAAGATACTGGGCTGTATCAGTGTTTAACAGATAATGGGACTGGATTTATGCAGTCTACTGGAAGACTTGAAATTGGAAAAAGACAATGGATTCAAGCCAGTTATAATCATGGCACCAATAAGTGCAAAGGTGGTATGTGGAGTCTTTGTCACTGTGTCCTGCAATGCCACTGGGCTGCCAGTTCCAGTCATTCCTTGGTTATGACAGCTATGGATTAATAGCCAGCCATCTGTCTTAAGTCCTTAGATCTAAGTCCCCAAAGTCACACTTATCAAGACCTGGAATCTTGGACCTGAAGCCTATCTACTTCATCATGTCCCAAGTTGGCTCTAGCTGTCTCCATATTCAGGATGTGACTCAGAAACATGTGGGGAAACACATATAGGAAGCTGCAGATGGACACAGTACCATGCAGGGAGAAGCATCTCTCATGGTTGTTCCTTTTGAAACAAATACAAAAGTGGAAACAGTCACACTTTCTGCTGCTACTCAGAATGATGAAAGAAATAAAAGAGATGGTTCAGAAACTGGATTGAGCTCATGTCCAGTTAAGGTACATCCCAGTGCAGTGGAATCAGCATCAGAGAAAAATGTTAATGGCATCACTGTTCCTGACGCCCCCATCATACTGATCCCTTGACAGACCCACACACCAGATACGTACAACCTGGTGTGGAGGGCAGGCAGGAATGGTGGGCTATCCATTAACGTGTATTTTATGAAATATCAAAAGATGAACAATGGGATTGGTTTGGTAGGAATTGGGCATACGGTTCGAGTCCCAGGTAGTGAAAATAAGCTCCATTTAGCTGAACTAGGGCCGTCTAGTCTTCACAAAGTCTTGATAGTAGCAAGAAGTGGAGCAGGTGAAGGACAAACTGCCATGCTTACCTTCTGAAACAGCAAAGAAAAAAGAGCATTGACAAAAAACACCCAGGCATCCTGTCCACCCATGGGCATCCATAAGTATCCTGTTGTTTCAGAAGCTGCAAATAATTTTGGAGTGGTACTTACAGATTCTTGAAGGCACAGCGAAGTTCCAGAGGCACCAAATGGCCCTACTATCTCCAATGCATCAGAGACATTGGTCTATGTCACTCAGATTCTTCTGGAAAATTGGGTTTCTCCAATCGCTGCTTTCAAAGTTGAATATGAAAGGATGAGGACCAGTGATTGGCTGGTGGCAGCTGAAGATATCCTTGCTTCCAAAATTTCCATTGAAGTTCGTAGCTTAGAACTGAGTTCAACATACAAATTGAAAGTCATTGCTATCAATCATTAGGAAGGGAGTTTTAAGAGTGCAGAATCTTGTCCTTATCAGGTGGCTGGCTTCCCCAGTCATTTTTTCAGCCATCCAATAATGGAACTCACATTGCCTACACAGAGGCTGTCAGTGTTGCCCAGATAGTGCTAAAGTGGACATACATTCCATGAAGTAGCAATAACACTTCCATTCTTTTATATCTATTACTGACCATCAGATAGTGACAATGACAGTGATTACAAGAGGGATGTAGTAGAAGGTTCAAAGGAGTGGCACATGATTGGCCATCTGCTGTCAGAAACTTCCTATGGCATTAAAATGCAGTGCTTCAGTGAAGGAGAAGAAAGTGAGTTTATCAATGTGGTGATCTGCGAGAGTAAAGTAAAACGTGTTCCTGGAGCTTCTGAGTATCCTAAAGGCTTGAGTATCCCTCTGAATTATTCAGGAAGTGAAGGAAATGTGAGGCCAGCAACCAGCCCTGCCAGAAGCAGTGACATGTTATATCTGATCCTTGGCTGTATGCTGGGTGTCATGGTCCTTATTTTTGTGGCTTTTTATTGCAATGTGCCTGTGGAAGAATCACCCACAGAATATCATAGAGAAATATGACCCACTGGGTTATCTCTACCAGGGATCAGATATTAATGGGCAGATGGTGGAATACACCACTCTCTCAGGAGCAAATGAGATAAATGGAAATGTTCATGGAGGCTTCCTGAGCCATGGCAGTCTCAGCAGTGGCTCTTCCCACCTTCACCATAAGGTCTCCAATGGAGTCAATGCAACTGTGAATGGGAGCTTAAATGGAGGACTTTACTCTGGGCACACTAACTCTCTAACCAGGATATGTGAATTTTGAACAGCCTCATCATCTAGTGAATGGTGGTGGAATGTACATAGCGGTGCCTCAGATTGACCCTCTGGAATGTGTTAACTGTCAAAATTGTTGAAACAACAATAGCTGTTTCATCAAAACCAACAGCACTTTCAGCAGTAGCCCTTTTCCTGTGGACTCTAGGGTGGCACTTTGTCCTCAGTATGGTGTGGGAATCAGGCCCTCAGTCAAATGAAGATGCCCATATGCCTGGCTTCTGCATCCCCGATTGTGGCCAGTTGCCTCACGAGAGCATCAAGAACAATGTGGAACCAATCTCTACTCAGCATACTTGCTGTCAGGATAATAGAAACAATGTCAGCTCTAATACACAGAAGATCCAGAAGAGTTCAGCAGAGGAGACAGCTGTGTCTCTTCAGAAATGGAGAGCAACATTTTACATTGGAATCCTCTTATTTTTGCCACCTATCTCAGAGGACTGTGCTGAAAAGACAACATGGCCTCCGCCTGGTGTTCCTTTAGACAGCCCCTCAGAGGTCCTCCAGCAGCCCCAGGAAACTGGAGGATGTGCAAAAAACCAGTCATGTTCTGACTTCAAGTCTGTAACCAACTGCACAAAACAGGCCTGTGAATGAACTATGTGAAGGACTTTAATTCCAATTAGAGAAAATCATTATTTATTTCTTTGTAGTATAATGTCATATGAATGCATCTTGAAATGTGTGCCCTTTTATATTATTTATGCCTTAAAAGTTTTCTTACCCATTCCTTTCTTCCTCTCAGAAAGAAACAACCTTGTTTTGCATAGCCTTCAATCACCTGGAGGGCAGAGGGATCATTCCATGTTTTCTAACAACCTTAGTGGCAGTAAGAACTCTTCATGCAAACGATTCCATCTCTTGGCTGCTTCAGCTCAGAGGAAATGCAGGGGCCAACTGAAGGTTGCCACCAGTCAGGTTTTCAGATGGAAAATTGTCTTTTAATAGCGTATTATCAGACTTTCTGAGAACACTTTGAAGTCAACCACGGTTTTGACCCAGTGTTTATAATAGCAGACCTGGCTGATGAATTTTATAAGAGTGCCTTCCACCAAAGTGGTAATGTGACTGGATGACTTTCTCTCTATCTGCAGGTGGGCACAATTGATGTTCAGTCTTCTAGTCACTAGTCATAAGCAGTGTCGTGGACATGGACATGGTGGAGTGTAAGATGTAGTTGAATGATTGCAGTATGCAGAAAAGGAACCAAGGCCAGAGAGACAAATAATGCCTTAATGTCCCACTGCTTTAAAATTACATTAATTTATAAAATGGCCAGTATGGGGCTCTTTTTTACTGTTTCTAAGAGTAGCAACAAAATAAGATTTTAAGTGGTGGCTTGAAAAGAAAGATACAGATTTTCAGAAGAAAGAAAGGGAAGGGCTGTGGGAAGCTTGTCTTGGAGGGAGCTCTTCGGTCTGTTCCATGAGCCTAGGAGCATGCTCCTGGTGTCACACTGCCAGAAACCAGTCATCCTTTCACTTCCCATGGGGGCAACAGCCTGAAGGTGTGAGTGTCAGAATATACCTACTTTGGAAGAAAAGCGTTTTTTTTTCTTCTGAAGTTTCCTGCCATTTTTTTCAGAATGTCATCCTTGTAAATAGGCACCTAAAGCATTGGTCAGCAGAGCTCCTGACCACTGCTGCCTCTGCATGACAAGGACATTTGCAGCTGCCTTTGGAAGGCTCTTCTCCACATTAATAAATAACAATAATATGTTTTTTAAAAACTACCTATTGGGTACTATGCTGACTACCAAGGTGACAGGATCTGTATTCAAACATCAGCCTCATGCAATACTCCCATGTAACAAATATGCACATGTACCCCCTGCATCTAAAATAAAAGTTGAAATTAAAAAATATATATTGTATAAAATTATCTGCAAGTCACTCATGCAGAAAGCACCTTGGTTTATACTTCACTAGAATATATATATATATATACACATATATATATATTTACTTCATGGATAAAATAATAGTGCTTGGAAAATTAGCTTACTAATTAAAAAATATACACAAATGACTACTTTGAAATATATATATACGCACACATATATATATACACATATATACACACACATATATTACATATACACACACACATATATACATATATATACACACACACACACACACATATATGTGTGTATATATATATATAACCTTCATGTGAGAGTAGCTATGCTTTTGGCTTCTGAGGTGAACATATTCATGATGATAAATATTTACCATAAATTCAGTTAAACATTAAACTCAGCAATATCCATATCTATTTATCTCTATTTCTACCTAAATCTGTATTTCAAAAGTTGTGTCTAAACCTCCTAGTTAGATTTTTATCCTTTGTCATTCCATGTGTGTGGCTTGGAGACAGCTTTCACTGGTCAGGAAGTTTACAGTTACATCCCGCATTCAGTGGACTAACAGCTCAGAGGTCCTCTCTCTGGTTACTGCTAAGACAGTACATTGTCAGGCTTCCAGATCACCGGAGATGAATGTGATTTTGTTTTTAAATCTGGCTTCTAGGAGCCACTCCCTGGAATAGAATAATTTATTGTTCACCCAGTGTTCACTCAGAATTTGTGCTTTAGCTCTTTAGCCAGGAGGGCTAAAGGCTCTTTGCTGATGAATCAGTGGTTAGCTTGGGGAGTGCTTACAAATTTGTCCACATTCCACCTTGATTGCTCTTGAGCAGGTGTAGTCTAGCACAGATACATAGCCTTCCAGATCTCCAGAAATTAGTGATCCTAAAACACCTTTTCTTGGCTTTCTCCTTGCCTGGTTTTCTTTGGTAAACTTTGGGCTGTCTGCCAGAAGTTTATTTGTTGCTACAAAGCATGCTAAAGATTCCAAGCTCCTCTTTAATGTTCCTAACCAAGATCTCCATTGTTTTTGACAATGCCCTTGGGAATGTACCTTTTCATGACTGATTCAAAATCAATCATTACTGTGAGGCATTGAGCAAATCTCTCAGTTTTTCTGGCCTGTCAGTCCTCCTAGATTAATCTCTACATCACTGCAAAGGAGTTGACAGTGGCTTCTCTAGCACTCACACATGCCCTACAAGTCTGCCCTGGGGTAGGTAGGGGGATGGTGTCCCCCAGTGTTTCGTCTTATCCCTTGAGGGACGGAAGATACAGCCAGCGGGAAACTTGGGCATAGCAACCCTAGACCTCCTGTTCCAGGGTGGAGATTCTACCCTATCAGTGGAGGTTGTATGTGCATTTTCTAATCCAGTCCTCACAATTATAAGAGAAACATATTTCTCTCATAAACTTATAAGAACTTCCAATTAAACTAAAGCTTAAATTATTGGCCATATTTAGGCCAAGCATGGTGGCTTATGCCTATAATTCCAGAACTTTGAGAGGCTGAGGTGGGAGGACCACTTTTTCTTATAATTGTGAGGACAGAATGAGATAATGAACTTAAAGTTTGATTATCCACTGCCTGTACCTAGTATTCCTTCTATTAATGCTAGTGATTTTTTATAAATGAATTTTTATATTTTCATGAATTATTCTTAAACTTTAAGAACTAGTCTTATGACGGTGCAATCATAAAGTAATTCATATTCAAGAACACATTTTAAGACACAGATTATTTTTATAATGAAAGAGAGTGAAACACAAATAATTTAAACTTCAGTTTAATTGGCTGAATTTAGGCCTGGCACGGTGGCTTGTGCCTATAGTCCCAGCAATTTTAGAGGTTAAGGTAGGAGGATCTCTTGAGCCCAGGAGTTTGAGACAAGCCTGGGCAACAGAGTGAGACCCTGTTTCTCAAAAAAAATAAAAAAATTACTCAGGCATGATGGTGCAGCCTGTAGCCAGCTATATGGGAGACTGAGGTTGGAGGATTGCTTGATCTGGGTTGGTTGAGGCTGCAGTGAGCCGTGATCTCACCATTGCACTCCAACCTGGGAGACAGAGTGAGAGACTATCTCAAAAAAACTAAACAAAACAATAACAAAAAACTGGCCGTATTCATCCACTCTTCCTTATTGCTCTAATAGTTGTATTCTAATACACAATGAGATAATATACAAGATGAGGATGGTTAAAAGAGTATAATACAATTAAAATATAAATGATTATAGAATTGTATGTTTGCATTACTCCTATCATTGAAATAACCCATTATGCAACCCATCTGTCATTAAACTTTTGAATTAGGCCTACTGCTTATAGATGGAGTCAGTCTTTTTTAGACTTTGCTGTCAGCAATCTTCATTAAAGGAGGCATTATTGGATTGCTTTAAATAAATTTAAAAACTACATATCAAAAACTTTGGATATGTTTGTTGTGTGCCATATTGCCAGTAATTAAATTAAATACCAGAAAATACACCATTATATATGATATTTGATATACAGTTGGACCTCCATATGATAGGGTTCTGCATCCGTGTATTCAACTCACCATGGATTAAAAATATTCAGGAAAAAAATATCGGATGGTTTCATTTGCACTCAACATGTGCAGATTTTTTTTTGCTTGTCATTATTCCCTAAATAATTCAGTGTAACAACTACTTACATAGCATTTACATTGCATTAAGTATTTTAAGTAATCTAGAGATAATTAAAGTATACTGGAGGATGTGCTTAGGCTACATGCAAATACCTCACCATCTTATGTAAGGACATCTGAGGATTATTAGCATCCAAGGATTTTGATACCTGTGGGGAGTCCTGGAATCAATTCCCAGTCGATACTTAAGGAAAGGCTTCATACAAAATTAACATGATCAAAATATAGGTATTTCTGATAATAAGGATATTTTAATGCACATGTATTTTAAAACTTTCTAAGAACTAAATAAATTTGGAATTTTATTAAAATGCAATGAGGCTTCTGAGTATTCTGTATTTTCTGAAGCAAAAAGTGAGTTTTATTTTCTATTCTGATGACATGTTCCCAGATAACTGTGTCTGTAGGATGCCATTGGTCAAATTACTAAAATCTTATAGATTTTGAGTCTTTTTATTTGTATCATTGTCATTCCGTTAAGATCTGTGTTCATCAATAGTTTGTGACTGAGCTAAAGAAAATTTGCTGAGCCTATCAATTTGATAAGCAGTCCAATTTACAACTTTATTAAATAATATTTCTCAGTATCCCTCTTGATTTTGGTTATATTCAGTAGCCAAAATCAACAGAAATAGAGGGGTAAATTTGGTAGCCTTTTAAACAGTTGTATCACATGTTTTTATCAATTATTTTGTGCATTTATTCTTTTATTCAAACAATTATTGAATGTTATATATTAAGCATTACGTAATTTCTTGGAATATACCTGTGTGTAGTACAAACACCATCCTTCTCTTGTAATTTGAAAACCAGAAAAGAAACCCAATATTACATAGTGAGTTTTACAAAGAAAGGTATAAGATTTTCTGAGTCTATACAACAAATAACCTAATCTAGTCCAGGAGCTAAAGAAATAATTCCCTGAAGAAATGTTGAAACTTACGCTTGATTAATTGGGACTTAGCAGGTGTCTAACAGAGAAAGGAAAATTCCAGGTCAGGGGGAAGAAACCTGCACTCTTGCATTAGCCCATCAGTTTGGATAAACATACTCAGGTATTTATTTACCTGGACTGGCTTAGAGATCAAGGGAAAAGAAAAGATATAGCATAAAAGGAAAGACATGCACAGTATTCTAAGAGAGTATTTTTATTTAAAGAAAATCAAAACAAATGTTACCTCTACACTTTTAAAAATGGTACAGAAAATGTTTCATAGAAATAGATAAAGAAAATCAAATAGTCAGTATGTTAGCATTCTCAGAAGCTGGTGTTTCTGATACCTTTAGTCAGGTTACTGACCTATCTCTGATTCCGTGAGTCCAAAGCAAAAGAAAGGTGTAAGAGTGTAAGGGAAAGAATAGGCTACAAATGAGAAAATTGTTGGCCATATAAACAAAGCTTACCATGCCACATTCATAATGTAGAAACACCGCCATCTGGCCTAGAGGCCTTTCTGTATACTGAGGTAATAGTGGGGAAGAGGTCTTGAGATGACACCAGTAGCACTCTTTGACACAAAAAAGTAGAAAAATTTTCTTGGTGTTAACCAGTATGTCATTTCTCATGTCCAAGAAATCTTGCAAAATCCAACAGCCCAGTTCCAACACTCTCCAACATCCTCCTCCCAGTAATATCTTCCAAAAGTGAATGGTAGGGCTCGCCATCAAGAAAACACTTAGATTTTCTTGAACTCGGGGCAGTGTTGAGATCATCAGAATCAAAGAGCAGTTGTCTCAGATCTTCAAACAAGAGGAATGTGCCAACTGGTTATTTTATTATCCCAGGAAATATGCACTGCAGGAATAAGAAAACAGTCACATGAAAATATAGTGTTATAAACTTCTAATGGACGTGGGCTTTGCATAGTGTCTATGTATTTCAGGTTATCACTGGAAATATGGGTCAGGACAGCGGGCACACTAGAGAAGTTTACTGATGTTCAGGGGTTACTCCATATTCATAACAAGCAAATCCTGAGCCAGAAAAATGGGGAAAAATTACAAATTTTCTTGGAATATATAGAGAACAGAAATTATTGCTAAGCTCAGCTACGTTCCCTAGAACATTTAAATTTGTGGAGTTACTAATAATTCAAAGTTAGTAACAAAAGTAGCTTCCCCTTATTCTCAGAAAATTAGTAACAATAATTAATAATAGTAATAATTCTTATTTTAAATAACCACTTTGTCTCAGATTTATGTATTTTTCACTAAAGCATGTATAGGTGTAATAAAGTAAAAGAAAATACACATATGCTTTTTAAAGTTTTCTTTGTGAGAATTCTCTGCCAGAGTATCTCTTGAGAAAGGGATAAATCTAGTAAAATAAGTTGCCAGCTTACTTTGTGGCTGTTGTTCATAAGTATTCCTCTAATATTCTTAATATAATTAATGATTATACAAAGTATTTTTGTGTAATCTTATACACCACTGTAATGCTCAGTGTCAATAACCACAAGCTAGGGCTTGACAAGCTTAGCTGAGGCAGGCATCCTGCTTGCTAAGACCCAGCTTCCCTAAGTACACCGCATAGCCTTTACATTTGAAGTTGGAATCCACCATCTGCTACATACAAAAGCCACAAATCCTTGAAGATCCGCTCTTTTGCTTATTTACAGCCTGCTTCCAGCTTACACTGTCAGAAACACTTACATTTCCCCTATAAGTCCTGGCATAATTTGAGGCCATTATGCCAATTTGTTTATACACTTTGAAAATTAAAATTGATAATGGTAATTTTCTCTATGTGATTTCTCTATAGTTCCTTGAAAATAATAGCCCTGCCTAACAAACAAAACCTTTCTACCGTTTAAGAAGGGGAAGACTAAATATACTATGAAGGAGGGTACATTATCATAATAAATTATGTTCCCACTTCAGTATTAGACTGATTACTGTCACAGTTATCAAACCTTGAATATAGGGACAAACTTACCTTTTAACACATTTCCAAAATTATGTAAAGAAGAAGAGAGAAAGTCTTAACATTCATCACAAAATTCATAGTGAAGACTTAATTTATTAGATTCCTAAGGATCGGTGAGCCCAAAGTTTATAGCAATTGGTATCCAGGAAATGGCCATTGAGGAAATAATATTGCATGAATTCCCAAATTTCTAAATATCTAAACATATTTAAATACAAATTCAGAAAGCTTCAAACAAACTTCTTTACTGCAGTTTTTCAGCAATTGAATGAATTTTAGAAGGATTTTTTTTTTCTTGAGTGGTTTCTACTGTTTTTGTTTGTTTTTTGCTCCTGGATCAAGAAAAACTGACTTTGTCTCTTTTATTACTAGACAAGCAACTCACTTTTATAGCTTCATGAAAGCATCATTCCAAACACAACACAGAAGGCAAAGAGAATGAGATCATTTTTTCCCAGTGGACTCTCTTTTTCTCAGTCCTGATCTGGAGCAGCTCCAGGTCTGGTTTATGGTACATTTCCTTCAGTTTCTTATACATTCCTCCTACATCTTTCCCCCTTCATTTCATTCTGTCTTTACTGTCTTTACTTCTCTTTGCTTTCCTATTCCAGTCTCTCCAAGTGACATTCCTCTTCCTCATAAAGCAAATGATAAACTCTCCAATACTCAGCATGGATCATCTTCCTCCATAGATTCGAATAACCCTGAAGTAATAATGAGATCGTTGGAACACGTAGTCTACGTTTATTCTTATGTTTTTATCTATTGTTTTATCTTAAGATATTTAGCAATTTGTTGCAATGAATGAACCAAAAATTATGGACTGGTTTCTCTTTTCTTTCTTCTTTTTCTTCCCTTCTTTTCTATGTGTGTATGTATATATGTATTTGCACCAGAAGTCAAAACCTGTCCTCTAATTATTTTCCCTCAAATATCTACATTTTATTTAAAACTAGTAATTTATGATTTGATAATTATCTTATAATGCACACAAGCCTCATTATTAAATCTGTTTAGTTTATTTATTCTTAAATATTTTACCTGTATGCTGATTCTTTATTCTCACAAACAATAGCAAATATTACTTCATAAAATGAGATAAGACATTTCTAAAATTTTTACTGTTACCAGTTCAAAAACTACATGCTAACAAGAGCCTGACCCCATTAGTGCAACTTCCTTCTTCTTTTCCAAGGCTTTGCACTACACGTATAAGCCGACATCCATGCTTTTCTCACAGACATTATTCAACAATCACCTTCCAATATTAATTTCCTCTCTCTCATTTTCTTTTTCTTGCTTTATCTTTGTTATTTTCTCTCAGTTTTAAAACCTAACTTATTTACTCCCATTGTTTTGAAATAAAACTAAGTAGCTACATTGACCCAATATCTTCACTTGATTTTTCTGCTATCTCTTTTGTCCATAACAAAGCATATTTATTCACCACATGAGTATGTTCTCTGTACTCATTTGTGAAACTTTCCATCTCTTTTCAAGTCAATGAAATCTTTCATTCCCAAAAGTTTACAGAAACCATGTTCTTCATCTCACCACCAATATCCTTTCAACTACATTCTTTATCTGACCACGAACTTCCTTTGCTAAACACACATATTTTTATTCCTATTATTTCTAGTCCTTTCTTCCATAAAACTCATATAAATAAAGTTGGTTTCAGAAAATTATTTTAAAAAATAAAATAAAACTTTCTCTCCTATTTTTCTTCTATCGACTCATATTTAACAGTTTTTCTTTCCTAGCCTGGCCCATTAATGCAGATATTACACAAGGTGTTTTATTTTAACCCGACCCCTCCACTGCCTCCTTGGCACTTTCCTAATTACCCGAAATCTCCAGCTTTGGGGACAACTGGATCCCCTTTCATTACCCTGGATGGAGGCTGGTTTGGGTGGCCTCACAAAGCCCCAGCTGCCTTTACATATATTGGTAGTGATTCAATTGTCTTTCTGGAAAATACTAATTTCAGTTCACTAATTTTAACCCATCCACTTTCTCTTGCAGATACAAAGAGAATGTGCAGGGAGAAAGCAGAGTTTTCTTTAATCCTGGAGCTGTGGATGATGGACAGAGAAGCCAACTGCTTTCTCTCTGCAAACTCTCTGAAAAAGCCCCAGTCCCTCCTCCCTGCAGTCCCTGCAGCCCCTCTCTTTACCCTCCCAAAACCTTTAGTGCTTGTGATTTATCCAGCTCATGTAGGTACTATTCACAGTAACCAAAATCTCCCACCATTATTAACACAAAAGGAAAAGAGGATAAATCCATTTCCCATCTCTACCCCTCTCAGAGCAAGACAGCCACCCCAAACATTCCTTAATCTCCAGAATTTTCCCACTAGTGATAATGAATAGTTAAGATCAACCCTTTGGGTGCATATTCCTAACCTCATTTCCCAAGTGTAGCTGACTGATTTGAAACATTTTCTAAAGTCAAAAACTTGCACTTGAATTTGCAGATAATTTGCTGGAGATACCTCGTGGTCCCCAGTACCATATCTGAGAGTAAATCACGCAGTAAAGTAATTAGCCATTGTGAAAGATGGGGGTGGTAGCTGCTTGTTATTAGGGATTCTATAAATTTGAGATCTCTCTCTCATATATGCATGTATAATGTACTATATATATATAATAATAGAAGTAAACTACATATTAAGCAACATATAATGCATATATTCATGTACATGTATAATATGCATATATATTATACATAACTAAATATATAGATATATCGATATGTAGATAGATACCTACCTCTGCCTCTTCGTGTTTCTCATTTTTTTTCTCACTGTGTCATCACTCTGTTGCTCAGGCTGAAGTTCAGTGCCGCTATCTCGATCACTGCAAATTCTGCCTCCCACGTTCAAGCTATTCTCATGCCTCCACCTCCTGACTAGCTGAGAGTACAGGCATGTGTCAACACACCCTGCTAATTTTTGTATTTTTAGTAGAGAGGGGGTTTCACCTTGTTGGCCAGGCTGGTCTCCAACTTCTTGCCTCAAGTGATCTGTCTGCCTAGGCCACCCAAAGTGCTGGGATTATAGGTGTGAGCCACCATGCTGGGCTTATAATACATTCTTGGGCGAGGTATTATGGGACAAGGACAGGCAGAAAGGCTTTTAGGTGGGGGTTCGGGAGGGATATTGCAGGGACCAAGAGGGGTGCTTGGAGGAGGAGAGGATTAGGACATACTCCAGAAATTGACCTTCAGGAATAACTTGAGGTGGCCAGGCACAGTGATGGAGCTGGATCCAGTGAGGTGGGGCTGAGGTTCTGCTGGGAAGGAAACAGAGAGGACTGCCCAGAAGCACTTCTCTCAAGGTTGCAGCTGCAGAATATAAGCTCACTGTAGCCCTGGCACTAAAGTTCTTTTAAAAACGCTAGACGTTACTTCATGAACAGTCATATCAAGGTATACTATTTTGGGAAAGGCACTTTCTTCCCTCTGCACTCTCCTTAAATAAGAAACAAACAACAACAAAAGCATGCCGTATTGATGCCATTTGTATGGAATTAAACTTGAACTTTTATAAGGTAAAGATCGGTCAAGATAGCTTTCCTAGCATCCTGAATCTAGAGCTCTCCTGTTGATTTCATAAGATATTCAATAACAAGACCTTTCACTTTTTGCTCTGTCCTGGTTCTGCTTCTGTCCCCACTTACTTTTTAGAGGCCTTCTCTTTTTTTGGCCCTATTGTTTAATATGTAGCCTTGTTTAATATGTAGTTTACTTCCAGTAAATTCTTCTCAATACGGAACTTGATCCTGGAAGAGAATTTGGTCTGGTTATTTTAAGAGTTGTAGAAGCCATATGGTCCCAGCCTCTTTTTTATCTCATCCTGGACTCTTGCTTATTGATGTGGGCAAACTCCCACCCTACTTAGTTTCTGTAGCTGTTTTTTAATTGCCTTGCACACTATCTAATGAATCCTTGTTGCTGACTTGAGGGTTCTCAAATCCATAATATATTGTGTTCACCCTCTCTGCTTCATCTTGAAAGGATTCTGATTCCTCATGGATATTGCAGGTCTTCCTGATTTGTCTGTAACTATTTACATTGGGGATTTTTTGTAGGGCACATTGTTACCCAGTGTTGTTGTAAATATTGTTCATGAATTTTAATTTTGTTAACCTAGTTTTTCTCTGTTTTTCTTTAGAGGTTTGGAAACAGTCTGAAAGCACACTGTACCTCTCTATATTTTCAGAATTTTAAGGTGAAATTTTTAAAAATGTGTAAACAAGGAATGCCTCTAAAATGGATCTCAGTGTGTTTAGCAGTTTCCATGAGCTGTGTGTAACAGAAGACTGGAACAAAGAATTGTAGAAGTAGATTCTCCACAGGCATCATGGCCTTCTTCACTTTGAATGTTTGGGTATGCTGTTTCCTCTGTCTGGACATCACTTCCACTTCCAATACTTCCTTTTTGAATTAATACTTGTTTTATCAAGGACAAATTTTGATTTAATTTCCTTTCAGAAACATTTTTACATTTTAAAAATTGTACTGCACTTTCTATCAATTGCAATTGCATTCAATGCTCTCTCATTATGTACAAATATATACTGTGTGTATATATATATATATGTATACACACAAATACACACACACATACATACACACATATACAGACACAGTCCTAAACACTATTTTAAAACATTTCTGGTATACTTGGGTCGAATTTGGGACCAAATTCTAGCAAGGTAGTAGGTCTTTATGTGCATTGCAAATAAATATCATTAATTGCATTTTAATTTATTTAATGTAATATATATTGTTACATAATATGCATTACTTAAAGATTTTCATTGGAATTAAGTAAAGGAGAAATATGGATGATGAAAGAAATAAAGAAGAAAAAAAGGTGACAGCCTAACATTTTCTATAAATCTACTGTGAGTTAGGTACTTTATAAGCATTAAGTCTAACATTTACCTATATCTAATCTCACTGTAATTTTTTTGTTTTGTTTTGTTTTGTGAGATGGAGTCTTGCTCTGTCACTTAGGCTGGAGTGCACTGGTGTAATCAGGGCTCACTGCAACCTCTGCCTCCCAGGTTCAACCAATTACCCTGCCTCAGCCTCTTGAGTAGCTGGGATTACAGGCATGTGCCACTACATCTGGATAATTTTTGTATTTTTAGTAGAGATGGGGTTTCTCCATGTTGGCCAGGCTGGTCTTGAACTCCTGACCTCAAGTGATCTGGCCGACTCAGCCTCCCAAAATGCTGGGATTATAGGCATGAGGCATCACACCTGGCCTAATCTAACCATAATTTTATTTCCAGTTCATGAATGTGTAGATGAGGTAACAGAGAAGCAAAGAGATCAGTATTTTAACCAATGATATTTTACTAAAATAGCAAACTCATAAGTTTAGTTTATATTTGTCAGTATTTGTGGTTTTTAAGCCAAATAATACAATCTTTAACTCTGAGTGTCATGAAGTCAAGAATTGTACTTTTAATCTCTGTATCCCACACAAGGAGGGCAAGTCTTAAAAAGAGTAGGTGCTGAATAAACTTAAAAACACTTCATTTAAAATCACTACTAAAGCCCCAATTGAATTTGTACATCTCACCATCTAGCCTGGGCTATGGGCCTTACTACTAGTCAGTGGCAAATGTGACTTACAGTATCTTCTGAATTGGAAATAAAAAGAATCAGATCTTTAAAGTTAATTTTGCAAACTTGATGTTAAGAGAAACAGAGGACATAATATGCAAACACATTTTCTAAATAAATTCAACCCATTGGCTGGGCGCGGTGGCTCACGCCTGTAATCCCAGCACTTTGGGAGGCCGAGACGGGTGGATCACAAGGTCAGGAGATCGAGACCATCCTCGCTAACATGGTGAAACCCCGTCTCTACTAAAAATACAAAAAAAAAAAAAAATTAGCCGGGCGTGGTGGCGGGCGCCTGTAGTCCCAGCTAGTCGGGAGGCTGAGGCAGGAGAATGGCGTGAACCCGGGAGATGGAGCTTGCAGTGAGCGGAGATCTCTCCACTGCACTCTAGCCTGGGCAACAGAGCGAGACTCTGTCTCAAAAAAAAAAAAAAAAATTCAACGCATCAGCCATCAAGAATTCATATAAAAATACCTAAATCTCCAGAATCTGTAAGAAAATGGAAGTATGATGGTAAATTGTATGTGTCAGCTTGAACTGGTCTCTGTAAAGTAGGCTTCCCTCCCCAATATAGGACGTGCATTATCCAACCCATTTAAGGCCTGCATAGAACAAAGGGCAGATGATAGAGGAGTTTGACCCTTCTTTTCCTGTCTCACTGCTTAAGTAGTATATCTCATCTTATCTTCCCCTACGCTTGAATTAGGGTTTACACCACTGGCTGCCCTGCTTCCCAGGCCTTCAGACTCAGATTGAATTACACCTCTGGCTTTCTTAAGTGTCCAGCTTGCAGATGGCAGATCATGGTATTTTTTGCCTCCACAATTTTGTGAGCCAATTCTTCATAATAAAATTAGTCTCTTTGTCTCTCTCCTCTCCATATTATTCTATCACTCTCTCTGTCACTTTGTTTCTCTATGTTGGTGGTTCTGTTTCTCTGCAGGATGATGACTAACACAGTAAGAAAAAATTACATAAATATATGATAAAATAAATTTGTTAAAAATCGATATGCATTAAAAATTAAAAGCAAATAATAAATGTAAATAGCAATTTTCTTATTTTTAATAATTTATTTCAAATGTACACATCAGCATAATTTTCATGATTTTAAATTCTGTAAGCATTAGGTTAAAAGTCAGAAGCAATCCAAGAACAGATTATTCTTATTATTTAACATTCTTTTGGATATTTTAATCCAACACATTTAGAAATTAGAGGTATAAAAATGGTAAACATTGTCATTATTCTCTGAAACTTATTATTTATTTAGAAAAAACTTATAAGTAAAATTTTCCTAAGATATCTAGGGACAAAATAAACAATATTCAATGGTTTTTATACAAAAATAATACAACTAGTTCTGTGATGCTAATATTCATGAGAACAAAATATGAAAATAGCCAGAAATATTTAATAGAATAAAGGTATACTGAGAAGGCACTAACTTTAGGTAGATTTTCAAACATATTAGTAAATCAAAAAATTAAAACAATGTGACACTGGTGCATGAATTCTTAGATAGAGCAGATAGTGAAACAGGATAGTGTACTCATCTATATCTGTCTTTCTCTATATCTTTGTATCAATCCTGAATGCTAAAGGTGAGATTCACTTGCATTTGAAGCAGCAGGAAAAATTTGGAGCTTCAAGAATAAATGCAGATATAACTTAGAGAAGCTGCACCCAATGTCACAAATGATTCTGTGGAGGAGCTCTTTCAGATTAAATCAGTAACTTTTTATTTTGTATTTTCATTTTTCTTTTGAAATAAGCAAAAAAAGTCTAATCGAGAACTAAGAGTCAGATATACATGTAGAAATATTACTCCCTACTCCCAGGCATGGGAATGGCCAACTCCTTACTTCAGGGAGGGAAGGAGAGAGATATCAAGAGTGGGACAATTCTCTTAAGACACCTACCCCACCTTTCATCAAATAAATATCCCCGACCCTAGATTTAGTGCAGGAGTCCTTAAAAACATTTCCACAGGGAAGTTCGGGTCCCAGGCTTATGGGTATCCCCCTACCACCTTTGGCAGGACAAAAATGAGTAAAGCAAAGCTTCTTGCTTCAGAAATATTCAGTCTAATACAGTGTGTACCCCATAATGTAATCATCTCTTCATTTCAGAAGCCTTAATTGCATAAAGTTCCTTGGGAAAGGGATGATATTTGTTTGTTTTTTTAAGGATAAGGCCAGTATTGGCTCAAACTTGTATTTATTCTTCCCAAAGAGTTCCTCCCAGGTTCGTAATCTTGATGTAGGAGAGTGCTGCACCAAGTTGCTTCTTTCTTCCCAACCTGTCCTACTTTGCGGGGGGAAGGAAGAAAAGAAAAAAACAAAAAAAAAAACAAGTAAGCTGCACTAGAGCCACTGCCCTCAGACACCAACTTCCATTTCTTCTCCACTGCTGCAGTCTGAAGAGTTACTGCTTTCTTCCTCTTCTCCATCTTTCTTCCTGTTCTCTTCTGGTTCCATGGAGACATGACAGTTTACCCAAATAGTCTGTGATGAATCTGTTCCTGCAGCCTGGAGCCCTTGCCCCTCCCCAAATCCTTCTTGCAGACCCTTTGTTGATGAGGACTGCGGATCTGCTTGTTTCAACCTGGGGTCCGGGCCTCCTGTCATGGCCATATTCTTACCCTTAGCATAGGTCGATTCTTTGTATGCAGCATAATTTTCAGGTGACAAAGTCTTGAGCCAGAGATCCAATTTCACCTTGTATTGCTTCTGCAGCTCCTCAGCCTGGCTCTTAAAATGATCCTTCTGGCTCTGCGGGATGCGCTGCCAGGGTCTGCCAATCTCTACCATGTGCTCCCTCACTGACAAATGTTGCAGCTCTTTACTTGACCAGGAATCTTGGTGAAACTTGTGGTATCCATTCATGGGGGGTTTCTGAGGCTCTCCATGAAATTTTACCTTCTTGAAAAATCGATCCGTTTTTGGAAGAGACCTCACTTCTTCAATATTTTTCTGAACCTTCTTTTGCACTTTGTTTTGAGTCCACTTGGAGACACCAGATTTCTTGGCCTTCTGGACTAAATCAGGGTGTTCTTCATTGAATCGAGCAAGTTTTTCCTCAAATTCTTGCTTTGCCTTCTGGAAATCCTGAATATATTTCTGTTTCATCTGCTCTGGGAGTTCCTTGTATTTCTTTGACAGGATTTTGGTCAGTTCCTGGCTTCTCATCCCAGGGTACATTTGGGAGTACTGGGGCCAACTCTCCATGAAGAAGTGATTATAAGTAGTCAGGGGCCTCTTTGGAAAGTCTGGACGGTTCCTGCTTTTTTGCCTTTTGTTCATCTTTTTAACACATTTCTTAGCTTCCAGGACTAATTCTTTCAAAGTGCCGAATTTTCTCAAGTTGCAAGAAATCTCTAACCATCTGAGTCTGCACATTTCACCAGAAAAGTTTTTAAAATCTACTTTTCCCCAGTCCATGTGTGACTGAGTTGAGTTAAACGTGCTGTTGTCATCAGATGGGAGATTATTCTCCATGCATTCCAGTAACCTCAAGATGTCTGTGTTGGACCAATGGCCTTGGCTTCTAGGCAAAGCCATTTTGATGTCTTTGGCTTACTTATAAGATCCCGGTTATGTAGACACCAGAGCAAGAACACAGAGTTATTTACTTTTAAGACTCAGTGGATGATTTATTTCTGGAAGTATTGCAGTATGTGTGATTCTGTATTTCTGAGGAGAAAGAAAGTTACTCGCCTTCATTTGGATTAATGAAGCAAATTACATCCTATTTGCCATATGTCCCTTGTATAATTCATTTGACCCTTAACCATAAATAAACATTGCCTGTTTCTGAATTAAATTTATGTTTGCCTTTCATATGCTACATGCGCAATATTCAGTATCTCCACACCCCACCCCAGCCTGCTTTCTGCCAGATCTCACATGAACCTATCTTAAATTGAGTTGCATAACACAAACACCAGACCACTCATCACTTAAGAAGCTTAATATAACAGAAATGCCCTGAAGACAGAGTCAGAAGTTAAAGTGGAAGGAGAAATGCCTAAACAGGAAAGACTGTTCATTCTACAGTGCCCTGAGTATGGCCGTTTTCTAAGCACAGCCCAAATAGCCATAGTTAAAGGTGCAGATGAGAAGTTAAAGATACAATAAGACAAGCCCAAGAGCTCCTCCAGACATGCATCCAACTGTTACCTTTTTATAAGGGAATGTGAACCTGTGATAAAAGACTGAATTATAGCTTCTTCGGGACCCGTGCATGGGAATTAATGCTTTCTTTCTTTCTTTCTTTCTTTCTTTCTTTCTTTCTTTCTTTCTTTCTTTCTTTCTTTCTTTTTAATTGAGACGGAGTTTCCCTCTTGTCGCCCAGATTGGAGTGCAGTGGGGCAATCTCCGCTCACTGCAACCTCTGCTTTTCGGCTTCAAGTGATTCTCCTGCCTCAGCCTCCCAAGCAGCTGAGATTACAGGCATGTGCCACCAGGCCTGGCTAATTTTTTTGTATTTTTTAGTAGAGATGGGGCTTCACCATGTTGGCCAGGCTGGTCTCGAATTCCCAACTTCAGGTGATCCACCTGCCTTGGCTTCCCAGAGCGCTAGGATTACAGGTGTGAGCCACCACTCCTGGGCCGGGAATGAATGCTTTCTAAGAACCATACTGCTTCTCCTTTTAAATATCGAGGATTTAATGACAATTATAAAACACTTCAGTTTTATTTGGTTAATTGTTCATCATATTTAAGCCTCAGTGAAAGTTTGGCTTCCTCCAGAAACTCCCTCCAGAATACCTGCCATTTTTCATTATAGAACTTGAAAACATGGCAGATCTGATGACTACTCCTTTTTTTTTTTTTTTTTTTTTTTTTTTTTAGCAATTTTGTCTTGCCTGAAGTAATTCTTCTGGTAAGTGATTTCTGGATTCACTCTCAAAATTCTCATAACTCTTTCACTAGTCTTTTTAGGATAATCTTCTATTCTAAGACTAAGCCTCACATAAGTAAAATTGTGTACAAATACATACAACATTAAATAAAACCAAATCTTAAATGGAGGGTGAATAAGGAGTGTAACAATGGGCCTTCAGGGGGAAAATATGCATTAGAAGGGAAAGAGAACAGAGTTAAGATACTGGTGGAAGTTTAAATTCTGAGAATGAGTTCTGAATATCTGAGAATAATATTTTTGAGAACTATTTTTAATTCTCAGTAGAGTATAGAAGGATGTAGCCTTTGAATGACACTAAAAATTCACTAGAAGTGTAAACAATAATAGTCATAATATCACGTAAGTCACAAATGTCTCAAAACATAGATTAAAATGTTCTGAAATATTGGAATATAATTAAAGCCCAAATTTGAGATAGAAGAGAAAATAAATAATAGCTTATATATCAAATTTATTATATGAAAAAGACTTTTGGGAAGTTGTTCCATAATAAATGAAGATATAAATAACAATAATTAAAATTTACCAAAAAAAGCATTAAAATAACTGTGAAAAACTTAAAAGAATGTAAAATTGAAAATTATTAAATTTTTAATCTCAAAAATCATAAAAAAGTCATTACATCAATGTCCTATGAAAATTAAAATAAAATAAACTTAGTAATGTAACAAATAAAAAGAGTAATTAAGAAAAAAGTAACTTTCACAAATGAAAGTTAAAAAAAAGAAAAAATAATGGATTCCATACTTTGTGTTTAAGATCAGAACATAGTCTCAAATGGTTCAGAAATAAAAAAATCAAACTTCCAAATATATTGTGGTGATTATAAATAATAAAAATAAATAAATATAAGATGTATTCTAACTCAGAAAAAAGGGAAGTCACATAGAATTGACATTAGAAAAGAGGTGTGAATATTCAGAATCTGAATTTAGGAAAAAAGAAGTACCATCTTCCCAATTGTAAAAGTTAGGGTGATGCATGTAAAGCAGTGGAAATAAAAATACAGTTGTGTTTTTGTTGTTATGTGGCTGTTTTGTGAGCCAGGCAGGCATTTTTTTCAAATTGCCAGTTAAAGAGTGGCCCCCTGAAATACATGTCCTAACCCCTGAAACCTGTGAATATGGGCTTTCGAAAATAGGATCTTTGCAGATGTAACTACCTTGGTAATCTCCCAATGAGATTAGTCTGGGTTTAGGGTGGGACCTAAGTCCAATGACTGGTATCCTTATAGAAGAAATAAAAGGAAGATCTGAGACACATAGACAGCCATGTGGAGACAGAGGCAGAGACAGAGCTCACTAGAGCTATGCTGCCACAAGCCAATGAAAGCCAAGGATTCCCATCACCCACCAGAAGCTAGCAGAGAGGCAGGAGGTGGATTTCCCCTCAGAATTTCCAAAGGGAACCACTCTATCAACATGTTGATTTTAAATGTTAGGCATTCAGAAATGTGAGAGAGCAAATTATTGCTTTATCTGTGATAGTTTATTACAGCAGCCCCAGGAACCTAATATGCAAATGTTTTACATTTATTATTAATATCTTATTTTTCTCCTTAAAACTCTGTGAGCTCATTTTATGCTTGCTGTTCCATTACATATATGATGAAACTGTGACCAGGCATGGTGACTCATGCCTGTAATCCCAGCACTTTTGGAGCCTAAGATGGGAGGGTCGTTTGAACTCAGGAGTTTGAAGCAAGCCTGGGCAACAAAGTGAGAGACCCCAGTCAAAAAAAACAAAAAACAAAAACAAAAAAAACAAGAAAGACAGACAGAAAGAAAGAAAAAGAAAGAAAGAAAAGAAAAAGAAAGAAAAAGAAAGAAAGAAAAGAAAAAGAAAGAAAAAGAAAGAAAGAAAAGAAAAAGAAAGAAAAGAAAAGAAAGAGAAAGAAAGAAAGAAGGGATGGGGGAGGGAAGGAAGGAAAGAAGGAAGAAAGGAAGGAAGGAAGAAAGAAAGAAAGAAAAAGAAGGAAAGAAGGAAAGAAAGAAAGACAGAAAGAAAGAAAAGAAAGAAAGAAGGAAGGAAAGAAAGAAACTGGGAAAACTAAGAATTTATACAGGGCTAGGCACAATGGCTCTTGCCTGTGATTTCAACATTTTTGGAGGCTGAAGCAGGAAGACTGCTTGAGTTCAGGAGTTCCAGACCAGCCTGGGCAACATGGAGAGACCCTATGTCTACAAAAACATAAATTTAGCCAGGCCCACACTTGTAGTGCCGGTAGTCCCAACTACCCTGGAGGCTGAGGTGAGAGGATGGCTTGAGCACAGGAGGTCAAGACTTCAGTGAGCCTTGATTGTATCACTGCACTTCAGACTAGGCAACAGAGTGAGACTCTGTCTCAAAAAAATTGACCTTGTCAATGTTGTGTGATTTTCCCTTTTCTGTGTTATAATCCATCTAATTTTTATTTTTCATTTTTTATCATAATCACTTATGAAATGCTTAGAAGTTTAAGACATCATTTTATTCCTGAACCATTTGAGAGTAAGTTTTGATCTTAAACAAAATGTATGAGCTCCTGTGACTTTATGAAGCTGCATGAATTGCTAATTTTTTAAATTTTTGTAACATAAAAGATAAATATTTGGCCAGGCACAGAGCCTCACACCTGTAATCCCAGCACTTTGGGAGGCTGAGGCAGGCAGATCATGAGGTCAAGAGATCAAGACCATCCTGGCTGACATGGTGAAACCCCATCTCTACTAAAATACAAAAGTTAGCTGGGCGTGGTGGTGCACCCCTGTAGTCCCAGCTACTTGTGAGGCTGAGACAGGAGAATCGCTTGAACCTGGGAGGCGGAGGTTGCAGTGAGCCGAGATCACGCTACTGCACTCCAGCCTGGTGACAGAGTGAGACTGCATCTCAAAAAAGGAAAATAAAAATAAAATAAAATAAAATAAACTTTTATATAGTAGCTTCACAAAGTCACACGTATGATATTTATTATCAAATTATATTAAATATAATAAAAATATCAAAAAATAACAAGCGGCTTTAAAAAGAGGATCCAAACAACAAAATAGATTTTGTAAAATAAAAATACCATTACAGAAATAAAAACTTCAGTGGAATATTAGGAAAATAAAAAAGTGCCTTTGAGCACTTTAAAAACTTTGCAGATGACCAAGGCTGCATTCAACCTGAAGTTAGAGACAACACAGAACTTTTCATATTCTACAATAAAGGTTTCCAATTAAATTCTAGATATCATGCTATAGATAAAACTGTATAATATCTAGGACGTTCCCTCCAGAAGTTCACAATTTGTATAAACAAGGAACAAAAAATTAAAGGAAATACTCACCTGAATATTCTATAACTGGTCTGAACAGTGCTTGCAGGAAAGTTCATGCATTTGGCTCGGGAGTTCTGTGTCCTCTGGGCTTTCTGGACAACAGATGTTATTTTCTGAGGTTTCCACAGTCTAGAAAATTCCAAATGCCTCTAAAATAATAAGACTTGCTTTTTGGATGCCAGTATATTATAGGATTCTTAAAGCCCCTCCCTGATTAGGTTTTTGCAGTACAAAGTATCAATAAAAGGATTTACCTTTCAACCGTTGATTAAATTAACTCCATTTGTAATCTCTGTAAATAACCCTCTACAAACACCCTCTAGTGCTGGTTTATATTGTCATTGATTTTTAAATAACACCCACGTGGAAAATTCATGTTTGATTTTTCTGGGGCAACAAGTCTACTTTCATTTCTGTTCCCACATCTGACAGTATTTTTATATGATATTTGAATATACACCATTCCATTATTTGATAATTTCTGCCCTTTCTTCACTGAAATCTAGGATCTGCTACCATCTCACCTTCCTCCTGGACATGTAATTCCCTTCAGTACTGATCAATTCCTACCAGCCTTTAGACTTGGAGATCAAAATGCTAGTGATGATGGTGGATGGTTTTGGAAAAAGAGAAGTAGAAGCTTGATGTCTGGCATCTCTGGCTGATTTAATTTTAAATTTAGGGAAATGAAATAGGTACTGCCTCCCAAAAAAATTCAGATAATTTTGTTTTTGATCAAATTCAAACTAATCAAAAAGATACCTTTATTTAAATGACAACTTATTTGAACAAATTTTAAAATTGTTATTTTTAATCAATATATAAAAATTGCACATATTTTTATAACATACAATATAGTTTTTTGATACATGTATAAATTGTGCATTGATCAAATTAGGGTTTGACAATATGAGGTTTCAGAATTTATAAAACAGGTTTCTGCCTTTTAAACATTTTATATCTAAAGTTGCCAACTAGTAATTAACTGAACGTATGAAATAACAAGATATTATTTGAAAAAGCCTAAATTAATAAAATGTTTAAATACATTTTTAGCTTTAAAATACAATAAATATAACTTATTTTGAAAAAATTTTTCAAAATTATAGACAAAGATGGATATAGACAAAAACATGTACAGAAAAATATCAGAAGGATTAAACTCCTTGGAGATTTTAATGGTAAAAACTTGCTGATATTATTTTTAAAAATTATCATTTTTATCTTTATATTTTATGGTTGTTAATGAGAATAAACTTCTATTGAAAAAGAAAACTTTACTCCTGTAAGAATATACTCTCAGACATGTATCTCTTATATTACTCACATAAATAATTATTTAGACATTGTAGTTACAATTAGTTTTATATGGTGGGGTTTAGGAATATCTATAATAATAAGCCCTGTGGATAATTCTGACACGTGCTAGAGTTTGAGGATATAAGCTCAAACTGTCACCCATGTCGTGACTTAAAACTTGTCTTCTACTTTACACCACAACACACACATATATGTGCACAAGCAAATATATGCAAATAAAACATTGTGGTGAAATAAAATACCTTTTTTGTTTGTTTGTTTTGAGAAAAGCTCTAGTTCTGTTGCCCAGAATGGGATGCAGTGGAACAGTCATGGCTCACTGCAGCTTCAAACTCCAAGGTTCAAGTGATCCTCCCACCTCAGCCTCCCAAGTAGCTGCAACCACAGACGTGTGCCACCATGCTGCTAATTTTTTGAAAAATTATTTTTATAGAAATAGAGTATCTGGGGCCAGACCCAGTGGCTCATGCCTGTAATCCCAGCACTTTGGGAGGCTGAGGCGGGCGGATCACTCAAGGCCTGGAGTTTGAGACCAACCTGGGCAACATGGTGAAACACCATCTCTACTAAAAATATGGAAAAAAAAAAAGTAGCTGGGCATCTTAGCGCGTGCCTTTAATTCCAGCTTCTCGAAAGGCTGAGGCATGAGAATTGCTTGAACCCTGGAGGCAGAGGTTGAAGTGAGCCCAGATCGCACCATTGCACTCCAGCCTGGGCGACAGAGCCAGACTCCGTCTCAAAAAAAAAAAAAAAAAAAAGAAAAAAGAAAAAAGAAAAAGAAAAGAAAAAGCTTATCTCAATGTTGTCCAGGCTCATCTTGAACTCCTGGATTCAAGCATTCCTCCTGCCCAGCCTCCCAAAGTGCTGAGATTAAAGGCATAAGGCCCTATGCCTGGCCTTGAAAGGAAATTTTATTCAATCTCATCCAGATGTTTTTGTTTATTCTGGCGCTAGTCCTAAGAAAATTAAGAAGTCCTAAGAAAACTCTTCCCAACAGGTTAAAGATGCATTAGTTAGTTATTATGGCAATATACCCTGCATGAGTAATTTTGGTGATAAGCTTCTGTCTCATCATTTCTAGAAAAATATTTTATTTCTGTCATAACCTCTAATGCTTAGTAAAAAGGCCCTTACTTTGCGTGTTGATCTTCTTCTTGCAAATTAGACACTCAGTATTAGCTAGTATTTCATTGTTGAGGACCAGCCCTGTGCCCTGTATACATGAGAATTTTGTTTTCAGGGCTGCTACTTATCGTGGTAGCTGATGGCTATGGTCTTTCTCTGTTCCTTGCTTCACTTCACTCCACAGTATCTCACACAGGACAAAAAGCAGAGCAGATATCTTCAGATCCTCTGATGTTAATTGAGGCGACTTTGCTTTTCAAGAAATACAAAATGTGGTTCAAAAGCATCCATCCAGATTGTATACAGAGTCTAGGGACCTCTCCAATATGACCTCATGCTTTAACAGAATCAGTTCAGGTTCTGGATATTTTTACAAACTCAAGTTAGCTTTAACTGCTCCAGTTCTCATAAATTCAGATACAAAATCATATCTGTATCATTTGTATCATATCTGATTGTTGATACAAAATCAACAATAAGAATCACAAAACAAGATCTTGCGTACAAGTACACCTCACTAAATTGGGGGGGGTTGGTAAATAAATTAAATTAAATGTGATTATTATCTATTGCTATTCATATCTTTCCCCCTAACCATTTCCAATCTTGGTGCCCATCTCTCATCAGATGGTGCTTGGCCCTTCTTTGTGCAAATGCCTCTTCCTCTATTTCCACAAAGTCAAAATGCTGCTTCCTGTATGTAGGAATACTATCAACTTGTTGTTACTGTTGTCATTACTTCATAGTCACCTACTCAAATGTACAGCTTCTAAACTAAATATGCCAAGGAATTTTACTCAATGAAGACAATTCCATGTGGAATTTTAGTTGTGTTTCTTTTTACACACCTCAGAAAACTGTGGCTTAGAGAAAATGGGAACACATTAGACACATTAGATATGGGTTTTTTTTTTTGTTTTTTTTTTTTGAGATGGAGTCTCACTCTGTTGCCCAGGCTGGAGTGCACTGACGCAACCTCAGCTCACTGCAACCTCTGCCTCCCGGATTCAAGTGATTCTCCTGCCTCAGCCTCCCGAGTAGCTGGGATTACAGGCTAATTTTTGTGTTTTTAGTAAAGATGGGGTTTCACTGTGTTGGCCAGGCTGGTCTTACTGCTGACCTCAGGTGATCCACCACTCTCAACCTCTCAAAGTGCTGGGATTACAGGCGTGAGCCGCCACGCCCGGCCTAGATAAGTATTTTTGAGGGATTAGATGGTAATACCTGAAATATTTGGCTAGAGATGTTCTTTATACTGTTTTTACTTCTATCTCTCTGTCTGTTACTTGTATCCTATACTGACAATCAAGAATCCTTTTGATGGAAATTATTTTAATCTCTTAGCTGTTGCCTCTTTCTGCCTATAGAACATCTTGCACAGCACTACCTGACCAGTTTTTATAACTCAGCATTCAAGTGAAGCTCCTATCATAGTCTAAACTCTTCCTTATGGTATCCTTGCTTTTCAATACTAATCTGAGATACTCCTGCTGCTTTTCTTCAGAACAAATAACTCTTATTAGCTTTATTTTGCCACACACAATTTTTTTCTTTTCTTTCTTTTTCTTTCTTTTTTTTTTTGAGACGTAGTCTTGCTCTGTCACCCAGGCTGGAGTGCAGTGGCGCGATCTCAGCTCACTGCAACCTCTGCCTCCCGGGTTCAAGCAATTCTCCTGCCTCAGCCTCCTGAGTGGCTGGGATTACAGGCGTGCACCATGCCCAGCTAATTTTTGTATTTTTAGTAGAGACGGGCTTTCATCAGCTTGGTCAGGCTGGTCTCAAACTCCTGACCTCATGAATCGCCCACCTCGGCCTCCCAAAGTGCTGGGATTAGAGGCGTGAGGGACCATGTCTGGCATTCTTTTTTTTTTTTTAAGATAGATTCTCACTCTGTCACCCAGGGTGAAGTGCAGTAGCACAATCTCAGCTCACTGCAGCCTGCACCTTCTGGGTTCAAGCAAGTCTCCTGCCTCAGTGTCTCAACTAGCTGGGATTACAGGTGCCCACCACCATGTCTGCATAATTTTTGTAATTTTGGTAGAAACAGGCTTTCACCATGTTGGCCAGGCTTGTCTTAAACTCCTGACCCCAAGTTATCTGCCTGCCTCAGCCTCCCAACATGTAATTTTCTTTTTTTAACTACATGGGTAAACACAGCTTAGTTTCTTCCTGGTCTCAAGTTCCTCAGTGTTACCTTTATGCTATCGCTTTCCCACAATTTCATCACAGACCATGATCTCTTCTCATTTTGTATACTCTTCCTTTTACAATTTCATCTAATCTCTCTGGTTTGAACTACACACATGCTATGTCTCCCATCAGTTTTTAACTTTTAATTTTATTTCTGTGAAGAATTTAACTTCTGTCCCACAAAATGTGACAAGGCAAATGGATCAATAACCTCTTCAGGAAGTGAGGAGTCCTAGATTTCTGATATAACTGGAAAGGCTCCCAGTAGTTTCACCTTAATTTTATTTCTCAATTTTAGGAATGTCCCAGATGATAATAATTCTAATAGAAGTTATCAAAACAGAAGAATGTAACAAGTTTTTGGTTTAATGGCTAAGAAAATTTACCAAACTAATACGCACTTTCCCTTCTTCCAAAATTAAAGTAATATCTTAAATGTCTACAGTAGCTAATACCAACTGTATGTACAAGTAAATCTAAGCTAAATACGATTAGCTATAAAATTTTCTTTGAATAACTGACAAACAAAATTGGTAACAGGATAATATTGAGAGTGTAATACCTGTTGCTTATAGAAATTTTTAGTGTCAATAGAGAAAGCTCAGAAACTTTTGGTGAAAATAAAAAGGAGAATTGGGTTGAAAGCCCAGAAGGCAAAATTCTATAATCTGAGATCAGTTGGAGAGACACAAATCATCAGAAGGTGATAGACTTTTCCTGTTCCCTAGGAAAGTGCTGCAAATAAGTGTGTGGGAGGAGAAGAGAGAAAGTTAACTAAGGAGTCTAGGTAGTACAGACAGAAAGAATAAGGAAGCATTGCTAATAAGCATTTTCATAATTTGTATGATCACCTTGAGTTAGTGATCAATTTAAGAGATTAAAAGACACATAAGATCCTTCTTGCCATATGACCCTTAATTAGCCAGTTGCTGAATGGGGAAACACTGGACACTTCGACAGTGGTGAAAAGCAGAGTTTACTTATTCCTGAATACCCATTCCCGGTTCTAACTAAAAGCAACTCTAGTAAAGGATCACCTGATTTTCATTGAACACAAGCTCTTGGGCATTTCTTCTGCTGTGCTGTCATTTAATTTTCTTTTTCTTCTAAATCAAAGAAAAAAAGAAAAAGAAAGAAAGAAAAGGCCAGACACCGGTGGCATGTGCCTCTAATCCCAGTGCTTTGGGCAGTTGAGGAGGGTGGGTTGCTTGAGGTCAGGAATTTGAGACCAAAAAAAGAAAAGACCAGACACAGTGGCACATGCCTCTAATCCTAGTGCTTTGGGCAGTTCAGGCGGGACAGTTGCTTGAGGTCAGGAGTTCGAGACCACCATGGGCAACATAGCGAGACCTTGTCTCTAGCAAAAGAAATAAAAATAAAATAAAGGAAATAAAAATAAATATTTTAGTGTGTATTCAGCATTTCCGGATACATCTTGCAGTTCAGTGTGCTGTATACCTAAGCTTGAAGCAATAGGATAGGAACAGAAGTACTGAGGAAAACACCAGGTCATTTCCTTACATTCAGGTCCTCTTGCTCAGGATGTTTTTTCAGCTTTCTCACTGAACAGGAGATGGCAACAGATTGCACTTTCTTGCACGTAGAGAGGAAATCCAGTTGATGAAAGTGTCAATCTTCGTTTTGATTACCTCCTCTATTTGAATAAGTACGTGAGAAAAACATAGCCTCCCATTTATTTAAAATTGGAATCTTGCTGCTCAACATTACCAGAGCCTGCAATCTGTGGGATCAGTCGAATATGGGTATTCAGCATAATGTGTCAGAAGAAAATTGCTTCTCGCATGATTGAATGCCTAAGGAGTAACTTTATATATGCCTCATATTTGAGTAAAGAAGAAATTGCTTTCTCAGATCCCACTCCTGATGGAAAACTGTTTGCAACAGAGTACTGTGGCACTGGTCAGTTTCTGGTGTATAATTTTATAAATTGACAGAATAGCATGTAAAACAAATTCTTGCCTACACAACTAGAAGATATCTATTGAAGAAAATGGATTTGTTGCTGACTTTAACCAGGAACTAGGGCCATTTTTGTTACAATGAACTCAAGACTAGCAACAACCATATATTTGTTCCATTTTCATAAAATTGGAAATAATGCAGTAATAGCTTATTGTTTTGTTTTTAAAGAAGATATTTTATTATCTTTTGCAGAAATTTATGACTGATGTATTTTATCTATAGTTATTTAGACACGTTTACATGCAGCAGATAATTGTTCATAGCGGACTGAAGACTAATGCAAGGACTATGCTCTCAGCAATGAGGATATTGTGAAGTTCTCAAAATGGAAATATACCAGTGTAGCTTGGTACTGTATTTTTTATATTGATCTGCTGATACCAGTTATAGGCTTAAAGATTGTATTTTCACAGAGTGGAAATGAGTTTTTTTAGTTATTGTTCAAGGAGGATGCAACATTAAGTGTTTTGGAATTTGAAGCTTTTTTTTTTTTTTTTTTTGAGATGGAGTCTCGCTGTGTCACCAGACTGGAATACAGTGGCACGATCTCAGCTCACTGCAGCCTCTGCCTCCCAGGTTCACACGTTTTTCCTGCCTCAGCCTCCTGAGTTGCTGGGACTCTAGATTAACAACGAGAATTCACAATCCGTGTGAATGGGAAGTATAAACACATTTTAAAGTAGACAGTCTGCTCATCTGTTTATTTTTCCCTGGGTGATGCTGTTTGCTTTATTAAACAGCTACAGAATTCAATGTGGGTTAAACCCTTTTGGTTCCTGCTCAGACATTGCTAGCAACTTCTCAGAGAAGCAATAGGCTGTACCATTTAGCTTATATCTGTAGATGGATATTCTATCTAGGTTTTTATGTGTGTTCTAATGTTCACACAATGATAAAATCGCCTAGTAATGCATTTCTCAGAATGTGTTTTTGTTGCCATAGGATGCATGACTGTTAAATTCCTATTCTGGCCCAAAGATTCAGTGAAAACTTCTGTGTAAAATAAATTTTTCCGCCTAAAGTGGTGAGGTGTAGAATTTACTGTATTAATAGGAGAGAGAGCTCTCACACTTACAAGTGCATTGTACAAAATCCTGTCTGTCCATGATGTGCAAATCTTGTTCCTGCATGGGATCATTAAGTGGGAATCACACACCCACATATTTCCAAAATTCCATCCAATAAATTCACAAACACTTGAAAATCACAATACATATTTTAGGTAATGGGCCATAAGAGATTATTTTAATTGTAAGAAAATGTACAAAAATGTTTTGCATTTTACATATCTTCTATTTAATACCAATAAAATGAAGTGACACTAAAGTAGAAAAAAGCCTGAACAGTATGATTTCTTTGCATCAACAGTGAAGGGCTCCCTTGTATATGGAGTTCCCGAACAGTCAGGTTTCTTAATCCTGGTCATCTGTGGCCAGTGTAAAAGAAAGGCCTGACAGGAAAATTTAAGGAGCCAGTCAGGTAACTCCATATGAGGGAACTCTTTGTGACATTCAAAAAACTCACACTTCCACTTTCAAAATCAAGAAACACACCAACCCGGCCCAGAGGTTTCTCTACATAGTGAGGAAACATTGGGGAGGTGATCAAGAGACTGAAATGATTATCCACCTTAACACATAAAAGAAGAAATATGTCCTTAGATTTAACCATTGTACTATTCTTCCTTATCCAGGAGTCCTTACAGACTCCCAGAGCCCAGTCCCAAGAGTTGTCCACATCCAGCTCCCAGTAGTGTTTGCCAGAGGAGAAGACCCAGGCTCCCCATGCAGCAAAATTGTCAGATCTGTCAGAATTCAAAGATCCACGTCTAAACATCAAACTTCTCACATCCTCAAACAGCCTGATATTGTAATTGGTTACTTCCCAAGTGAAGGAAGTTTCCACTGTAGAAAAAAGAGAATGTTCCAGTGAAAAGCAGTTTATAAATTCTTATGTTCAGATAAGAAAGAGATTCTCACTAGAAAACACAGGTCAAGATTAGAAAGAAACTTCTGCCTGGAAAAATGTTGGAATCAAAGGGTGTTAGGATACCTGCACAAGTAAATGGCTCAACTTCAATGATCACAATTTCTATAAACTCAAAATGTATAAAGGGGAGGAAGGTCATGTCTATGTCTAGTTAGCGACCTTTCACAACAACTGAAAAACGGGAAGCTCTTGCACTGCAGCCAAGTCCACAGCAATAAAATTAACCTCCATTGCCTCTTCTCTGTCAGGGCAGAGCAGGAGGCTGGGGACAGGAGATGAGGTGGGGAGCCATTCTTAGACCCAAATAAAAAAGTTATCACTTTCTAGAAATATTATATAATCTGCCACTTAAACTAGCAAATTCATACTTAAAGAGAAAATCTGAATCTGCCTTCTGAAAAGTGCAGATTCCTTGCAAGAATTATCTGACTTTCGTGCCAGATTCAGGCACAGACTTCTTTTATTTGCTGGATTTATCATGATCTATCCTGGAGTTCTATCTAAGGCCTCGTCAACCACCAAATCACGTTCCTATTGTTCACAGATTCTCAGTGTTTGCATTGTTATATAAGTTACTCATGTATGCTTTAGTTGATTAAAATGCACATGATTAAAATTATAAATGCTATGAAACTTCACCTGAAATGTATTTAAAAAAACACTGTCACTGAAATCAGTCATTAACTACACTGAATTTGAAATTGAAATGTCCTGAATTAATTCAATTCTGTATACTTCATGTAATAATTGTATATATGAAATTGTATCACAGTTGAACCATACATGAATGGTTCTACATCCTAAAGAGCCCCTCTGCATGTTTTACTTTTCCAAGAAATTTGTTATATGGCTGATTCCACCATCTTTTATTTAGTTTTGTCTGTTTGATAATAGTGAAACTATAAATATAAATACCTATTCACAGACTATTCTCTTCTTCTAGATGAAAAATGATTACACTGGGAAGGCTGCCCATAGAAAACCATAATTGAAGGCATTGCATGTTGATTCCACCAAGAGGGCCACACTCACCTCGGAAGTGATTGAGCCTGTCCACCGGTCCTGTGATGGGCCCTATAGTGAGCTCTGGATTCACAGGCTGGGGCATGTGCAGCAGCACGGATTCACTCCTGCAAGGAAGTAGGTTGAGTTGGTTAAGTTTCTGATGTCTGTGTTTAAGAAATAGATTCCAAAGAAAAAGCTTCATTCAAACCCACTTCTGATATTGTAATGTACCTCCACAATCCTAGGATGGGTTTGTGGCCCTTAGGGAATCTTTCTAACTCTTCACTCCATTTCTAACCTACTGTCACTGAAAGATAAATGCCTCTCTCCCTATCTGCCACCAAATAGTTGATCTCTAATTATGATTCTGAATCCTAAAAAGAGGCAATTATATTCTAGCAGCTTCTGCATTGAACTCTTCAAAACATAACCCCTTGAGTCAGTTGGAAAAGTAAGAAAAGTTTAATGTCTGATAAAAGGCATAGGTAACATTCAACATACCACACAAACACATAAGTACACACACATACACACACAATCACACTGACACATTATGGTGTTAGTAAATTATGTTTTCCCTTTGTTGGAAACAACTTGATGTTTTTCATAGCATGCCTTGTGCTCCAGCTTGCATTGATGGCCAATAACATACCTTGCCACCATGTCTCCCAAATCCTGTAGAGAGAAAGAGAGAGAGAGAAAAAAAAAAAACGACTTCTTTAGAAAGTTGCTATTCTTGTTGGGTGAGTTGGCTCACACCTGTAATCCCAGCACTTTGGGAGGCCAAGGTGGGTGGATCACCTGAGGTCAGGATTTCCAGACTAGCCTGGACAACATGGCAAATCCCCATCCCTATTAAAAATACAAAAAATTTAGCCAGGTGTAGTGGTGCATGCTTTTAGTCCCAGCTACTAGGGAGGCTGAGGCAGGAGAATAGCTTGAACCAAGGAGGCAGAAGTTGCAGTGAGCTGAGATTGGGCCACCGGACTTCAACCTGGTTGACAGAAGTCTCTGTCTCAAAACAAACAAACAAAGAATCAAAGAAACAAACAAGTTGTTATTCTGCCCATCTGCTCTTTAGGTTTTGAAAACTTCAGAATTACCACATACTATCACTGCAACACTTTTAAAATGTATTCTCATCTCTAACACTTATACCAGTAAGACCTATTGACAGAATCTACTTCTGACAAAGTAATGATGGCAGGGCTTCATCTGAATGCATTTATTCTACTGCTCATGGAAAGGAGTGTCATGCCATGTTAGACACATGAGAACATTCTCTGCCTAGTTACCAGTAGCTCCAGATCTTCATGCAGTTATGGAAACCCATGCTGCAGATTCTGGAGAAGCAGCTCAGACCTCGTGCAGACAAGAGTTCTTCAAGAACCACCTTGACTATGCAAAGACTATCAGGCCCAGCAACAGTCTGAGCTGGATGAGAGATGGAGCAAAGCTCCTAGGAGCAGCAGAAGCTATAAGGGAGGGAAAAGGGAAGGAAAAAACCTTAGATTTCAGGATATCCCCTTTACATCTGTGAGAATATCAGCACCCACAAGGCCACCATTCCTTTGTCTGACTCCTCTTGGATCCAGGAGTTTTCCTGAGTTAAGCCATCCAGGGATAGGACAGGAGATGCCATTTGGCTCTAGGAGCAGAGGAGAGAAACTCAGCAGGAAGAGTGTCTCTATGGGAGGAAAATTCAGTTGAGCACGTTTGTAGGGTCACAGGGCTGGATATGGGTAGAGTCTAGTGTACATGTTTAGAAGCCACAGTTCCCCCAGATCTTCTGATTCTAACAAGTACACAGAGCCAATCAAATGAAGGAGGGGGTGGGTCAAGGGAATTCAGGGACAAGGGGAATGAGGGATGATTAGTTGCAGGAGGATGCTGTCAAGGTCAATAGGCAGACATTCTCCCCTCCTCTGATACTGAGAAACAAGTAATGAAGCTTAAAAGTGTTGCTTGTGCTCTGCGCCAAAGGCAGCAGAGCACTTGTCTCTGGTCTCCATATACACTTGACATATTTACTTTCAGTATTCTGTGTAAGATTTTGATTCATTTCACACGGAATAACACTCACCTACCATGCTTAAATTACCGTACATATTATGAGACTTTATTGACCATAAATAAGTTACTCTCAACCTTGAGATCTGGCTTCAATTTTCTGTATTCTCATTCCTTCTCCTTTATATCAGAAGCTTCATAATAGACAATGGGGGCAAATATGGTGTGGAGAAATAATCAGTTTATATTTAGATATTTTTAATGTAGTTATCGCTTCCTAAAAAGCTAGCAAAAAGCTGGAATACATGAAATAGCCACGCACCTTCGTTTCTAGCCTCCTTTAGGTATCTGCCCAAATATATTCTATACTATGTCTTTTCTGACCGTGATATTAAAAATTCAATTTTGGGCTGGGTGCGGTGGCTCACGCCTGTAATCCCAGCACTTTGGGAGGCCGAGGCGGGCAGATCACGAGGTCAGGAGATCGAGACCATCCTGGCTAACACGGTGAAACCCTGTCTCTACTAATAATACAAAAAAAAATTAGCTGGGCGTGGTGGTGAGCGGCTGTAGTCCCAGCTACTCGGGAGGCTGAGGCAGGAGAATGGCGTGAACCTGGGAAGCAGAGCTTGCAGTGAGCCAAGATTGCGCCACTGCACTCCAGCCTGGGTGACAGAGCGAGACACTGTCTCAAAAACAAAAACAAAAACAAAACAAAACAAAAATCAATTTTTGTCTATTAGTCTTTATTTTCATTTCCTGCTGTATTTTTCTCTAAAGCACTTATCACAATGCGTCACTCTATCAATTTTGTTTTCTTTTCGAAACAGGGTCTTGCTCTGTCATCCAGGCTTAAGCGTGGTGCAATACCAGCTCAATGCAGCCTTGACTTCCCAGGTTCAAGAAATCCTCTCACCTAAGCCAGTGTCTGAGAATACAGGGACGTGCCACAACCCCAGCTAATTTTGTTTATCTTTTCTTAGAGAAAAGAGCTGTCACTTTGTTGGTGAGGCTGGTCTTGAACTGCTAAGCACAAGTGATCTTCCTGCTTCAGAATCCTGAAGTGCTGGTATTATACAGGCCAGAGCCACTGTGCCAGCTTCACTTTTTGAATGTTGTATTTTGACTTGTTGACTTGTGTTTCTCACCCCGCAACCTCATTAGCTCTTTAGGTGCAAGAAAATCTGTCTCATTTGTTCATTTCTACATTGGCTTAGAATGTTTATTAAGACATAGTAGGCACTTGATATTTTGAAGAAAAAAGTATTGTAAGTACTATCCTTAAGGATATCACCTTTAAAGAATCAAGATGACTTATAATATAAATAATTAAGCTCATGATATCTCTCTCTTTCACACAGAGCCAATTTCTTTCTTAGTGCTTAGGAGTGTCTTTAATATTATTTGTTTTACTTTTCCATCAAGAAATCTTTACTTCTTTCAGAATGTATATGTAATTTCATTTCATCTCTTCTCTTCACAGTATTCGTTTTATGTTTGAATCAGTAAATGATCAATACAGATTCTTCAGCCTTGCATCTAGGCCCCATCTTAAACTACCCCATGCTACCTTTTCTGCTACATCTCTAAGCACTGCCTCTCTCATCATATATGTGTTAATCACATATGTGAATTATGTGGAAATCCAATAGTACAATGGTTTATCTAGTATATAGTTTCCAGCACCCCCGCCCCAATTTACCTGCCTGAAATTCCAAGAAATTTCCTATTAAATTTTTTTATGTAATGTAGTTTAATTTTATTTAGAAAATCAGAGAATATAGTTTTAAAGCTTTTGACCTATATATACTGTTGACCCTTGAATGACACTGGTTGGAACTATGTGAGTCACTTATAATTGGAGTTTCTTCTGCTTCTGACACCCCTGAGACAGCAAGACCGACCCCTCCTCTTTCTCCTCCTTCTCTGATTACTCAACATGAAAATGATGAGGATGAAAACCCTTATAATGATCCACTTCCACTAATTATATTTAGTATTCTGTTGATGAATATTAAATGTATTTTTCTTTTTATTTTCTTAATGTTTTCTTTCCTTTAGCTAACTTTAGTGTAAAAATACAGTATACATATAACATATAAAATATGCGTTAATCAACTGTGAATATTATCATTAAGGCTTCTAGTCAACATTAGGCTATTGATAGCTAAGTTTTGAGGAAGACAAACTTTATACGCTGATTTCTGACTACACGGGAACACCCCAACCACCATGGTGTTCAAGGGTCAACTCTAAGTTTATTAAATATCATTCAAATAATCTGAGAATCTCTTTGTGAACATTCAAAGACTTTATCTTTCTGTGAAACCCTGTGTTTATCTCATGCACTAATTATGGCATTTCATAATGATAGTGTATTTTATCATGCTTATTGATATTTTATATCATTTCCCAGGAAACAAAAATTTTTAGCTGAATATTTTGATATTAGCAAGAAATCCTAATAAAAAGTTTGCTTCTATGTTGAAATGATTAGATGGAACCCTTTTGCTATTGTTCTGCTGCTCACAGTAGCATAACAATTGACACCTTGGTTGTGCCCATTGCCCATTGCTCTGTCTGGTACACTGAAGCATACGCTCTCCATGGATTTCTGATAATATTGTGAATTATATTAATCTTTTTGATTATATATTGCTAAAGTGTCCAAGAACTGTCACAAAGTTCTATATTTTGTCATAGTATTTTCATTTCTTGAATTATTTCTTAAGAAAAAGTCTCCAATTTGGAAAAGAAAAACTGGTTTGAAAAAGACTTGAAGTCTAAAATGATAATAGCGGATCACCTGAGGTCAGGAGTTTGAGTCCAGCCTGGCCAACTTGGTGAAACCTTATCTCTACTAAAAATACCAAAATTAGCCAGTCATGGTGGCAGACACCTGTAATCCCAGCTACTCGGGAGGCTGAAGCAGGAGAATCACTTGAACCTCGGAGGCACAGGTTGCAGTGAGCTGAGATCATGCCATTGCACTCCAGCCTGGGTGACAGAGGGAGACTGCATCTCAAAAAAGAAGTAATAATAATTATTATTATTGTGTAAATAATTATTATATACTTTTAAAAATATGAATACATAACATTGTTATAGTTATGTACATATTATGTAAAGCATCACTTTTAAAATTATTCAAAAATGTGGATGAATAAAAAATAGATTTTATTTTCATATAAAACAATCATTAGGAAATAGTCATAAAATAGACTATAAGACATATAATAGCCATAAAATAGGCTATAAGACAAACAGGCTGATACAACTAATTCTATCAACCGTTATAGATACAATTATGTGAAACACAACTGAGTTCCTTGCTATACTTTTTTAAACAAGAAAGTTACACAGCACAGATGTGTTGGTAATCCCAGTTAATGTTTTATCTTCGAACATATTTAGATAAATAACGGCTAGGCACATAAGCAACTATAATTTTAAAACAGAGTGAGAAACAAAATTTTAAAGTTAGCATGTGGCCCAGTGCAGTGGCTCACGCTTGTAATCCCAGCACTTTGGGAGGCCAAGGTGGGCAGATCAGATGAAGTCAGGAGTTCCAGACCAGCTTAAGCAATATGGTGAAACCCTGTCTCTACTAAAAATACAAAATTAGCTGGGCTTAGTGGCAGGTGCCTGTAATCCCAGCTACTTGGGAGGCTGAGGCAGGAGAATCACTTGAACTCGAGAGGCAGAGGTTGCAGTGAGCTAAGACTGAGCCATGGCACTCCAGCCTGGGCGACAGAGCGAGATACCGTCTCAAAAGAAAAAGAAAAGTTAGCAAGTGATAATATTTAATGAAATAATTGTAGTATTTAAAATATTTCTTTTTTTTTTTTTCTTTTGAGACAGAGTCTCGCTCTGTCACCCAGGCTGGAGTGCAGTGGTGCTGTCTCGGCTCAGTGTAAACTCTGCCTCCCAGGTTCAAGTGATTCTCATGCCTTAGCCTCCCAAGTAGCTGGGATTACTAGCGCCTGCCACCGAACTCGGCTAAGTTTTTGTATTTTTAGTACAGATGGAGTTTCACTATCTTGGCCTGGCTGGTGTTGAACTCCTGACCTCGTGATCCACCCTCCTGGGCCTCCCACAATGCTGGGATTACAGGCATGAGCCACCTCGCCCAGCTACTTAAAATATTGTTTTGAATAAACTGTGTTAAGTCAACTTTCTTGCATCTCATTCCAAACTTGTCTGTTGAGCTTTGAGCCCTCAAGTCTGGGTTTCAATACTTTATAAACCTAATCAGCCAATTTACCCATTTCTATGCAATCTAATCAATCTCAGGAAGTGGTTATGGTCTTTCGTGGGCCCAAACACTTTAAATGGATGCTTGTCCATAGATTTCTCTCTCCTTCAGTGTGGACTCTCTGGATTTGTGGCTGCTGGGCTTTGAAGAGCCAGGAATTACTTCTAATCTGGATATCTACAGAGCTTCTAGACTGAGACCATTCATACTAGCCTTGTGAGTATAAAATTTGCAGTAACTCATCATGCTCACTTTTTCTCTTAAAAATACTTTAAATTTACCTGGCAGCATGCTTGGGTCTTTTCTAAGCAAACAAGTAACTGTCTTAGTGATTTTACAGAAAATCAATATAAAGTATCTTCAATTTGTAAGATATGGTTTGTGTTCCCTTGCTATTTGATTCTTTTTATGTGACTGTTTTCTGTATTGTTAGATTTTTCTTGTGTGAAAAGATATATTTCCATAGTTTCATGCAATGATAGAACCCATAAAATACCTAAAATGTTCACTAGAATGTGGGCATGTAGTAATGGTTGTAACGTACACCAAAGTGAATGTTAAAAATGTTGAATTACTTCGAAAATTCTTGTTGCAAAGGTCTTATTTGCTGTGTCTTCAAAATTTGCAGTTTGCAGACTAGATTTGAAAGCTGTTGAAAATAGATGTAATTGGCCAGGCATGATGGCTCATGTTTGCAGCCTAGCACTTTGAGAGGCCAAGGCAGGCAGATCGCTTGAGGTCTGGAGTTAGACACCAGCCTGGCCAACATGGTGAAACCAGGTCTCTACTAAAAATACAAAAAAATTATCTTGGTGTGGTGGCGGGTGCCTGTAATACCAGCTACTCGGGAGGCCTCGGCTGGAGAGTTGCTCGAACCTGGGAGGCGGAGGTTGCAGTAAGCTGAAATCCCGCCACTGCACTCCAGCCTGAAGTCAGACGAGACTGCATCTCAACAACAACAACAACAACAACAACCAAAAAAAAAAAAAAAAAAGATAGAAAGAAAGAAAGAAAATAGATCAATAGATCTAATCAACTGGCAAGAGCTCCCAAGAGGCTGCAACTTCTAAGTCACTAAGGGGAAAGGTGAATTGGTGGCCATGCTTCCATTAACTGCATTCCTGGATTTTCTAGTATTGAGTGGAAAACCTAATACATATCTTCACTTTTTTTGTTATTTTAGAAGATAATTAATTGCTGATTAATTCCTGTTAATTATTACGTTGAAATATTGGCTATTTCAGAATGTGAAAGTGTTCTCTCTAATCATCTGAATTGACAATGGGAAAAAACTTTCCTAAATTAAATATAATAGATATTAATTACATTTAATGTATTGAAAGGAAGAGTTTTGATATTAAAGTTAAAAGGACAAATTTAATGATTGATAATTTTAGGAGTTGACAGTCCACTCTGATTACTCAATCTTAGATAAAAGCTACTTTATTTATAATTGCCTCAGCAAACTTCATAGGTGAGTTTGGAGGCAGGGAGTATAGAATAATACCATAGATACTAAGTGTGTTTCGTATATTATCATCATGGAATCACTGAGAGAGAATGACAGAGACAGGATGACATTCAGAATGTGCTTCTTCATTAATTAGCTTATATAAGTGACTCAGAAATCATCTCAGCTTTTACCCTCCACCCAGGTTTTAAGCTTGTCTAAGTAACTGAGAATGATTGAGAGCACGGATTGTTTAATAAAAATGCCATGAGGACTCTCGTCTCATTTTCTCATTTGAATCACGGTTTTTCATATCCATGTTTCATACCCGTGGATTCAACTAACCTCAGATAAAAAATATTTACAAGAAGAAAAAAGCAGCTGTACTGAACATGTACTTTTTTTTCTTTTTTTTTTGAGACAGAGTCTCATTCTATCACCCATGCTGGAGTGCAGTGGCACGATCTCAGCTCACTGCAACCTCCACCTCCTGGGTTCAAGTGATTCTCCTGCGTCAGCCTCCCGAATAGCTGGGACTACAGGCATGTGCCACCACGCCCTGTTAATTTTTTGTATTTTTAGTAGAAATGGGGTTTCACCATGTTAGCCAGGATGGTCTTGATCTCCTGACCTCGTGATCCGCCCGCCTCGGCCTCCCGAAGTGCTGGGATTACAGGCATGAGTGACCGCACCCTGCCAAACTTGTACATATTTTTAATCTTCTTGCTGTTCCTAAACAGTATGGCATTACGAGTATTTATACAGCATTTACATTGTATTAGGCATTCAAAGTAATCTAGAGATAAAGTATTCAGGAGACGGGTTTAGGTTACATGCAAATCCCACACCATTTACTAATAAGAGACTTGAACATCTTAGGATCTTGGTTCTCAGGGAGTCCTGGACTGAATCTTCAATGGCTATTGAGGGAAAACTTTATAAATCCAGCATGTTTGCATTTACTATGTCTCAGTTTGTGCTGGAGCTAACTTATTAGACATATTGGACAGAGCTCAAGTAGAAAGGAAAATTGTCCACTGGCCTTTTTTTCCTTTTCATCGGGGCAAATAAAAATAAGAGAAAGAAATTCTTACTTTTTTTTTTTTTTTAATTTCCAGAAACATGGATTCAGACACCCTGCGAGTCTTCCAGAATGAGCTCATTTGCTGCATTTGCGTGAACTACTTCATAGACCCGGTCACCACTGACTGTGGGCACAGCTTTTTCAGGCCCTGCCTCTGCCTCTGCTCAGAAGAAGGCAGAGCACCAATGCGCTGCCCTTTGTGCAGAAAAATCTCAGAGAAGCCCAACTTCAACACCAATGTGGCACTCAAAAAGCTGGCTTCCCTAGCCAGACAGACCAGACCTCAGAACATCAACAGCTCAGACAATATCTGTGTGCTCCATGAGGAGACTAAGGAGCTCTTCTGTGAGGCTGACAAGAGATTGCTCTGTGGGCCCTGCTCTGAGTCACCAGAGCACATGGCTCACAGCCACAGCCCAATAGGATGGGCTGCTGAGGAATGCAGGGTACGTGATGCCTCTAAGGCAGTGTGAATTATACAGAATATCAAATAAGAATGATGAGGGCCTGTGATAATGATGGTGATGAGAATGCAGATAGTGGAGGTGGCGATTATTCCATGTCAATCATAACACATAAATGTGTCCTTTCAATGTTGCTGACTAATTTGGCACTCTAATCATAGCTGTGTTGAGACTTCACTAGAGGAGGTTTCCTTAGAAACATTGTTCAAACATATAGGATGGAGCTGTGGAGCTGGTGGCCAGCACCAAGAACACTTTTCAAAGTCAGGTTATGTAAAACCCAGTTTCTCAGAAAATTGATGATATTATCTGAAAGGTCCCTTAAAACTCTCTATTATGTTTCTATCACTTTTCACATCCAAATTATTAGAACCATATTTGTTTAACTTGGAAAAATCTGACCACTCCACTCTAACTTAATTTATGTTTCTTTCAATTACGGCCTTTTTTTTATTGATAAGGGGATGAGATCTACTGTCTTCATCATTGCTAAGCTTCTTGCTTCTTTTGCAAGAGAAACTTATAAAGGAAATGGACTATTTATGGAAAATCAATCAAGAGACACAAAACAATCTAAATCAGGAAACTAGCAAATTTTGTTCATTAGTGGTTAAGAATGAAAATGTTTCCTTTGTTTTTATGCAAATAAACACAAAGTTGGCTTATACTTTTTAGCTAAATTCAAACTACCAGTTAAAAGATAGTGATTTCACCTCAAGAAAATGTAGTGATTTCAATTGATATAATAGGAATTGCAAACAGAGAAGCCCACACAAGCTAGCCAAATTAATTCTAGTATATTGGATAAACGGCATGATGTGTATTCTAGTTCAAATTTGAAGGTTGGCATAAACCTTTTCAGACACTGCAGATGAGACAACCTTTCACTAAGATTGGGTGTCAGGAAGACAAAAGAAATAGAATAGTATATAGAGTAAAAATATAGTAAAAGTAAAAAAATACTGCATAATATGGTGCATGGCTAAATGTTTTTTAACATTTAGGCAAATTAGACATGGAAAAATCCTGAAAGAGAGATTAATAGAGGAAATAATTGACTCAGTAAGAACTGTGAAGAAGCATTACAGTGACGGAAACCAGGAGTCTTTATATTGGTTTGATTTAAAAAGGGAGAGAGAATAGGAACATTGAAAAAGATGGACAGAAAAAGATAGCAAATATTCAAGACTCTTTGCAAGAGTGAAGCAGAAAGTTTATAAATTGCTTGATTACACCCAGCATATAATTATTTGAAGTTTTCTATTGAGAGTGAGAACATGTAATCCTTTTAACCAAACGTCTCTGCAGGACTATGTGTCATTAAGGAAGGTGATAATCACTATTCAGTATCAAAAGATGCATATATTTCTCGATGAGGAGGAGCAACGGCATCTGCAGGCACTGGAAAGAGAAGCAAAAGAGCTTTTCCAACAACTACAAGACAGTCAAGTGAGAATGACCCAACATTTAGACGGGATGAAAGACATGTACAGAGAGCTGTGGGAGACATACCACATGCCTGACGTGGAGCTGCTCCAGGTGAGGAGGGAGGGTCCATCCTCAGAGACAGGAAGCCTTTGCTGGACAATGCTGCCAGGACATGCAAATGTCATCAGCATATGTCACTGCTCTAAGCTAAGTGACACATGCTGTGTGACTTCCACCGTTACATTTTTCCAGTCATTTATTACTGCATACTTTGGTAATCTTTGGGAAATTTTTGCCATTTTAGTAGATAACATATAACAAAGTTCTCTTCAATATAATTTGGAGTACTATCCACAAGAGAGATCATCTAAGATCATTAGAACTCTAGGCCAGGGGAAGGTTAGTAATATCCATGTATATGCCCTAGTTCCTCCTCACTCTCTGATGTCCCACACAGCAGTGATTTGCTGAAGACATTGAGGGGTTTCCCCTTGCCTGGGCAAGGTTTGTCAAAGCGGCTCATCAATGTCCATGTACTCTGTTTCTCATATGGTTCTCTGTTTTGTTTTAATAGTTGTCATGTGTGGTCAGACCTTTCCTTGGAAATAAGATTAGGAAATTAATGAGACTGGAAACCTAGGTATCTTTGCTTTACTCCACCGTCTCTTGCTGAGCTCATTTCTTCTTAATGCCCACTGATGAAGCTTTTCATTGTTTAGTTGAGGTTCTGTTATTAACATAACCTTGAATGATTCCTTAGAGGGGAATAAAAAGATATACATTATTAAAACACTAAAACAGAAAGAAACAAGAGTATGAGAAAAGATGCAGAAGGAAAAATCTCTCATAATTAACATTACATTTTTTTTTTTTTTGCAGGATGTGGGAAATATATCGGCAAGGTGAGTTTACACTAAAAAAAATGCTATTTCTGAAAAATTTGTTCTCTTGCGAATGAAGGGGATGTATACATTTTGAGTACTAACATCATTCTCAGTGGCTATTTTTGATTTTGTTTCAAAAGAGGGCCTGAGATCTTCTTCTCTTTGGTCTGGAAAGTTTCCATCTTAAAATTTGTATGAATTAAAATATATGTAAAAACAATTTGCCATTCGGAAGTTTGTTCTCCTAATCCATCCTTCCTGTCCAGCCCTACCCCACAGATCTTAATACAAAATTACTCTGAGGAATCATAGAGGTGTCTTCTACTCTAGAGGGGTGGGAGGTTAAAAAAAAAAAAAAAAGACAGATCGAGGAGAGGTATTCCCTAAGGATGGGCTGAGGCGGGATGTTTTGTTCCTAAAAGCATCAATGACCCGGGCCTGCTCCATCACCATACACCCAGTTCTAGGAAAGACCTCAGGAAAATGGTTGCCTCAGGACCCTCAGCAGCAGGGTTCTCAGGCTGGAATTAGACTCCTTTGTTTTGCACAAAAGATTAAAGCCTTTTGTCTCAGCGAACATTCTCTATTAGACACTGACTAGCATTAGTGACAACTGCAGCCTGAGGTCCCAAAGGTTTTTGTCTGAGTTTTCTGCTCTCTGAAATATTTCCAGAATTTCTGCATACCCTCAGGGGGTGTGATGGGCAGAGGGAGGCAATGACTTTTTATGACTTTAGAAGTTGTATAATGTCTGAGAATAACATATCTGGAGAAATTGGGTTTTTATGCAAGTAAAATTTTAAAAAATTAACATCCTTATGGCCCCTAGAGTGTGGAATAAAATGTACATCCAGTTAACCAAAACTGGCAGAATTCTGAGGAAACATCTTATATGAAAATATGATATCTTCATATGACTGTGTGATTAGCTCTGGTCCTGTAAATATAACTGAGGCCATTTTTTTTTGCAGAACTGATTTGGCACAGATGCCAAAGCCCCAGCCAGTGAACCCAGAGCTCACTTCATGGTGCATAACTGGAGTCCTAGACATGCTCAACAACTTCAGAGGCAAGAGCCAGCTGCTTGGCAGTCCAGCCTCAAATTATTTCCTTATTGGGTCCCTTGGTTGAGGCTTCTCCCATTTACGTTTTATTAGTTTTGACATGTAGGTAATACATAGTTTTCCAAAACATGTGCATCTTCTCTACCTGCATAGTAATATTACAATGATCGAAACTCAATTTCCTGACTTACAGTTTGATGAAAATGTAAAGCAAGATACATACTTTATCTGCAGAATAAGAGGACAAAGAATATTCAGGCCATGTAGTTACGAAGACACTAGTTCTCATGGTGGCATCAGTATTTCGTGTTTATTCAATTTAATTCAATCTTGAAGGCTTAGATTTGGCATAATGGTTTTTAATTATTTCTATTCTTTGTGCATTTACATACATTCTATAAGTAATTTTTATTATTTACAAAATCAGAACATTTTGATCAACAAAGAAAATGACTAAAATATCCATAATGAGGACAATTCTAATGCCATCAGAAACATCTCATAACAAGCGAAAGGTGAGGGATCTGTGAACATGGCCTAACAATGTTAGGCCCATTCTAGAGAGCAAGTCTAGGTGGCAGAGGGCAGGAACACAGAGTAGATTGAATCAGGGGCTAAACAGATAATGTAAAGCCAGAGTATTCTTTTCAGAAACTTATAAACTTTACATGTGTTAATTTCTACCAAATTTTTGATGTTTGAGACTATAACAGGCATAACTTACATTCCAATAAATACTCACATCACAGCAAATTGATGTCTACCTGTTGATTATCTTAAAGACAAATAATACAAGAAGATTTTTCTATTGAAGAAAAAAACATTTTAGATATGTTCTGAAACAAACTATGAAGAGATAGACATTAAATCATTACTTTGCCCAGTGATATGGTCACATTTTTTCTCTATTATTTAAGAAATAATACATAATTGTATATGCTGTAGAGGTATAATAACATTTCATCTTCATGGATGCATGGGGCTGAATTCTCTTGGTTTCCTTTTTTCCGTGTTTCCTTTTTTCTGTATTTCCTTGGAAGAAGAGCAAATGACGTGAATAATTGGGCCACAGAGCCTCTGTCCCTCATAGCACTCACTAATATAATATTTTTTCCTTGTCAGTGGATAATGCTCCGAGTACAGAAATGACTCCTTGCTATATAAGCCTTTCTGAGGATGTGAGACGTGTGATATTTGGAGATGACCATCGCAGTGCACCCATGGATCCCCAAGGAGTGGAGAGCTTTGCTGTGTGGTGTGCGCAAGCATTCACCTCCGGCAAGCATTACTGGGAAGTGGATGTGACCCACTCCTCTAACTGGATTCTGGGAGTCTGTCGAGATTCCAGGACAGCAGATACCAATATAGTTATTGATTCTGACAAAACATTTTTTTCAATTTCTTCAAAGACGAGCAATCACTATAGTCTCTCCACCAATTCTCCACCTTTAATCCAGTATGTGCAAAGGCCTCTGGGTTGGGTTGGGGTGTTTCTGGATTATGATAATGGATCTGTGAGTTTTTTTGATGTTTCTAAAGGTTCTCTTATCTATGGTTTTCCTCCTTCCTCCTTCTCTTCCCCTCTGAGGCCTTTCTTTTGCTTTGGTTGTACATGAAAAGTTGGTTTCATGATGATTTATTGTGAGCTCCCATATATGAGGCAAATAGTGTCCTAAAACCCTATGTGTGAGAGCCTGTGAGCTCATTGTAACTTCATGGAATGTAATTACTTTATGGTTATAAATGGGATAACCACCTTGAATGTGTACATTCGTTAATTAAGTTATTTTAATTAATAACTTATTGTGGAATCTTTACTAGAACATCAATAATGGCTTTTTTTGTACAAGTTTTGTTGAGGTTCATTCACTTACTGTGAAAGTCATGTTCTAATGTATTTAATTCAGAGATTGTTAGTATATCACACTTGAGCAGCCATCAGAACTCTCTACTGCCTGTACACTTTTATCACTTCCAGAAGAATCCCAATACCCATAAACATTTATTCTCCATTCACCCTCCCCCATTCCTTCAGAACACTTAATCTACTTTTTATGTTTTTGCATTCAGGTAAATAAAATCATACAATATAAGTTCTTTTTTAAATCTGATTTATTTTTCAGAGAGTATGTTTTCAGTTTGTACACACTGTAAAACATTTGTCTTACTTGTATATTTGAACCAGGCTGGGGTAGAAAACTGAACTGGTGGATATATTATCTTACAAAGAATAAAGAAGTGTGCTTATTTTCTTTCTAAGTCTGACCAAGTTAAGTTGACCTCACAGACTTTATTATTTCTCAACATCCTAGTTATTAATCGCATTTCAGCTCATACAACAGTTTTTCAGTGCTGGGTTGCTCTGCTATTACATCTTCTCGAGTATATTATATCAGATTATAACATTCAGAAAACTCTTATACTTATTACTACCAGATTGAAAATTCCAAGGTGGCAATGGCAGTATTTGTCTTATTTGCTAATATATTACCATTATCGAATGCGATTTTTAGAATAGATTACACAATAAATAAAATGAATAAATGGATAAGTAGAGGAGTTAATATGTATAAATATTATTCTAACATTAAGAAACTTTTCCAAAATGTAAGTAACAAAACAGGATAGAACATACTAATGAGTATCTATCAAAAGATAAGAAATAAATTGATTTTCAGATTGATATCAAAGATAATACTATTATGTTAGGGTTTAAAATAATTGTAGCATAATTTTTATAGGGTTGATTTCAATTGTCTTAGGTTTTTTAATATAAACCATTGAAAAATGAAGGTTCCTATATAAGATGATGGGGAACAGGAGCAGGACTTAGAGTAGTGGAGATTGGACTTAAACTGACATATAAATTTAATTACTAAGCATAAAGTGGTATAAACCTTCTTATGCAGTAGAAAGAACAAAATTAGTTTACACTTTAAATAAGAATCCAGATAATACAGAATGGAAAATTCTATAATAGAATGTAATAGCTACGTCTCCCAGGGCACCGGCTTATCTTCTCTAACAAAGACCACAAATTTGAAATGATTCAGAAGGTGCATTTCTCTAACATGTTTTTACCAATATAGGAGTTGGTCAAGAAGAAGACTGACATCTTCAACAAGTGAATTTTATCTCTGTGTGCAGGAAACTCCCATTTATTGCCATGTCCCATGCAGCAGGAAAGCCAGAAGAAAAGTAGGAGGGACAAGAGTATTTGGCTTTAAGGAAATCACCTGGTGTTTTTCACAATGCATTTATTCCCATCCTATAGGTTCAAAATTAGGCAGATGGCACACCAAGTTGTAAGATATATCTGGGAATGCAGTTTACACTCAAAACCATATTTATTCTTATCATTTGATTCAGAAAACAAATTAAATGACTGGCACAACTGAAAATAACTCAAGAGATTTGTTCAATGAAACAAAGCTGAACCTCAACCAAATAGATAAGCTGCTGCCTAAGATTAGCACAATTTCTTAGTATTCAAGAGTGAGTAAACCCTGCTTTTTACCACTGTCGAGGTGTCCAGTGTTGTCCTTTTTAGAGCATGGCTAGCTGAGGGTTAGATGGCAAGAAACATCATACTTGTATTTTAGTCCCTTAAATGAATGATTTAGATAGGAATGATTCTCCAAATTTTGAAAACACTTATCAGAAATGTTCTCTTATTCCTTCACTCTATACCATGTAGACTATAATAAACTGTCTCTCTTCTGCCTTCACACATTTCATGCAGAACATTAGGGGTTAGCAGAGAGAAAGCTTATCACCAGCTTCTTTTGGACTCGCTGCTTTTTTCCAAGCGATCTGAGATGATAAAATTATTCACCTTAGGGCTCCAACCCAGCACTCCTTTTTTGATTTTCACCTATGTTTTGTGAGCTTTTCTGTTGATGCTAGAACTCTATGCAACAGTCAATGCCTCATAATTTAATTACGTTATTTGTTCCTAGTTTTCAAGGAAAAATTTATTCCTGACATTCTTTTAATTTAGCTCAGATTCACTTTGCAGAAAGACAGTATTAGCTACTTTATGATCATTTAGTATTTGACTCTGATTTTGGAAGATGAAAAAGTTTTTGTGTCTATTTACCATGTTTTCTCAACCATTTAACCAAGATAATCTTATTCTATTGATTCTCCTAGAGATACTTAATTCATTTATTCTCTTCACCTGTCAGAATTTATGTTAGAATATCACCAAGAATTACTTACAATTGAAATAAATCAGAGAGACCACTAAGAACATTGTCAATCATTAATCCAGAAATCTTGAACTTTCTGAGTTTTTCATCCCTAAAAGAAGTTATTTATCAATAGCCTGGTTACAGATTTTTTACGGAGGCTGAGGCAGGATAATCACTTGAACCAAGGAGGCAAAGATAGCAATGAATGGAGATCATGCCACTGCACTCTAGCCTCGGTGACAGACTGAGTGAGACTCTGCCTCAGTGAAGAAATAAATAAATAAATAAATAAATAAATAAATAAATAAATAAAATCATCTCTTGAATGGAGGGTGAAAAAGGAGTATAACACGAGGACTTGGGGGAAAAATATGCATTAGAAGGGAAGGAGAACATACTTAACATGCCAGTGGAAGATGAAATTCTAAATATCTGAGAATATTTTTGAGAACTATGTTTAATTCTCACTATAGAAAGATGTACCCTTTGAATGACATTAAAAATTCACTAGAAGAGTGAAGAATAATAGTTAAAATGTCACATAAGTAACAAGAGTCTCAAAACATAAAGTATTCTAAAAGTTTAAAGTCCGTATTTGAGATAGAGGAGAGAATAAATAATAGTTCATTAATTAGACTTTATTATGTGAAAAGACTTTTCTAAAATTCTTCCATAATAATTGAAGATATAAATTACAATAATTAAAAGTTACAAAAGAATAAAAGCATTAAAATAAATTGTGACAATTTTAAAAAAGAGTAAAGTTGAAAATTATTTAATTTTTAATCCCAATAATCCGAAAGTGATTTTATCAATGTCCTAAGAAAATTAAAATAAAAACAAACTTAATAATGTAAAAGAAGGGAGGTTTCCGCCGGGCTGGGGGAGGGAGCTAGGGCTTCTCTGGGGACTCAGTAGTGAGAAGCAGGGACCTTGGCGGGCCCCAGGCTTTCCCGGACGGTGCCGCGATCCCCCGCCCACGCCTCCGGCATGGTGCTGCTGGCTGGGACTCGGCCGCAGGGTGGCGGGGCGCGCTGCATGATCCCGCCACCGCCATCCCCACTCCTAGGCGCGCAGGTCGAGGAGGACCGCACTGAATTCAAAGAGTTCCAGGACTTTTCCAGTCTGCCCGACACTCGCAGCGTCGCCTCTGACGAATCTTTGTACCCTTTCCAGGACGAGGAGGAGCACGGCGTCGAGGGCGTGGAGAGCGTACCGGAGGAGGGCGTCCTGGAGGCGTGGGGCAGCTGCGGACGCTGGTGCGGTGTGGGGTGAGCTTTAAGAAGGCGCAGGAGACTGACCACAATGGCTGGACCGGCCTTAATGTCGCCTGATACCACGACTTTGTGGATATACCGTGGTGGCCTTAGCTGAGTACCCCCACATTGATGTCAACTGGCAGGACAGGGAGGGGAACGCCGCCCTAATCATAGCTGCACAGGCAGGAACTGCCCCTGGCCCCATGGGCACCGTTGCCTTAGACACTGGCTCTCAGCCTTGCCCTTCCTGCGTCAGCATCACCTGGGCTGGTTCATTTGAGCTTTAACACAGATCTGGTGGAAACAGGCTGCCAGGCCCTGCCCCTGGAGTCTTTCTTTGAATAGGACTGGGGTGGGGCCCAAGAATGGACAGAAGAACAGGTTTCCTGGTGAGGCTGATGCCGCTGGCCCAGGGATCCCACGTTGAGGACGGAGGGCTTTGAGTTTTCATGCCTGATGATGGCCGGGAACCCTTCTCAGTAGGCACTGAAGACCAGCAGAGTCCCAGACCCCAGGAGAGATGTCGTCAGACGGACACAGGCATCACGGAATTAAAGTGAAAATGAAGAAAGGAGCTGAGCATCTGTTTCATTACTTCCCTGCGTTGTTTTACTAAAGAGGCTGTTCTGGCCCAGTCAGGGCAGGCTATCATCACCAACTACTTGTTGAACTATGTCCTGGGTCTTGACCTTGAAGGAGGGATGCGTTTGGGTTGAAAGCCGCCATGCAGGGTCGAACCGATCACATCGGAGCCCTGAGCTAGCAGGGGCGGGTGTCCACACGAGGGTCCCTGCCGTGGGATGTCGCCAGAGGAGTGGCCACTTACACGTCCGCCTCATGCAGAGGCTCTTAGAGCACCCCTGCCAGGAGCGGTTGGGGGAAAAGTACCAGCTTGAGCTGCCTCCGCTCCACGAGAGGGCGCAGAAGCCCGAGGGCTCCAAAAACTGCCTGCAGAGGGTCAGGGACTGCGAGCTGTCCGTGCTGACGCCGCGCGCCGTGCGTGGCCCAGAGGACCGGGGCGCCCTGGACCACGTAGTCAGGATGACCACGAGCCTCTAGCAGCACCGCCGTGGCCTTCGCGTGCCAGACCGTGTGCCCCGAGAGCACCCTGTGCGTGGGGAAGAGGCGGCTGGCGGTGCAGGAAATCCTGGCGACTCAGGAAATTCTGGCGGCGTGGCGTGGGGTCGGTGGGGGCGGCAGGCGCAGGTGGCGGGCGAAACGGAGGGCGCAGAGCAGCACAAGCGGCCTGGCCAAGAGGCGGCGGGCTTCCGTGAGGAATCCCCAAGAGCCGGCCTCCCACCTGCCCCGCTGCCGGGGTCCTGGGGCTCTGCCGACCCCTCCCCGCGGAAGGCCAGCCTCCTGCCCCTGCAGCGCCTGCGGCGGAGCAGCTTGTGGCCAGGCACGGTGGTGCCCCGTGTCCGCCTCAGCAAGGCACCCGGGCCCACCTTCCAGCCCAAGAGGCCAGTGCGGAAGGGCAGCACCAAGGACAGCGGCCACCTGCGGATCCCCAAGTGGCCTAACAAGGTGGCCAAGGAGGAGAAACCGGAGGCGGAGGAGGCCGAGAAGAAGCGCCAGGCCAAGGTGCAGGAGAAGCGCCCGCTGCCCTGGAAGAAGAGGACGTGAGAGTCCGCGGGGGCTTGACACGGGGTTTGAGGGCAGGGCAAGGCCACGGGGCTGGGCACCATGGCAGCTCCCGGGACCACCGGGCCGCGTGTATTTCCGCGCTGTCTCTCTAGGATGCTCCCAGGAAGGGGCTGGGGGAGCCACATCGATTCGCCTGACACCAGCCACCCTAGCAATCAGTACACCTAGCGGGCATGTTGCCTAAAAGGCTCCCTTTAGAGAACCTCAATTAAGATGTTTTTAAAGATCAATTTATTAGGCCGGGCGCGGTGGCTCAAGCCTGTAATCCCAGCACTTTGGGAGGCCAAGGCAGGCGGATCTCCTGAGATTGGGAGTTTGAGACTAGCGTGACCAACATGGAGAAACCCCGTCTCTACTACAAATACAAAATTAGCCGAGCATGGTGGCACAACTACTCGGGAGGCTGAGGCAGGAGAATCGCTTGAACCCTGGAGGCTGAGGTGGCAGGCAGCCAAGATCGTGCCATTGCACTCCGGCCTGGGCAACGAGAGCCAAACTCTGTCTCAATTTAAAAAAACCAATTTATTAAAGGGTATTTTCTGTGTAATTTTGTATTTTTAATCGTTATCCAATTTGCCAGTTTTTACAAGTTATGGGACCCCTTGTATCCAAGGCAGTTTTAATACGCTTGCCTGAAGACCTTTTATTTAAAATACTGTTCCTAGCAATAAATATTTATGATATCTGTAGGAGTTTACACAGAAATCATGGGATTCTCTCCTTTTGGGCTGTTTGCTTTGGTCTTTTCTTCTCATCATGGGTTCACATGCACACTGGATGTTTTTATTAATTAGATTAAGTGATGCTGGATATTTCTATTTGTAGGAGGGATTGACTCGTTCAGCCACATGATCAAGTGAGACAGAGAGATCAGATTTTATTGTATCTTTTTAAAAAGTGTTACCCATACCGTCATATATTGGGGAAAAACTTTTATCGTCAAATTATAAAACAATGCAAAGATAAGCATGTATGTATTGCTAGAATTAAACTCATTTTAAGCAAGGAGTTTTAGATAAACTGGATACAAAATCTTTAACACATTAAAAAAAGATATGAGACAAACGTGTCATTTGATAAAATGGGGGAAATATAATAAATGATTACCAGAAATACAAAATTAAGCCATATATGCGCTCAAGTAAATCGAATCCAGGCATCCTTAAAATGTAATAAAGGATGCAACAAGAGTAAGGAGCCCAGAATGATGCAAATTAAAGGAATGGGGAGGAGGTGATGTTTACAACAAGCAAAGAGAATGCAGTGGGAAGCAAACATATTTTAGGCAAATTCTCCTGGAGTGGACCAGGCAGCCCTCTCTTCCAGACTCAGTTCCAAAGAGTCCCTTATGTGGGTATTTCTTTTATTTTTCCTTTGAGGACTGCACTTGGTGTTTAGTTCAACCTCATGTGGACCTCATGGAATTTCCAAGACATGGGGCCTTGGCATTGTGGCACCTTCCTGCTACACGTACCTAATTCACAGCATTACCAAGTCACCATGAGCCCTACCCTCACCTCTGTCAGCTGAGGACCCAGCCAGGCAGTGCCACATGGTCTCCTAGGCATGCTTCTCCAAGCTGGCTATCCCTGCTATGAAAATTCTCAAGGCACTGGTCCAGGGAGATGAGCCCTGGGCCTGTCCTAAAGCTCCATAGGTGACTGCACTACAGCCCACATGGAGAGCTGCAGCTCTAACTCAGGGATTTTGAGAGGCCTCAGTCACCTTTAAGTGGCCACTTTGTGGAGCTCCCACAAAGGGCTCCACCTTCCCAAGAACGTCTAATTGTCGTTGGAATAGCCAGGGTTAGGCAGCTTCTGCTTGGGTTGATGTGGCATCTGACCCTTGTTGGGTTGCCAGGCATTCCTTCCTATTTCCGCCATGGGAAGTTAAAAATCATTTAAAAACAAAACTTGGGTTCCAAGGTGGCCGAATAGGAACAGCTCCAGTCTACAGCTCCCAGCATGAGCGACACAGAAGATAGGTGATTACTACACTTCCAGTGGAGGTACTGGATTCATCTCACTGGGGCTTGTCAGACAGTGGATGCAGGACAGTGGGTGCAGCCCACCCAGCATGAGCTGAAGGAGGGTGAGGCATCGCGTCACCCAGGAAGTTCGAGGGGTCAGGGAATTCCCTTTCCTAGCCAAGGGAAGCTGTGAAAGATGGCACCTGGAAAATCGGGTCACTCCCACCCTAATACTGTGCTTTTCCAATGGTCTTAGCAAATGGCACACCAGGAGATTATATCCTGCGTCTGGTTCAGAGGGTCCCACGCCAACAGAGCCTCACTCATTGCTAGCACAGCAGTCTGCAATCAAACTGCAAGGCAGCAGTGAGGCGGGGGGAGGGGCACGCGCCATTTCTGAGGCTTGAGTATGTAAACAAAGCGGCCTGGAAGCTTAAACTGGGTGGAGCCCACTGCAGCTCAAGGAGGCCTGCCTGCCTCTGTAGACTCCACCTGTGGGGCCAGGGCATAGCTGAACAAAAGGCAGCAGAAACCTCTGCAGACTTAAATGTCCCTGTCTGACAGCTTTGAAGAGAGTAGTGGTTCTCCCAGCACAGAGTTTGAGATCTGAGAACGGACAGACTGCCTCCTCAAGTTGGTCCCTGAGTAGCCTAACCAGGAGGCACCCCGCAGTAGGGGCAGACTGACATCTCACATGGCCACTTACCCCTCTGAGACAAAGCTTCTAGAGGAATGATCAGGCAGCAACATTTGCTGTTCAGCAATATTCACTGTTCTGCAGCCTCTGCTGCTGATACCCAGGCAAACAGTGTCTGGAGTGGACCTCCAGCAAACTCCAACAGACCTGCAGCTGAGGGTCCTGACTGTTAGAAGGAAAACTAACAAACAGAAAGGACATCCACACCAAAACCCCATCTGTACATCACCAGCATCAAAGCCCAAAGGTAGATAAAACCACAAAGATGGGGAAAAAGCAGAGCAGAAAAACTGAAAATTCTAAAAATCAGAGCACCTCTCCCCCTCCAAAGGAATGCAGATCCTCACCAGCAATGGAACAAAGCTGGATGGAGAATGATTTTGACAAGTTGAGAGAAGAAGTCTTCAGACGATCAAACTTCTCCAAGCTAAAGGAGGAAATTCGAATCCATTGCAAAGAAGCTAAAAACCTTGAAAAAAGATTAGATGAATGGCTGACTAGAATAACCAATGTAGAGAAGTCCTTAAATGACCTGATGGAGGTGAAAAACATGGCAGGAGAACTACGTGATGAATGCACAATCTTCAGTAGCCAATTCGATCAACTGGAAGAAAGGGTATCAGTGATTGAAGAACAAATGAATGAAATGAAGTGAGAAGAGAAGTTTAGAGAGAAAAGAGTAAAAAGAAGTGAACAAAGCCTCCAAGAAATATGGGACAACGTGAAAAGACCAAATCTATGACTGATTGGTGATGAAAGTGATGGGGAGTATGGAACCGAGTTGGAAAACACTCTGCAGGATATTATCTAGGAGAACTTCCCCAACCTAGCAAGGCAGGCCAACATTCAAATTCAGGAAATACAGAGAATACCACAAAGATACTCCTCAAGAAGAGCAACTTCCAGATACATAATTGTCAGATTCACCAAAGTTGAAATGAAGGAAAAAATGTTACAGGCAACCAGACAGAAAGGTCAGGTTACCCACAAAGGGAAGCCCGTCAGACTAACAGCAGAACTCTCGGCAGAAACTCTACAAGCCAGAAGTGAGTGGGGGCCAATATTCAACATTCTTTTTTTTTATTTTTTTTTAATTATACTTTAAGTTTTAGGGTACATGTGCACATTGTGCAGGTTAGTTACATATGTATACATGTGCCATGCTGGTGCGCTGCACCCACTAACTCGTCATCTAGCATTAGGTATATCTCCCAATGCTATCCCTCCTCCCTCCCCCCTCCCCACCACAGTCCCCAGAGTGTGATATTCCCCTTCCTGTGTCCATGTGATCTCATTGTTCAATTCCCACCTATGAGTGAGAATATGCGGTGTTTGGTTTTTTGTTCTTGTGATAGTTTACCGAGAATGATGGTTTCCAATTTCATCCATGTCCCTACAAAGGACATGAACTCATCATTTTTTATGGCTGCATAGTATTCCATGGTGTATATGTGCCACATTTTCTTAATCCAGTCTATCATTGTTGGACATTTGGGTTGGTTCCAAGTCTTTGCTATTGTGAATAATGCCACAATAAACATACGTGTGCATGTGTCTTTATAGCAGCATGATTTATAGTCATTTGGGTATATACCCAGTAATGGGATGGCTGGGTCAAATGGCATTTCTAGTTCTAGATCCCTGAGGAATCGCCACACTGACTTCCACAATGGTTGAACTAGTTTACAGTCCCACCAACAGTGTAAAAGTGTTCCTATTTCTCCACATCCTCTCCAGCACCTGTTGTTTCCTGACTTTTTAATGATGGCCATTCTAACTGGTGTGAGATGATATCTCATAGTGGTTTTGATTTGCATTTCTCTGATGGCCAGTGATGATGAGCATTTTTTCTTGTGTTTTTTTGGCTGCATAAATGTCTTCTTTTGAGAAGTGTCTGTTCATGTCCTTCGCCCACTTTTTGATGGGGTTGTTTGTTTTTTTCTTGTAAATTTGTTGGAGTTCATTGTAGATTGTGGATATTAGCCCTTTGTCAGATGAGTAGGTTGCGAAAATTTTCTCCCATTTTGTAGGTTGCCTGTTCACTCTGATGGTAGTTTCTTTTGCTGTGCAGAAGCTCTTTAGTTTAATTAGATCCCATTTGTCAATTTTGTCTTTGGTTACCATTGCTTTTGGAGTTTTGGACATGAAGTCCTTGCCCACGCCTATGTCCTGAATGGTAATGCCTAGGTTTTCTTCTAGGGTTTTGATGGTTTTAGGTCTAACGTTTAAATCTTTAATCCATCTTGAATTGATTTTTGTATAAGGTCTAAGGAAGGGATCCAGTTTCAGCTTTCTACATATGGCTAGCCAGTTTTCCCAGCACCATTTATTAAATAGGGAATCCTTTCCCCATTGCTTGTTTTTCTCAGGTTTGTCAAAGATCAGATAGTTGTAGATATTCAGCATTATTTCTGAGGGCTCTGTTCTGTTCCATTGATCTATATCTCTGTTTTGGTACCAGTACCATGCTGTTTTGATTACTGTAGCCTTGTAGCATAGTTTGAAGTCAGGTAGTGTGATGCCTCCAGCTTTGTTCTTTTGGCTTAGGATTGACTTGGCGATGCGGGCTCTTTTTTGGTTCCATATGAACTTTAAAGTAGTTTTTTCCAATTCTGTGAAGAAAGTCATTGGCAGCTTGATGGGGATGGCATTGAATCTGTAAATTACCTTGGGCAGTATGGCCATTTTCACGATATTGATTCTTCCTACCCATGAGCATGGAATGTTCTTCCATTTGTTTGTATCCTCTTTTATTTCCTTGAGCAGTGGTTTGTAGTTCTCCTTGAAGAGGTCCTTCACATCCCTTGTAAGTTGGATTCCTAGGTATTTTATTCCCTTTGAAGCAATTGTGAATGGGAGTTCACTCATGATTTGGCTCTCTGTTTGTCTCTTGTTGGTGTATAGGAATGCTTGTGATTTTTGTACATTGATTTTGTACCCTGTGACTTTGCTGAAGTTGCTTATCAGCTTAAGGAGATTTTGGGCTGAGACGATGGGGTTTTCTAGATAAACAATCATGTCATCTGCAAACAGGGACAATTTGACTTCCTCTTTTCCTAATTGAATACCCTTTATTTCCTTCTCCTGCCTGATTGCCCTGGCCAGAACTTCCAACACTATGTTGAATAGGAGCGGTGAGAGAGGGCATCCCTGTCTTGTGCCAGTTTTCAAAGGGAATGCTTCCAGTTTTTGCCCATTCAGTATGATATTGGCTGTGGGTTTGTCATAGATAGCTCTTATTATTTTGAAATACATCCCATCAATACCTAATTTATTGAGAGTTTTTAGCATGAAGGGTTGTTGAATTTTGTCAAAGGCTTTTTCTGCATCTATTGAGATAACCATGTGGTTTTTGTCTTTGGCTCTGTTTATATGCTGGATTACATTTATTGATTTGCGTATATTGAACCAACCTTGCATCCCAGGGATGAAGCCCACTTGATCATGGTGGATAAGCTTTTTGATGTGCTGCTGGATTTGGTTTGCCAGTATTTTATTGAGGATTTTTGCATCAATGTTCATCAAGGATATTGGTCTAAAATTCTCTTTTTTGGTTGTGTCTCTGCCCGGCTTTGGTATCAGAATGACGCTGGCCTCATAAAATGAGTTAGGGAGGATTCCCTCTTTTTCTATTGATTGAAATAGTTTCAGAAGGAATGGTACCAGTTCCTCCTTGTACCTCTGGTAGAATTCGGCTGTGAATCCATCTGGTCCTGGACTCTTTTCGGTTGGTAAACTATTGATTATTGCCACAATTTCAGCTCCTGTTATTGGTCTATTCAGAGATTCAACTTCTTCCTGGTTTAGTCTTGGGAGAGTGTATGTGTCGAGGAATGTATTCATTTCTTCTAGATTTTCTAGTTTATTTGCGTAGAGGTGTTTGTAGTATTCTCTGATGGTAGACTGTATTTATGTGGGATTGGTGGTGATATCCCCTTTATCATTTTTTATTGTGTCTATTTGATTCTTCTCTCTTTTTTTCTTTATTAGTCTTGCTAGCGGTCTATCAATTTTGTTGATCCTTTCAAAAAACCAGCTCCTGGATTCATTGATTTTTTGAAGGGTTTTTTGTGTCTCTATTTCCTTCAGTTCTGCTCTGATTTTAGTTATTTCTTGCCTTCTGCTAGCTTTTGAATGTGTTTGCTCTTGCTTTTCTAGTTCTTTTAATTGTGATGTTAGGATGTCAATTTTGGATCTTTCCTGCTTTCTCTTGTGGGCATTTAGTGCTATGAATTTCCCTCTACACACTGCTTTGAATGCGTCCCAGAGATTCTGGTATGTCGTGTCTTTGTTCTCGTTGGTTTCAAAGAACATCTTTATTTCTGCCTTCATTTCGTTATGTACCCAGTAGTCATTCAGGAGCAGGTTGTTCAGTTTCCATGTAGTTGAGCGGCTTTGAGTGAGATTCTTAATCCTGAGTTCTAGTTTGATTGCACTGTGGTCTGAGAGATAGTTTGTTATAATTTCTGTTCTTTTACATTTGCTGAGGAGAGCTTTACTTCCAACTATGTGGTCAATTTTGGAATAGGTGTGGTGTCGTGCTGAAAAAAATGTATATTCTGTTGATTTAGGGTGGAGAGTTCTGTAGATGTCTATTAGGTCCGCTTAGTGCAGAGCTGAGTTCAATTCCTGGGTATCCTTGTTGACTTTCTGTCTCGTTGATCTGTCTAATGTTGAAAGTGGGGTGTTAAAGTCTCCCATTATTAATGTGTGGGAGTCTAAGTCTCTTTGTAGGTCACTCAGGACTTGCTTTATGAATCTGGGTGCTCCTGTATTGGGTGCATATATATTTAGGATAGTTAGCTCCTCTTGTTGAATTGATCCCTTTACTATTATGTAATGGCCTTCTTTGTCTCTTTTGATCTTTGTTGGTTTAAAGTCTGTTTTATCAGAGACTAAGATTGCAACCCCTGCCTTTTTTTGTTTTCCATTTGCTTGGTAGATCTTCCTCTATCCTTTTATTTTGAGCCTATGTGTGTCTCTGCACGTGAGATGGGTTTCCTGAATACAGCACACTGATGGGTCTTGACTCTTTATCCAACTTGCCAGTCTGTGTCTTTTAATTGGAGAATTTAGTCCATTTACATTTAAAGTTAATATTTACATTTAAAGTTATGTGTGAATTTGATCCTGTCATTATGATGTTAGCTGGTGATTTTGCTCGTTAGTTGATGCAGTTTCTTCCTAGTCTCGATGGTCTTTACATTTTGGCATGATTTTGCAGCGGCTGGTACCAGTTGTTCCTTTCCATGTTTAGCGCTTCCTTCAGGAGCTCTTTTAGGGCAGGCCTGGTGGTGACAAAATCGGTCAGCATTTGCTTGTCTGTAAAGTATTTTATTTCTCCTTCACTTATGAAGCTTAGTTTGGCTGGATATGAAATTCTGGGTTGAAAATTCTTTTCTTTAAGAATGTTGAATATTGGCCCCCACTCTCTTCTGGCTTGTAGGGTTTCTGCCAAGAGATCCACTGTTAGTCTGATGGGCTTCCCTTTGAGGGTAACCCGACCTTTTTCTCTGGCTGCCCTTAACATTTTTTCCTTCATTTCAACTTTGGTGAATCTGACAATTATGTGTCTTGGAGTTGCTCTTCTCGAGGAGTATCTTTGTGGCGTTCTCTGTATTTCCTGAATCTGAACGTTGGCCTGCCTTGCTAGATTGGGGAAGTTCTCCTGGATAATATCCTGCAGAGTGTTTTCCAACTTGGTTCCATTCTCCGCATCACTTTCAGGCACACCAATCAGACGTAGATTTGGTCTTTTCACATAGTCCCATATTTCTTGGAGGCTTTGCTCATTTCTTTTTATTCTTTTTTCTCTAAACTTCCCTTCTCGCTTCATTTCATTCATTTCATCTTCCATTGCTGATACCCTTTCTTCCAGTTGATCGCATCGGCTCCTGAGGCTTCTGCATTCTTCACGTGGTTCTCGAGCCTTGGTTTTCAGCTCCATCAGCTCCTTTAAGCACTTCTCTGTATTGGTTATTCTAGTTATACATTCTTCTAAATTTTTTTCAAAGTTTTCACCTTCTTTGCCTTTGGTTTGAATGTCCTCCCGTAGCTCAGAGTAATTTGATCGTCTGAAGCCTTCTTCTCTCAGCTCGTCAAAATCATTCTCCATCCAGCTTTGTTCCATTGCTGGTGAGAAACTGCGTTCCGTTGGAGGAGGAGAGGCGCTCTGCGTTTTAGAGTTTCCAGTTTTTCTGTTCTGTTTTTTCCCCATCTTTGTGGTTTTATCTACTTTTGGTCTTTGATGATGGTGAGGTACAGATGGGTTTTTGGTGTGAATGTCCTTTCTGTTTGTTAGTTTTCCTTCTAACAGACAGGACCCTCAGCTGCAGGTCTGTTGGAATACCCTGCCATGTGAGGTGTCTGTGTGCCCCTGCTGGGGGGTGCCTCCCAGTTAGGCTGCTCGGGGGTCAGGGGTCAAGGACCCACTTGAGGAGGCAGTCTGCCCGTTCTCAGATCTCCAGCTGCGTGCTGGGAGAACCACTGCTCTCTTCAAAGCTATCAGACAGGGACATTTAAGTCTGTAGAGGTTACTGCTGTCTTTTTGTTTGTCTGTGCCCTGCCCCCAGAGGTGGAGCCTACAGAGGCAGGCAGGCCTCCTTGAGCTGTGGTGGGCTCCACCCAGTTCGAGCTTCCCTGCTGCTTTGTTTACCTAAGCAAGCCTGTGCAATGGCGGGCGCCCCTCCCCCAGCCTCGCTGCCGCCTTGCAGTTTGATCTCAGACTGCTGTGCTAGCAATCAGCGAGATTCTGTGGGCGTAGGACCCTCTGAGCCAGGTGTGGGATATAGTCTCGTGGTGCGCCGTTTTTTAAGCCGGTCTGAAAAGCGCAATATTCGGGTGGGAGTGACCCGATTTTCCAGGTGCGTCCATCACCCCTTTCTTTGACTCGGAAAGGGAACTCCCTGACCCCTTGCGCTTCCCAGGTGAGGCAATGCCTCGCCCTGCTTCGGCTCACGCACGGTGCGCGCACCCACTGGCCTGCGCCCACTGTCTGGCACTCCCTAGTGAGATGAACCTGGTACCTCAGACGGAAATGCAGAAATCACCCGTCTTCTGCGTCACTCACGCTGGGAGCTGTAGACCGGAGCTGTTCCTATTTGGCCATCTTGGCTCCTCCTCTCAACATTCTTAAAGAAAAGAATTTTCAACCCGGAATATCATATCCAGCCAAACTAAGCTTCATAAGTGAAGGAGAAATAAAATCCTGCATAGACAATCAAATGCTGAGAGATTTTGTCACCACCAGGCCTGCCCTACTAGAGCTCCTAAAGGAAGCACTAAACATGGAAAGGAAGAACCAGTACCAGCCACTGCAAAAACATGCCAAATTGTAAAGACCATCAATGCTAGGAAGAAACTGCATCAACTAATGAGCAAAATAACCAGCTAACATCATAATGACAGGATCAAATTCACACATAACAATATTAACCTTAAATGTAAATGGGCTAAATGCTCCAATTAAAAGACACAGACTGGCAAATTGGATAAAGAGTCAAGACCCATCACTGTGCTGTATTCAGGAAACCCATCTCACATGCAGAGACACACATAGGCTCAAAATAAAAGGATGGAGGAAGATCTACCAAGCAAATGGAAAACAAAAAAAAGGCAGGGGTTGCAATCCTAGTCTCTGATAAAACAGACTTTAAACCAACAAAGACCAAAAGAGGCAAAGAAGGCCATTACATAATGGTAATGGGATCAATTCAACAAGAGGAGCTAACTATCTTAAATATATATGCACCCAATACAGGAGCACCCAGATTCATAAAGCAAGTCCTGAGAGACCTACAAAGAGACTTAGACTCCCACACAATAATAATGGGAGACTTTAACACCCCACTGTTAACATTAGACTGATCAATGAGACAGAAAATTAACAAGGATATCCAGGAATTGAACTCAGCTCTGCACCAAGCAGACCTAATAGACATCTACAGAACTCTCCACCCCAAATCAACAGAATATACATTCTTCTCAGCACCACATTGCACTTATTCCAAAATTGATCACATAGTTGGAAGTAAAGCACTCCTCAGCAAATTTAAAAGAACAGAAATTATAATAAACTGTCTCTCAGACCACAGTGCAATCAAACTAGAACTCAGGATTAAGAAACTCACTCAAAACCACTCAAATACATGGAAACTGAACAACCTGCTCCTGAATGACTACTGGGTACATAACGAAATGAAGGCAGAAATAAAGATGTTCTTTGAAACCAATGAAAACAAAGACACAACATACTGGAATCTCTGGGACATATTAAAAGCAGTGTGTAGAGGGAAATTTATAGCACTAAATGCCCACAAGAGAAAGCAGGAAAGATCTAAAATTGACACCCTAACATCACAATTAAAAGAACTAGAGAAGCAAGAGCAAACACATTCAAAAGCTAGCAGAAGGCAAGAAATAACTACGATCAGAGCAGAACTGAAGGAGACAGAGACACAATGAAACCTTCAAGAAATCAGTGAATCCAGGAGCTGTTTTTTTGAAAAGATCAACAAAATTGATAGACTGCTAGCAAGACTAATAAAGAAGAAAAGAGAGAAGAATCAAATAGACGCAATAAAAAATGATAAAGGGGATATCACCACCCATCCCACAGAAATACAAACTACCATCAGTGAATACTATAAACACCTCACGCAAATAAACTAGAAAATCTAGAAGAAATGGATAAATTCCTGGACACATACACTCTCCCAAGACTAAACCAGGAAGAAGGTAAATCCCTGAATAGACCAATAACAGGCTCTGAAATTAAGGCAATAATTATGAGCCTACAAACCAAATAAAGTCCAGGTCCAGATGGATTCACAGCCGACTTCTACTAGAGGTACAAGGAGGAGCTGATACCATTCCTTCTGAAACTATTCCAATCAATAGAAAAAGAGGGAATCCTCCCTAACTCATTTTATGAGGCCAGCATCATCCAGATACCAAAGCCTGGCAGAGACACAACAAAAAAAGAGAATTTTAGACCAATATCCCTGATGAACATCGATGCAAAAATTCTCAATAAAATACTGACAAACAGAATCCAGCAGCACATCAAAAAGCTTATCCGCCAAGAGCAAGTGGGCTTCATCCCTGGGATCCAAGGCTGGTTCAACATATGCAAATCAATAAATGTAATCCAGCATATAAACAGAACCAAAGACAAAAACCACATGATTATCTCAATAGATGCAGAAAAGGCCTTTGACAAAATTCAACAGCCCTTCATGCTAAAAACTCTCAATAAATTAAGTATTGATGGGACATATCTCAAAATAATAAGAGCTATTTATGACAAACCCACAGCCAATATCATACTGAGTGGGCAAAAACTGGAAGCATGCCCTTAGAAAACTGGCACAAGACAGGGATGCCCTTTCTCACCGCTCCTATCCAACACAGTATTGGAAGTTCTGGCCAGGGCAATGAGGCAAGAGAAAGAAATAAAGGGTATTCGATTAGGAAAAGAGGAAGTCAAATTGTCCCTGTTTGCAGATGACACGATTGTATGTTTAGAAAACCCCATCATCTCAGCCCAAAATCTCCTTAAGCTGATAAGCAACTTCAGCAAAGTCACAGGGTACAAAATCAATGTGCAAAAATCACAAGCATTCTTACACACCAGTAACAGAGAAACAGAGAGCCAAATCATGAGTGAACTTCCATTCACAATTGCTTCAAAGAGAATAAAATACCTAGGAATCCAACTTAAAGAGATGTGAAGGACCTCTTCAAGGAGAACTGCAAACCACTGCTCAATGAAATAAAAGAGGATACAAACAAATGGAAGAACATACCATGCTCAGGGATAGGAAGAATCAATATCATGAAAATGGCTATACTGCCCAAGGTAATTTATAGATTCAATGCCATCCCCATCAAACTACAAATGACTTTCTTCACAGAACTGGAAAAAACTACTTTAAGATTCATATGGAACCAAAAAAGAGCCCTCACGGCCAAGTCAATCCTAAGCCAAAAGAACAAAGCTGGAGGCATCACACTACCTGACTTCAAACTATACTACAAGGCTACAGTAACCAAAACAGCATCGGACTGGTACTGAAACAGAGACATAGACCAATGGAATAGAACAGAGGCCTCAGAAATAATGCCACCTATCTACAACCATCTGATCTTTGACAAATCTGACAAAAACGAGAAATGGGGAAAGGATTCCCTATTTAATAAATGGTGCTGGGAAAACTGGCTCGCCATATGTAGAAAGCTGAAACTGGATCCCTTCCTTACACCTTATACAAAAATTAATTCAAGATGGATCAAAGACTTAAATGTTTGACCTAAAACCATAAAAACCCTAGAATTAAACCTAGGCAATACCATTGAGGACATAGGCATGGACAAGAACTTCATGTCTAAAACACCAAAAGCAATGGCAATAAAGACCAAAATTGACCAATGGGATCTAATTAAACTAAAGAGCTCCTGCACAGCAAAAGAAACCATCATCAGAGTGAACAGGCAACCTACAGAATGGGAGAAAATTTTTGCAACCTACTCATCTGACAAAGGGCTAATATCTAGAATCTACAAAGAACTCAAACAAATTTACAAGAAAAAACAAACAACCCCATCAAAAAGTGGGCGAAGGAGATGAACAGACACTTCTCAAAAGAAGACATTTATGCAGCCAACAGACACATGAAAAAATGTTCTTCATCACTGGCTATCAGAGAAATGCAAATCAAAACCACAATGAGATACCATCTCACACCAGTTAGATTGGCGATCATTAAAAAGTCAGGAAACAACAGGTGCTGGAGAGGATGTGGAGAAGCAGGAACACTTTTACACTGTTGGCGGGACTGTAAACTAGTTCAACCATTGTGGAAGACAGTGTGGTGATTCCTCAGGGATCTAGAACTAGAAATACCATTTGACCCAGCTATCCCATTACTGGGTATATACCCAAAGGATTATGAATCATGCTGCTATATATAAAAACACATGCACACATATGTTTATTGTGGCACTATTCACAATAGCAAAGACTTGGAACCAACCGAAATGTCCAAAAATAAGAGCCTGGATTAAGAAAATGTGGCACATATACAACATGGAATACTATGCAGCTATAAAAAAGGATGAGTTCGTGTCCTTTGTAGGGACATGGATGAAGCTGGAAACCATCATTCTCAGCAAACTATCACAGGGACAAAAAAACAAACAGTGCATGTTCTCACTCATAGGTGGGAATTGAACAATGAGATCACTTGGACACAGGAAGGGGAACATCACACATAGGGGCCTGTTATGGGGTGGGGGGAGGGGGAGGGATAGCATTAGGAGATATACCTAATGTAAATGAGGAGTTAATGGGTGCAGCACACCAACATGGCACATGTATACATATGTAACAAACCTGCACGTTGTGCGCATGTACCCTAGAACTTAAAGTATAATAAAAAAAATCAAACTTTCCAGAGAAGACATCTCCAGAGAAGACACACTGAATATGCAACTGCTAGGCTTCAGGCACCCAATAATTACTGCTTACCTAGATATCCACAAATCTTCTAGACATGAGACTATTCATAGCAGATTCTGGTGTGTATCACATTTGTAATGAAGCACTTCATCCTCACTTACTCTAATAAAAATACTTTAAACTTACTTCCCAAGGCACTTTTGTCTAGTCTAAGCAAACATGTAGCTATCCCAGCTTTCTCAGTTATTTTAAATAAATCAATATTTAAAATACCTATAATTAGCGTATTTATAATATATTGGTTTGTGTTATATCAAGTAATTATAGTTTGTTTTATTATGAGACAGACTGTCATTCTGTCACAGGCTGGACTGCAGGGCACCACCATGGCTCACTGCAGCCTGGATCTTCTGGGCACGAGCCATCCTGCTGCATCAGCCTCCTGAGTAGCTGGGACTATAGCATGTGCCATCATGCCAGGCTGATTTCTAAAGGAATGTTTAGTAGACATGAGGTCTCACTATGTTGCCTCCCCTGGTCTGGAACTCCTGGCCACAAGCCATTCTCACACCTTGGTCTCCCCAAGTGCTGGGATTGGAGGTGTGTGACACCATGCCTGGGCTCCTTTTTTATTCTACTACGTTATGCATTATTTGACATTTTGGGTCTTAAAAGTTATAATTCCACAGCGTTCATGTAATTATGGAACCCATAAAGAGCTTACAATTACCAACATATTATATACATGGAAAAGTCTTTTCTTAACTTCAATTTTATCGTTTAAATTGGCATATGTTTATTAACTTGTTTCTGAGATTCATCAGCTTTGTTGCATTCAGTGAGTTATTTATTGTTTTATAGGATTATTTTGCATAAATACACCAAATTTATTTAGCTATTCTACAGTTGAAGAATATTTTGGGTCTAATTTAGAGCTACTATACAAATTGATGCAGTGAACAATATTGTGTATGTTGAAGTATATGTAGGCAATCAGTTGACTATATTTTAGAATTAGAATATCTAGCCCATAGGAAATGCTAATAGTCAGTTTCCCAAAAGGGATATCCATTTACATCTCTCCAGCCATGAATAAATTTCATTTATTCTGTATCTTTGGCAACACACAATATTGTGTGTCTTTAAATTCTGGTATTTTTTATGGGGGCCTGTGGCACAACTGGTGGATTAATTCTTACTTTTTTAAGACTAATGAAAGTGAGCACTTTTTTATATTTGGCTAGTTATTTATGTATCCAATTCTGTAAAGTGTCTGTTCAGATATTTTAGCCAATCTTCTATTGAGTTCACTGTCTTTTATTTATTACAATTTAAGTATTCATCATATACATGTATTATATTTTACTTTATGTATGTTGGGGTGAATATCTTTCTCCACTACTAGTTTGCATAATGTTTTTTGAAACACAGAAGTCATCATTATCAATATAAATGAACTAATTGTTTTAATTATTAGTTTGTGCCCTGGTTAAGAAATCCTTATGAGAATATTGTATCAGGTTCCCCTTCCTTTCAGGACTTCAAACTATCTGGAAATGACTGTGTATGGTTTGAGGTAGGAGTCAATATTTAGTTACTTTAAAAAAAATTCAATTAATCCAGCATTGGTCTGATCACATTGTGTATTTCAATGTAGACAAGCACACTACTAATGAAGGATTATTCATATCTTTGGTGAGAATTGCAAAATAAAGCCCAGCATAGAAGGTCAAATAATATTACCTCAAAGGATAGATTAATACAATGAAACCTGATGGATAAGTGTAATATAGTTAGATAAAGAGGAAGAAAAACATTTCCCAGTTATCACTGAGGCTTCACTCCAAGTTTTTTGCATGAAGCAAAAGATCCTGACTGTCTTCCATTGATTTTTACTTCATTCAGACATGTCTGCCATCTATTATTTCACTCAGTGACAGTCAGAAATAAAGAAAAAAAGAGAATATACTGTATGCCATGATCATGAATAATGATTTTTCAAAAATTATTTAATAAAGAACCAATACATATACTTTTAGTGTTTTCAGCATATTTAATAGTAACACAATAAATGAGTTTTGATAACATTAGAAGGCAATTCAAGATATAAAATAGAGCCTATTTGTCCTGTATGTTAAGGCACAAGGAAGAGGACTTCCTGGGATAAAGGGGTTCCCACAGCATGTGAACACATTTCTGATTTGTCTCTGGTCAGAAGTGAATACAGCAAAAGATAGGCCTGAGAGGAGGTGAGAAAGAGCAATTAGGGATGGTGTATATTAGGGAGCTTTGATTAACATCAACAAAGCTCACAGTCTTAGCCTCACAATCCAGGAATAATCCTACTCGGCTGGTAGGTCTTGGGATATATTGCAGCATAAGTGGGGAGGTGGTAAAGAGACTGCGTTGAATGTCATTCTTAACACACCCAAGAAGAAAGAGTCCCTCCTCTCCATCTATCTTCTCATTCTGATTCTTCTCTTTCCAATACATATTACAGACACCAAAAGCCCAATTCCAGGAGTCCCCTACATGGACCTCCCAGTAATATTTGCCCGAGGTGAAAGTCTGAGCACCCCACGCAAGAAAACTTCCAGGTGTTGCAGTGAAATAGGGTACATCTTGATGGTCACATCCAATACACATGCTTTTCAAAATTTCATATAGAAAGATATCACTGTTGGCTTCTTCATGATACAGAGTAATATGCACTGCAAAAAAAAAGAGAAAACATGCATAGACGTGTAAATAAGAAAAAAATAATTGTTCTATCAAGAAGTTACTTTACCAGCAAATGTAAAGTCATAAAAAGTTTTGCTTGTAACTTCTAGTATAGAGATGGTTAATATTATATACACAATATTATATACAAGACAAACAAAACCCTAACCACAGATATTATGTTTTTTTGAAAACTTACATATTGAGAGCCAAATGTGAGACCAACTTCTTTCAATCCAATTTTCAAAGTAAAATTTATACATTGTATGCCCTAAATGTAATGCTGTTATCAAGATCATTATTTAGAAATGTTTCTTATTCTTAAAAACTAGTGCTATCATTTTGGAAAGAATGTGAAAGTGAAGATTTTCACTTACTCTAGAACTGCTCTAGGTATCTGGATAAAAGTCCGTATTTACATGTTATAAGTGATAATTTAAAGCAGATCTCTGCAAAATCTTTGACCAGTCTCTCTGCTGTCCTCCATGCTAGCTCTGGGCTGAAGCTGGATTTTAGACTTAACATGTAGCTCTTCATATTGCAATTAAACTGAACTTATTTTCATTTGTAATTTTACTTATATTCACAAAATGATTTCTTCCTTTTAGCTTTACCTATTAATTCAAATGTTTGCAATATATGAATAATATATACACATTAAAAAAATACAAAACCCCCAAGAATCTCCAGAAAACTATATTCCCCCAAAGAACAGTTCTTAGCAGTTCAAATGAATACACTAAAGAAATGTACAATTTTGTATTTAACATTAAATAATTCACCATTCTGAGCATTATTTCATTTGCTCCTTTTTTAAATTTTCTACACTACTCCTTTTTCCCGTTATATAACTCAGTACATATTATGCCAGAAAGTATTTCTTTTTCACTATCTTTCAAACTTAATGCTATAAATCTGACTGTAAATACAGACACGGATACCAAAGGGCTGCATGGTTATATTGTTCACTTATGTCTTAAAAGAAGTAAAATATTTGATAAAATATGAAATATTACCTATGTGATCCTAACAATAATAATATTTAGATACTGGGAGTGCTGCCTGTGGGTGGAGACTTACCTCGGAATTGGTTGAGCCTGTCCCTCAGTCCAGTGATGGGCCCTGCACTGAGCTCTGGATTCAGAGGCTGGGGCATGTGCAGCAGCACGGACTCACTCCTGCAAGGAAAAACCTGCAGTTACAACATCTACAGCCATAAAATAAATAAAAATCACTATTTGTATGTAAAAGACATTTCATGAGAATCCTTTGAATCTACACATTTGATAATTCAAAAATTATTCCTTCCTTTTGCAAATTAATTCTTTACAGTTTCTAAATTTTAAAGCATGATGGAAGAATCTAAGCCAGAATTCAATCTGATCCTTCTCTTTTTTTTTGCCCCAAATGTGTAAGGTTCCTTAGCTTTATGGCCTTGAGAATATTTAGAAACGAAATTCTGAGTTCCACTTCTTGGCAGACTCCCCTGACACCTTTGTCTGAAATAGCGGGGTTCTGGGGAGACTGATGCATCCACTGCTTCCTTCTCAAGATAAAGAATGGAAACTTGTTCTCTCCCCTTTTAGCAAAGAACTTCCCTAGAGACTTATACAGTTCTAACACTCCACAGTTTTTTTCAATCTATTTTTCAGAACTGTTAACTGATATGTATATATGTATAAAAAACAAAACATCAACACTTTTTCACTGCTAAAATACTTCCTCCTCTTCTCTCCTGCTTCCTCTGGTGACTTTCTCACCATCCACAAAACAAAACTCTTATCTTTCTCCTGTGCAGGCTTTCAAGCAATAAAACAAAATCAGGGGCCGGGCGCGGTGGTTCACGCCTGTAATCCCAACACTTTGGGAGGCCGAGGCGGGCGGATCACGGGGTCAGGAGATAGAGACCATCCTGGCTAACATGGTGAAACCCCGTCTCTACTAAAAATACAAAAAATTAGCCGGTTGTGGTGGCAGGCGCCTGTAGTCCCCGGTACTCGGGAGGCTGAGGCAGGGGAATGGTGTGAACCCGGGAGGCGGAGCTTGCAGTGAGCCGAGATCGCGCCATTGCACTCCAGCCTGGGCTACGGAGCCAGACACCGTCTCAAAAAAAAAAAAAAAAATCAGGAATCAAATTGTTTGTTTTAGTTCACTCTTCTTTTATTCATTTATTTACTTCGTGGCCTTGTCTTTTAAGGTGTGGGAACGAAAGTAGATGCAAAAAAAAAAGTGGTATCAATATCTTAATTATTTATGCCATGACTTTAATAAAGCCTGCTTTGATAGTCGTGGAATCTTAAAGAACATATGCTAAAATCTAGGTACACACTCACCTGTGTAATATGTCTCCAAAAGCCTGAAAAAAAAAAAAAGAAGAGAGATTTAGTGCATTTCACAAGATGCATCTTTCACTAAGTTCAGTGTGAGATTTGTACTCAGTTTCTGAAGATATTATTCCCCTACCATCTTCTCTTCTGGAAAGTATTTTCTATTTCTTCTGTAATGAAAAACCCAGTCAGTTATATTGTTATTAATTAACGTCCTGGGAAAGTCTGAGTCTTGAAGACATTCTCTAAACAAGTGAAGGGAGAAGAGGCCCAGAAGGTCTATGCTCTGTGGTAACCATGAAAAACCTACTCAGTCATCTTTAACTGAACCTGTTACCCAAATGAGTGGACCCCAAAATAATGTTAATGCAAACCTAGATTCCCAAAACTTCTGATCTTGCCATGTTTACAAATTAACCTAAATGTAAATGAATCACTCACTATTCTATACATGTTTAACAACCCAAAGTATATTATTGAATTAGATGGGGAATATTTCTTGGGGCTGTTACCTTGACCATTCCACAAAGTTTTGTGGCTGGTGGATAAAGTAGGAGGGACCTTTGGCCTGGTAGAATCCCTTAGTGGGGCTATACTCTCCCAACAAAGTAGCATTAGTTATGTGAATGTGTTTTTGAAAACACATCATGGAAATAAAATTAGGGAGATGGATTTCAGCCATGAGGAAAATACTTATACATGTGAATATTCAAAAACCTGAAACCACATGGCGAGTTTGTACCTGAAGTAGCTCCACATCTGGTTTATGGCACATTTCGTTCAGCTCCTCATACATTCCTCTTAAAATCTCCATCCTATGAGCCATTTTGGCTTTACTTAGATGAAGTCGATGAAAAATATCTTTCCCCTTCTTTTTCAGCATCTCCAAATTATGTTTTTCTTCTTCATGGTGAAATGCAGGCATCTTCTGATACTCAGCTCTAATTGCTTCTAGCCTTAAATTCACATAATCCTGCAGTGATAATGGGTTAGTCAAAAGAGAAATGTATATATCCATCTCCTATTAAATCTCACTGATTCCTTTTGTCTCTCGAACGTCCAATAGTTCAAACCTCTGTCTTGCCAGTTCTTAGAATCTACAAATTTTGTTCCTTTCCTTTCTTCTGTGTAAAGATCAACATAGCTGTATCTGACCAATTACATTAAATTTATTCAAGATAATGTGTTTTCTAAGATAGTTGAAAATAAAAAAACACAATTTGAATTTCGCTATTCCAACCCATATTTATGGAAAAGTAAGAAGAGTTCATGCTTAAGAGTTGGAGTATAGGGCTATAGTTACTAGAATGGAAACAATTATTTCTATTTCTGAGATATGCAACAAGTTGCTTAAACTCATTATATGTAAAATGACCTTAGACTAGCATGTCCAGCTAAGTGCATTTCACCCAGCAAAACCTATCCTAATAAGGCTGCATTTATGATTTGGCCATCTTTGTCTCCCTGAATTCATTTCCTTCTATTCTTTTTCTAAGTCATCCCAATCTGAAACATAGACTTCTTTGTGGTTCCTCTGGCCTCCAAATATACACAAACTCAAAATTACTGCATATGCTATTCTCTCCAACTAGAATTACACACACACATACATACATACATATATATATACACACAACCACACACACATACATACATATACACACTCATGGTCCACATATATATCCACACACACATTTGTGTTCCCCCTCCTCTTCAAAACTTTGTTTCAATTTGAATTTTTCAGTGAGTCTTTTTTCTGACCACCCTATTTAAAACTCAAACACTAATCTCCAGTTTCTGGCCTCTATTGTCCTTTTCTACTTCCCTGCTTGATTATTCTCCAACAAAAAACCTACCACACTCAAATACATCATGTATTACATATAATTGTGTATTGACCATTTGACTCTCTTATTTGGATTGTATGATTTGTGAGGACAAAGGTGCTTCCTTTCTTCTTTACTAGTATATTTTCTAATTTAATATTCAACATAGACTAGGTTCTCATGAAATACTTTTCAACAAACTAATATTAGCTATCATTCCCTCAAAATATACATCCACAAAGAGAAAATTATTTTTAATGTTTTTCTGAAGTCCTCAGAGTTCTCCTTATATTTAGATACTAGTTCCCATATTTCTGGCATGTTTACATGTCTCCCTCAAGACACAAATCCGTATTTCTCACCACTTTTCTCATCGTATGTTATGTATTTTTCAATATTAATTAGTTGAGATTCTTAATTTCATGGTTTCCCTAGATTTGCCCTGTCACTTTTTCTGCCTCAAATTTTCCATACAATTCCAAATACTACTTGCACACTAGCATTCAGATTAATGCTGACCGACACAGAAGTTTCAGTTGAGCATTCCATGACTGCCAAATAACCCTTTTGCCTAGCATTTATCCATCCAGCAAATATAGAATGCTGTGAGATGGCCCAGTTTCTTGGATCTGTTGGTGTATAACTATAGGTTTGTATGAAACAAACCAGCATGCTTTGGGTGACATCAGTAGTTTTCTTAGAAATCCTACCTAACAGGCATACTATTCTATATAAAAATGAGGCCACTTTTTCTCAATGTTTTCTCTCGCTTTTTTTTTCTTTTTTTTTACTGAATCCCAGAAACATTACAGTTTGATATCAAGTTCCTATTTTAAGAGTCACCCATTTGCCCACCATAAGTTCCTGGAGAAGGTAGAGTAGTACAGGACTAACCTTCCAGCATCTGGTTCTGGTGGTTTCCACATTCAGGTTTCTGTGATTTTCACAAGCTTTTTCCCACAAAGACTGCATTTTCTGTAAAAGCTTCTCCTGCAAAAGAGCCATAAATTGAAGCACCAGTGCAGACCATGACATAGGGAGGGGCCCCAGAATGAGAGACAAATAAACCCCTAGTAAATGGCATTTCCTTTGTTTCCCTTCATGTTTGTCAAAGCCCAGAGGTTGGAAGCTAAGAAAGCCCAAACAAAGCTGCTTAAAGGGACTCAGAGTTTGTTTTATCCAGTCTCCAAGAAAATAGACCCACAGGAATTTTATGCATCCTTTACAGAAATCGATCTTCAGAGCCATCACTTACCCGGTGTTCCTCAGCAGCCGACTCAATGGGACAGTGTCTGTGATCCCGGTGCTCCTGAGAGCTGGAGCACAGCAAACAGAGCAGGCTCCTGTCCACTTCACAGAACATCTTCTTTGTCTCCCTGTGAGTGCCACACATTTGCTCCTCAGAGCTCAGGAATAGCCAGAGACTGACTTTTCTAGCAAGAGAAGCCATCTTCTTGAAATGAATGTTGGTTTTGAGGTTTATCTGCCCTGTTGACTTTGTGCATTCAGAGCACTGGACAAGAAATGGGCTGTCTTTCCAGTTGAGGTAGAAACAAGGCCTGCAAAAGCTGTGCCCACAGTCTACGGTGACCGGGTCTATGAAGGAGTTCATGCAGATGGGGCAGATGAGTTCCCTCTGAAAGATCTGTAAGATTCCAGAATTCATGTTTCTGAGGAACAAAGAGAAACATGTCATTTTGGGGCCTGGGTTGATGAAAAGCTTCTAAACATGTGGAGATATGTGATAGTTATATTTTCTTCTCTTGACAGTGTTCATTAAAGTACAACAAACTATTTCTTCTGTTACAAACTTAAAAATTTACACATAGAGGGAGTCTCCTGGCTTTATAACAGATATTACTAACTAGAGCACTCACAGTCCCTTCTACTCCTAGTTCCTGTCTGTAGCATAATACGAACCTATTCAACTACCCATTTTCTGAACGTAGATCTGGAAATTGGGTTTTGATTCTAAGTGGTCAGAATAAATCATAGTTGTCCCTATTCTTCTTTCAATAACTGATGAATGACTATGAAAGAGTGGGAAAAAACTACCTGGGCCAAAGAAATATGAGAAGATGGCCAAAGAAATATGAGAAGATGGTTCTATGACATATTTTTATAGAGGGTCACAAAAGCCAGGCAGCAAACCACCATGGCACAAGTTTACCTACATAACAAGCCTGCAAGTCCTGCAGTTATCCCAGGACTTAAAATTAAATTAAATTAAAAACAAAGACCCAAATCAAAACAAAATTAAAAAAAAAAGCCAACCAACCAAATAAACAAAGAAAAAGACTGCAATTAAACCAATCAAGGTTCACTAGTAGGGAAAAGAAAAGTTATTAAAGATATTGGGTCTTTTTATTTTCTTGTGGATTAAATTAACTTCCCCTAGGGCTGTGCAAACTCTGAACTAACATATAGGAGGTTTTTGTTAAACTCAGAGAGGTGTAATTATATTTCCATGGTGTGATGGTGAATTTTAGGTATCAGTCTGACTGGATTAACCAATACCTAGGGAACTAGTGAAGCATTGTTTGTGGGTGAGTCTGTGAAGGTGTTTCTAGAGAAGAGAGATATGTGAGTTGGTGAGCTGAGTGGGAGCCTCATCTCTCAATGTGTGTGGGCACCATCCAATCAGCTGACACCTCAGATATAAAGAAAAAGGCAGAAAAAAGGCAACTTCCTCCGTCTCTCTCCTGAAACTTTTTCTGAAGCTTTCAGACTTGAGCTTAGCCAGGATACCGGTATTCTCAGGACACCAGCTTAGAAACAGCCTATATTGGAACTCTCTAGACTCCATAATCAAGCAAATTAATTTTCCTGATGAATTCTGTCCCATGTAGAATCATGTATAGCTTGTGGACAGATGTATGTTCTGAGAAATGTGTCAGGTGTTTTTAGTTTTTTTTGTTTTCCTTTTTTTTGAGACAGAGTATCCTTCTGTCACGCAGGCTGAAATGCAGTGGCGTGATCTCAGCTCACTGTAACCTCCGCCTCCAGGTTCAGAGTGATTCTCCTGCATCAGGTTCCCAAGTACCTGGGATTACGGGAACGTGACACTAGGCCTGGCTAATTTTTGTATTTTTTTAGTAGAGATGGGGTTTTGCCATCTTGGCCAGGCTGCACTTGAACTTCTGGCCTCAGGTTATCTGCCCACTTTGGCTTTCCAAAGTGCTGGGATTACAGGCACGCGCCACAGTGCCCAGCCAGGTGGTTTTATTGTTTTAATATGATAGAATATACCACACAAATCTAGATGGTATAGCCTACTACACACCTATGGTATACACTATAGCCTATTGTTCCTACAATAGGCTACAAACCTGTACAGTATGTTCTGTACTGCATACTGTAGGCAACTGTAACACAATGATAACTATTTGTGTATCTAAATATAAATGAATACAGAAAAGGTACAGTAAACATATTGGTATTATAATCTTATGGGACCACCATATGTGGTTTGTGGCTGACTCAAATGGCCGATAAATGTATCTGCACACATATACGTACACATCCTATGGTTCTGTCTGGAGAACTCTGACTAATATAAAAACTATAATCTTTGTTTTGGCAATTTTAAGTCCTTTAGCATAAAGCAGCATAAAGCTGCTAGTTTGATATCACTTCTGAATTTAAGTGAAAGCAGTGAAAAATCTTAGAATTGCAAATATTTTCCAGAACTCATCTAAGACATTGTAAGAAATTTTACACAGTTTAATAAGATTGAGATTCAAGTGAGATGACAATCACAATCACATACCAAATTAGGTCTTATAAATTTACTTGTTCAAAAAATTGTGTTTTGATTTCTAAAGTAGGATATTTTGGGGAGCTTTCTCATTGTTTTAGTTTCACTATTTTGCATCGCTCATCATTACCTTACTAATTTAAAGTCAAGTCTAAAACCTGAATGTTATGAAAGCAATAACTTCATCATTCATTAATGCCTTCTCAATTCAATTTGACAATATTAATACACTCATTATATACATATACACACACACCTATGTGTACATATATGTATCAACTCCATATATTCATTATGAATACATATCTGTTGCAGCAAACACTAGATATTTTGTTTTTCAGAACTATATTAAACAATCATAGAAAGCACAAAATAACAACAATTAGTATCCTTATAATTCATAAAATCTATAGTAAGAACATGAGTTACAAATGGTATCATTGTGTCGATTTAAGATAATGAGATATTTTTAACACTCTAATTTATTATTGTGTAAAGATGATATAATTTTATCAATATGTTTCACTCACCCCTGAGTTCTTTGAATGGTTCCCACAACGATTTTTCCAAAAATAATTTTGTTAAGTTCACCTCAAGGTCAGAAGCTCATTCACTGCTGTACTGAATTTCAGAGGTCACCAAAATGCAGTTCTAAGTGCAGTCCTTCTCCTTCAGAGAAAACTGAGCTTGTCTCTTCTGTGTCCTTTTATAAGAATCTGTGGAGACCACACCCACCTCTTTATGGGTATTTAGAGCATTCAGAAAGGTGGAGACAAAGATGATTAGGTTTATGCAGTATTTAGAAGACACCTTTGCAGCTCTGATTAAATTATCATCACACTTGCATTCTGAACACCAGTGCCTGAATGAATCATATGTAACATAAATCCTGTCAGAGCATATATAGGCTAGAAATTAACTAAGATGCATTTTATACTGTTTATTGAGTTTCTTCCATGATACAGGCATTCCTCTAAGTGCACATTTATTTATTCTAGAGAAAGGGTCTCCTTCTGGAGTGCAGTAGCATAATCATAGCTCCCTGCAGCCTTGAATTCCAAGTAATCCTCCTGCTTCAGCCTTCCAAGTAGCTAAGACTTTAGGCTCACACTATATCACCTGGCTAATTTTTTTTGTTGAAATTTTTGGTAAAGTCAGTGTATGACTCTGTAGCCCATGCTGTTCTCCAACTCCTGGCTTCAAGTGGTCCTCTGGTCTCGGCCTTCCAAAGTGCTAAGAGTACAGGTATAAACCACCTCATCCAGCTTAAATGCTGCTTTAGTACATTTATAGGATATTTCCAGAGAAGTCCAATGGAAGATAAAACTTTCCTTTTTGTTTTCTGTTTTCTACCACTCTAAGAGAAATCCCTGATTAACCAAATAAACCCACTAACCTGGGGTCTCTCACTGAATTTACAAAACTTCACCAGTTTCATGGGTGAAAGATGAATTATTATTTTAACGTTTTTCTCCATATAGTGCATGATGTCCTACAATGACTAGGAGTGCACCATAGGAATTATTTTGGGGATTACACATAACTTTTAAGATATAGGCAAATTCACAAATACAGAATCCAAATGATAGAGATGGACTATATTTTTCTTTCTATACCAAATCTTTTTGTTGTTATATGAAAATTATTTTTTTAAAAAGAGATTTCAGAAGGGACTACTCAAATATCTTCTGATAGAGGAATCCTTTGCCAATGGTCCAGAAGACTTATGGCCAAGACTGTCAAAACAGTGAAGACAAATCTATCAGACCCAGGTCTGTCCAGGTTCAAAGACAAAAGCAGAACCCATAAGATATATGTATAGTTAGGGAGATTCACATATGAATTAAGTGCAAAGACTTGGCTTACCCAATTGTGGGGGCTGCTTAAGCAAATGTGAGATCCTGGGTACAGTCCATCAGGAAAAGAAATCCCCTGCTGGCTGGATCCCAGTGGTCATGAATCAAAGCTTTTGTTTAAAGTCAATACGGGGCAACTGGAAGATTAGAGTCCCATTTGCCGTTTAAAATGTTGTTCAAGGAATGCCTATGTGTTTCTTTAAAGGACTTTCACTGATGAAGTCAGGCTTACTTGGGTACACTTCCTAGTCACAGGATTAGGACCTTTGCTTGCATCTGCAAAATGCCTTTCCAGCAGGTCCTAAGTAAGTGTTTCATTGAAGAATAATAAGGTATGTCTATGCCACAAAATGGCTACTGCCCTCATTTTCCTCTTTGTACATACATGTACTCAAGTTGACACATCATAAAATCATCCAGAGTTTATATTTCATTAAATACAAGGAATTGAACAATAGATTTTCTTGTTCTATTGTCAGTTTACTGTCCAAGACCACCAACTGACTGACCACCCTGTATGCACATTCTGTACCTCAATAAATCTAAGTAATTAACCAAAGTGTCCACACAGAAGTAAGATCTGCGCTGGTTGTGTGTGGGGGCCCTGTTGGCTCAGTCCTGGACTCCAGAGTGGGAAACTTGTGAAACCCTCGGTCATGGACTGGATCCTGCGGACATTCTCTGCTTAAATTCTGGAGCTCTGTGGCGGGGCCCTGGTACTCCATTACAAGGTATGATGATGCTGTGTATCAGGAAGGAATTAAGGTAAGGAGAGAAAGGAAGGTAGGTAGCTTCTGATTTTATTTCAACCATTTTGCACCACATCATTCACTTATTCAAACACTCAGCTTTAAGCAGTTGAAGCCTAGAGCACTGGAAATTGGGAGCTTTCAATTACAGACCTACCTCTGTCTACTGTGGCATTATCAAGGAAACAACCTATTTTCCTACTTGAGTCTCAGACCATGAAACAAATATAAGAAAGCAATTCTCTTTAGAGCTGGCATTTTGTAGGTTCCAAAAGTCCTACCCAATCCAGGAGAGTAGAGGTGGGTATAGGCAAGAACAATCCGTGATGTGGATAAAGGACACTCCAGCCAATTTGGAATATTTCCTTATTTCCCAGTGCTTCTCCTTTTAATAAAAAAGATACTTTTTTGTACATGAGACTGTTTTCATTCTAGCATCTGAAACCTACCTCTACCACAAAGTTTTCTGTTGAATTACACATCTATTTTTGAGAATCTGGTAATAGACTCTTTTTCATCTGGGTTCTAAAACTCATTGGAAAATCTTTGTATGAAAGTTGGTGATCTATTTCTGCTTCCTTAACATATGTAGAAATCTGACTTTATTTAATTCTGGAAATTTTTAAATTTTTATAAAAATGCCATCCTATGATAAACACCATTTAAAACCTAGGTATTATAACTCCTTTGACATTTTGTTTGTTTTATTTGCGCACATGGAGAGAATTCTGCATATTTTTTCCCATGCTAACAAAATGTATTAATTTCCCAAAAAGTTGTATTTTGCTTTCTGGATCCTGAATGTCCAGGGCTATCTTTTCTTCAACACACTTTTTTTGGCATTTCTTCTCAATTGTTTTACCCATTTATTGTCTATTTTTCTACAAACCCCAGTCATTTTCTCTTGAAACCTCTTCTCTATTTGAGTGGAGAGAAATATGTTAGAAAAAGGAAGGGGACAATGTGATACATGGGCTATGATGTACCAGTTACTGTGCTGTCTCCATGCACACATTGTTCCTAATCTCCACAGAAAATATGCAATATGTGTAGCATTGTCCCAACTTTACATATGAACACATAAAAGGTAAGCTTTTTTTTTTTTTTTTTTTTTTTTGTTGTTGTTGTTGTTGAGACCGAGTCTCGCTCTGTCGCCCAGGCTGGGTGCAGTGGCGGCGTGATCTTGGCTCACCGCAAGCTCCACCTCCCGGGTTCAAGTGATTCTCCTGCCTCAGCCTCCCGAGTAGCTGGGACTACGGCGCCCGCCACCATGCCCGGCTAATTTTTTTGTATTTTTAGTAGAGACGGGATTACACTGTGTTAGCCAGGATGGTCTCAATCTCCTGACCTTGTGATCCGCCCGCCTCAGCCTTCCAAAGTGCTGGGATTACAGGCGTGAGCCACCGCGCCCGGTCATAAGCAATCTTTTTATGGTCCTGTTTCCTGTATGGAATGGATTCAGGGATCAAGCCCATGTCGTCAACTCCATAAATCCTCAAATCTCTCAATGTATTTTCTCACTTAGAGCCACAGAAACACATATGATTCCTTCTGTGCTTGTGTGTTCAAGTGAGGTTCAGCCTACATTCTGAAGTTTCTTCCTCTGATGAATGAAACATTCAGTTCTTGAATATTGCTATATTATCATTAGGCTGTAAAAATCAGAATCAAATAGGTTTTCTTCCTTGAGAAAATAATGGAGGCAACAATTACAAACAGCACCCTAGGTTTTAGATTTCAATCATGTTTTTCCTTTTCTATTCTTTTTTCTTTTCTTAGAGACAGGGTCTCACTCTGTCACCCAGACTATAGTGCAGTTGCTGGATCATAGCTACTGCAGCCTCAACCTCCTAGGCTCAAGTGATCCTCAACCTCGGCCTCCTGAGTAGCTCTGACTACAGGCAGACATCCCCACTTCAGGTTACTTTTTAAATTGTTTGTGGAGATATGGTCTTCTTATGCTGTTCTGGCTGGTCTCAAACTGCTGGACTCAATCCTCCTGCTTCAACCTTCCCAGGCACTGGGATTACAGGTGTAAGCCACTTTTCCCAGCCTCAGAGCATTTTCATAGCAAAGAGTTAACAGAACATTTTCTTCTCTAGATTCAGTAGACACAAGATTCCTATATTTTATTCTTCCCATATCTGGCTGTGTATCCTGTTCTCAGACATTACATTGCCGAATTTGTTTTTCATTCATCTTTCCTAGCACAGTATAGAAAAATGAGTACTGTGGAGTAGAGTTTTCACATTCTTTCCTGAACCCTGCCAGTTCTAATGGTACTCATGGACTTAGCCATTTCCCTTCACTGGAATCCATTTTTGTTTATAAACAACAGTAAGTGTTCTTTATAAAATTTCCAAGGAACAGAGCAGAATGTAAGGTTAGCATATCTTGTGGTTTTACCTACCCTAAGCCCAAAGGATCATGAGTACTACATATAGAAATCTTTCCTCCTTACCCCTGTCACATTCTACCTGGATGCTGTGGAGAAATAAACCCAGTGTATCCCCTTCTGCTATACAAAATAATACTATTTGGCTTAAACTGATGTTTGTAAAATTTCATCCACAGATTTCAGTCACATTTTCAAATAAATCCATTATAAAACCATGTAATACAAGTTGACTGTTTGTTATTCACAATGTTAGGGCCAGAAGAATTTCAGGTTTTGGATATTTGTGGATTACAGAATATTTGCATATACATAATAAGATATCTTGTGTATCAACCCAAGTGTAAACACAAAATTTATGTTTCATATACACCTTATACAGATAGGCTAAAGATAATTTTAGACAATATTTTAAATAATTTTATTCATGAAGCAAAGTTTGTGTACACATGCCATTTTATTACCCTTTGTGAGTGCTCTTGCTTGGGGGCATCTAGGTGGACACAGAAAGATATATTGCAACTGAAGGGACTGGGAGAGTCTTTTGTTCACTGAGAATATGTTTTGACTGTAACTTCTCATATGAGGTCACGTGTGGGATATTTCACTTTTGGTGACATTTCACAGCTCAAAACATTTGAGATTTTGGAGTATTTTGGATTTTTAAATATTTTGATTAGTGGTGCTCAACCTGTATGTTATTTCATCTTTTTTTTTTCCAGGTAGGAATGGAAAATGCATTTTTGTTTTTACTTGTATTACACATTTTTTTCCAACTCAAATTCATTATGCATATTGTTAGATGTCTTCAAATTTTGATGAAAAGTCTCAAGTTATATCAATTACTATTTTCAAAAATTTTTTGTAATAAGTAGATTAAATACCATGATAATCCACAGTTTAAAAAAAAACATAAATTCATGTGCTTGTATTCCAGTTGGGTTTTTTTCCAAACGATGAGCATTAATGAAATACTATGCCTTAAAACCTTTTTCTAAATATATTTGAGAATATTGTTTGAAAGTAAAAAATTGAAAAAGACTGAACATACCATAATAAATGACATTTGTGCTTAAGAAGGCTGTCTTTTTCAGAGATTATTTATAAAATAAAAATACACATTTCTAACCTCATCTCAGTTAAGAGCTTGTTACTGATGTGCTACTTATGATTTTGAATGTTAGGCTAACAGGATGCACTGGTAATAGGACCCTGTCAAGCCGAACTTTCCCGATTTAAATGCTATCTCACCATTCCTGTGCAGTATGTTTTTATTAGAATTCTAGCAGTATGTATTTTATATTGTGACCTAAATAACAAGCACACACAAAAATGATTTCACACTGTGTATGCCGATGTATTTTAAAGTCTATGAAAAATATTGTAGGTATCGGCAAGTAGAACAGTGCTTCATACATAGAAAGGGACCAATTAATGCTAAGTAAATGTTATTAGTTACTTAAAGAACTTTGTATTATGTAAATACATCCAAATCAATTATTATTTGGATGGTAATATGATAGCAAACCTAGATGCAGATTTAAGAAGAATATTGAGCAAGAATGGGTTAGGAGGGTGTGAGGAGTAGGCCACAGAGAAAGTTAATACCTATAATTTGCTGAGTCAGAGTTGAAAGCACCTATAGGCTAAGTAGATACCTCCCATTCTGACCCATTTCAGCAAAATATTTGAATCTTCCATGTTTTTCATAGTTCTGGGAGTTTAGAAAATGCTTTAGAGAAGTGAATGAGCCACTATATTTTATATTCATTTATTTATTGTGTTTGGTGATTTGAGAATTTCTCTAAGTCACCAGAGATAGAGCTTCAGAATATTAATCTCAGGATACAAATCTATTTTTCAATTTTATACCCATACATAACCCATTCTCCAAAGGTGACCCCTCTGTTAAGTGATAGTAAATTATCTTCAATGTCATTTAAGTTCACCAGTTTCTTGTGAAATGTTAACTTTAAAAATTTTAAAAACACAAAAAGCCATTCTTTAAAACTAAACATGTATAAATCAAGTTCTTAAAAACCAGTCTAGTCTGGGCGTGGTGGCTCAGTCCCAACACTTTGGGAAGCCGAGGTGGGCGGATCCCTTGAGGTCAGGAGTTCGAGACAAGTCTGACCAACATGGCAAAACCCTACATCTAATAAAAATACAAAAATTAGGCTGGCATAGTTGCACAGACCTGTAGTCCCAGCTACTCAGGAGGCTGTGGCAGGAGAATCACCTGAACCTGGGAGGCAGAGGATGCGGTGAACTCAGACAGTGCCACTGCAATTCAGCCTGGGCAACAGAGCGAGACTACATTTCAAAATAAATAAATAAAGTCTTCTACTCTTTAAAAATCATGGAAAATCTAGTATTGTAGATAGAAGTAGAAAACAAAATAGTTCTTCATATATTTTAGGTTTTAATAAGGAGTCATTAAAAGATAATTATAAAGTCACTTTATGTGGACTTAAAAAGGTAACATCAGGCCGCTGTGGCAGCTCATGCCTGTAATCCCAGCACTTTGGGAGGCCAAGGCGGGTGGATTACCTGAGGTCAGGAGTTCGAGACCAGCCTGGCAAACATGGTGAAACCCCCTCTCTACTAAAAATACAAAAATTAACTGTGCATGGTGGCAGGCACCTGTAATCCCAGCAGGAGATTTGCTTGAACCCCTGGGATGGAGGTTGCAGTGAGCCGAGATCCTGCCACTTCACTCCCGCCTGGGTGAAAGAGCCAGACTCCATCTCAAAAGAAAAAAAAAAAAATGTAACATTGTATAATGACATCAGACAACTGATTTAGTTATCTAACATTGCAATGTATTTGTAGAAGTTTTTTTTTAAATTTTAATCAATAAAGCAACTATACAATTAAGTAGAGCCAATGGAAAGGACTAGGTTTTGCCTTTGAAACTGCAGAAACCTAATCTATTAAGGATGTATCCATGCATAGTTTAAATTTAAAAAAAAAATACATAAATAAAAGAAATGTAGTGAAGTGTTTTAAGAAAAGTTTCTAACTTTGGAAATTCTACACAATGTACATGTAACAAAGTTCAGTCTTTCACATTATTAAAAAAAAATAAAAACCCTCAGCGTTGGCCATTAGGATGCCAAGACATATCCAGTGAATCCTCAATTATAAAGCATCTAGCCTGGCTCACTTTGAAAACTTTTCTTCTAAAATTGTCTTCCTGGGGCCTTTAATACTTGACTCTAATTTATAGTTCTAGAAACTATTGAGTTTAGAGAAAGTAAATTCCAATCTACCCTTTTTTAAAAAACCTAAGTAGGCTTAGGACTTTCTTCCTAAAATGTATGAACATTATTGTTCAAGCCCGTCATCGCAGCACATTGAGAGGTGGACACAGGAAAGGAGTTTGAGAAAAGCCTAGGCAACATTGCGAAAACTCGTCTCTCCAAAAAAATAAAAATTAGCGGAGCATGGTGGGATGAACCTGTGGTCCCTGGTACTGGGGAAGCTGGGGTGGGAAGATTGCTATAGCCAGGGGGGTTGACACTACAGCTAGACAGGATACAGTGACTGCACTCCAGCCTGGGTGACAAAGCCAGACCCTGTCTCAAAAAAAAAGAATATAAAATATCTCACTAATATTTGTAATGTTTATTATGTTGAAAACATTTTGGATATATTGGGTTATAATGTTTTATTAAAATTAATTTCAATTGTTTCTAATTGTTTTAAATATCATTAGAAAAATGCATTCCCTCCCCTCTCCATTATAGTTTCCCTGAAAATACATGCACTAAAGAAAAACAATGAAGAAAGTATGTTTAATTAAATAATATTCAAAATACAAAACAAAAAAACTTTTGAAATGTATTTAAGACAATGCTTACAAAACAATGTATATCATTAAATGCATCTGTTATTAACTTCTTTGTTAATAACGTCTTTGTTAATAACCTTTCTTTAGGTCTGTCGCAAACAGCCAGAAAATTAAAGCAAATTCCCATTGAAAAACTAAAAAAAATTAGATAAATTGCAGAAAATTGATTAAAAAGCATGCAAAAGATAAATCAACAAATTCAAAAGTAGGTCCTTTAAATAGATACATTAAATTAATAAATTCCCAATGAGATTCATTTAAACAATGGAGAGGGGGAGTTCAAATCAAGAATAAACAGGCAAACTCATAGGTCATCCAGATATCAATAAGCCAGTATGAATATTTTAGGAACAATTTATGACTATACATTTGACAATTTTGATGACATGAGAAAATTTCTTGAAAAACACAGCTGACTAAAACAGACGGAAGAGAACATAGAAAAATGAAAGATATGATTTGGATTCTTAAAATTCCATGTTATTATTTAAAAAACAAAACTCACAAAGAAAACTCCAGGGATCTCTTTCAGCGAAATTTTCAAAGCATTTTAGAAAGAAATAACACACTTTTAGACAAATTCTTCTAGAGAACAGAGAAAAAGCAACACTTTCTAACTTATAACTTTGTTTTTCTTTCATTTTCTTCTTTCCTTTATTTAGACAAGTTCTCCCTCTGTCACTCAGACCAAAGTGCAGTGCATGATCATAGTTCATTGCAGCCTCAAACACCTAGGCTCAAGTGATCCTCCTGCCTGGTCCTCCTGGTTAGCTGGAACTACATGTGCTTGCTTCCAGGCCTGGGTAAAAACATTTTGTTTTTAGAGACAGGTGTCACCCTATGCTGCCTGGGGAAACCTGGAATTCCTAGAGTCAAGTGACCCTTTTGCCCAGCTGTCCAACTAGCTGGAATTACAGACAGGAGTCACCAAACTCTATTCAAAATTAGTTTTCTGTATGTACTTTGTTAAAGATAATTATACACATAATTATTGTTTAAATAATTATTTATGACATTGCATCATATTTTTATATAAATATACATGCTGTACATCTTCTACATGTCCATACATGTATACTGATGTAAAGTATCTAATTTAAAATTATTCACATGGCGTAAAATCAAAAAAACACATTTTATTTTTGCATAAATTCACCATTGAAAGTAGTCATAAAATAGGGAAGACAACAAAAAAATTAGACAAGTAAATTCACCAACTGTTGTATATAAAGTCATAGTATTTAAAACACAACTAAGTGCCTAGGTGCACTTTTTTATGAGAGCTCCATAGATGGGTTAGTTATTTCATTTAATATTTTAGAGTTGTACATATTCAGATAAATAATGACTGGAGACTTATTTAGCAATGATATATTTTAAAACTAGACTGACACTTCACTGGCTTCCCATAATTTCTAGATAACAAACTCATCTTTTCCATGTTCTGATGCGTGTACCTGCCTCTGCAGCCTCATCTCCCATCAGATCACTCTCATTCTTGTCACTCTAGCTCCAATGGCCTGGAGCTCAACTGTACCAGGCTTCCTCCATCCAGGAAGCTTTTGCATCTGCTGCTGTTACTGCAAAGAAAGTTTCTCTCTATCTCTCTTTACCAAGTTAATGTATTCCTATTCCTCAAATCTCAATGCTTTCATATCTTCATAAAAGCCTTGTGTAAGCTTGCATTCAGCACCTCCCTCCTACTACCGACCCTCAAAACATGTACTGCTTATTTATTGAGCTTATAGTTCTAATTGTATATTTACTTGTGTGATTCTTTAATTATGATACATCTCATTCACTAGTCTGGATGTTCTAGCAGGACTGAAATTGTCTATTATAGTTTAATATAATTTATTTCTAATACCTAGTTCATTGTCATTGGTATATGCTTGTTGAAGAATAAATAAAAAATCTTTAATGGAAATATAGATGATACATTTCAGTTTAAAATAATAAAGCAATTGTTTTTAATTGTGAGGGCATTGTTTGTGAAATAAAACATTACTTAATGAAATAATTGTTTCAGTTGTAATGTCTGTGAACAACCTACGTCAGGTTAAGATTCTTGCATCTCACTCCAAAATCCTCTACCTTCTGTTGGGCTATAATCCCCTAGGCATGATTGTCTGTACTTTATAAATCCGATCACCCCATGTTACACCCTTCCCCAACGTTACACCCTTCTGTGTAACCTAATCTTCCATTTCCACTTCTTTCTCCAGACAGTAGCCAATCCCAGGAAGTTGGAGTGTTCTTAGGTGAGTCTAATCACTTAAAAAGCAGAGTTGTCCAGGGAAGACTTCTCCAGAGAAGTCAGACTGAATTTGTGGAGGCTGGGCTTTGGTGAGCTCAGTGTTGCTGCTGACCTGGATATCCACGAATCTTCTAGACTTGAGACAATACATCGCAGATTCTGGTGTGTATGACATTTGTAGTGAAGTCCTTCATGCTTAATTTTTCTTATAAAAATACTTTAAACTCACCGCCAGGACATTTACATCTTGTCTAAGCAAACAAGTAGCTTACCCAGTTATTTGAAATAACATCATTGTATAAAATATCTGTAATTAGAGCATTTATAATATATTGGCTTGTGTTATATCAAGTTATTTGACTGGGTTTTTTTTTTTTTTGAGATAGGGTCTCACTCTGTCACCTAGGCTGGACTGAAATGGCACTATCATGGCTCACTGCACCTTGGACCTCCTGGGCTCAAGCAATCCTGCCACCACAGTCTCCTGAGTAGCTGAGACTACAAGCATGTGCCATCACGCCAGCATTATTTTTAAAAGAATTTTTAGTAGAGATAAGATGTCAATAAGATGCGCAGGCTGGTCTAGAACTGCTGACCCGAATCCATCCTCATACCTTGGCCTCCTCAATGCCAGGATTAGAGGCACGCAGCACTATGCCTAGCCCCCATTTTGTATTATATTACCTTATGCATTATTTGGCATGTTATGTCTTAGCAGCTATAATTCCACCGTATTTGTGTAATTATGGAATCCAAAAAGAGCTTACAATTTTCAATATGTTACGTATACAGAATAGTCTTTTTCCACTTCAATTTTATTTTGTAAATTGGCATATGTTAATTGTCCAGATCATTTGCCCGTTTTTTAATTGGGTTGTTTGGGTTTTTTTTCTTTTTAATTTGCTATTGAGTTATTTGATTTCCTTGTATATTCAGGGTATCAATCTCCTGTCCAGTGAATAGTTGGTAAATATTTTTTCTCATTCTGTCAGTTGTCTTTTCACTGCATTGATTGTTTCCTTTGCTGTGCAGAAGCTTTGCAGTTTAACATAATTCCAGTTGTTGATTTTTGCTTTTGTGGACTAGGCTTTTGTGATTTTTTTCATACAATTTTTTCTCTGATTAATGTTCTGGAGCATTTCTCCTATGTTTTCTTCTAGTGGATTTGTTCTTTCAGGTTTTACATTAAAGTTTTCAATCTATTTTGAGTTGATTTTGGCATAGGATGAGAGGTGAGGGTATAATTTTATTCCCTACATGTAAATATCCAGTTTTGCCAGCAGTGTTGATTGAAAAGACTGTCCTTTCCCCAGTAAATACTGTTGCTACCTTTGTCAAAATTCAGTTGGCTGTAGAGAGGTGTAACAGTATCTGGGTTCTCTGATCTGTTCCGCTGGTTTACTTGTCTACTTTGACACCAGTACCATGCTGCTTTGCTTACTGTAGCTTTGTAGTATACTACATGTCGTCAGTGTAAGTGTTAAATGTGCTGGATTAATTGGAAAACCCTTGTTGTAAAGGTCATGTTTGTAGTCCTTTTCAAATCTTCAATGAGCAGACTGGATTTGAAAAGTGTTCAAATAGATCCCATCAACTGGTAAAGACTCCCAGGAAGTAGGGACTTCGATCACTGTGGAGAAACACAGGGAATAAAGATAAATTGGTGGTCATGCTTCCATTAATTACACCTCTGGATTCTTTAAAGAAAAAATTCGAGTGTTTACTTTCTTTTTTGGTTTAAGTAAAAATTGATTAATTGTTGCTGAGTACTTTCATAGCTTGCGTAGTCACCATTTCAAAATATGAAGATACTCTGATGGTCTGAACTCATTCTGAGCAAAAACATTGTCTTGAATAAGAAATAACAATTTTTCGTTGTATTTATGTAAAGGTTGACTTTTGAGATTAACATTAGAAGCATAAGTTCAGCTGTTTATAGTTACAGGAGTTGAGTGTTGAAGCCCATAATGATTAAACTAAACACACTTAGATTAAACTTAACCAATTTTTAATTGTCTTTAGAAAGGTACATCTGTTATTTGGGTGCCAGAGAGTGAGACTAAGTATCCCTGTATAAGTTCCACTCAAGGGGTCATGGAGGAAAAGAAAGAGAGAGAGAGAGAGAGAGAGAGAGGGAGATGGGTTTGTATGGGTTTCTGGAACAATCAGCTAATAGAAGTAACTGTGAAGTTATCCTAATTTTTCCCCTCTACCCCAATATTAAGCTTGCCCAAATAACTTATAATTGAGAACATTGCTTGTTTTAAACTAAAATGATGCTTGTCTCATTTTTCCACTTGTGTTATAGTATAAACCCAGCTTGCCTGTATTTACCACATCTAGGTCTGTACTGGGCTTAAGTTAACAGGTAGATTGAACAGAGCTGAAGCAGACAAGAAGAACTAGCCACAGGCCCTTCCCCCTCCATGTGGTCAAAAAATAATTTTCTCACTTAACTTTTTCTGTTTTAAATTTCCAGAAACATGGATTCAGACACACTGCAAACCTTCCAGAGGGAGCTCTGTTGCTTTATCTGCAGGAACTACTTAATGGACGCAGTCACCATTGACTGTGGGCATAGCTTTTGCAGGCCCTGCCTTTATCTACGCTGGGAGGAAGGCCAAGCTCCAACAGTCTGTCCTGTGTGTGGGAAAATCCCCTAGAAGACTGACTTCAACACAAATACTGTTCTCAAGAAGTTGGCTTCTCTTGCAAGGCAGCGCAGACCTCACAACATCAACAGCTCAGAGAAGCAGATCTGTGTGCTACACGAAGAGGAAAAGGGGCTCTTCTGTGAGGCAGAGGAGAGACTCCTCTGTGGGCCCTGCTCTGAGTCACCAGAGCATGAGGCTTATGGCCACAGCCCAATATAATGGGCTGCTGAGGAGTGCAGGGTAAGTGACACCTCCAATGCAACTGGGAATCCACATGATCCTAAATGAGAGAGAAAATGAGAGCTTATGATAATAAAGGTGGAGAGAATGGAGATGGTGAGGTTCTGAATTTTCAATATAAATCTCTAGATATAAATGTGTCCTAGGAACACGGTTGGCTTTTGCTGCAAGCTTGACTTCTCCAGAGCCAGGATATATGAAATCCAATTTCTTAAAAAATTGATTAGCTGTTGGGTCCCCTCAAACTCTCTACTATATGTTTCTGTTACCTCTGATATTCCACATATTAGAATCAAATTAGGTTAACTTGTAAAAACTCCGACCACTTCAGGGGAACTCAAATTTACCATTCTGTCAACAACAGGCTTTTCTCATAAAAAGGGAATAATATATCCAGTAACATCTTATCTGCTACTAAAGGTCATGTCTATTTTGCAGGAGAAACTTCTGAAGAAAATGGGTCCTTTATGGAGGAGCACTCAAGAAATGCAAAACAATCTAAATCAGGAAATTAGCAAAATCCATTCATTAACGGTAGGGATAAAAAGGTTTTATATTTTTAATGTAGATTGGCACAATGCTAGCTTAGACTTCTTAGCTGAATTCTGCTTACCAGTTAAAAAATAGCAGTGTCCTCTTCCCAGAAAAAAACAAAACAGAGATTTCAAATGATATATCAGCAATTATCATTATACGGGCCAACAGGAGCTGGTGCAAAAAATACTAGTATGTACATGTATATGAAATAAACAGGGCATGATAGTTATTCCTGATGTAACCTTGAGGGTTTAGATAAAACTTCCAAGGCACTGAGAATAGGATAGCATTGAGTTGTTTAAAGCATTGTATTCACATCGAGTAGTTTAAAGTTTTGCTGTGAAGGTGAGGAGAGAAATAGAGAAATTAGTGGGGGAAAAAAAACCTGAAGTAATTTCTTTAAAAACTCGGTGGTAGAGTGTATACTGAAATATTTAAAAATGTTTAGAAGAATCAGGCAAAGGAACAAGAGAAAATTAAGAAGAACCAGGTAAAAAAGACAATAATTAATGAAGTAAGAATCCTGTAGAAGCATCACAGGCAGGGATCTTGAGTCCTTTTGAGGTACTGATTTATACAGGAAGGGAGACTAGGAGGGACATGAAGAAAGGATGGGTAGAGGAGACTAGCAAATCTTCAAGAACCTTTTCAAGTATGAGACGCAGAGCTTATGAGTTTACTGCTTGCATATCCTAGGAGAATAACAGTTGAAGTGTTAAGTGTTTTGTTGAGAGTGAGGAGATGCAATTCTTTTAACTGAGTATCTCTGCAGGACTATGTGGCCCTCAGGAAAGGGATGATCAGATATCAATATCAGAAGTTGCGCCAATTTCTCCTGGAGGAGGAGCAACGCCATCTGGAGACAATGGACAGAGAAGCAGAAGAGATTTTTCGACAACTCCAAAACAGTGAAGTAAGAATAACCCAACATATAAAAAAGATGAAAAACATGTACAGAGAGCTGTGGGAGATGTGCCACATGCCCGATGTGAAGCTGCACCAGGTGAGGAGGGAGGGTCCATCATCCAGAGTCAGGAAGACTTTGTTGGGCAATGCTGCCAGGACATTCATATGCTACCTGCAAATGTAACTACTCTTAGATAAGTGACACATGCTCCTTGACTCTGCCATTGCATTTGTCCAGTGACTTATTTTTGCACATTCTGGTAATCTTTGGAGAGATTTTTGCCATTTTGATAGATCACATAGGACAAAATCCTCTTCAGTATAATCAGGAGTAGTAGCCACAAAGAAATGTTATCCAAAATAAACCAAATGCTAGGCCAGGAGAATATTAGCTTTGTTAATAAAACTCAATTTAAGTTTCCCTAGTACATCCTCACTTCTTGGGATTAAGCCTGGGAGATGAGTGACACTGAGAACTAGATAGCCGTGTACATCACTCCATAGTCTTAATCTCAGCTCCTTCATTCCTAATGCCCACTGAGGAAGACCACCATGGTTCAGTTGAGGTTCTGTTATTAACACAGCCTTGGGTGGTTCCTTAGAGGTGTATCAATAAACCTACCTTGTTAACCCAGAAAAACAACAAAGAATACTAGGGAAATTAGGACAGAATTCTCATGATTAAGTACTTGTGTTTTTCTTTGCAGGACTTGGAAAACATACTGGAATGGTGAGTTACACTAATGAACTTTGATTGCTGAGAAAGTCATTCCCTTATTGATAAAGTCAATGTACCCTTGAAAGTCAATGTACCATTGAAAAAGGTGGGGATTAAGTTCACTAACCACCTTCATGCAATTCCACATAGTTGAAAACCCAAGTATAACTTCTGACTTTTCCAAAACCAAACTATGAATGACCTCTTATTGACTGGAAGCCTGTTGATACCGTAAACAGTCGATTAACATATATTGTATGTTATATGTATTATATGCTGTATCCTAACAATAAAGTAAACTGGAGAAAAAAATATAATATAGAAAATTATAAGGAAGAGAAAATATATTTATTACTCATTAAGAAGTTGATCACCATAAGGGTCTTCATCTTCAATGTCTTCACATTGAGTAGGCTGAAGAGGAGGAGGAAGAGAAGACAGTGTCTCAGCAGTGGCAGAGGCAGAAACAAAAGAAATGGAGTGGCAGGCAGGAGAGGCAGGCAAGCTAGGTGAAACTTTCATTGAAAAAAATCCACTTATAAGTGGACCCCCAAATTTCAAACCCTTGTTGCTTAAGGGTCAACTACATGTTTTGAGGTATTTAGCATTGATCTGTGGCTATGTTCCATTTTGGTTTCAAAGGAGAACCTGAGACCTTAAGCTTCTTTGTCTCAGAAGTTTCCTTCTTATCTGGCTGAATGAATTTGTATCTAAAAACAGTGTGCCATTCTGGATTTTCTTCTACCCACTCACCCCATCTTCTCCAGCCCTGCCGCAGCAAATCTTAAGAAGATTACTCTGAGTTATCACAAAGGAGTCTCCTATTCTGGAGAGGCAAGAGGTGAAAAAGAGAGGAAGGAGGGAAATGCCCTAAGGACAGGAAAGGGAGGGAGGATTTGTTCCCAGGGATATCAATAGCCAGGCCCTGCTCCATCTCTGCATTCCCCTGTTGTAGGCAGAATCGAAGAGGGGAATGGCTGCCTCAGGATCCTCAGCGCCAGAGCTGACAGGCTGAAAATAGACTCCTTTGGTTTGAACAAAAGTTCAAAACCTTTAGTGTCAGTGGGCATTCCCTGTAAGACCCTGACTGCATCACTGATGACAACTACCGACTGAGGTCCTAAAGGCTTTGGCTGAGTTTTCTTCTCTCAGCAAGAATCCCAGGATATCTGTACACTTTGAAGAGGCCGGAGGGGGAGAGGGAGGAAATGACACTCAGTACTTTTAAATTAGGATCATGTATGAGAGAATGGAGAAATTGGACTTTAACATGTTAAATTTAGATAAAAGTAACATTGCTATATCCTCAATACAGTTGAATAAAATGTATACTGAATTTAACAAAAAAGGGAGATTTCTCAAGAAATATCTTGGATGAAAATCTGAAACATTTGTATGACTGTGCGATTATGCCTGGGCCTGAAAGTGTAACTGAGGTTGTTCTTTGCAGGACAGAGTTGGTGCAAATGGAAAAGCCCCAGCCAGTGAACCCAGAACTCACTTCCTGGCACATCACTGGAGTGTTAGATAAGCTCAACAAATTCAGAGGTAAGAGCCAGCTGCTTGGCAGTACAGCCTCAACTTCTGTTTAGTGGATTCCTTGGTTGAGCCATTTCCCATTTTAGTTTTAATTTCTGTGAATTTATCATATATTGTAGAAATAATATTTATCATAAAAATTAGAAAGCTTTGACCAACCAAATAACTAAAACTTCCATAAACAGAACAACTTTACTGCTGTAAGATACATTTTGCAACAACTGGAAGCTGAGGGTTCTGTGAAAATAGTCCAAACAGGTAAAGCAGCCATTAGACAACAGAGGGCTAAAACCAAGATTAGACTGAATGAAGCAGTGGCTGACCAGGTCATGTAAAAGCAGAACATGATCATTATTTTCAGAAACTTTTAAAGTGCACATGTATGGAAGTCCATCAAATTTTGATGTTTAAAAATGAAGGAAGTGAGGCCGGGCACAGTGGCTCATTCCTGTAATCCTCCAAGGCTGAGGCGGGCATATCACCTGAGGTCAACGGCTGGAAACCAGCCTGGCCAACATGGCAAAACCCCATCTATACTAAAAATACAAAAATTATCTGGGCATGGTGGCACATGCCTGTAATCCCAGCTACTCGGGAGGCTGACGAAGCAGAATCGCTTGAACCCAGGAGGCTGCAGTGAGCCCAGATCGCACCACTGCACTCCAGCCTGGGCAGCAGAGTGAGACGCTGTCTCGAAAAAAAAAAAAAAAAAAAAAAGTAACAGGCACATTTTTTATGCCATTAAATAAAAGCATCATAGCAGAGTGAAGTCTATTTGTTAATTATATTGAATACAAACAATGCAAGTGGCATTTTCTACTAAATAAAGAATGTTACATATCTCTTGAAACAAATCATGCAAAGCCAGACATTAAATCATTGATTCACACAATTAATGATGTTTGTTTATTTGTTTTTCTGTGTGATTTTAAGTATTCTCCTGTGCTGTAGAAGTCATAATAACCCTTGATCTTCATAGATGACAGTCTCCAAAGTCTTTTTGCTCCCTGTATTCTGTCACTTACAGGAGGTACAAATAAAGCCAGTACCTGGGCAGATAACATCTGACCCCCATGTAACTCCTTGATCTGATTTTTGTTCTTCTTGCAGTGGATGATCCTCTGAGTAAGGAAAAGGCGAATCACTATATGAGCCTTTCTGAGGATGTGAGAAATGTGATATTTGGAGATGACCATGATGGTGCACCCGGGGAGTCCCAGAGAGCAGAGAACTTTGCAGCATGGGGAGCTCAGGCCTTCTTCTCCGGCAGGCATAACTGGGAAGTGGATGTAACCCACTCCTCCAACTGGATTCTGGGAGTCTGTAAAGATTCCAGGACAGCAAACACAAATCACATTCCTGCTTTTGAGGAAGCATTTTTTCTATTTTCTTCAAAGAGAAACAACCTTTATAGCCTCTCCAACATCTTTTTTCCCTTAACTCACTATGTGCAGAGACCTTTGGGTCGGGTTGGGGTCTTTCTGGATTATGACAACACAGTTGTGAGCTTTTATGATGTTTCAAAAGGTTCCCTCATATACAGCTTTTTCCCTACCTCTTTTTCTTCCCTTTTGACACCTTTCTTTTGTTTTGGTTCCCCATGAAAGTCAGGTTTCATTATGATTTCTTAGTGAGCTTTCTTGCCTGAAAAATCTTCTAATCTCGAGACCTTCTCATGTGAGACAATAGGACAATGTATGAGCATCTTTGAGTTCACTGTAACTTGAGGAAACAAAATTATTATCTGGGTATGAAATGGGATAACCACATTGACATTATACATTTGTTTCTTAAATTTTACTTTAATAAAGAGTTGTGAAAAACCATAACTGTCTGATTCCTGGACATTTTGTATACCCCGAAATGAAACCCAAAACTCTTTATCATTACTCTCTATTCATTGCACCTTCCCCACCCACTCGACTCACAATCCCTTTTGTACTTTAGATCTTTGTGGATTTGTGTATTGTAGACCCTTTATGCAAAGCAAATAATACAAAATATGGTCTGGATCATCAGTTACTAAAAATTGCTGATTTTTGTAAATGTGTAAAATATATTAGTTGTAAGAGTGAACTGTACTGTCTAACTGACATATATGCTCAATTATAGTTCTTGGTTTCAATGGCCCTTGCATGCATTCCAAAGTAGCATCATAAAATGTAAACTTAGACTGGAAAAGCTTTGAAGAAGTTTTTTTTGATGCAAATAATTTTTAGCTGAACAAATTTTTCTTTCTTTTTTTTTTTTTTTTTTTGCTTCTAGCATAGATTATTTATTTATTTATTTATTTTATTTTTTTTGAGACTGTGACTCCCTCTATCCCCCAGGCTGGAAATACAGATGCCTGACATGGGCTCACTGCAACCTCCACCTCCCGGGTTCAAGCGATTCTCAGCCTCCTGAGTTGCTGGGATTACAGCAACGCCTGGCTAATTTTTGTATTTTTAATCAAGACCACAGGATTTCACCATGTTGGCCAGGCTGGTCCCAAACTCCTGACCTCAAGCGATATGCCCGCCTTGGCCTCCCAAAGTGCTGGCATGACAAATGTGAGCCACCAAACGCGGCTGATTCTTATCTTCAATATTCTCATAAATGCTGGATTCAGAAAAACTACTGGTTTATCAAAGTCATTTTATTATCATCTATGTTTTCTTCAATGTTACCTTCAAATTGGGAGTCTTGGTAATAAAACATCAGTAATTGTGCATTGTCTTTCATGATAAATTTGGTCCATCCTGACTATGTGCCATTCTTTGCAAAGGATAAACAGCTTTTGAGTCAGATCTGGAGTTAATGAAACCTTCAGATTCTGTAAGCAAATAAGTAGAGATGCTGTGTTTAAATTGTCTGAAACCATCCTTGCCTCTGGGATAGTTCCCTCTTATTGGGAAGCTAACTCATATGGCTCTAGAAATAGTGTACTCCTACGTGTTGTTAAGAGTCTCCAGGTAGGTAAATCTTCAATGCTTTCAACAAATTTCCCTTCTCTTAAAAAGTCTGTGAAAACCATTTTTTAAAACTTTTTGCTTCAATGTAATTTTAGAAAAAAAGATGGAACCAAAGCCACAGGTGGTGGTAAAGTCTACAGCCAAACTGAAGTGTTGCAGCAGCATAGGAGACAGGCGGCTCAGAAGAAAGCCAGGCAGAAAACATCAAAACCTCTGGAGACTATGCAAGTGCCTTGTGCTTCTCTTGAAGCCCGATGCCAGCGGTGACTCCAGCACATCTATGGTCCTTCAGTCTTGCAGTCTCCAGATCCCTCAGTCCCCTATTATAAAAGTTTCGGAATCTGGAATCTGTTTTCATTTGGATAGAAAAGGGGGTCAGAAAATTAAGAACTTTACCAGGTTTGGACAGAGCAAGCTGGGATGGCGTGGTAGGTATTGAAATTAGCTGTGGATACAGCAACTTGTACTTGGAGAATAGTGGTATTTGTTGTGAGTTTCCAAAAGACAATATTGAACCAAGGTCATACATCCCAGGTTAAACGTTTGTAAATAGATTATTTTACAGGACTCTCCGGGAAAAGTGTAACTTTGAAGAATGACCTGTTGGTGGTATTAGGAAAGAAATAGAGGCCATAGTGAGGGAAGGAAGGAGGGATGAAGGGAGCTGGCATGTGAACTGGCATGCCAGACAGATTAAAAAATAATGAAAACAAAAGCAAAAATTACAGATTCCATACATTTCTCAAAGGAAGACATTTATGCAGCCATCAAACATATGAAAAAAAGGTCATAATCATTGATCAGTAGAGAAATGCAAATCAAAGCCACAATGAGATACCATCTCATGCCAGTTAGAATGGCAATCATGAAAAAGTTGGGAAACAATTGTGGCAATTCCTCAAGGATCTAGAACCAGAAATACCGTTTGACCCAGCAATCCCGCTACTGGGTATATACTCAAAGGATAATAAATCATTTTACTATAAAGACACATGCACACGTATGTTTATTGCAGCACTGTTCACCATAGCAAAGACTTGGAACCAACCCAAATGTCCATCAATGATAGACAGGATAAGGAAAATGTGGCACATATACACCATGGAATACTATGCAGCCATAAAAAAAGATGAGTTTGGCTGGGTGCCAGGCTCACGCCTGTAATCTCAGCACTTTGGGAGGCCAAGGCAGGTGGATCACGAGGACAGGAAATGGAGACCACCCTGGCTAACACGGTGAAACCCTGACTCTACTAAAAATACAAAAAAAAAAAAAATTAGCTGGGCATGTTGGCGGTCACCTGTAGTCCCAGCTACTTGGGAGGCTGAGGCAGGAGAATGGCGTGAACCCAGGGGTGGGGCTTTCAGTGAGCCAAGATAGCGCCACTGCACTCTAGCCTGGGCGACAGAGTCAGACTCCTTCACAGAAAAAAAAAAAAAAAAAAAGGATGAGTTCATGTCCTTTGCAAGGACATGGATGAAACTGGAAACCATCATTCTCAGCAAACTAACACAAGAACAGGAAAACAAACATCGCATGTTCTCACTCATAAGTGGGAGTTGAACAATGAGAACACATGGACACAGGGAGGGGAACATCACACACCAGGGCCTATCTGGGGGTTGGGGGATAGGGGAGGGATAGCATTAGGAGAAATACCTAATGTAGATGACAGGTTGATGGGTGCAGCAAACCACCAAGGCACATGTATACCTAGGCAACAAATCTGCACTTTCTGCACATGTATCCCAGAACTTAAAGTATAATTAAAAAAAAAAAAAAAGTAAAACACAAGCAAAGAAACAAAAATCCTACAGATTCCAAGACAAATTGGCTTAGGTATTTGATATGTAGGGGGGAAAATGCAGGGGAAAATTATAGTAAAGCGGCATTTACTTCGGCGTTTGAAGAAATCGGTGGGTCTTGCTTTCAATATGTCAAGGATGTGACTTCTGAAGGTGTGAATAACAACATCCCTCAATAAATCTGTGTGCTAATTAATAACAGACACTCCCACATTTTTATCATTAAGGTCCAACCTAATCCTAATTCAGATACTCATTCTAATTAATGCAGTCATCTCAGAATTTCAAAGATATTTGTTGGCCAGTTAGTCACTATTAGTTATCCTTAGAAAGAAACTATTTGTGAGTAACATTTAGAGGTACTTATCAATTTTTAAGTGTATATATATTTTAAACCTATAATATCATTAGTATGGAAATTTCCCTAAAAATGCACAAGGATATATGTATATTACGTATATTGTGGCAATATTTTCAATATGACAAGGGAGAGAATATAGTTCAACAAAACACTGCATAATCTATTGTACTCTCTATAAATATGAACAACATCTACATATACTCACAACCAGTCACTTGCTTAACTAAAAAAAAAGTGATCTCATGGAATTAAAAAGTAAAACAGAGGATACTAGTGGCTAGGAATGGTAAAAGGCAGAGGGTATAGGGAAAGGTACAAAATTAAATATAATTAAATATAATGAATACTAAAAGAGAAAATAAATACAATTTAAAATACAAAATTATAGGTAGATGGGAGGTATAAGTTGTAATGTTCTATAGCATTGCAAGATGATTATAATTAACAGTAATATATACTTTCAAATAGCTAGAATGAGGATATTGCAGGTTCCCTAAAAAAAAAAAAGAAATGATAAATGTTTGAGATAATGTGCTAAATACTCTGATCTGATTGCTATGCATCATATGTATCAAAACATCACTATCTACCCTACAAATATATAAAATTATGTGTCTATTAAAGATAAAATTTTAAAGTACTGATTCCTTGATATCCTCTGTACAGTGATAGTTTGTTTTTCTAATATTCTTTTAATGGGTAATCAAACACAAAAAATGGTTTGACCTGCAAGATAACATAAGAATAAATGTAAAAATATATGAGTCAGGTTCAGAGTTGGAAATTTGTGTCCACAATGTCATTTTAAAATTAGCAATACTACATAGTTGATAATTGAAAGATATAATTAATCATGGAATAATTATGAGATGCATTTTCTCTCTAGGAATGTCTCTATAACAAATCAATTAGAAGGAATCAAATCAATCTGTTCTATATTTATAAAATGGTACGTGACCTGATGCATTCATCTCTAGTGTAAGGAAAGAATATTTTTTAAATCTCATGGCACAAGACCCCCTCCATTTCCGAAAATATTTTTGAAGGCATTGCCAAAATGCGTGTTTTGTATAATGTTATTATATAAAATATAAAAACTATGCATTTAATAATCCTACCCCTCAGTAACATAAATGTAAATTATTCTATTATAAATGGTCCAAGGAATGAACAGGTTATTCATTCTATTTATTCTATTAAACATGAAGTAAAGAGAACCATTAAACATTGGAGAAAATGCTTAAATTGATTAGTATTTCAGAAGATGGAAAATCACAGAGTACATTACCGTAAATATGCATTAGATTGTCAAAAGTTATTTAATTGCATCCAATACTAACCAATTCAACTGACCTTTTCCAACAAAACAGTGGCAATATAAAAGATCAGGGTTTCGGTGACTTCCTCCAGATAACCTCCAACAGAAATGTCTTGGATATTTCTATATTAAGACAGAAAACTTATATTGTTATACTTACTTATTTGTATATTTGCATAATCTACTTGCAGTGACACAGGATATTAATATTATTTATCTTTGATATTGTGCAATGGAAGAAGTGTTTCACATAGACACAAATAGAAACAAACTTTACTCTTTATACTTACTAGTAAAAAGAGGATAAAAGTTCACAGAACTTTATAGGCAGTTTGGATGCTATGAATGGTAATCAAAGACTTAGAAACTAAGGCTTAGTTTTAAAAAGTGTTGTGTGAATTAAAAATCTTACATATTTATCTATGCAATTACAATTTCTGGTGCTCTTCAGTGTGTGTGTGTGTGTGTGTGTGTGTGTGTGTGTTTGTGTGTATGTATTGCAATGTGAGTCTGATTTTTTTCAGCTTTTTTGCGTTTGAATAAGGACTTTATTTTTCTTTGAAAAAATGTATTGTTTTGGAAAGATTTTCTTTGGGTATAGAACTCAGATTGACAATATTTTTCTTTATTATTACTTCAGAGATGTTTTCCATTCCTAGTCACTTGCACTATACCTGACAAAAAATTAATTGACATTTTTTCTTTTTTTCTGAACATTATGTCTGTTTTCCTTTCCCTCCCACCCTCCCTCCCTCCCTTTCTTCCTTTTTCCTTCCTTTATTTTATTCTTTCATTTTTTTGTCACTGATTTTAAGCAATTATTAGAGTGGGGCATAAGTAATTGTGGTTTTTACCATTGAAAGTAAACGCAGGCCATGCACGGTGGCTCACACCTCTAATTCAAGCACTTTGGGAGGCTGACGCAGGTGGATCACCTAAGGTCAGGAGTTCGAGACCAGATTGGCTGATACGGCAAAAACCCATCTCTGCTAAAAATACAAATTTTTTTTTTTAATTATACTTTAAGTTTTAGGGTACATGTGCACATTGTGCAGGTTAGTTACATATGTATACATGTGCCATGCTGGTGCGCTGCACCCACTAACTCGTCATCTAGCATTAGGTATATCTCCGAATGCTATCCCTCCCCCCTCCCCCGACCCCACCACAGTCCCCAGAGTGTGATATTCCCCTTCCTGTGTCCATGTGTTCTCACAGTTCAATTCCCACCTATGAGTGAGAATATGCGGTGTTTGGTTTTTTGTTCTTGCGATAGTTTACCGAGAATGATGATTTCCAATTTCATCCATGTCCCTACAAAGGACATGAACTCATCATTTTTTATGGCTGCATAGTATTCCATGGTGTATATGTGCCACATTTTCTTAGCTGGGCATGGTGGTGGGTGCCTGTAGTCCCAGCTACTTGGGAGGCTGTGGCAGGAGAAATCGCTTGAACCCAGGAGGCGAAGGTTGCGGTGAGTGGAGATCGCGCCACTGCACATCAGCCTGGGCGAGAGAGTGAGACTCTCTCAAAAAAAAAAAAAAGAAAAAAAAAGAAAAAAATGGCAAAACCGCAATTACTTTTTGCACCAACCTAATAGATTACGATGAATATTGCTATAGCTCTAGTTTAACTTTTTCCCCTTCCTTTTCTTCACACTTTGTAATGTAACATGATGCAAATCTAATCAGCCTGTAATCCCCATCAATATTGTCCTCATTTAAGAAGTTGTAGATTGTATGTCTCTTATACAAATTTTTCTTTTTACATCTACCATATCTCTACATACTTTATCTGAATATAAAAAATATGGTTATTTCAAATGTTGTAATGTCCTGATCTGCTAATTCTAGCGTCTCTGTCAATCCTGTTTTAATTTGTATTGATTATTTTTTTCTCTTTATGGGCATTTTTTTGTACTTCTTTACTCTCTTGATAATTTTTTATTGTATTACAGACATAGTGAATTTTTTTACTGCAAATATGTATTTTTAAAAATATTTTTGAGTGCTATTTGTGAGCACTGTTGAGTTTTTTGGAAATAATTTGATCTTTTTGGATCTCTCTTTGAGAATTTGTTAGCCTAGTCTGGAAAAAGGTTGAAAAAGGATCTATCTGGACACATTTATTTCCTACTGCTGTGCCAAGTATTTTCCATCTACTCTACCCATCATCCTGGAGAATAGCTATAAATAATTTTGGGTAATGTGTATTATTAATAAGCACACATTTATGCACTTTACTGAGGATACTATGCTGCTAAAAACTGATAAAGAAATCTTATTAATGTTTTTGAAATCATTTGCTACTGGAGAGATTAGTTGTGTTTTAGAATCTAAGGTTGTTTTTAAAAAGCACAGTGGTAAAAAATTAACAGCACCTTAATAGGGTCTACCTGGAATATATACACTCATATTGTGGAAAGCTTAGAGATGCATTTCTTCCAAAAACTCTTCATGGCTAGAGCTGTATCTAGGTAAGAAATACTTCAGAATAGGAAGGCATCCAGATTTCATTATTCAGTTTTGGTAGAGTTGGGAAGTGAGTTATTCATTTAAAATTACTCTTTATTATTTTCCCATGATTTTGCCTTTTTTGTTTGAATGCTATTTACAAAATTTTGTAAACTAAATATTAAAACGAGGAAATAAGCAATAATCAAAGTAGATGACTTGGGAAGAGTCAACGGCCTGGAAAAATGTGCATGTCAAAACATGGTTTCACTTAATTACCAGTATTCTTTCCACACAGCTCATCCTTTTGACTGTTAAACTTTTGGTAATAACTTTTTTGCAGACATCTTCTCATACTTGTAAACCACTACAAGGAAATAAATAGAGGCCCACATACAAATGTCCAAATGTTTAAAATGTATAACTCTAGCTAACAATCTGTCAATAAATATTTTGCATCCTTTTTCTTTAAAAAATAGTATATAACTTCCTCATAACATAGAAGGCTGTGCTGGAGTTTAGAATTGCCAGATTGTTATAGGACCAACAGGTTGTACAGTAACAGCTTACTGTGCCATAACTTTCCAACCACAATAAGACAGGAGATTTGCAGCAGATAATAACTTTAATGATCACAGTGTTCTGAGTGAGAACATTGGAGGAGACCCTAAAATCCATCTTTCCAAGGAGTTCTGGGCTGGAATTTTTAAGGGGATTGTGGAAGGTGAGGGTCTGGAAAATTCTGCTTGATTGGTCGCTGCAAGGGGGTATGAAATTATCAGGATGTGGACACTGCATTATTTGGTGAGTCAGTTGCTTCTGGGGACTGTCAGCACCACAGAGTCTGTAGTTTAATTGGGATGCAGTATAGAACAGTTGCAGAGAACTATAAACTGGGGTCTACCTGATTCTAGGAAATAGGCAATAAATGACTAGGAGAAAGCACTTCAGAGATCTAGCTCACCTAATAATTTATTCTAAAAATGTTGCAAGCTTGGTTTATTTTTATTTCTCCCAGTCTCTTCTTCCCTGATTAATTTTATGGCGTTTAAAAGGATGGTTTCAAGACCTCAGCATGGAGCAATATTGGCTCATCTGCTCTGGAAAAAATGGGAAGAAAAAGGTAAGAAGCTCCTTGTTCAGACAGGGAATTTGGGATTTAGAATTCCAAGAGGAACTCTAGGAGCCAGAAAGCCTTCTCCTCCAGCAGGGTTAGATTGGGCAATTTTGGAAGGGCCATTAGGAAGTGCTCTATTGTGTTGGTCCCAGAGCAAGGGCCACTCTTTCTACCTTCACTCCTTCTTTCTGAAGCTAAGAGTTTGCTCTGTCCAGTGAGCAGTAAAAGCTTGTCCTTGCAACTTCTACTCTCTAACGTTCCTTCTTCCAGATTTTACTTGGCTTCTTCTCCTGCTTTTGCATGGCTCTATCTCCTGGCGTTGAAGAATTAGGAGATTTCTGCGACTTGAGGATTCCAAAAGATTATTTATCCCTCTCCCTCCACTATGCTTATGCATCCAGGTATACGATCACTTGGATATTACAGAGACTGTTTGTTTTTAGTCTCTGCCTTCTAGCCCCAGAATTAAACCTGTCTTATCTCTGAATGGATTAATTCTGGAAAACTCCCAGATTTCAATGAAGTCCAGCAAACAAAAAGATATGTTTTGGTGGAATCATCCAGATTACCCATGTACAAAGCGAGGCATCCTAGAAGCTCAGGCTCCTTCTCTTTCTTCTCTCTTCTTCTTTACCTTAACTAGTTTGCTACTTTTTATTTTCTTTTTTTGTAAGAGAAAGGTAAATATTTTTGAGAGCTGTCACTTTCAATTTAGCAAAATGGACCAAAAAATAATATGATATAACCATTCATCTAAAGACAATGTCTTGGTACTATTTAGTTGCAGACTTTTTATTCTATGTGGTTATGCATTTATTTTAATAATATAGTTGCACCTATGCATAATAACATCAGTATTTTTCCATATTGTCAGAAACTCATTATTATAATTCTTAATAGTTACTAATGTGCAGATATCATCCCTTGTTTTTGCCAAATTATGGTTTAGTTATTTACTTCTGTTTAATGAACATTTAATATATCTGATTTCTATGTATTCTCTTTTCTCTTTTAAATTGTGTAGCTGCAAAGCCCCAATGAAAGCTTTGAAGGTAAATCTCCTTATGAAAACTTAACTAAAAAAAAGTCCTTCCCCGGAGTTCACTGGCATGTCTAGGTAAAGAATCAAATACAATTCCCCACTGAATTCAATGTGGGATTGTTTTGAAAATAAAAGAGTATTGTCTTTCAACCATTATGTTAAAGATTAACTTTCAAAATGCTCTAAAAGCTGATAAAGGAAAAGCATTACTTGGGTTCATAAATAAAATACTACTGTGTGTCTCAAAATTAAATCTGCAAGACATCAAAACATGATGTCTCTTTAGAATATGTAATCTATACATACGATACAATTCAACAGGTTATAAGGTTGATTATCACTTATCTAAAATGCTTAGGACTGGAAAAGTTTTAGATTTTTGATTTTTTCAAATTTTGGAATATTTGCAGTATACTTATTGGTTTAACATCCTTAATACATATCCTAATACATATCCTAAAATATCCCGTATTTTAGGATATGCTAGAATTATTTGCTAAAATTAATGCTCTAATTAACATTTTCTTTCAATGTCATGTTGCTGCTCAAAAACTTTTGGATTTTGACCCTTTTTAAAAAAATTTCTTAATTTTTTTTTGTGGGCACATAGTAGGTGTTTACATTTGTGGAGTGCATGAGATGTTTTAATACATGTTTTGGATTTTTAGATGAGGAATGCTCAACTTGTAATAGACAGAATGGTGAAAAGTAATTCTGATAATTCTGTGCCCTCATCATCTTGTCTTTATGCTTTTTCTGAATATCATATAGTTAACAAATATTTTTAGTATTCTAATAAAAAAAGCATCTTTTCAGCATTGGATGTATCCTCACAAGCAAGGAAGGGAGAATAAATATCTCAGTAATCTGGGATTATTTATTTAAACAGTACAAATAATTTATATTATTAAGGACAAAATTTACGTTCAAATTATCTGAAAAATGTTTTCTTCATATACCTATAATAGATATAATTAAAAAGAAATGCTAACTAACATCAGTGTTGCTGAAAGAGACTTGGGAAGTTCTTGCTGTGATCAGTCTCTGAACTCTGGCATCTGCCTCTCCATTCTAGTGCATCCTATGCAGGGCTGCCCTATCTCGAAAGACCTATTTTTGACATAATAAGTGGGATTTGTGCTGCTCAGAAATGTCAGTGCATCCCTACTACCAATTGATTAATTACAACATACTCTGCTTAACACTGAAAGCCCTCCACTCTGTGACCCTGGCTTTTTCTAGTTTTATTTCATGTTGTTTTTAGTATCTATGTATCATATTCAGCCAAACAATTGAATTTTCAAAGTCTGATTTCTTTCTACCTTTTTTTTGTCATTACCTTTACATAGAGTTCCTTATTTCCACTTTCATCTGGCAAAATTCTATTTATCCAGAATAACAATATTATGAGGCCATTAATTTTGAAAATGTTAAGCATTTATGATTAATTTATGATTAATTCTGTGTAAAATCAAAAAAGTAGAACACAATTTGAACAACATTTTAAGATGGAAGGAAAAAATACTTGGTGAGAATACTAAGGTAATTTCTTTAAAGTAGAATTTTGAGGGTAAACATCTGTGTATTAAATAGAATATCATTATATAAATATCAAATCCTGGCAGCTGATGTAAGGATACATAGAAAGATAAGAGTAGATGACCCAGAAATAGGTTCAGTGATATATAAGCAAGTATTAGTAACAAAGAATACAGCAAAAATTGATGGGGAAAGATTATTCAACTATAGGATTGTATAAGCTATGTTAGTACCTGGTATAAAAGTAAATTCAGAACTGCAGTTCACGTTGTATGCTAACATAAACAAGAGGTGTAAAGAATCCCTTTTTGCCAGGAGTTCAAGACCAGCCTGGGAGACATAGTAAAACACCATCTCTACAAAAAATAAAAAGAAAATTAGCCATGCCTGGTGAGGTACCCTGTTGTCCTAGCTACTTTGGAGGCTAAGGTGGAAGAATCACTTTATTCCAGGAGTTTGAGACTGCAATGGGCTACAATTGCAATGCTGCTCTTCAGCTTGGGTGATGGAGTGAGACTTTGCCTCAAAAACAACAAAAAGCTTTAAGTAGCTATCTTATTTTAAAAGTATAATTCTTTCTTCTACAATTAATAAATTTACATATGACTAGGCCAGATGTATCAGGCAGAGATTGTTCTCTACTACTTATATCTCAAGAAAAATGAAAGACACTTACAAGGAAGCTCTAAGAAAAACATTTTTTTTCATCATTCTGGACTTTGAGATTATAATTCCTTAGACTGATTTCCTGTCTCGGTGGTGGATATCATCCTGGAACTTAATTTGTTCAAAAACCTCACATAATCTGATATTTTAAAAAACATGAAATGCATAGGATCCATAAATTATTGTGCCTTAAAAGTCTTCAGAAATTCAAGGATAATTTCTGTGGGATCTCAGGCCTTCTGCATTGTTGGGACTGAGACTCACAGCACTGGGTTGCAGACGTCTGTTAACAGGTCTGGACAAGGAATGATGTCAGCCAAGATAATTCTAAGGAAGGCTTTCTGCTTTGTTATAAGGCGAGTAATCATTGAAGTCTCTAGACAAGCTCACAATCATCATTCCAGCATACGCAAATACATCAGAACAGTTTCACTATGCTCCTGGTTTATGAATCTTCATCTGCCTCTTTTCCATATTCCTTTTATATTTTTTATTTATTTATTTATTTATTTATTTATTTTTTGAGATGGAATCTTGCTCTGTCACCCAGGCTGGAGTGGAATGGCGCAATCTGGGCTCACTGCAACCTCCGCCTCCCGGGTTCAAGCATTTCTCCTGCCTCAGCCTCCTCAGTAGCTGGAGTTACAGGCGCCCGCCACCATGCCCAGCTAATTTTTTGTGTTTTTAGCAGAGAGGGGTTTCACCATGTTGGCCAGGCTAGTCTCGAACTCCTGACCTTAGATGATCCACCTCCCTGGACCTCCCAAAGTGCTGGGATTACAGGCGTGAGCCAGCGCACCTAGCCCTTTTCCCCTATTCCTAAATGTTTTCTCATAATTTGTTCCTTACATACTTATTTGCTGGAATACTCAGACCCTTCTTCGCCACTCACAAACTACAATGAGGGTCCAATTCAAGTATCATAGGAATGGTTCAAGTAAACTTTTCTATAACTAGCCAAGAAAATAAATTGTTAATACACAGGGACTAGGGAAGCCCAAAGGAAGTGCTGCTAGGTCAATTATGGGCCCCAAGGCAGATATTCCATGGGTTATACTTAAAAGACACTCTATTGACCCCAGACGGGGAGAGCTGTTCAGGCAGAGACTCACAGGTGCAATTGATGAGAGAGGATAGAACATGAAGTGCATTGGAGGAATGGCCAGAAATTGGGTAAAATTGGATCAAAGGAATGTGACCTCATGGTCTCCGCATGGGACTGAGAATGTTAGAGTGCTTGTTGGAAAGACGCTATTCTGAAGGCAGAAAGACATTTAGATACCTATTGTAGAAATCCAGGTGAGAATGTAGAAAATAAAAATAAGGCAATAGTCAAAAAAATCATGAAAGATTTGTAAATCAAGGAAAACATGATTATGGAAATATTTTCTTATAGACAAGAATAAATAATTATTTAAGGTGATCTCCTATACTGTAACTTAAATCCCGGAAAGATGACCTTGTTCCTCAGGTTTTGAGATATGGAATAAATGAAGAGATAAAACACAACATGTTGAATGTAAATGATTATGGAATACACAGCTGATGATGATGTGAGATGATACGTTATCTACATGATGAATTGAAATGAGGTGAATGATGTAGGCACTGACATGAGCTTTAGGCTACTATTGACCTTCTGTTTTCCTGAATCTGTGTTACTGTCCTTACTTGCAGTAAATGGCTTAGTGTCACTTGTTTTGGGGGATCTTTTGCTAAAATCTTCATAGAGGTTCAATGCTTTCTGAGGAAACATGTTGCCATCAATTGGAACACGTTTCTTGCTCATGCTTTCTACACACACATTTAACGACCATTTCTTTAATCTTAAATAAACCCTTATTATACACTGTGGCTGTAACTTCTGCTGTTTGAAACGCAGTGCAAAACTTGTTTGGATTTGTTTTTCTTCCTTCACAATTTTATGAGTAAAAGATTCAACCCACAACCTCAGCATATTTTTTTTTCATTTCTTTTTGAGTAGAAAACTTTTACCTTTTCATTTAAAAGAAGCACTTTATTATGGCTTCTCTTTAGCATATTTGAATGACCAGCATCACTACTTGTGTGATTTGGGGACATTATTGAGTAAGAAATGAATTACTTCAACACAAGCACTGCCATACCATGGCAGTTGAATAAATTGATATCTGAGAGGTTACTGATGATTGTGCTGGTATAAATCATGTCCTAGGGCAGACAAAGTAGGACTGAAAAAGATTTCATCATAATATTCAGAACAGCAGGGAACTTAAAAACTGTTTATTTGTAGATTTTTTAATTTAATATTTTTTGGCGAAGTTTTGATCCCTGGTAACTCAAACCTCAAAAAGAAAAAGTGGGTTCTCATTGCACATGCACCCTAGAACTTTAAGTATAATTATATATATATATATATGAAAAACTATGGATAAGGGGGACTATTGCACATAACCATAGATACATTTTCTCCATGATTTGTATGTGGTTAAACATAAAATAAGCTGAGAAAATACATAAGCACTCTTGACTATAAGTCTTGTGGGGGCTATTGGCAAAGAATTCCTCTGTCAGAAAACGTTTGAGTAGCCGCTTCTGAAATCCCTTCTTTTTTTAATTGTCACATGACAGCAAAAATATTTGTTAAAGAAAGAAAAATATAATCCATCCCTATCATTTGGATTCTGTATTTGTGAATTAGCCTATGTCCTAAAACTTGTTTATAATCCCCAAATTATTACATTGCATTTCTAGTCATCATAGAACATCATGCACCATGTGGAGAAAAGCCTTAAAACAATAACATATTTCACCTATGAGATTGGCAAAGTTTTGTAAATTCAATAAGAGACCTCAAATTAGTGGGGTTATTTGGTTAATCAGTGATTTCTCTTAGAGTGGTAGAAAATAAAAAAAAGTTTTATCTTCCTGTTGGACTTCTCTGGGAATAGCCTATAAATGTACTAAAGCAGCATTTAGGACTGGAAGAGGTGGTTTATGCCTGTACTCCCAAGCACTTTGGAAGTCCAAGACCAGAGGATCATTTGAAGACAGGAGTTGGAGAACAGCCTGGGCTACAGAGCCATACCCTGACTCTATGAAAAGTTTTAAAAAACATTAGCCAGGTGGGATGGTGTGAGCCTGTAGTCCTAGCTACTTGGGAGGCTGAAGCAAGAGGATCCCTTGAGCCTTGGAATTCAAGGCTGCAGTGAGCTGTGAATGTACCACTGCACTCCACAAGGAGACAGTTTCTCTAGAATAAATAAATGTGCCCTTAGAGGAATGCCTGCATCTTGGATGAAACTCAATAAACAGTATAAAATGCATCTTAGTTAATTTCTAGTGTATGTCTAATCTCATAGGATTTATGTTACATATTATTCACTTCAGTCACTAATACTTTTGGAATGAAGGAGTGATGATAATTTAATCAGCGCTGCAAAGGTGTGTTCTAAATACTGCATAAACCTAATCATCTTATTCTCTACCTTTCTCAGTACTCCACCCACTTAAAGAGGTGGGTGTGGTCTTCACAGATTCTTATAAAAGGACATAGAAGAGACAAGCTCAGTTTTATCCAAAGGAGAAGGAGCGCACTTAGAGGGAGCTGTATTTTGGTGACCTCTAAAAGTCAGTACTGCGGTGAATGAGCTCCTGACCTTGAGGAGTACTTAACAGAATTATTTCTGGAAGAATCATTGTGGGAACCATTCAAAGAAACCAGCGGTGAGTGAAACTTATATTGATAAAATTATATCTTCTTTCCTTTACAAAATAATAAATTAGAGTGTTAAAAATATCTCATTATCTTAAATCTACACAATGATACCATTGTAATTCATATTCTTGCTATAGATTTTATGAATTATTAAGATACTAATTGTTGTTATTTTGTGTTTTCTATCATTCTTCAATATTGTTTCAAAAAAATTGAAATATCTAGTGTTTGCTGCAACAGATACGTATGCATAATGAATATATGGAGTTGATATTAATACATATATGTACACATAAGTGTGTGTAAATATATGTGTAATGAGTGCATTAATATTAAACAATTGAATTGAGAAGACATTAATGAATGTTAATTCATTCGTTCAGCTTTTAGTCATAACTTTAAATTAGTAAGGTAATGATGAGAGATGCAAAATAGTGAAACTGAAAAAAATGAGAAAGCTCCCCAAAACATCCTAGTTTGGAAATCAAAACACAATTTTCTGACCAAATAAATTTATAAGATATAATTTGATACGTGATGGTGGTTGCCATCTCACTTGAGTCTTAATCTTATTAAACTATGAAAAATTCCTTAAAATGAATTAGATGACCTCTGGAGACTATTTACAATTCTAAGATTTTTCATTTCTTTCACTAAAATTCAGCAATGTTATCAAATACGGGAGAGTAAAGTAAAGGACTTAAAATTGCCAAACAAAGACCATAGTTTATATATTACTCAGGGCTCTCCAGACAGACAGAATGATAGGATGTGTATGTATATATGTAGAGATACATTCATGAGCCGTTTCAGTCAACCACAAACCACACATGGTGGTCACATAAGATTATAATACCAGTATGTTTAATGTACCTTTTCTGTATTTAAATATGTTCACATACTAAGTAATTACCACTGTGTTACAATTGCCTACAGTATACAGTACAGAACATGCTGTAGAGTTTTGTAGCCTAGGAGCAACAGGCTGTACTGTATACCATAGGTGTGTAGCAGGCTATACCATCTAGGTTTGTGTAAGTATAGTCTATAATGTCAAAACAATAAAACCGCCTGGCTGGGTGCAGTGGCTCACGCCTATAATCCCAGCACTTTGGGAGGCAGTGGCAGGCAGATCACTTGAGGCCAGGTGTTCAAGTCCAACATGGCCAATATGGTGAAACCTTGTTTCTACTAAAAAAAAGAAAAAAAAAATGAAAAAATTTACCAGGTGTAGTGAGGTGTTCCAGTAATCCCAGGTACTCAGGAGGCTAAGACAGGAGACTCGCTTTGACCCTGGAGGCAGAGGTTGCAGTGAGCCAAGATTGCACCACTGCACTCCAGCCTAGGTGATAGAGTGAGACTCCATCTCAAAAAGTAAATAAATAAAACCTCCTTACACATTTCTCAGAACATATATCTGTCGTCAAGCTACACATGACTCTACCTGAGAGGGAATTCATCAGGAAAATTCCTTTGCTTGATTATGGAGTCTGAGCAGTTCTAATATAGGCTGTCTTTAAGCTGATGTCCTGAGGATACCGGTATCTGGACTGAGCTCAAGGCTGAAAGCCTCAGAACCAGCTTCAGGAGAAAGAAAGAGGAAATTGCCTTTCCTCTGGCTTTTTCCTTTTATCTGAGCTACCAGCTGATTGGATGGTGCCCACTCACACTGAGGGATGATGGTCCCACTCAGCTCACCAACTCACATGTCTGTCTCCTCTGGAAACACCTTCACAGACTCACCCAGAAACAATGCTGCACCAGTTCCCTAGGTATTGGTTAATCCAGTCAGACTGATATCTAAAATTCACCATCACACCATAGAGATGTAATCACACCTCTCTGAGTTTAACAAAAATCCTACTATATGTTAGTTCAGAGTTTGGGTATCCCTAGGAGAAGTTAATTTAATCCACGAGAAAATAAAAAGGCCCAATATCTTTAATTATGTTTTTCTCTTCTATTAAACCAAAATTGATTTAATTGCTGTTTTTTTGTTTATTTGGTTGGTTGATTGGTTTTTCTATTTTGTTTTGGTTTGGTTTTTTATTTTACTTTAATTTTATATTATTTTAAGTCCTAAGATAAATGTGCAGGACATGCAGGCTTGTTACATAGGTAAACATGTGCCATAGTGGTTTGCTGCCCCACTGTTGTGTCTCTAAAAATATGTTGTAGAACCCTCTAGCCATCTTCTCATATTTCCTCGGCCAAGGTAGTTTTTCCCAGTCTTTCCTACTCAGCAGTTACATGAAAGAAGAATAGGAACAACTACAATTTATTCTAGGTCACTTAGAATCAAACCCAATTTCCAGATCAACATTCAGAAAACGGGAAATTGAATAGATTGGTATTATGTTACATACAGGAAATAAGAGTGTAAAGGGTTGTGAGTCATCTAGTCAGTAACATCTACTATAAAGCCGAGAGACTCTCTCTGTGTGAGATTTTTATTTTTGTTACAGAATAAATAGAGTGCTGTGCCTTAATGAATACTGTCAAGAGAAGAAAATAGGGCTATCAGGTATCTCCACATGTTCAGAAACTTTTCATCAACCCAGACCCCAAAATGACATGTTGCTCTTTCTTCCTCAGAAACATGAATTCTGGAATCTTGCAAGCATTCCAGATGGAACTCACCTGCCCCATCTGCATGAAATACTTCATAGACCCGGTCACCGTAGACTGTGGGCACAGCTTTTGCAGGCCCTGTTTCTACTTCAACTGGCAAGACATCCCAATTTTTACTCGGTGCTTTGAATGCATGAAGACAACATGGCAGAGAAACCTCAAAACTAACATTCATTTAAAGAAGATGGCTTCCCTTGCCAGAAAAGTCAGTCTCTGGCTATTCCTGAGCTCTGAGGAGCAAATGTGTGGCACTCACAGGGAGACAAAGAAGATGTTCTGTGAAGTGGACAAGAGCCTGCTCTGTCTGCTGTGCTCCAGCTCTCAGGAGCACCGGTATCACAGACACCGTCCCGTTGAGTGGGCTGCTGAGGAACACCGGGTAAGTGATGCCTCTGAAGATCTATTTCTATAAAGGACACATGAAATTCCTGTGGGTCTATTTTCTTGGAGATGGAGTAAAGCCAAATCTGAGTCCCTTTAAGCAGCTCACTTTTGGGCTTTCTTAGCTTCAAACCTCTGAGATTTGATGAAGAAGAAGGGAAATAGAAGAAATGCCATTTACTATGGGCTTATTTGTCTCTCATTCTGTGCCCCCTCCCTATGAAACGGTCTGCATGTTACTTTATTGTTTTCACTGGTGCTTCAATTTATGGCTCTTTTGCAGGAGAAGCTTTTAAAGAAAATGCAGTCTTTATGGGAAAAAGCTTGTGAAAATCAGAGAAACCTGAACATGGAAACCACCAGAATCAGCCACTGGAAGGTTAGTCCTGTGCTACTCTACCTTATCCAGGAAATTATGGTGGGCAAATGGGTGACTCTTAAAATAGGAACTTGTTATCAAACTCTAATGTTTCTGGGAGTCAATAAAAAAAAAGAAAACATTGAGAAAAAGTGACCTCATTTCTTATATAGAATAGTACGACTGTTAGATAGGATTTCTAAGAAAACTACTGAAGTCACCCAAAGCATGCTGGTTTGTTTTCATACAAACCTGTAGCTATACACCAACAGATACAAGAAACTGGGCCATCTCACAGCATTCTATACGTGCTGGTTGGATAAACGCTTGGCACAAGATTCATTTGGCAGTAATAGAAAGCTCAAGTGAACCTCTGAGCCTGGGTCAGCATTAATCTGAATGCTGGTGGACAAGTAGTATTTGGAATTGTATGGAAAATTTGAGGCAGAAAGAGTGACAGGGGAAATAGGGCAACCATGAAATTAAGAATCTCAACTAATTAATACTGAATAATACATAACATATGACGAGAAAATTGGTGAGAAAAATTGATTTGTTTCTTGAGGGAGACATGTAAACATGCTCAAAATATGGGAACTAGTATCTAAATATAAGGAGAACTCTAAGGACTTCAGAGAAATATTAAAAATGATTTTCTATTTGTGGATGTATACTTTGAGGGTATTATAGCTAATATTAGTGTGTTGAAAAGTATTTCATAAGAACCTAGTCTATGTTGAATATTAAATTAGAAAATTTGCTAGTATAGCAGAAAGAAAGCATCTTTGTCCTCACAAATCGTACAATCCAAATGAGACAGGAAAAATGGTCAACATGCAAATATGTGCAATACATGATGTGTTCGAGTGTGGTAGGTTCTTTGTTGGAAAATAATCAAGCAGGGAAGTAGAAAAGGACAATAGAGGCCAGAAACTGGAGATTAGGTCTGATTTTTAAATAGGGTGGTCAGAAAAAAGACTCACTGAAAAATTCAATTTGAACAAAATTTTGAAGAGGAGAGGGAACACGAATGTGTATATGTATGTATATATATATATATATATATATATATATATATATGGACCATGAATGTGTATATATGTATATGTGTGTGTGTGTGTGTGTGTGTGTGTGCATAAAATTCTAGTTGGAGAGAACAGCATATGCAGTAATTTTGAGTTTGTGTATATTTGGAGGCCGGAGGAACCACAAAGAAGTCTATGTTTCAGAATGGGATAACTTAGAAAAAGAAACGAAGGAAATGAATTCAGAGAGACAAAGATGGACAAATCATAAATGCAGCCTTATTAAGATAGGTTTTGCTGGGTGAAATGCATTTAGCTGGACATGCTAGCCTAAGGTCATTTCACATATAATGAGTTTAAGCAACTTTTGCGTATCTCAGAAATAGAAATAATTATTTCCATTCTAGTAACTATAGCTCTATACTCCAACTCTTAAGCATGAGCTGTTCTTACTTTTCCATAAATATTGGCTGGAATAGCGAAATTCAAATTGTATTTTTTTTTATTTCCAACTGCCTTAGAAAACACATTATCTTTAATAAATTTAATGTAATTGGTCAGATACATCTATGTTGATTTTTATACAGAAAGAAAGGAAAGGAACAAAATTTTGTGGATTCTAGGAACTAGAAAGACTGAGGTTCAAATTATTGGATATTCAAGAGAGAAAAAGAATCAGTGAGATTTAATAGGAGATGAATAAATACATTTCTCTTTTGACTAACCCATTATCACTGCAGGATTACGTGAATTTAAGGCTAGAAGCAATTAGAGCTGAGTATGAGAAGATGGCTGCATTTCACCATGAAGAAGAAAAACATAATTTGGACATGCTGAAAAAGAAGGGGAAAGATATTTTTCATCAACTTCATTTAAGTAAAGCCAAAATGGCTCATAGGAGGGAGATTTTAAGAGGAATGTATGAGGAGCTGAAGGAAATGTGCCATAAACCAGATGTGGAGCTACTTCAGGTACAAACTCACACTGTGGTTTCAGGTTTTTCACTATTCACATGTGTAAGTATGTTCCTCATGGCTGAAATCCATCTCCCAACCTTTATTTCCATGATGTGTTTCCAAAAACACATTCGCATAACTAATGCTACTTTATTGGGAGAGTATAGCCCCGCCAAGGGATTCTACCAGGCCAAAGGTCCCTCCTACTTTATCCACCAGCCACAAAACTTTGTGGAATGGTCAAGGTAACAGCCCCAATAACTATTCCCCATCTAAGTCAATAATATATTTTGGGTTGTTTAACATGTATAAAATAGTGAGTGATTCATTTACATTTAGTTTAATTTGAGGACATGGCAAGATCAGAAGTTTTGGGAATCTAGGCTCACATTAATATTATTTTGGGGTCCACTCATTTGGGTAATAGGTTCTGGGAAAGATGACTGAGTAGGTTATTTGAAGTTACCACAGAGCATAGACTCTCTGGGCCTCTTCTCCCTTCACTTCTGGAGAGAATGTCTTCAAGACTCAGACTTTACCAGGACATTAATTAATGACAAAATGACTAACTGGGTTTTTCATTACAGAAGAAATAGAAAATGCTTTCCAGAGGGTAGGGAAATAATATCTTCAGAAACTGACTCCAAATTTCACACTGAACTTAGTGAAAGATGCATCTTGTTAAATGCCCTAAGTATTTCTATTTTTTTTTTACAGGGTTTTGGAGACATATTACAGAGGTGAGTGTTTACCTAGATTTTAGCATAGATTCTTTCAGTTTCCACGAATATCAAAGCAGCCTTTACCAAAGTCATGGCATAAATGATTAAGATATTGATACTACCTTTTTTTTGCATCTGCTTTCACTCTTACACCAGAAAAGACAAGAACACTAAATAAATAAATAAATAGTGAAATAAAAAAAATGTTTATTCCTGATTTTGTTTTATTGCTTAAAAGCCTGCATAGGTGAAAGATAAAGTTTTGTTTTGTGGATGGTGAGAAAGTCACCAGAGGAAGCAGGAGAGAAGCGGGGGAAGTATTTTAGCAGTCAAAAAGTTGATGATTTATTGTTCATACCTATATACATATCAGTTAACAGTCCTGAAAAATAGGTTGAAAAAACTGTGGAGTGTTAGAACTGTATAAGTCTCTAGGGAAGCTTGTTTCTAAAAGGCAGGTGTAGCTGCCTAGAACAAGTTTCACATTCTTTATCTTGAAAAGGAAGCAGCAGATGCAGCAGTCTCCCCAGAACCCCGCTATTTCAGACAAAGATGTCAGGGGAGTCTGCCAAGAAGTGGAACTCAGAATTTCATTTCCAAATATTCTCAAGGCCATAAGGCTAAGGAACCTTACACATGTGGGGCAGAAAAAAAGAAAGATCAGACTGAATTCTGACTCAGGCTCTCCTACTATGCTTTAAAATTTGGAAACTATAAACAGAAATTAATTCCAAAAAAGAAGTAATAATTTTTGAATAATCAAATTTGTGGATTGAGAGGATTCTCATGAACTGTCTTTTAAATAGAAATAGTGATTTTTATTTATTTTATGGCTGTAGATGTTGTAACTGCAGGTTTTTCCTTGCAGGAGTGAGTCCGTGCTGCTGGACATGCCCCAGCCTCTAAATCTAGAGCTCAGTGCAGGGCCCATCACTGGACTGAGGGACAGGCTCAACCAATTCTGAGGTAAGTCTCCACCCATAGGCAGCACTCCCACTATCTAAATATTATTATTGTTAGGATCACATAGGTAATATTTCACCCATTATCACATATTTTACTTCTTTATAGACATAAGCGAACAACATAATCATGCAACCCTTTTGTATCTGTGTCTATATAGTCAGATTTATAGCATTAAGTTTGAAAGATAGTGAAAAACAAATACGTTATGGCCTCATATGTACTGAGTAATGTAATGGGAAAGAGGAGTAGGGTAGCAAATTTAAAAAAGGAGCAAATGGAACAATGCTCAGAATGAAGGTGAGTTATTTAATGTTAAATACAAAATTTTACGTTTCCTTAGTGTATTCATTTGAACAGCTAAGAACTGTTCTTTTGGGGATTATCGTTTACTGGGGATTGCTGGGGGGTTTTAATTTTTTAAATGGATACGTATCATGTATTGAAAAAAAATTAGTTAATGGGTAAACATAAAAAGAAGAAATCATTTTGTGAATACAAGTAAAATTACAAACAAAGAGAAGTTCAGTTTAATTTCAATATGAAAATCTACAGGTTAAGCTTAAAATCCAGCTTCAGCCCCAAGCTAGCATGGAGGACCACAGAGAGACTGGTAAAAGATTTTACAGAAATCTGCTTTAAATGGTCACTTATGACGTGTACTTACGGATTTTTATCCAGTCATCAAGAGCAGTTCTTGAGTAACTGAAAATCTTCACATTCTTTCCAAAATGATAGCACTAGTTTTTAAGAATAAGAAACATTTCTAAATAATGATCTTGATAACAACATAGTATTTAGGGCATATAATGTGCAAATTTTGCTTCGAAAATTGGATTGAAAGAAGTTGGTCTTACATTTGGCTCTCAATATATAAGTTTTCAAAACATTTTTAATACCTGTGGTTAGTGTTTTGTTTGTCTTGTAGTTAAAATTAATCATCTCTATGCTTTATTAGAAGTTACAAGCAAAATTCTCCTTGTGACTTTACATTTCCTGGTAAATTAACTTCTCGATAGAACAATTTTTGCTTATTGACACATGTCTATGTATGTTTTGCTTCTTTCTCTTTTATTTATTTATTTATTTTTGCAGTGGATATTAATCTGAATCATGATGAGCCAACAGTCGTATCTTTTGATGTGGAGATTTGAGAAGCATGTGTATTGGATGTGACCGTCAAAATCCACCCCATATCACTGCAACACCTACAAGTTTTCTTGCATGGGGTGCTCAGACTTACACTTCCGGCAAATATTACTGGGATGTCCATGTGGGGGACACTTGGAATTGGGCTTTTGGTGTCTGTAATAAGTATTGGAAAGGGAAGAATCAGAATGGCAATATATATGGAGAGGAGGGACTCTTTAGTCTTGGATGTGTCAAGAATGACATTCAGTGCAGTCTCTTTACCACCTCCCCACTTACACTGCAATATATCCCAAGACCTACCAGCCACATAGGATTATTCCTGGATTGTGAAGCTAGAACTGTGAGCTTCGTTGATGTTAATCAAAGCTGCCTTATATACACGATCCCTAATTGCTCCTTCTCACCTCCTGTCAGGCCTATCTTTTGGTGTGTTCACCTCTGACCAGAGATAAATCAGAAATGTGTTCATCTGCTGTGAGAACCCCTTTATTCCAGGAAGCCCTCTTCCTTGTGCCTTATCAAACAGGACAAATAGGTTCTGTTTTATGTCTTGAATTGCCTCCTAATGTTATTAAAACTCATTTATTGTGTTACTATTAAAAATGGTAAAAACACTAAAAGTATATGTATTGGTTCTTTATTAATTTTTGAAAAATCATTATTCATGATCATGGCATAAAACATATTTTTGTTTTGTTTATTTCTGACTGCCACTGAGTGAAATAATAGATGACAGACATGTCTGAATGGAGTTAAAATCAGTGGAAGAGAGTCGGGATCTTTTGCTTCATGCAAAAGCTTGGAGTGAAGTCTTAATGATAATTGGGAAATGTTTTTCTTTCTCTTTACCTAACTATATTGCACTTATCCATCACATTTCATTTTACTAATCTATCCTTTGAGTTAATATTATTTAACCTTCCATGCCGGGCTTCATTTTGGAATTCTCACCACTTACATAAATAATCCCGCATTATTAGTGTGCTCTTCTACATTGAAATACACAAGGTGGTCAGAACAATGCTGGATTAATTGAATTTTAAAAAATAACTAAATATTGACTCCTACCTCAAAACACACACAGTCATTTCCAAATAGATTCAAGTCCTGAAGGTAAGGGGAACATGATAAAATATTCTCATAAGGATTTCTTAACCAGGACAAAAATTAACAATTAAAAAAATTAGTTGGTTTATATTAATGATGACTTCTGTGTTTCAAAAAACATGACACAAGAATTGAAATGCAAACCATTAGTGGAGAAAGATATTCACCCGAACATATATAAAATACAATACAGTACATGTGCATGATGAATACTTAAAATGTATTTTATTTTTCCAGATTCTTCCAGAGTGGCATAGAATAAACCTAGATGGCAGAGTCAATGATGAGATTAGCTGTGGAAATGGGAAACCGTTTTTTGGAGGACAGTAGTAATGCTGTGAACTTATGAAAACAACCAAGTATTCAGTAGCAACTAAAATGTGTCTCCATAAGATTATTTTACAGATGCATATCTGAAATCTGAAATTTGGGAGAACATTCTACTAATGTTCTTTAGTAAAAAAATACAGCTGGAAGGAAGAAGGGAGGGAAGATGAAGGAGAGAGAAATGGAATGCATTTGAGAGAAAATGCTATTTAGACTAAAATAGAATACTGCAGATAGCACAACAAAGTGGTTAAGGTGTGTCTTATGGAGCAGAAATGGCAGAAAATACCACAGTAAAGAGATTCACAATTGGATTGTTAGTTCTGGCTTTTATTCTGTCAGTGTTTTGGCTTCTAAACACATCAGTAATCTCCTTTGATCCATGTCCTAATTAACAACCAACACTCTGCCCCCTCTCCCACATTCTTTCATTGTTTGAAACCTAATCTAATTCTAATCCAGCTGGTCATTGTGACACATGTAATCAACTAAGAATTTAAAAAATATTTTTGATGAATAAATGAAAAATTAGCTAGGTGCAATGGCATAAACCTCTAGTCTTTTCTACTTTGAAAGCTGAAGTGGGAGGATTACTTGAGCTCTGGAATTCAAGGCTGCGGGGAGCTAAGAGTGTGCCACTGCACTCCAGAGGGTGAAACTTTCTTTGGTATAAATAAATAAATGTGCACTTAGAGGAATGCTTGTGCCTTGGAAGAAACCCAAGAAATAGTATTAATTTCAGTTAATTTCTAGCATATGTTTACTCTAATAAGATTGATAATAGATATGCCTCATTCAGGCAGTGGTTTTTACAATGATAGTGTGAGGCTAATTTAATCAGTGATGAAAAGGTGTGTATTAAATATTGCATAAACCTAATCATCTCTGTCTCCACCATTCTTAATACCCTAAATATCACTAAAGAGGTGGGTGTGGTCTTCAAAGATTCACATAAAAGGATGTAGAAGAGACAAGCTCATATTTCTCCAGAGGAGGACAGCACTTAGAGTTAACTGCATTCAGGTGACCTTTGAAAGTCAACTGTGCAGGGAATGAACTCCTGATCTTGGGGAATACTTAAAAGAATTTTTTCTTGGAAGAATTACTGCAGGAAACATTCATAGAAACTTGGGGTGAGTGCAACTTATATGGAGAAAATTATTTCTCTCTTCCTTTAAAAGAGTAAATTACAGTGATAAAACTATCTAACTGTCTAAACTTACTTAATGATCTTATTTGTAACTCATATTATTGCTATTCATTTTATGACATGAGGTTATTAATTGTTGTCATTTTGTGTGTTCCAAAAGTTTTTAATATATTTTTGAATAACTTTAGATATCTAGTGTTTGCTGCAATAGATTTGTATGCATCATGGATATATGGAATTCACATTAAAACATATATATGTGTACTGCATGTACAAATATTGGCACAGTTAATTAAGTAAAAAAGGATAATTATTGAATACTGTAAATGTTGTGCTTTCATAACATTAAGCTTTTAGACATGATTTTAAGTTACTGAGGCAATGATGAGTTAAAAATGGTGATACTAAAGGAAATAAGAATGCTCTCCAAAATACCCTAGCTTAGAAATCAAAACACAATTGTTTAGCAGATAACTGTATAAAGAATGATTTGGTACTTGATACTAGTTGTCATTTTAATTGAGGCTTACCTCAGATGAAACTATGAAAAATTCCTTGAAATGGCTCAGATGACCTCTGAAAAATATTTGCAATTCTTAAATTTTCACTGTTGGTACTTAAATTCAGCAGTGTTTAGTAAAAGAGAGTCAGGTAAAGGACTTCAAACTGCTAAAGCAAAGATTACAGTTTGTATTGGTCAGGGTTCTCCAGAGAGACAGAACCATAGGATGTGTACATATATATATACACACACAAGAAAATACTTACAATTTTGGTACAATTGCCTATCGTATACCATACAGGTTTGTAGCCTAGGAAAAATATGCTATACTGTATACCCTAGGTGTGTAGTAGGCTATACCATCTAGGTTTGTGTAAGTATACCCTATGATGTTCAAACAAAACGAGACTGTCTAATGCGTCCCTCAGATCATATATCTGTCCTCACTCTACACATGACACTGTACAGGAGAGGAAGTCCACTAGGAGAATTTGTTCCCTTGATTATGGAGTCTGAGAAGTTGAACATAGGCTCTCATGAAGCTAGTGTCCTGGAGATACCAATATCCTGGCTGAGTTAGAATCAGCTTCAGGAGAAAGAGAGGAAACTGCCTTCTCTCTGCCCTTTATCTTCAGTCTGAGCTACCAGCTGATTGGATAGTGTCCACCCACATTGAGGGTTGCTGTTCCCCATTCAGCTCACCAACTTACGTGTCTCTCTGCAAACACCTTCACAGACTCACCCAGAAATAATGCTATACCAATTCTCCATGTATTATTTAATCCAGTCAAGTCAACACCTATAATTAACTGTAATACCATAGTAATATAATTATATATATTTCAGTTTTTAAAAAACTGACTATATGTCAGTTCATAGTTTGAGTAGCCCAAACAAGAAGTTAATTTAAGCCATAAGAAAAACCCAATATTTTTCATTATTTATTTTATCTCCTAGTGAGCCCAGATTGGTTTAATTGCTGTCTTTTTGTTTATCTGGTTGATTGGTTTGTTCTGGGGTTGTTTTTGTTTTAAAGAGCCGGCTTCTGGGTCCCTCTCTCTAAAAATATGTCATAGCACCCTCTGACCATCTTCTCATGTTTTGTTACCCAATGTAGGTTTTCTACACCTCTCCCACATTCATTCAGTAGTTATTTGATAGAGAAATAGGGACAAGCATGTTTTATTCTAGACCACTTAAGATTAAAACCCGAGTTTCATATCGACATCCAGGGAATAGGTTTTTGAACAGATTTGCATTATGTTATGGGCAGGAACTAGGAGTAGAAGAGGTTGTGAGTCATCCAGTGAGTAGTGTCTGCTATAAAGCCTTAAGACTCTCTTTGTGTATGAATTTTTAATTTTTGTTACAGAGGAAATAGTTTGTTCCGCTTTAATGAGCACTGTCAAGAGGAAAATATAGCTATCACATATGGTGATATGTTCACAGATTTTCACCAACCCAGACCCCAAAATGACATGCTGCTCTTTCTTCTTCAGAAACATGAATTCTGGAATCTTGCAAGTCTTCCAGAGGGAACTCATCTGTCCCATCTGCATGAACTACTTCATAGACCCAGTCACCATAGACTGTGGGCACAGCTTTTGCCGGCCCTGTTTCTGCCTCAACTGGCAAGACATGGCAGTTCTTGCTCAGTGCTCTAAATGCAAGAAGACAACACGGCAGAGAAACCTCAAAACTAACATTTGTTTGAAGAACATGGCTTCCATTGCCAGAAAAGCCAGCCTCCGGCAATTCCTTAGCTCTGAGGAGCAAATATGTGGGATGCACAGAGAGACAAAGGAGATGTTCTGTGAAGTGGACAAGAGCCTGCTCTGTTTGCTGTGTTCCAACTCTCAGGAGCACCGGAGTCACAGACACTGTCCCACTGAGTGGGCTGCTGAGGAACGCCGGGTAAGTGATGCCTCTGAAGATCTATTTCTATACAGGACACATGGAATTCTTCTCAGTCTATTTCCTTGGAGATTGGATGATGCCATCTCTGTGTCCCCTTAAACATGTCTGTTATGAGCTTCCTTGACTTCACACCTCTCAGATTTGACAGACATGAGGAGAAACAAAGCAAACTCTATTTTCTGTGGGCTAATTTGTCTCTCATTTTGGGTCCTTCGTATATCAGAGTGTGAATGATATTTTATTGTCTTCACTTGTGCTTCAATTCATGGCTCTTTTGCAGGAGGAGCTCCTAAAAAAAATGCAGTCTTTGTGGGAAAAAGCTTGTGAAAATCTCAGAAACCTGAATATGGCAACCAACAGAATCAGATGCTGGAAGGTTAGTAGTGTGTTACTCTACCTTCTCCAGGAACTTATGGTGAACAAATGGGTGACTCTTAAAATAGGAACTTGATCTCAACCCATAATGTTTCTGGAATTCAACAAACAAGGAAAAACACTTGAGAAAAAAACACCCTAATTTTTTATATAAGTTAGTGTGACTCTTTGGTAGGATTTCTAATCAGACCACAGATGTTACCCAAGCATGCTCATCTGTTTCCATACAAACCTATAGCAATACTCCAACAAATACAAGAAACTGGGCCATTTCACACTGTTCCCAGTGGGCTGCCTGGATAAGTTCTGGACACAAGAGTTATTTGTCAGTCATGGAAATTTCAGGTGACTCTTCTAAGGCTGAGTCAGCATGAAATTGAATGCTGGTGGGTAAGTATATTGAAATGTGAGCTACATTTCAGGCAGAAGGAGCAAGAGTGCAACCTTAGGGAAAGCATGAAATTAAATATCAGAACTAATTAATATTGAATACGTCATAACACATATAAAGGGAAAAGTGGTGAGAAATGTAGACTTGTGTCTTGATGAAGACATAAATATGTGAGAAATATGGGAACTAGTATTTTATATAAGGAGAACTCTAAGGACTTGAGAAGAATTCTAGAAATGATTTTCTCTTTGTGGATGTTTATATTGAGGGTATGATATCTAATATTAATTCATTAATTTATTCTAATATTCATTGAAAGATATTTTATGAGTACCTAGTCTATGCCAAATATCAACTTAGAAAATTAAGGAGTAAAGAAGAAAGAAAACACAAATCTTGCAATTGAAATGAGAAAAGCAAATGGCCACCATGCAGATATGTGATGTATATGATGTGTTAGAGTGTAGTACTGTCTTTGGAGATAATCAAGCAGGAAGTTAGAAAAGGAGCACAGAGTCCAGGGACTGGGGATGAGGGTTTGAGTTCTAAATAGGGTGGTCAGACAAAAGGCTCATGGAAAAATTCACAGAGAAGCAAAATCTTGATCAGGAGCAAATATATATATCCTCCTGTTTGCCTTCCTCTTCCTCATAAATATATGAATATATATGTGTATCTGGGTGTCAGTGTATATATATATATATGTATATATATGAGGAATATATATGTACACATAAATACATGTATATATTCCTCAAATATCCATATATACCTATATTTGAGAAATATATATGAGTACATATATGAGAAATATGTATATATACATGAAAATAATTCTAGTTATAGAAAACAGCATGTGCAGTAATATTTAATTTGCATTTATTTGGGGGTTTGAGGAACCACAAAGATGTCTATGTAGCCGATTAGGGTGAGTTTGGAAGAGAATAAATGAAACCTTTTTAGAATATATTATGCTGGGTGAAATGCATTGAGTTGACAATGCTAGTCTGTGGTCATGTCATCATTTGTGATATAATGGTTTTACATAACTTGCCCCAATTCTCCAAAATAGAAATAATGGTTTCTTACCTAGTCAGTATAACTTGATATTTTGATTCTTAAGAAAAAACTGTGTTTTCTTTCTATAAATGTGGTGTGGAAGAGAGAAATCCATTTTTATACAACTATCTTAGAAAACATTTTATCATTAATCAAGTAAATATAACTGGGCAGAAACAACTATGTTGATATTAATACAGAAATGAAAGGAATAAAATTTTGTGGAATCTTAGAATTGACAAGATTGAGGATTAAAATATTGGGTGTTCAGAATGCTAAGAGGAATCAGTGAAATTCAAGAGAAGATGGATAAAACATTTCTATTTTGACTAATTGTCACTGCAGGATTATGTGAGTTTAAGGATAGAAGCAATCAGAGCTGAATATCATAAGATGGTTGCATTTTTCCATGAAGAAGAGCAACGTCACTTGGAGAGGCTGCGAAAGGAGGGCGAGGACATTTTTCAGCAACTCAATGAAAGCAAAGCCAGAATGGAACATTCGAGGGAGCTTTTAAGAGGAATGTATGAGGATCTGAGGCAAATGTGCCATAAAGCAGTTGTGGAGCTATTCCAGGTACGGACTGATCATGGGTTATCATGATGTTGAAGATTCAAGTGGATGGGTGTTTTACCTCTCTCCTGAAATCCGTCTCCCCCTTTACTTCCATGATTTGTTTCCAAAAACACGATTCGATAACTAATGCTACTTGGTTGGGAGGGTACAGCCTCTCCTAGTGATTCTAGCAGACCGAAGGTCCCTCCTACTTTATCCACCAGCAACAAAACTATGTGGAATGGCCAAGGTAACAGACATCCCCAAGAAATATTTCCCATCAAAAGTCAGTTATATATTTAGGATTTTTGAAAGTGGATAAAATGAGAAGTGATTCATTGGCATTTAGGCTAATTTGGAGACATGGCATGATGGAGAAGTTGGGGAATCTAGGATCACACTAATATTATGTTGCGGTCCACTCATTTCGGTAACAGGGCTTAGGAAAGATGACTGAGTAGCTTCTTCATGGTTACAGCAGAGCATAGACTCTGTGGGCCTCCTCTCCCTTCACTTGTAAAAAGAATGTCTTCAAAACTTAGACTTTATCAGGACATAAATTCATGACATATGATAGACTGGGATTTACATGAGAAAAGAAACAGAAAATGCTTTCCAGGAGGGAACATTGTAGGAAAATAATATCTTCAGAAACTGTCTCCATATCACACAATGAACTTAGTTGAAGATGCATCTTGTGGAAAGCACTAAGCCTTTCTATTTTTTTTACAGTCTTTTGGAGACATATTACAAAGCTGAGTACATACCAAGATTTTAGCAGATTCTTTCAGTTTCCACAAATATCAAGCAGGAACTTTGATATTGAAGGTATAAGTGATTCAGATATTGATACTACCTTGTGCTGGTTGTACTTTCTCCATCCCCCACCCCATGTAGTCATCTATTTTGTTGCCATACTCAGTGATTTTATTAAGCCGTTCAATGAAAGTTCTGCAAAACCAAAAATAAATAAATAAATAAAAAAGAAAGAGAACAAAAAATAAATAAATGAAAGAAATAAAGGAAGTGAGCATCTCTATTCCTAATTTCCTTTTTATTGCTCAAAAGCCTTCATATTTGCAAGAGAAAATATTGCATTTACTACATGGCTACAAAGTCAACCAGGGGAAGCCAGAGAGAAAAGGAGAAAGTATTTTAGCAGTGAAAAGTGTTGATGATTTCTAATTTATATTTAAATATATAATTCTGAAAAATAGATGAAACAAACTATTTGGAATGTTTGAACCGTGAAGGCCTCCAGAGAGCCTCAACTATTAAAGGCAGATCTCCCTGCCTGGAGCACGTTTCAACACCCTGGCCTTGAGAAGGAAGCAACAGATGCAGCAGTCTTAAAAATAACCCCACTTTTCCAGACAGTAATTTCAGGAATTTCTGGTGAGGTCTGGAACCCAGAATTTCATTTTTGAATATTCTCCCAGTCTTAAGACTAATGATCCTTACTAATTTGGAGCAATACGAAGAAAGATCTGAATGAATTCTCAGTCAGATAGACTTTTCCATCGTGCTTGAAAATGAGGAACTGTGAATAAGAATGAATTTGAAAAAGAAAATGATAATTTTGGAATTAGCAAATGTGTGGGTTAAAGGGATTCTCATGAAATGTCTTTTAAATAAAGGTGGTGATGTATTTTTTTGGCTGTTGATGTGGTAACTCTATCTTTCTCCTTGCAGGTATGAGTCCGTGCTGCTGCAAGTGTCTGAGCCTGTGAATCCAGAGTTCAGTGCAGGGCCCATCATTGGACTGATGGACAGGCTCAAGGGATTCAGAGGTGAGTGTCAGCCCATTGGCAAAATTCCCACAATGTATTACTTCTTGTTAGAATCATGGGGGTAATATTTTACCCTTCGTCAAATCTTTATTTCATTTCAGCAGGAAGTGAACCATATGACGATACAACACTTTTATATCTGTGTTTCTGTTTATAGTCCAATTTATAACATGAAGAGTAAAACATAGTGAAAAACAAATATATTCTGGGCTCACATGTATAGAGTTCTATATTGGGTAAATGTAATGACATAAGAAATAAAAAATTGAATAAATAGAACAATGCTCAGAAGGAAGCTTAATAATCCAAGGTTACATAAAAATTTTACATTGCTTTACTGTATTTCATTTGAACTGTTAAAAACATTTCATTGGGGAATAGAGTTCACTGCAGTTTGTTGGAGTATTGGTATTTTCTTACAATAAATATATATTATTGATGTAAAATTTTGACTTAATATATAAAAAGAAAAAATATTTTGTAAATAGGAAGTAAAAATGGAAACGATAATTTCAGTTTAGTTACAACATGAAGAGCTACGTGTAAAATTTAAAATTCAGTTTCAGTCTAGAGCTAGCAGGGATGTCTGCAGAGTGACTAGTGAAAGATTTTGCAAAAATCTGCCTTAAGTTACCACTTATAATTTGAACATGTGGACTTTTATCCAGTTATCTAGAGCAGTGCTTGAGTAAGCTAAAATCTTCCCATTCTTGCCAAAATTATATCACTAGTATGTAAGAACAAGAAATATTTTAATAATAATTACCTTGATAGCTAAAGGGCATTCAGGGCATATAATATTTCACTTTTACATTGGAGATGGGATTAAAACAGGCTGGTCTTTTATTCGACTTTCAGTTTTTAAGTTTTCAATAAATTTTCAATGTCTGTTTTTAGGGTATTGTTTTTTCCTATAGAGAATATTAATCTTCCTTATACTTTCTTAATTGTTGTAATCAAAATTCTCCTGTCCTTGTAACTTCAAATTTCTTGGCAAAGTAAATTCTTGGTAGAATAACTTTTCCCTCAAGAATTCTAATTTCTATTAATTACATGTATCTATACTTTTTTAAAATTATTTTTGCAGTTTATCTTACTCTGCAGCATGCAAGAGCCAGTAGTCATATCTTCCTGCATGGAGATTTGAGAAGCATGAAGGTTGGATGTGACCCTCAAGATGATCCCAATATCACTGATAAATCTGAATGTTTTCTTCAGTGGGGGGCTGATTTTTTCAGATCTGGCAAATTTTATTGGGAGTTTAACATGGGGCACTCTTGGAATTGGGCTTTTGGTGTCTGTAACAATTATTGGAAAGAGAAGAGACAGAATGACATGATAGATGGAGAGGTGGGACTCTTTCTTCTTGGATGTGTTAAGGAGGACACTCACTGCAGTCTCTTTACCACCTCCCCACTTGTGGTGCAATATGTTCCAAGACCTACAGACACAGTAGGATTATTCCTGGATTGTGAAGGTAGGACCGTGAGCTTTGTTGATGTGGATAGAAGTTCCCTGATATACACCATCCCTAATTGCTCCTTCTCACCTCCTCTCTGGCCTGTCATTTGCTGTAGTCACTTCTGACCAGAGAAAAGTCAGAAATGTGTCTATATGCCCTGGGAACCTGTTTATCCCCAAAAGCCCTCTTTTTTGCATCTCATCAAATGGGACAAATAAGTTATATTTAATGTCTTTATTTGCATTCTAATGTCATCAAAACTCATTTATAGTGTTTCTATTAAATATGGTGGAAACACTAAAACCGTGTGTATTGGTTCCTTTTTTAATCATTTTTGGAAAATCATTACCCATGATGTATGGCATAGAATATATTCTCTGCTTTTAAATTATTTCTGAACGTCACAAAGTAAAATAATAGATGACAAAGTTGTCTAAATGAAATTAAAATCAATGGAAGAAAGTAGAGATCTTGGGCTTCATGAAAAATCTTGGAGTAAAAAGACTCAATGATAACCTGGAAATATTTTCTTTCTCTTCATCTAACAATATTATACTTATCCATGTGTTTTATTTATGAATCTATACTTTGAGGTAATCTTATTTGACCTCCTATGCTGGGCTTATCTTTGTAAATCTCATCTTATATACAAATGCTCATGCATTATTATAGTGCTGTTAATAATGTGATGTTAATAATAATTATAGTGATGTTAATAATGATGGAGAATATCTTTCTCCATCATTAGTGGAGAAAGATATTCACCCGAACATACATAAATAAAATACAATACATATGCATGATGAATACTTAAAATGTATTTTAAGTATTTTTCCAAATTCTTCCAGAGTGGCCTAGAATAAACTTGGATGGCAGAGTCAATGATGAGATTAGCTGTGGAAATGGGAAACCGTTTTTTGGAGGACAGTAGTAATGCTGTGAACTTGTGAAAACAACCAAGTATTCAGTAGCAACTGAAATGTGTCTCCATAACGTTATTTTACAGATGCGCATCTGAAATCTGAAATTTGGGAGAACATACTACTAGTGTTCGCTAGTGAGAAAATACAGCTGGAAGGAAGAAGGGAGGGAAGACGAAGGAGAGAGAAACAGAATGCATTTGAGAGAAAATGCTATTTAGACTAAAATAGAATACTGCAGATAGCACGACAAAGTGGTTAAAGTGTGTCTTATGGAGCAGAAATGGCAAAAAATCCCACAGTAAAGAGATTTACAACTGGATTGTTAGTTCTGGCTTTTATCCTGTTAATGTTGTGGCTTCTAAACACATCAGTGTTCTCCTTTGATCCATGTGCTAATTAACAACCAACACTCTGCCCCCTCTCCCAGATTCTTTCATCATTTTAAACCTAATCTAATTCTAATCCAGCTGTTCACTGTAACAAATGTAATCATCTAAGAATTTTAAAAAGATTTTTGATGAACTAGTGAATATACCTCATTCTCAACAAAAATACTGTTTGAGAGGAAAAGTTGATGGTATTTGCCACCATTTAAGTGCATCCACACATGCAGACATATACATATATATGTATATATTTACGTATCTGTGTTAATTGCATTAATTAGAGTGGCTACCTGGATTAGGATTACGCTGGGCTTTGCTGATGAAAGAATTCGGAATGTTGTTTGGTTACCCTGTAATACCTATATGAATATATTAACCCTGTAATGTTACTACTGCCGAAGCTCCCTTAGATGTAATCAAGGATGATTGTATAGGGATGTATATTGTTGCACTCTTTCCAATCATGAAACAGAGAAAAATAAATATACTATAATGTGGAAATTGTTTAGAAAATTAGAATGCATTTTACTAAACCCTGTAAAAACCAACACCATCTATATGTGTTAATATATTGATACTAACAGATTTTCCTTTATCTCTTATGTGACTATAATTCCTATTTTTCGCTAGTATTTTTATTATGGACAGACACAGTATTTTATTATGGATGGATATAGAAACAAAATAATTCTATATCTATGGATATTGAAACAAAAATAATTCCCTCTACAGAGGGTATAAAAATTATATATCATCATATATATTATATACATAATGTATTTTGTATTATAGGTAAATATTTATATATGTATTATAGGTAAATATAAATATATATTTATATATTTATATTATATATATTTATATATTTATATTATTATATATTTATATATATACAAATATATAAATATTTGTATTTTATATAATATATATTATATATAATATAAAAATTATATATATATAATATATATTATATATAATATAAAAATTATATATATAATATATATTATATATAATATAAAAATTATATATATATAATATATATTATATATAATATAAAAATTATATATATAATATATATTATATATAATATAAAAATTATATATATATAATATAGGGACTCGATTAGTTTCTGCTAGCATGAAGACAAGTCATATCATGTCTAGGGGCCATGATGATAGGAGCAGTCAGAGGATTTCTTGCATTGTGATGAGTGCATATAAGTTAAACGAGCCACTTATCAGTAGAATTGATAGCAGGATAACGGCTAGGGTTACTTCATATGAAATTGTTTGGGCTACAGTTTGTAATGCGCCAATTAGTGCATAATTTGAATTTAATTGCTCTTCCTGATCATAGAATAGAGTAGACGGCTAGGCTTGATATGGTTAGTAAAAATAGGAGGCCTATATTAAAATTAATTAGAGGATCTGGTATAGGGATGGGGGTTCACAATAGGAGAGCGAAAGAAAGGGCCAGGGTTGGAGCAATAATATAAAGGTTAATAGTAGATGTTGAGGGCCATAGGAGTTCTTTGCTGAAAAGTGTTATTGTGTCAGTGAAAGGTTGAAGCAGTCCCGAAGGGCTTACAATGTTAGGCCCTTTGTGTAGTTGTATGTAGCCTGAGTTTTTGTTGAATGAGTGATTTAAAATCAATACTGATAATAATGATAATTATTACTGAATAGTTATATTAATGATAACAAAATTAATATTAATTATTAGTAATGACTGATATTAACAATTGATACTGATCTTATTAATTAGAAAACAATAATATTAGGTACCAATAATTAATATTAATAATATGAAAACTTTATTAGCAATTATTTCTCACTATTGATATTGGTAATTAATATTAATGTTAATCATAAATAAGTAATAATTAATAATAATATTACTCCTAATACCGCAGTGCGTGTACACTCACCTATGATTTTGTTCCTAATGTCCAGGGAGGGAGAGAGCATGGTATTACTTTCAATATTGCAGTAGGTGTACACCCACCCGGTGATATTGATCCGAATATCCAGGGGGTGGAGTATGACGTAACTCCCAATATAGCAGTGGGTGTACATCCACCCGGTGATATTGCTCCTAATATTCGCAGAAGAAGAGAATGATATTACTCCCAGTATCGCAGGGAGTGTACACCCGTTCTGTGATATTGTTCCTAATATCCGGAGGGGGAGAGGGTGATATTACTCCCAATGTCGCAGGCTATGCACACCCACCCTGTGATATTGTTGCTAATAATATCCAGGAAGGGAGAGGATGATATGATTCCCCATACAGCAGCAGCTGAACACCCACTCTGGGATATTATTCCTAATATCCATGGAGGGTAGAGGCTGATATTACTCCCAAAATCGCAGGGGGTGTACATCCATTCTGTGATACTGTTTTTAATATTCAAAGTGGAGAAGTTGATATTACTCCCAATATCACAGAAAGTGTACAAACCCGTGTGATATTATTTCTACTTCCAGAAGAAGAGAAGATGATATTACTCCCCATATCGCAGGAGGTGTACGCCCACTCTGTGATATTTTTCCTAATATGCAGGGCGTGAGAGGATAATATTATTGTTAATAGCGCAGGATGTGTACAGCCCCCCTGTGATATTGTCCTTAATATTCCAAGGCGAAGAGGATATTACTGCCAATATCGCAGAAAGTGTACACCACCCCAGTGATATCGTTCCCATGATCCAGGAGAGAAGAGGATGGTATTACTTTCAGTATCGCATGGGGTGGACACACCCCCAGTGACACTGTTTTGAATTTCAACGTGGGAGAGGATGGTATTACTCCCAATATCACAGGGGGTATAAACACTTCTTTGATATTGTTCCTATTATTCAGGGGTGGAGAGGATGTTATCACTCCCTATATTGCAGAGGGTGTACACCAATCTGTGATATTATTCATAATTCCTAGGGGGGGGATGATATTACTCACAATATCGTAAACACGCTGTGTGTCCACCGTGGGTCATGATATCCAGGGATGGAGAGGAGGGTGATATTACTCCCCATATCGCAGGGGGTGTCCACCCCGCCTGTCACACTGTTTCTTATATGCAAGGGGGAGAGGATGATATTACTACCAATATCAAAGACGTGTACAGCCCCCCTTGTGATATTGTTCCTAATATCCACGTTGGGAGAGGATGATATTACTCCCAATATCACAGAGGGTGTACACCCCGCCTGTGATATTATTCCTACTATCCAGAATAAGAGAGAATGATATTACTCGCAATAGTGCCGGGGTGTACACCCCCCTTGTGATATTGTTCCTAATATCCAGGGAGGGAGAGCATGATATTAATAACTCCCAGTATCTCTATGGGTGTACACCCACCCTGTGATATTGCTCCTAATATCCAGGGGGTAGAGTATGACATTACTCCCAATGTAACAGTGGGTGTACATCCACCCAGGGATATTGCTCCTAATAATCATGGAAGGAGAAAATTATATTACTCCCAATATCACAGGGAGTGTACGCCCCTTCTGTGATATTGCTCCTAATATCCGGAGGGCGACAGGATGATATTACAGCAATATCATAGGCTGTGTACACCCACCCAGTGATATTGTCCCTAATATCCAGGAAAAGAGAGGATACGACTCCCCATATAGCAGGAGGTGTAAACCCACCCTGAGATATTGTTCCTAATATCCATGGAGGGAAAGAGCCCTATATTACTCCCAAAATCTCAGGGGCTGTACATCCCCCGTGTGATATTTCTCTTAATATTCAATGGCGGAGAGGATGACATTACTCTCAATCTCGAAGAAAGTGTACACTCCCGAGTGATATTGTTCCTAATATCCAGAAGGGGAGAAGATGATATTACTACTCATATCGCAGAAGGTGTACACCCACTCTGTGATATTTTTCCTAATATGCAGGTTGGGGAGAGGATAATATTGCCAATATCGCAGAGAATGTACACCCGCCCTGTGACATCGCCCTTAATATTCAAAGGCGGAGAGGATGACATTACTCCCAATATTGCAGAAAGTGTATGCTTCCCATTGACATTGGTCCCACGATCCAGGAGAAAAGAGGATGATATTACTTTCAATATCACAGGGTGTGTACACGCCCCCAGTGATATTGTTCCTAATTTCAACGTGGGAGAGGATGATACTACACCCAATGCCACTGGGGGTAGAAACACTCCTGTGATATTGTTGTTAATATCCAGGGGCAAGAGGATGCCATTACTGCAAATAGTGCAGAGGATGTACACCCGTCTATGACATAGTTGGTAATCTCCAGAGGCGGAGAAGATATTACTCACAATAACGTAAACACGCTGTGTGTCCACCGTGGATCGTAATATCCTGGGGGGAGAGGCGGGGTGATATTACTCCACTACTAGGATTTTACCTCTACTGCCACTCTTCGTTAACACCCTGGGACATTATTTTCCACATTCTAGGAGGATGGCACTACCAAAATCACAGGGGGTGTATACCCTGCTATATTATTCGTAATATTGTAGGGGAATGTTCATCCTGATGTCACAGGACTGTACACACTGTGATATTATTCACAATACCCTGTGGGACATTAATAATAATTTCACAGTGTGTGTACACCTTGTGGTATTATTCATAATATCCTAAGGGGAGGTTACCTTTATTGTCACACGGGGTGTGTTCCCTTTGATATTATTTGTAATGTCCTAGAGGGATGTTACTCCTTGTGTCAAAGGGTTTGTCCACCTTATCGAATTACTCGTATTATCCTTATAAGATGTTACTCCCTATATCACAGGGGGTGTATACTCTGTGATATTATCCTAATATTCTAGGGAAATGTTACTTTTAATGTCACAGAGCGTGTACACCTTGTGAAATTATTCGTTATCGTTTTGTGGGATGTTACTCCTAATGTCCCATGGGGTGTACACACAGTGTAATATTCTATGGAAATCTTACTTGTAAATCACAGGTCCTGTACACCCTTTAATATTCTTCGTAATATTGTAGGAAAACGTTACTCTGAATGTCACAGGGCATATACACCCTGTCACAAAATTCATAATATCCTAGCGGGAGTTCACTACTAATTTCACAGTGCATGTACGCCCTTTGATATTATTCATATTATCCGAAAGAGATATTACTACTGATGTCCCAATGCATGTACATTCTCTGATATTATACGTTATATCCTCTGGGATGTCACTTTTAATGTCACACGGGGTGTACTCCCTGTGTTATTTGTCATAATATCCTAGGGGAATTTTACTTTTAATGACACACGGGGTGTACACATTGTGATACTATTCGTAGTATTCTAGAAAGATATTACTGCTCAGGTCACAGGGGATGTACACCCTGTGATATTATTCGTACTATCCTAGGGGACGTTACTCCAAATGTCACAGAAGGTGTAAACGCTGTGATATTACTGGAAATGTGTCAGGGAAAGGTACTTGTAATGTCTAAGGGCATGTACATCATGTGTGCACAGCCCCTGTGATGTTCTTTATGATATTCTCGAGGGATGTTAATCCTAATATTACATATGCTGTTAACTATGTGTGAACACCTTTGTGGTATTATTCCTAACATACTAGAAGGATGTAACTCCTAACATCACATGGGGTATACACCATGTATGTACACACTCTGTGATATTATTCATAATATCTTAGGGAGATGCTCATAATTTTACAATTATTCACGCAATACTTTAGCGGGATGATACTCCTAAAGTCACAGGATGTGTAAACCCTGTGATATTATTCAGAATATTCCAGGGGGATGTTACTCCTAATGTCACAGGTGTGTATACCCTGCGATATTATTCACACTTTACTCGTGCGATATTACTACTAATGTCACAATATGTGTACACCTTCTGATATTATTCGTAACATCCTGGGAGGATGTTACTCCTAACGTCACAAGGGTGTACACCCTGTGTTATTATTAGTAATATTCCTGGGGGATTTTAATTTTAAAATCACATGGGGTGTCAACCCTGTGATCTCATTCGTAATATCCAAGAAAGATGTTACTCCTAATGTCACATGGGGTCTACATCCTGGGATATTATTTGGAATAACCTAAAGAGATGTTATCTTAATGTCAAAGGGTGTGTACACCTATTGATACTATTTGTAATATCCTAAGGAAATATTACTTTAAAAGTCACAGTGGGTGTACATCATGTGTGTACACCCTGTGATATTATTCACAATATCCCAGGGAGGTATAACTTTTAATATCACAGCAGATGTTCTCTATGTGTGTACACCCTGTGATACTGTTCATAATAGGCTATTCAGCAAGGCGCCCACGCCCACCTTCCAGCCCCAGAGGCCGGCGCGGAAGGGCAGCACCAAGGACAGTGGCCACCTGTGGACACCCAAGTGGCCTTACAAAGTGGCCAAGGAGGAGAAACCGGAGGCGGAGGAGGCCGAGAAGAAGCGCCAGGCCAAGGTGCAGGAAAAGCGCCCGCCGCCCTGGAAGAAGAGGAAGTGAGAATCCGCAGGTGCTTGACACGGAGTTAGAGGGCAGGGTGAGGCCGCGGGGCTGAGCACCATGGCCGCTACCGGGACCACCAGGCCGCGCGCGTTTCCACGCTGTCTTTCTAGAATGCTCCCAGGAAGGGGCTGGGGGAGCCACATCGATTCGCCTGACACCAGCCACCCTAGCAATCAGTACACCTAGCGGGCATGTTGCCTAAAAGGCTCCCTTTAGAGAACCTCAATTAGGATGTTTTTAAAGATCAATTTATTAGGCCGGGCGCGGTGGCTCACGCCTGTGATCCCCGGCACTTTGGGAGGCCGAGGCGGGCGGATCACCTGAGGTTGGGAGTCTGAGAGTACCTTACTAACATGGAGAAACCCCGTCTCTACAAAAAATACAAAATTAGCCGAGCGCGGTGTCACATGCCTGTAATCCCATCTACTCAGGAGGCTGAGGCAGCAGAATCGCTTGAACCCAGGAGGCAGAGGTGGCGGGGAGCCAAGATTGCGCCATTGCACTCCGGCCTGGGCAACAAGAGCCAAACTCCGTCTCAACCAAAAAAACTTCAATTTATTAAAGGGTATTTTCTGTGTGATTTTGTATTTTTAATTGTTATCCAGTTTGCCAGGTTTTACAACTGCCCCTTGTATCCAAGGCAGTTTTAATACACTTGCCTGAAGACCTTTTATTTAAAATACTGTTTCTAGCAATAAATATGTATGATATCTGTAGGAGTTTACACAGAAATCATGGGATTCTCTCCTTTTTGGCTGTTTGTTTTGGTCTTTTCTTCTCATTGTGGGGGCACATGGACACTGGAGGTTTCTATTAATTTGATTAAGTGATGCCGGATATTTCTATTTGACGGAGGGATTGTCTCATTCAGCCACATGATCAAGTGAGAAAGAGATATCATATTTTATTGTATCTTTTTAAAAAGTATTATCCATACAGTCATATATTGGGGAAAAACATTTATCATCAAATTATAAAACAATGCAGACATAAACATGTATGTATTGCTAGAATTAAAGTCTTTTTAATCAAGGAGTTTTAGATAAACTGGATAGAAAATCTTTAACATATTAAAAATAGATATCAGGGAAAAGTGTCATTTGATAAAATGGGGGAAATGTAATAGATGATTACCAGAAATACAAAATTAAGCCGTATATGCTCTTAAGTAAATCGAATCCAGTCTTCCTTAAAATGTAAAAAAAGGATGCAACAAGAGTAAGATGCAAATTAAAGGAATAAGGGGGAGGTGATGTTTAGAACAAGCAAAGAGAATGCAATGGGAAGCAAACTTATTTTAGGCAAATTCTCCTGGAGTGGACCAGACAGCCCTCTCTTCCAGACTCAGTTCCAAATAGTCCCTTATGTGGGTATTTCTTTTATTTTTCCTTTGAAGACTGCACTTGGTGTTTAGTTCAACCTCATGCGGACCTCATGGAATTTCCAAGATGTGGGGCCTTGGCATTGTGGCACCTTCCTGCCACACGTACATAATTCACAGCATTACCAAGTCACCACGAGCTCCACGCTCACCTCTGTCAGCCCAGGACCCAGCCAGGCAGTGTCACACGGTCTCCCAGGCATGACTTTCCAAGCCGGCTATCCCTGCTGTGAAAGTTGTGAAGGCACTGGTCCAGGGAGCTGAGCCCTGGGCCTGTCCTAAAGCTCCATAGGTGACTGCACTGCAGCCCACATGGAGAGCTGCAGCTCTAACAGAGGGATTTTGAGATGCCTCAGTCGCCTTTAAGTGGCACTTCCAGGAAACCCATCCTGAGCTCTCACAAATGGCTCGACCTTCCCAAGAATGTCTAATTGTCATTGGAACAGCCAGTGTCTGGCAGCTTTGCTTGGGCTGATGTGGCATCTGACCCTTGGTGGGTTGCCAGACATTCCTTCCTGTTTCCGCCATGGGAAGTTGACACTGGGAATGGTATGGAGCCCCCGCTTCTACCCTAAGCTTTGGGTGTCTGCTGCTTCCAGGTCAAAAATGGACATGTCTGGTCCTGACCGGCCACTACCACACTGTGACCAGATGCTCATAGTCTCCAGGGATGTGTCAAACAGCAATGGCAGGACAGCAAACAACTGGCTATTTCCCCAGGTCCCACGCTGTTCCGGAGTGGGCATGTTGGGTCCCTGTTCCCAATGTGTTCCAGCCTTACCCAGGTGCACAGGGTACCCTGGCGCCAGCACAGGTCTTGTCAAGTAATGCTCCTGGTATCCACAAAACAGCTCCAGAGATACCTGCATTTTGAAAAGCCTGCCAAGCCAACAAGTATGGGGCAGGACCCAGATTGCTTTGGCAAATCTGAAGGTGAGATGGCCACTTGCCTGGTGAGTAGAAGCTGCCTTTACCTGGCCAGTGTATGCAACTTGAGAGAAAATCACAACTTCACGGAGGGGTTCTGGTGGGACTGGGAAGCCTGACCTCCCCCGGAGCTTTGGTATGGCCCCAGTGGAAAGACTGGATTTTGAAAACCCACCAGACCCAACTGAAAGAAGGGTCATCCCTGATCTCTCTGGACTCACTCTAGACGTGGCTTGCCTGTGGACAGCCCTTCCCTTTGGCCCATGAGGCAGGTCCAGGTAGCTTCTGCAGCTGTGTGCCTGGCTACTGGCCAGGCACTTCTCATTTTTGCCATGTGGAAGCAGATTTGCTAGTAGAGGAATTTTCCAAGTCAAAGGAAGTGTCACCAAGCCTCTTTCCTCGACCTATGGCAAGCCCATGATCTTGGTTTCTTATTAGCTTTGGAGTGGGCAGTAGAGGGGACAAGCAGACCTCCAGCCAGGCTCAGGGAGTGTGGGAGGGCAGGAATAAAAGTCTAGATGATGGGAAACTGGAGCCACCTTGAGGGGGGTGTCCTCGGGTCAGTGTCGGGGTGATCAGATGAGCCAGTTTATATTTAAGTAACATTATTATGTTCAATTATTTTGGGTAAGGGATTCCTCAGGGGAGCTGTGGTCATCTGGTCCCAGAGGTGGCGTGAAATGCCCACTCATCTTCCTGAGCCATTTGGAAGCCCTTTCTTCTAGCCCTAGGTAATGGTGACACAGGCTCCTCGGTCTCAGGAGGTGCACAGGGCTGGGGGGTGCAGGCTTCTTGTCACTTACCCACTCAGCACTATTGGGCATCGGGCATTCAGAGGTCTCACAGTGGCCTCTCTAAAAACCTGGTGTCCTAGGAGAACATTTATTATTTTTGTCTATTTTTGTTTCTTTGAACTGCTGCATTCACTGACAGAGGGCTCGCCCTCCGTGCACCCCTCCTGTTGTTCAGGAAGGAGGGGACTGATGAGCATGGACCCCCTTCTCCCCTTCTGTCAGTTGCCACCACACCATCCCCTCTGGCTTTATCACCACGTTCTCCCACCCCTGTAGCCTCATCTCTTCTTCCTCATTCACCCTTCCTTCCGTTGCCTGTTTTCCTCTCCCAGTTGCTTATGTTCTTTATCATCCCTGGCACCACCTACCCTGAGGTCTACCAAGGACAGAAAAGCAGAGACCTCTGTGAGGCAATGTGGTGTTATCATGGTGGGACCTCCAGGCCCCGTGAGTGAGTGAACAGATGGCCTGCCAGCATCTGTGCTGATGGCTAAGAATTCCTACACCACCGTGCCCCTCCCACCCCCTCCTCTTTGCTCAGAAGGGAGACCAGGTTTGCCCTCTTGCAATGACAGCCCAGCCCCTGCTGTGCACAAGGATGGGGCTCAGGGTCCCTCCCTGCACCCTGATGTTAATTAACTATAGATAGTGAATTTCAAGTGACAGCTACCTTCTCAGGGATTTATATATAAATATAGTTAAAGGAAAAGCTAAAGTCTATTTTATTACTTTTTAGTGTTTGTGAAAATTAAGCTTAAACTGCACAGAATAAATATTTCTCAGACAATGTCGATGCTACTGATTACAAGTGAGATGGGTGGAGCTCGTCCCTTGGTGTAGACTTTTTTTCTTGATTGGAGATTGGGGACTCTGGCAGCAGAAATGGCTTTGCGGTGGGTGTGAAGTCACTTCTGTCCCTCGGAGGGCCTCTTCTGGATGTGAAAGCATATATTAACACCAGTGAAATCCACCTCCATGTGCATGGAGGCGGCTGATGAGAACACAAATGAGCCATTCCTGGCAATTCCCTGCAGAATCGGTCACTCCTGGTCTGACATTGGAGCATGTGAATTAAGAGTGACAATTTTTTCTACTTGCTTCTGTGAATAAAGTGTCCTACAGTCAGCCAGCACTAAACTCACTAGAAAGGAGGAGGGAAGAGCGTGGAGCCAATCATCTAGAATTACCTCCGTGTGCAGAGGCTGTCCCCTGGCTGCACTTGGGAAAAGCAGTGTGAAACATCCTGTGCCTCTTTCTTCTGGAGCTCCTCCTGACAGTCTCCTGGCAACACTAGATACCTCAAGACTATGGAGATCAGAATTTCATTAGCTTTGTCATCTCAGCATTGACCACTCCTGAGACCTGAGGCTCCTCCTGGGAGCAGGAGACAGGGAGTTCATGATGTTCATTGGAAAATAGGAATTATGAATGCAGGAGGGCCGTGCTGGACTCCTCTGCCTTCTTCTCTCCCTGCTGTCAGCAGTGACCAGGTCTCCGGTGTGGAGGCGAGTCTGTTGTGGGTGAAACAGAAGCCCCTGGAGTAAGGCCAGACCCCAGGCCTGAAAAGGATGCAAAGCCTGCTGTTTCAGGCTGTCAGGAAGAATCGTGGGTACAAAGTGAATATGATGAAATGCATCCCAGAGAGGAAATGAATGTGCCCTCACTAAGAAGTGGGTCTGGCTCCCAGGTCTCTGGCAGCCCACCAGCAAGAGGACTACATCCCCTGCAGCCCTGCCATCCACACTACATGATGTGGAGTGGCTGTCTCTTCACTCTTGCCCTGGGAACCAAGCCTGCTTTGAGGAGTGTGTCACAGCCCTGATGTGTACCTTGCATTACTCTTTCCCCAGGTGTGCCCGGAGACTCAAGCTTGCTCATTTCTGTCCTGACATATCTCGCTGGTCCTGCAGTGGCCAGAGTCCTCCTGTTCTGTGTCAGCTCCTAGACATCATTAGTCTTTCACGTGATACAGTATGAGCACTTTTCTCTTTTACAGTATTTGGGGAAATTCTAACACACTCCCCAGGGATTTGCGCAGGTCCCTCTGGCTCCCATGGTGGGTAATTCTATGGAATCTGCACCTGGCAGTCAGCACTCCCCCTTGGAAGGCCCTGGGGTCCCTTTTTCTGTGGGCCTGGTCCTTGATTTCTACCCCAGTACCTTTTAGCTGGGACCTGCCTAGAACTGCCTGGAGGGCCATGGTCTAGGGAAGGACAGGTGGAACCCTGACCACAACAGATCCTTCTAAAACAACAAAGTCACCTTGATGACGACGACTGCAGTGGGGTGAATGCCATCGCAGCGGGCATGCTAGGAGGCGCCAAGGGCTTACCGCAAAAGCAGTTCTTCCCAAGGCACCCTTTGCATCTTCCCCTCCTCACCTCTCAGTGCATTTGGAACTTGCTTATGCGTTGGAATGACTTAAATCAACTGCTCATTTCAGTGCCCCTGCACTCACAGGTTCCTTCATTAACATTTTAAATAAGTGGCTAAAAAAGCTCCTCTGGAGGTTGTTTTTGAAAGCAAGAAAAAGAAAAACACACACTACCTGAAATGATTTTACTAATTTTTGAGTGACTTAGTTGAAAGTCAGTGTTGCGTACACAATTTCCTCATGCTGAGCCAGCTTGAAATAAGACTTGATAAAAGGCACGGCCCTCACTGGCAGGCGGTGTCACTGTGGACAGAGTACACTGTGGTGTGAGGGTATGCACAGGTGAGTGTAATTGTGTTTACTCATACACAAGGATAAACTGAAAGGACACCGGGCTTCGTGCTGGCAAATGTTACGATGCTGCTGTAGCTTGTTGTGGGCCCCGGGCAGTGTCAGATGGGAAATGCTTTGATGGCATGTTGTTCAATGTATATAATGGGGTCTCCCATGGCCCAAGGACCCACTATGAGCACACCGCCCACTGTGGTGGAGAACATGGCTGGAGTCATCACAGCCCAGGTCTTAATAGAAAGGCAGTGTTGACCCAGAAGGCTCGTGTAGAACCCATTTGGCCAGGTCTGGACCATCTCTCTCCATCTCACCTGCCTTGGCTGCACAGAGGGACCCAGACCCAAAAGGCCCAGACTCAAGAGGAAACTGAATGACATACACCAGCTTTCATTTATTTTTTCCATATGATCATAAGAACTGTATTACTATGTATGCTTATTAGTGTTATTTACAGTCTGTTACCTTTTATTAGATAGAATATTAATAAAGAACAAAAAATTGCCTGTAGTAAAACCATGCCTGAGGCCAAAAGTGCTGGCTCATGCCTGTAATCCCCGCAGTTTGGGAGGCCACGATGGGCAGATCACCTGAGGTCAGGAGTTCAAGACCAGCCTGGACAACATGGCGAAACCCCAGCTCTAAAAAATACAAAAAAAAAAAAAATTAGCTGGGCATGATGGTGGGTGCCTGTGATTCCAGCTACTTGGGTGGCTGAGACAGGAGAATGGCTTGAACCTGGGAGGTGGAGGTTGCAGTGAGCGGAGATTGCACCATTGCCCTCCAGCATTGGTGAAACAGAGAGAGAAGGAGGGAGAGAGAGAGAGAGAGAGGGAGGAGAGAGGGTGGGGGGGGGAGAGAGAGAGAGAAATAAGAAAGAAGAAAGAAAGAAAGAAAAGAAAGAAAGAAAGAAAGAAAGAATAAAGAAAGAAAGAAGAAAGAAAGAAAGAAGAAAGAAAGAAAGCCAGCCATGCCTGAAGGGCACTGTGTGGTCATCACTTCAGCAGGTTGACACTCACCTGGAGGTCATGAGATCTGTCCATTAGTCCAGTGATGGGTTGAGCACAGAGATCCGAGCTCACACACTGGGGCATGTGCCGCTGCTCTGACTCACTCCTTTAAAGAGGAAAATACAATTGAGCTTTCTAATACCAAATATTTCATCACAGGATTTAAAAACAAATAATCATTCAAGGGAAATTCGTCTTTAAAACCCTTTCCTGATGTAGCTGTCCCAAATCATAGGGATTACGAACTTGAGCCACTGAGTCTAGACTGACTGATGTAACCTACCAATAAGCTATGTACATAAACTCATGTCTTCCCACTTCTCAGAACCATGAAATCAATCATTCCTCCCTTTCTTTCATTTATTTTTATTGTTTCTTAACAACACTAGAAGCCAAATTCATTCTTTTCTTAAACCTCTTTTATTCATTATATGACTCCCTAAAGCACCCGAAGAAAGGTTATTATTCATCATTTCTTCAATATACACCCTTTGATATCAGACGACCTACATGAGAGTCATTGGAATTTATGGTGATTCACAGATAATTTTAGCAGTATTAAGTTTTTAAATTAGTCTTTAGTACCAAACCTCCCTACTCCATAGCCTGACCACTCTCTCTGGGCAGTAATCAATGCTGCATTGTACCCTCAGGATTGGAAGCCATGAGAGAAAACGTTCCTCAAATCCTAACCAAGATGATTTCCACTCAAGTGGTAAGTGGATGCATTTGTAGCATGTCTGTCTGAGACTGAATCTGAGGGAAAAGGCCTAATACTTACAATCCACTGGTTGGTTTTCCTGCTCTCCTCATTTAACTTTCTTTGGTATTCTTGAATTTTTGCCAAAAATGTTCTCATTTGCTTCATTATCGTCTCCTATAAAAGAACTATGAATTTGAACATCAGAGAAACAAATCGCTTTGGGTGTCAGACCCCCATCGATAAACAAATCAATGGATGAGATATGAAAGAGATTTGGGAAGATATCAGACTGTAAAACCACAACATGGAACGCAACCAGTTTAATAGGAAAATCATAAGCAGGGCTAATTTACAGATAATGTGGCATCTTGCATCAGAATTGGAATCTACTGATACCATGCCTTGCTAATTCTAGCATATTTTATTCTATTATTTCCAGTGTTGGTAAATAGGTTTCTTATATAGAAGGCTTTTGAACTTGTAGCTTAGATAGCCAGAAACTCTTTCTGATATTGAGCTCTTTACAGTGCCTTGAACTTTAAACTAAATAGTCAAATTATTATAATGATTATTAACTTCATCACTCCCTCAGTGAAATGCAAGTTCCAGGAAGGAAGGTATTCAGACAGATTCCATTTAAATTTCTATCATTGATACCTGGGCACTACATGACATCCAATACAGAACAGAATAATCCTCATGCTCTTCATCTTCCCCCTAATCTCTTTACTTGTGCCATCCTCCAGCTTTCAAAGTGCTTTCAGAGTCATCACTTACCCAGTGTTCCTTAGTTGCCCCTCACAGTGTCTGGGAGTCCCGTGCTCCTGACTGTTCCAGAACAGCAAATGAAGCAGGCTCTTATCCACAGCTCCAAATTTCTTTTTTTCTCCCTGTGGATCCCACACATTTATTCATTAGAGCTCAGGAATTGCCAGAGACTGGCTTTTCTGGCAATGCACACTGGATTCTTCAGAAGAATATTGGTTTTGATGTCCTCCTGCTGTGACAGTTCCCCGCATGTGGGCAGCAGGTAGGAATTTTGGCTTCTTCCCAGAAAAGGCAGAGACAGGGCCTAAGAAGCTGGGGCCGCAGCCTGTGGTGATGGGGTCTATGAGTTAGTTCAGACAGAAGAGGCAGATGGGTTCTTTCTGTTAGGCTTGTGTGATGTCTGAGACCATTTTCCTGAAGGAAGGAAATTAGGAAAGGTATGATTAAAACTTCATCTTATGCCTTGGAGAAACAAAGACCAAAGCAAAATTTGACTCAGGTTGTGACTCAGTGATAAAATTCTGTCTAGATTAGAACAGGCTTTATTTTGTATAAGACAAAAATCGAACCTGAGGCACAAAGAGAGCTCTTGGATCTATAGGTAAAATTGTTGGGTTCATGCACAACTCATAGGGCACTACATCCTCATCCTACCATTTTGTTTTGCATAGAAAAATGAAACTCAGAGAGGCCAGGTGTGATGGCTCACACCTGTAATGCCAGGAGTGGTGGCATATACCTGTAATCCCAGAAACTTAGGAGACTGGGCAGGAGAATTGCTTGAACCCTGAAGTTGCAGTCAGCTGAGACTGAGCCATGCTCTTCAGCTTGGGCAATAAAGCAAGAAGAAAGAAAGAAAGAATGAGAGAATGAGAGAGAGAAAAAAGGAAGAAAGAAAGAAAGAAAGAAAAGAGTAGAAAAGAAAGAGTAGAAAAGAAAAGAAAGGAAAAGAAAAGAAATCTCAGTTTTGTTGAGTTTTGACTTTACTCCAAAAAACTTCAGGTTTAAGAGTATGAAATTAGGTCCAATTTATACCATTAGATAATGGGTCCTGAATACTCTGAAAATCATTCTTAATGCTCATTGTGACTGGATTAGAAAAGATTGATTCAGTACAAAAGAAAAAAAAGTGATTGGTTTAGGAAATGGTATTTAACTGCAATTTTACTGTCATTGTTTCATTCAGATGTCATAATTTTCTCCTTTAAGGTATTTCAAAAAATCTCCATCACAATCCACCACTGCAAAATGATTTCTAAAGAACCATTATTTATTTACTGAACATTGTGAGATTTGATCAGATTTCACCCAGAAATGATGAAGAGGCATTTAGTATACTCTAAAACAATATTGTCCTCAAATTATTCAACACATCTCTTAAGTTGTACATTAAAGCACATTCTGTCTTGTGCATAGATTTACGTGCCAACTTTAGAACAGAGGGTATTACATTTATGTACAACATATAAAATAAAATATTCTCAATAAAATTTAGGATATACAAGAAGTATGAAATTGCAAGATATCTGAAAACTATTTTCTGTGTTCTTAGAATACATAGGAACAACTAAGGAATACATAAATGATACAAGTAAAATTAATCTTCACTGTATTTCACAAGTTTGTAGGAAGACAGGATGACAAAATAAGAGTAAAAACATTTTTACTAAGTAAGCAAATGACATCACTTATAGAAACAAGCTCAGTTTGTTGGAAAATTAAACATAGGGCAGTCTGTTTTGGGTTGGAAAAGTAGCAGGAATTCCTCCTCTGTTAGTTGTGTTCTCACCCTAGAAATATACTTATGGTCTCACTGAAACTTGCTGTAGAAGTAATACTATAAAGTCTGATCAGGGATCAGGGCCTCACCATATAGTGGTAGTAGCTTTCAGACATCTTCACAGCCAGTTCCAAAGCCACTGTGTGTGTCCCAGAAAAGAATGAGCTTGGCTACTTGTACCTCTTTACATTGAATCTCTGAAAAATCACACCCATTTCAAACAGGCTGTACATTCCTTGGAGTTTGGGATAGCCATTAGGGTTCTTGATTAGGTTTCACCAGAAGAGAGGAAATGATTGATTCAACACCTTGACTAATCTCCATAAACAAACTTTAAACTTCCTCTTACCAAGAACCACTGAGTTTACAACAAATGAACCCTCAAATACCAAATTTGTAGATAATTTTGGAGTCCTTTAATATTTTACTCATCAAAAGATGAGAAAGGATACCATCAATTTATGATTTTAATAAATATCTTCAAAAATCTGGAATAGTTTTTCTCGTTTTTCTTTTTGTTTTTTTTTTCTTATGTTTTTGGAAATGTTTTGCCTGAAGTTGGCTTTAATTCTAATAGTCACTGAACTAGACTGGAAGTGCACTTTGCTGTTGCTTTTGAAGCTTAATTTCAGGTTTTAATGTATTACTGTCAATTTATATATATGTAATATATTTTATATATTATATATTTTTATACACATATAATATATAATATATGTATTTTATATATATTATATATAATAATATGTATTTTATTTATATTATGTATATACACACACACACACACACACACATATATATATTCTGGTTCTGTAGCCTAGGCTGGAGTGCGGTGGTGCAATCACAGCTCACAGCATGCTTAAACTGCTAGGCTCAAGTGATTCTTCTGCCTCATTTTCTCACAGAGCTGAAATTACAGACGTGAGCCACTGCACCCCGCCTATTAATTTATGTTGTTGATAAAAGCATAAGAATTATCTTTATTATAAATTAAGAAACAGAATATCTTTAAGGAAATATTATATCTTTTAGGAAAAATAAAATCTTCAGTAGTTATAGACTCCTGTGAAAACTGCCATTACCAATAGCAATTTTGTGTATGTCTATATAACACATATGTAAATATATATAATATATACATGAATTTTTTCACATTTGGCAGTCATTTAAGAAATTCTTTTACCATATAAATTCTAATTTATATTGGTAAAAGTGAAATAAGTAAAATTTGCTGTTTAGTGAAAACTTTGTTTAGCAAGTGAAATGAAGCTGCAGAAAGTGTGAATTGGATAATAGATATAAAGCTATGTCATGAAGGCTTCACAGATGGACAAATAGAGGTAAACTAGGAGAGTGATAGTGACATTAGGAGGATGAGAGTATCATGTATGTTCTTTATAAACAGCATAATGTGTGATTGACTGTAGCACACAGTAGAGCTAAGTAGAGAAGATGAGGAGAGTACATATTCAAGGGTATAATGTTTGATAATTTTTTCAGAGTAAGCAAATGAATTGAATTCAGGAAGCCAAACAATCCCCATTTTGGATGTATAAAACATAAATTTACTTTGTTTTGAATGTGTAAAACAATGTATTTTGGCTGATTTTTAGTATTTCTCTGTCTTTGTTGGCTGATTCATTATGATGTGTTTAAGCTTGAAACCACCACCAAAGATGAAGAATCTCTTAAAAGCAGCCAGAATAAACTGTTTCATTTTGAGGGAACACTTAATAGAATGACAACAGACTGCTCCATAATCATAAATGTAAGTATAAGACAGTGGACTAATATTTGTAAAGCGTCAAAAAATGTGACTGGCAATACAGAGATGAATATGGATTGGAAATACCTTTTACATAAGAGGATAAAAGGAAGATCTTGTCACATAAGTGTAAAAAATAATAAAGGGGCTTTAGACCCTACTAAGGGCTTCTAGAACAGTACCCATGAGATCTACTTGAAAGATAATTCCCTCTCCCTCTCCCTCTCCCTCTCCCTTTCCCCTTTCCATGGCCTCCCTCTGATGCTGAGCCAAGGCTGGACTGTACTGCCGCCATCTCGGCTCACTGCAACCTCCCTGCCTGATTCTCCTGCCTCAGCCTGCCGAATGCCTGGGATTGCAGGCGCGCGCCACCACGCCTGACTGGTTTTTGTATTTTTTGGTGGAGACGAGGTTTCACCGTGTTGGCCTGGCTGGTCTCCAGCTCCTGACTGCGAGTGATCTGCCCGCCTGGGCCTCTCGAGGTGCCGGGATTGCAGACGGAGTCTCGCTCACTCAGTGCTCAATCTTGCCCAGGCTGGAGTGCAGTGGCGTGATCTTGGCTCGCTACAACCTCCACATCCCAGCCGCCTGCCTTGTCCTCCCAAAGTGCTGAGATTGCAGCCTCTGCCTGGCTGCCACCCCATCTGGGAAGTGAGGAGCGTCCCTGCCTGTCTGCCCATCATCTGGGATGTGAGGAGCCCCTCTGCCCGGCCGCCCAGTCTGGGAAGTGAGGAGTGCCTCTTCTTGGCCACCATCCCATCTAGGAAGTGAGGAGCTTCTCTGCCCAGCCGCCCATCATCTGAGATGTGGGGAACGCCTCTGCCCCGCCACCCCGTCTGGGATGTGAGGAGCGCCTCTGCCCAGCCGCGACCCTGTCTGGGATCTGAGGAGCGTCTCTGCCCCACCGCCACCCCGTCTGGGAGGTGAGGAGTATCTCTGACCCGCCGCCCCGTCTGAGAAGTGAGGAGCCCCTCCGCCCAGCGGACGCCCCATCTGGGTAGTGAGGAGCCCCTCCACCCGGCAGCCGCCCCATCTGAGAAGTGAGGAGCCCCTACGCCCGGCAGCTGCCCCTTCTGGGAAGTGAGGAGACCCTCTGCCCAGCACCCGCCCCGTCCGGGAAGTGGGGGCAGCCCCCACCCAGCCAGCCACCCCATCCGGGAGGGAGGTGGGGGGCAGCCCCCACCAGCCAGCCGCCACATCAGGGAAGTGGGGGGCAGCCCCCATCCGGCCAGCCGCCCCGTCTGGGAGGTGGGGGGCGCCTCTGCCTGGCCACCTCATCTGGGATGTAAGGAGCCCCTCTGACTGGCTGCCACCCCATCTGGGAGGTGTACCCAACAGCTCATTGAGAACGGGCCATGATGACGATGGTGGTTTTGTCAAATAGAAAAGGGGGAAATGTGGGGAAAAGAAAGAGAGATCAGATTGTTACTGTGTCTGTGTAGAAAGAAGTGGACATAGGAGACTCCATTTTGTTCTGTACTAGGAAAAATTCTTCTGCCTTGGGATGCTGTTAATCTATAGCCTTACCCCCAACCCTGTGCTCTCTGAAACATGTGCTGTGTCCACTCAGGGTTAAATGGATTAAGGGCGGTGCAAGATGCGCTTTGTTAAACAGATGCTTGAAGGCAGCATGCTACTAAAGAGTCATCACCACTCCCTAATCTCAAGTACCCAGGGACACAAACACTGCAGAAGTCCTCTGCCTAGGAAAACCAGAGACCCTTGCTCACATGTTTATCTGCTGACCTTCCCTCCACTATTGTCCTATGACCCTGCCAAATCCCCCTCTCTGAGAAACACCCAAGAATGATCAATGAATACAAAAAAAAAAAAAAAAAGATAATTCCAACACCTCTGCCACATTTGACTCTGGCTTTATTAATTGCTTTTTCTCTTAACACTGTTTCCTTTATGTATCTTTTCTGTTTCTGTGTATGTCTGGTAAGTTTTACTCAAAAAGTGAACTATGTAGAGTAGACTAATATAGAAAGCAAAACCCACATGTGTTCCCTTTTTCTAGCCTGTATGTGTGTGTTTTGAGGGAGAAGGTTGAATCAATCTAGTCAGGAGTTGATTTGGTTTTGAGACTTGTTCTTCTTAGAGTTAATTCCAGTTCACCATAGATTTCCTGCTCATCTAGCATTACTTTGTGTTTCGGATTAGACTGGTTCAGCAGCTTTTCTCACTATCTGCTGTATCTTCAACTTTAAGTTTCCCTCCAAATTCTGCTCAGTCCCCCAGAAGGCACTGCTTTGACCTGTTACTCAACAATTTTTTGCCAAGTTGAGGGTGGTGATGAGGATGGAGAAGCATTCTCTGTCATTCTGATGAAACTCAGTCACAGGTTGACACTGTTTCTGGGTCTTCATGGCTGGAACCTTCTTAATGATCCTGTCCAACCTTCAGGTGTAGGTCTAAATCCTCCACATATTTTTTTCCTATTTTTTCTTTTCCCCTTTCCAAAGTTCAATTAGTGTTACCAGCATCCCAAGGGCAATGGCATTCCTTATATTTCCCTTTGTAGTTTTAGGTTTTGTTACACAGGGGAGATGGGGAGGCAAATACAGGTCTTAAAATGTGATACTCTGAATCTCTTCACAGATGGTAAAAAAAATGTATGTGGCACATATACACTGTGGAATACTATGTAGCCATAAAAAGGATGAGTTCATGTCCTTTGCAGGGACATGGATGAAGCTGGAAACCATCATTCTCAGCAAACTAACACAACAACAGAAAACCAAACACTGCATGTTCTCACTCATAAGTGGGAGTTGAACAGTGAGAACACATGTACACAGGGAGGAAAACATCACACACTGGGGCCTGTCTGGGGTGGGGGGCTAGGGGAGGGATATCACTGGGATAACTACCTAATGTAGATGAGGGGTTGATGGGTGCAGCAAACCACCATGGTGCGTGTATACCTATGTAACAAACCTGAACATTCTGCACATGTACCCGAGAACTTAAAGTATGATAATAAAAAAAGTTTTATGTCTTAATGTTGATGTTAAATTATCATAAATTAAGTTATATATATATGCATTTGAAAAATTAGGCAAAACATCAAATCATTTATTTCAAACTTCTTATTTTATACATTAAAATACCATATACATATACACATATATATATATGATTCTCTTCTGCATGAAAAATGCTTATATTTTCTCTCCTTGATTTCAATGCTTCCTATATCTTATCCTGGTTAATTTTTAAGTTTCCTAACCATTACCTTCCAAAACATTATTCAATATTCTAACTTCTAGCATCAATTAATGGAGTTCACAATTTATCTAAATAAAACACTGTAATATAACATTTGTGTGTTTCAATTCTTTTCTTAAACTTCTCTTTGAGATTAATTAATTTGTTGCATTTTGGTGTTATCTCTGTTTTGTAAAATTATTTTGTACGATGAGATCACAATTTATTTAGCAATTCTACTGTTGATGAATGTTTATTTTGTCTCCAATTTTGAGCTACTATAAAAATTGCTGCAATGATCAACATTGTGTTTATCTTGAAATACACATAGGCAGTCTGTGGAATATATTTTAGAATGAGAATATCTAGCCCATAAGGAATGCTCATAGTCAGTTTACCAAAAAGTATTTCAGTTTACATCCCTCCAGCCATGAATAACTTTCATTGATTCTTTATCTTTCACAACACACAATATTATGTGTCTTTACATTTTGCTACTTTTTATGGAGGCCTGTAGTTCAACTTATGGATTAATTTTTATTATTCTGAGGACTAATAAAAGTAATCCCTTTTTCATATTTGTCCAGATATTTATGCCTCCAATTTTATGAAGTGCCTGTTCAAATATTTTCCCAATTTTATATTGGGTTCATTTTCTTTTATTTATTACATTCATTAATCACATGTATTGTATTTTATTGCATATATGTTGGGATAAATATTTTTCTCCACTCTTGGTTTGCATTTTAATTCTTGGATGGTATATTTTGAAACACAGAAGTCATCATTTTTGATATAAACTAACTAAATTTTTCTTCTTAATTGTTCCTTTTTTGTCCTGGTAAGGAAATCTTTCTGTGTGAGAATAATTTACTGTGTTCCCTTCACCTTCAGAACATGAATCCATGTGGAAATGCACTGTGTATGGTTTGAGGTAGGGGTCAGTATTCAGTTATGTCCATTTGAATATTTAATTGATCCAGCATTGTCCTGATCCCCTTGTAAATTTCACTGTGGAACAGCACTCTAATAATGCATGAGCATTTTGTATATAAGATGAGATTTACAAAGATAAGCACAGCATAGGAGGTCAAATAAGATTACCTCAAAGTATAGGTTCATAAATAAAACACATGGAGAAGTATAATATTGTTAGATGAAGAGAAAGAAAATATTTCCAGGTTACCATTGAGTCTTTTTACTCCAAGTTTTTTCATGAAGCCCAAGACTCTACTTTCTTCCATTGATTTTAACTTCATTTAGACAACTCTGTCATCTATTATTTCACTTTGTGACATACAGAAATAATTAAAAACCAGAGAATATATTCTATGCCATACATCATGGGTAATGATTTTCCAAAAATGACTTAAAAAGGAACGAATACACATGGTTGCAATGTTTTCACCATATTTAGTAGAAACACTATAAATGAGTTTTGATGACATTAGAATGCAAGTAAAGACATTAAATATAACTTATTTGTCCTGTTTGATGAGGTGCGAAAAAGAGGGCTTTCTGTGATAAACAGGTTCCCAGAGCATATAGACACATTTCTGACTTTTTTCTGCTCAGAAGTGACTACAGCAAATGATAGGCCAGAGAGGAGGTGAGAAGGAGCAATTAGGGATGGTGTATATCAAGGAACTTTGATCAACATCAACAAAGCTCATGGTTCTACCTTCACAATCCAGGAATAATCCTACTGTGCTGGTAGGTCTTGGAACATACTGCACCACAAGTGGGGAGGTGGTAAAGAGATTGCAGTGACTGTCCTCCTTAACACATCCAAGAAGAAAGAGTCCCTCCTCTCCATCTACCTTGTCATTCTGTCTCCTCTTTCCAATAATTGTTACAGACACCAAAAGCTCAATTCCAAGAGTCCCCCACGTGAACCTCCCAATAATGTTTGCCAGATGTGAAAGCCTGAGCCCCCCATACAAGAAAACATTCAGATTTTGCAGTGATATCGGGATCATCTTGAGGGTCACATCCAACATTCATGCTTCTCAAATCTCCATGCAGGAAGATATGTCTATTGGCTCTTTCAGGCTGCACAGTAAAATCAACAGCAAAAATAATTTTTAAAAAATATAGATACATGTAATTAATAGAAATTAGAATTCTTGAGGGAATAGTAGTTCTACCAAGAGTTTACTTTACCAGGAAATTTGAAGTTACAAGGACAGGAGAATTGTGACTACAACATTTAATAAAGTATAAGGATGATTAATATTCTCTATAAGAAGAACAAAACCCTAAAAACAGACATTGAAAATTTATTGAAATCTTAAAAATCGAGAGTTGAATATAATACCAGCCTGTTTTTATCCAATCTCCAATGTAAAAGTGAAATATTTTATGCCCTGAATGCCCTTTAGCTATCAAGGTCATTATTATTAAAATATTTCTTGTTCTTAAATACTAGTGATATAATTTTGGCAAGAATGGGAAGATTTTAGCTTACTCAAGCACCGCTCTAGATAACTGGATAAAAGTCCATATGTTCAAATTATAAGTGGTAACTGAAGGCAGATTTCTGCAAAATCTTTTACCAGTCACTTTGCGGACATCCCTGCTAGCTCTAGACTCAAACCGAATTTTAGATTTTTACACGTAGCTCTTCAGGTTGTAACTAAACTGAAATTATCATTTCTATTTTTACTTCCTATTTACATAAAAATTTCTTCTTTCTTTTTACATGTTAAGTCCAAATTTTACATTATATCAATAAAATATATTTATTGTAAGAAAGTACAAATACTCCAACAAACTGCAGTGAACTCTATTCCCCAATGAAACGTTTTTAACAATTCAAATGAAATACAGTAAACAAATGTAAAACTTTTATATAACCTTGGATTATTATGCTTCCTTCTGAGCATTGTTCCATTTATTCAATTTTTTATTTCTTACGTCATTCCTTTTACCCAATATAGAACTCTATACAAGAGCCCAGAACATGTTTGTTTTTCACTATGTTTTACACTTCATGTTATAAATTGGACTATAAATAGAAACACAGATATAAAAGGGTTGCATCATCATATGGTTCACTTCCTGCTGAAATGAAATAAAGATTTGATGAAGGGTAAAATATTACCCCCACGATTCTAACAAGAAGTAATACACTGTGGGAATTCTGCCAATGGGCTGACACTTACCTCTGAATCCACTGAGCCTGTCCAGCAGTCCAGTGATGGGCCCTGCACTGAGCTCTGGATTCACAGGCTCAGACGCTTGCAGCAGCAGGGACCCATACCTGCAAGGAGAAACATACAGTTTCCACATCTACAGCCAAAGAAATACATAAAAATCACCACTTTTATTTAAAAGACATTTCATGAGAATCCCTTTAACCCACACATTTGCTAATTCCAAAATTATCATTTTCTTTTTCAAATTCATTCTTATTCACAGTTCCTCATTTTCAAACACGATGGAAAAGTCTATCTGACTGAGAATTCATTCGGATCTTTCTTCGTATTGCTCCAAATTAGTAAGGATCATTAGTCTTAAGACTGGGAGAATATTCAAAAATGAAATTCTGGGTTCCAGACCTCTCCAGAAATTCCTGAAATCACTGTCTGGAAAAGTGGGGTTATTTTTAAGACTGCTGCATCTGTTGCTTCCTTCTCAAGGCCAGGGTGTTGAAACTCGCTCCAGGCAGGGAGATCTGCCTTTTATAGTTGAGGTTCTCTGGAGGCCTACACGGTTCAAACATACCGAGTAGTTTGTTTCATCCATTTTTCACAATTATATATTTAAATATAAACTAGAAATCATCAACACTTTTCACTGCTAAAATACTTTCCCCTTTTCTCTCTGGCTTCCCCTGGTTGACTTTGTATGCATGTAGTAAATGTAATATTTTCTCTTTCAAATATGAAGGCTTTTGAGCAATAAAAAGAAAATTAGGAATAGAGATGCTCATTTCCTTTATTTTTCTTTCATTTATTTATTTTTTGTTTTATTTATTTATTTATTTATTTATTTTTTTGGTTTTGCAGAACTTTCATTGAGCTGCTTAATAAAGTCACTGAGTATGGCAACAAAATAGATGACTACACGGGGTGGGGAATGGAGAAAGTACAACCAGCACAAGGCAGTATCACTATGTGAATCAATTATACCTTCAATGTCAAAGTTCCTGCTTGATAGTTGTGGAAACTGAAAGCATCTGCTAAAATCTTGGTATGCACTCACCTGTGTAATATGTCTCCAAAAGCCTGTAAAATAAAAAAAATTGAAAGGCTTAGTGCTTTCCACAAGATGCATCTTCCACTAAGTTCAGTGTGAGATTTGGAGACAGTTTCTGAAGATATTATTTTCCTACAATGTTCCCTCCTGGAAAGCATTTTCTGTTTCTTTTCTCATGAAAATCCAAGTCTATCATATGTCATGAATTAATGTCCTGACAAAGTCTAAGTCTTGAAGACATTCTCTTTTCAAGTGAAGGGAGAGGAGGCCCACAGAGTCTATGCTCTGAGGTAACCATAAAGAAGCTACTCAGGCATCTTCCCTAAGCCCTGTTACCAAAGTGAGTGGACCCCAAAATAATATTAGTGTGATCCTAGATTCCCCAACTTCTCCATTCTGCCATGTCTCCAAATTAGCCTAAATGCCAATGAATCACTTCTCATTTTATCCACTTTCAAAAATCCTAAATAAATCACTGACTTTTGATGGGAAATATTTCTTGGGGTTGTTTGTTACCTTAGCCATTCTACAAAGTTTTGTTGCTGGTGGATAAAGTAGGAGGGACCTTCGGTCTGCTAGAATCACTAGGAGAGGCTATACCCTCCCAACCAAGGAGCATTAGTTATTGAATCATGCTTTTGGAAACAAATCATGGAAGTGAAGGGGGAGACGGATTTCAGGAGAGAGGAAAAACACCCATGTATGTGAATGTTCAACATCATGATACCCCACGGTCAGTCCGTACCTGGAGTAGCTCCACATCTGCTTTATGGCACATTTGCTTCAGATCCTCATACATTCCTCTTAAAAGCTCCCTCGAATGTTCCATTCTGGCTTTGCTTTCATTGAGTTGCTGAAAAATGTCCTCGCCCTCCTTTCGCAGCCTCTCCAAGTGATGTTGCTCTTCTTCATGGAGAAATGCAGGCATCTTCTGATATTCAGCTCTGATTGCTTCTATCCTTAAACTCACATAATCCTGCAGTGACAATTAGTCAAAATAGAAATGTTTTATCCATCTTCTCTTGAATTTCACTGATTCCTCTTAGCATTCTGAACACCCAATATTTTAAACCTCAATCTTGTCAATTCTCAGATTCCACAAAATTTTATTCCTTTCCTTTTTTTCTGTACTAATATCAACATAGTTGTTTCTGCCCAGTTACATTTACTTGATTAATGATAAAATGTTTTCTATGACAGTTATATAAAAATGGATTTCTCTCTTCCACACCACATTTATAGAAAGAAAACACAGTTCTTGCTTAAGAATCAAACTATCGAGTTATATTGACTAGGTAAGAAACCATTATTTCTATTTTGAAGAATTGGGGCAAGTTATGTAAAACCATTATATGACAAATGATGACATGACCCAGACTAGCATTGTCAACTCAATGCATTTCACCCAGCATAACATATTCTAAAAAGGTTTCATTTATTCTCTTCCAAACTCACCCTAATCTGCAACATGGACTTCTTTGTGGTTCCTCAAACCCCCAAATAAATGCAAATTAAATATTACTGCACATGCTGTTTTCTATACCTAGAATTATTTTCATATATATATATATTTCTCACATATGTACTCACATATATATTTCTCAAATATAGATATATATGATATATGAGGAATATATACATGTATCTGTGTGTTTACATATATATTCCTCAAATATATCTGTCTATATATATATACCAACACCCAGATACACATATATATTCATATATTTATGAGGAAGAGGAAGGCAAACAGGAGAATATATATATTTCCTCCTGATCAAGATTTTGTTTCAGTGTGAATTTTTCCATGAGCCTTTTTTCTGACCACCCTATTTAAAACTCAAACCCTCATCCCCAGTCCCTGGCCTCTGTGCTCCTTTTCTACTTTCCTGCTTGATTCTTCTCCAAAGACACTACTGCACTCTAACACATCATGTACTTCACATATCTGCATGGTGACCATTTGCTTTTCTCATTTCCATTGCAAGATTTGTGTGTTTTCTTTCTTCTTTACTCCTTAATTTTCTAAGTTGATATTTGATATAGACTAGGTACTTATAGAATATCTTTCAGTGAATTAATATTAGAATAAATTAAGGAATTAATATTAGATATCATACCCTCAATATAAACATCCACAAAGAGAAAATCATTTCTAGAATTCTTCTCAAGTCCTTAGAGTTCTCCTTATATAAAATACTAGTTCCCATATTTCTCACATATTTATGTCTTCATCAAGACACAAGTCTACATTTCTCACCACTTTTCCCATTATGTTTTATGACTTATTCAATATTAATTAGTGCTGATATTTAATTTCATGCTTTCCCTAAGGTTGCGCTCTCTCACCTTCTGCCTGAAATTTAGCTCACATTTCAATATACTTGCCCACCAGGATTCAAATTCATACTGACTCAGCCTTAGAAGGGTCACCTGAAATTTCCATGACTGACAAATAACTCTTGTGTCCAGAAGTTATCCAGGCAGCCCATTGGGAACAGTGTGAAATGGCCCAGTTTCTTGTATTTGTTGGGGTATTGCTATAGGTTTGTATGGAAACAGATGAGCATGCTAGTGTAAAATCTGTGGTCTGATTAGAAATCCTACCAAAGAGTCACACTAACTTTTATAAAAAATTAGGGTGTTTTTTTCTCAAGTGTTTTCTCCTTCTTTATTGAATTCCAGAAACATTATGGGTTGAGATCAAGTTCCTATTTTAAGAATCACCCATTTGTTCCCTATAAGTTCCTGGAGAAGGTAGAGTAATACGGTACTAACCTTCCAGCATCTTGTTCTGGTGGTTTCCATGTTCAGGTTTCTGAGATTTTCCCAAGCTTTTTCCCATAAAGACTGCATTTTTTTAGGAGCTCCTCCTGCAAAAGAGCCATGAATTTAAGCACAAGTGAGGACAATAAAGTATCATTCACACTCTGATATACGAAGGACTCAAAATGAGAGACAAATTAGCCCACAGAAAAGAGAGTTTGCTGTGTTTCTCCTCATGTTTGTCGAATCTGAGAGGTGTGAAGTCAAGGAAGCTCATAACAGACATGCTTAAGGGGACACAGAGATGGCATCATCCAATCTCCAAGGAAATAGACTTACAAGAATTTCATGTGTCCTGCATAGAAATAGATCTTCAGAGGCATTACTTACCCGGCGTTCCTCAGCAGCCCACTCAATGGGACAGTGTCTGTGATTCTGGTGCTCCTGAGAGTTGGAGCACAGCAAACAGGGCAGGCTCTTGTCCACTTCACAGAACATTTTCTTTGTCTCTCCGTGCATCCCACTTATTTGCTCCTCAGATCTAAGGAATTGTCAGAGGCTAGCTTTTCTAGCAAAGGAAGCCATATTCTTCAAACAAATGTCAGTTTTGAGGTTTCTCTGCCGTGTTGTCTTCTTGCATATGGAGCGCTGAGCAAGAACTGCCATGTCTTGCCAGTTGAGGTAGAAACAGGGCCGGCAAAAGCTGTGCCCACATTCTATGGTGACTGGGTCTAGGAAGTAGTTCATGCAGATGGGACAGGTGAGTTCCCTCTGGAAGACTTGCAAAATTTCAGAATTCATGTTTCTGAAGAAGAAAGAGCAGCATGTCATTTTGGGGTCTGGGTTGGTGAAAATCTGTGAACATATCACCATATGTGATAGCTATATTTTCCTCTTGACAGTGCTCATTAAAGCGGAACAAACTATTTCCTCTGTAACAAAAATGAAAAATTCATACACAAAGAGAGTCTTTAGGCTTTTTAGTAGACACTACTGACTAGATGACTCACAACCTCTTCTACTCCCAGTTCCTGCCCATAACATAATGCAAATCTGTTCAAAAACCTATTCCCTGGATGTCGATATGAAACTCGGGTTTTAATCTTAAGTGGTCTGGAATAAAACATGGTCGTCCCTATTTCTCTTTCAAATAACTACTGAATGACTATTGGAGAGGAGTAGAAAACCTACATTAGGAAATAAAACATGAGAAGATGGTCAGAGGGCGCTATGGCATATGTTTAGAGAGAGGGACCCAGAAGCCGGCTCTTTAAAACAAAAACAACCCCAGAACAAATCAACAGACAAGATAAACAAAAAGACAGCAATTAAACCAGTCTAGGATAACTAGGAGATAAAATAAATAATGAAAAATATTGGGTTTATTTTTCTTATGGCTTAAATTAACTTCTTCTTTTGGCTACTCAAACTATGAACTGACATATAGTCAGTTTTTTAAAAACTGAAATATATATAATCATATTACTATGGTATTATGGTTAATTTTAGGTGTTAACTTGACTGGATTAAGTAATACATGGAGAATTGGTAAAGCATTATTTCTGGGTGAGTCTGTGAAGGTGTTTCCAGAGAAACATGTAAGTTGGCGAGCTGAGTGGGGAACAGCAGCCCTCAATGTGGGTGGACACTATCCAATCAGCTGGTAGCTCAGACTGAAGATAAAGGGCAGAGAGAAGGCAGTTTCCTCTCTTTCTCCTGAAGCTGATTCTAACTCAGCCAGGATATTGGTATCTTTAGGACATTAGCTTAATGACAGCCTGTGTTCAACTTCTCAGACTCCATAATCAAGGGAACAAATTCTCCTAGTGGACTTCCTCTCCTGTACAGTGTCATGTGTAGAGTAAAGACAGATATATGATCCGAGGGACGCATTAGACAGTCTCGTTATTGTTTGAACATCATAGGGTATACTTACACAAACCTAGATGGTGTAGCCTACTACACACCTATGGTATACAGTATAGCATATTGTTCCTAGGCTACAAACCTGTATGGTATACGATAGGCAATTGTACCACAGTTGTAAGTATTTTTGATATATATATAGTGTTATGTACACATCCTATGGTTCTGTCTCTCTGGAGAACCCTGACCAATACAAACTGTAATCTTTGCCTTGGCAGTTTGAAGTCCTTTACCTGACTCTCTTTTACTAAACACTGCTGAATTTAAGTACCAACAGTGAAAATTTAAGAATTGAAAATATTTTTCAGAGGTCATCTGAGCCATTTCAAGGAATTTTTCATAGTTTCATCTGAGGTAAGCCTCAATTAAAATGACAACTACTATCAAGTATCAAATCATTCCTTATACAGTTATCTGCTAAACAATTGTGTTTTGATTTCTAAGCTAGGTCATTTTGGAGAGCATTCTTATTTCCTTTAGTATCACCATTTTTTTTTTCTTTTTTTTTTTTATTATACTTTAAGTTTTAGGGTACATGTGCACATTGTGCAGGTTAGTTACATATGTATACATGTGCCATGCTGGTGCGCTGCACCCACTAACTCGTCATCTAGCATTAGGTATATCTCCCAATGCTATCCCTCCCCCCTCCCCCCTCCCCACCACAGTCCCCAGAGTATGATATTCCCCTTCCTGTAGTATCACCATTTTTAACTCATCATTGCCTCAGTAACTTAAAATCATGTCTAAAAGCTTAATGTTATGAAAGCACAACATTTACAGTATTCAATAATTATCCTTTTTTACTTAATTAAGTGTATTAGTACATGCAGTACACATATATGTTTTAATGTGAATTCCATATGTTCATGATGCATACAAATCTATTGCAGCAAACACTGGATATCTAAAATTTTTCAAAAATATATTAAACACTTTTGGAACACACAAAATGACAACAATTAATAACCTCATGTCATAAAATGAATAGCAATAATATGAGTTACAAATAAGATCATTAAGTAAGTTTAGACAGTTAGATATTTTTATCACTGTAATTTACTCTTTTAAAGGAAGAGAGAAATAATTTTCTCCATATAAGTTGAACTCACCCCAAGGTTCTATGAATGTTTCCTGCAGTAATTATTCCAAGAAAGAATTCTTTTAAGTACTCCCCAAGATCAGGAGCTCATTCCCTGCAGAGTTGACTTTCAGAGGCCACCTGAATGCAGTTAACTCTAAGTGCTGTCCTCCTCTGGAGAAATATGAGCTTCTCTCTTCTGCATCCTTTTGTGTGAATCTTTGAAGACCACATCCACCTCTTCAGAGATATTTAGGGTATTAAGAAAGGTGGAGACAGAGATGATTAGCTTTCTGCAATATTTAGTACACGCCTTTTCATCACTGATTAAATTAGCATCACACTATCATTGTAAAAACCACTGCCTGAATGAGGCATATCTATCATCAATCTTATCAGAGTAAACATATTCTAGAAATTAACTAAAATTGATTAATACTGTTTCTTGAGTTTCTTCTCAAGGCGCAAGCATTCCTCTAAGTGCACATTTATTTATTTATACCAAAGAAAGTTTCTCCATCTGGATTGCAGTGGCAGAATCTTAGCTCACCGCAGCCTTGAAATCCAGGGTTCAAGTAATCCTCCCACTTCAGCTTTCAAAGTAAAAAAGACTATAGGTTTATGCCATTGCACCTAGCTAATTTTTCATTTATTCACCAAAAATATTTTTGAAATTCTTAGGTGAATACATGTGTTACAGTGACCAGCTGGATTAGAATTAGATTAGGTTTAAAACGATCAGAGAGTCTGGGAGAGGGGGCAGAGTGTTGGTTGTTAATTAGCACATGGATCAAAGGAGATTACTGATGTCTTTAGAAGCCACAACGTTGACAGAATAAAAGCCAGAACTAACAATGCAATCGTAAATCTCTTTACCGTGGTATTTTCTGCCATTTCTGCTCCATAAGACACACTTTAACCACTTTGTCATGATATCTGCAGTATTCTATTTTAGTCTAAATAGGATTTTCTCTCAAATGCATTCTATTTCTCTCTAATTCATCTTCCCTCCCTTCTTTCTTCCAGCTGTATTTTATCACTAGAGAAAACTAGTAGAATGTTCTCTGAAATTTCAGATTTCAGATACGCATCTGTAAAATAATCTTATGGAGAAACATTTTAGTTGCCACTGAATACTTGGTTGTTTTCATAAGTTCACAGCATTATTACTGTCCTCCAAAAAACAGTTTGCCATTTCCACAGCTAATCTCATCATTGACTCTCATATTTGGAGCACTTTGAGGCCTACGGTAGAAACGGAAATATCTTCACATAAAAACTAGACAGAAGCATTCTCAGAAACTTCTTTGTTTTGTGTGCATTCAACTCACAGAGTTGAACCTTTCTTTTGATAGAGCAGTTTTGAAACATTCTTTTTGTAGAATCTGCAAGTGAATATTTGGACTACTTTGAGGCCTTCATTGGAAATGGGAATATCTTCACATAAATACTGGACAGAAGCATTCTCAGTAACTTCTATGTTGTGTGTGCATTCAAATCACAGAGTTGAACCTTCTTTTTGATAGAGCAGTTTTGAAACACTCTTTTTGTAGAATCTGCAAGTGGATACTTGGACTGCTTTGAGGCCTTCATTGGAAACGGGAATATCTTCACATGAAATCTAGACAGAAGCATTCTCAGAAACTACTTTGTTATGTGTGCATTCAACCCACAGAGTTGAACCTAACTTTTGATAGAGCAGTTTTGAAACACTCTTTTTGTAGAATCTGCAAGTGGGTATTTGGACTGCTATGAGGCCTTCATTGGAAACGGGAATGTCTTCACATAAAAACTAGACAGAAGCATTCTCAAAAACTTCTTTGTTATCTGTGCATTCAAATCACAAAGTTGAACCTTCCTTTTGATAGAGCAGTTTTGAAACACTCTTTTTGTGGAATCCACAAGTGGATATTTGGAGCGCTTTGAGGACTACAGTAGAAAAGGAAATATCTTCATATAAAAACTAGACAGAAGCATTCTCAGAAACTTTTTTCTGATGATTGCATTGAACTCACAGAGTTGAATGTACCTTCGGATAGAGCAGTTTTGAAACACTTTTTTTGTAGAATCTGCAACTGGATATTTGGAGCACTTTGAGGCCTACGGTTGAAACTGGAATATCTTCACTTAAAAACTAGACAGAAGCATTCTCAGAAACTTCTTTGAGATGTGTGCATTCAAATCACAGAGTGGAATCTTCCTTTTGATAGAGCAGTTTTGAAACACTCTTTTTGTAGAATCTGTAAGTGGATATGTGGACTACTTTGAGGCCTTCATTGGAAACGGGAATATCTTCACATAAATACTAGACAGAAGCATTCTCAGGAACTTCTTTGTTATGTGTGCATTCAAATCACAGAGTTGAACCTTCTTTTTGATAGAGCAGTTTTGAAACACTCTTTTTGTAGAATCTGCAACTGGATATTTGGACTGCTTTGAGGACTTCCCAGGAAAGGGGAATATATTCACAAAAAAAACTAGACAGAAACATTCTCAGGATCTTCTTTCTTATGTCTGCATTCAACTCACAGAGTTGAAACTTTCTTTTGATTGAGGAGTTTTGAAACAATCTTTTTGTAGAATCTGCAACTGGACATTTGGGCTACTTTGAGGCTTTCCTTGGAAATGGGGATAACTTCACATAAAAACTAGACAGAAGTATTTTCGGAAACTTCCTTGTTATGTGTGCATTCAACTCACACAGTTGAAACTTCCTTCTGATAGAGCAGTTTTGAAACACTCTTTTTGTAGAATCTGCAAGTGGATATTTGGACTGCTTTGAGGCCTCCGTTTGGAAATGGGAATATCTTCACATGAAAACTAGACAGACACATTCTCAGGAACTTCTTTGTTTTGTGTGCATTCAACTCACAGACTTGAACCTTCCTTTTCATTGAGCAATTTTAACACTCTTTGTGTTGAATCTGCAGGTGGATATTTGGAGCAATTTGAGGCCTATGGTTGAAAAGGGAATATCTTCACATAAAAACTAGACAGAAGCATTCTCAGAAACTTCTTTGTGATGTGTGCATTCAACTCCCAGAGTTGAACCTTCCTTTTGATAGAGCAGTTTTGAAACACCCTTTGTGTAGAATCTGCAAGTGGATATTTGGACTGCTTTGAGGCCTTCGTTGGAAACGGGAATATCTTCAAATAAAAACTAGACAGAAGCATTCTCAGAAACTTCTTTGTTAAGTGGGCATTCAGCTCACTGAGTTGAACATAATTTTTCATAGAGCAGCTTTGAGACACTCTTTTTGTTGAATCTGCAACTGGATATTTGGACTGTTTTGAGGCCTTCTCTGGAAACAGGAATATATTCACATAAAAACTAGACAGAAGCATTCTCAGGAACTTCTTTGTTATGTGTGCATTCAACTCACAGAGTTGAACCTTACTTTTCATAGAGCAATTTTGAAAAACTCTTTTTGTAAAATCTGCAAGTGGATATTTGGACTGCTTTGTGGTCTTCATTGAAAATAGGAATATCTCCACATAAAATATAGACAGAAGCATTCTCAGAATCTACTTTGTTATGTGTACCTTCAACTCACAGAGTTGAACCTTACTTTTCATAGAGCAATTTTGAAAAACTCTTTTTGTAAAATCTGCAAGTGGATATTTGGACTGCTTTGTGGTCTTCATTGAAAATAGGAATATCTCCACATAAAATATAGACAGAAGCATTCTCAGAATCTACTTTGTTATGTGTACCTTCAACTCACAGAGTTGAACCTTCCTTTTGATAGAAGAGTTTTGAAAAGCTCTTTTTGTAGAATCTGCAAGTGTATACTTGGAATGCTTTGAGGCCTACATTGGAAACTGGATTATCTTCACATAAAAATAGAGAGAAGCATTCTCAGAAACTTCTTTGTGATGTGTGCATTGAACTCGTAGAGTTGAACCTTCCTTTTGATAGAACAGTTATGAAACACTCTTTTTGTAGAATCTGCAAGTGGATATATGGACTGCTTTGTGGCCTTCTTTGGAAATGGGAACATCTTCACATAAAAACTAGACAGAAGCCTTCTCAGGAACTACTTTGTTATGTGTCCATTCAACTAACAGAGTTGAACCTTAGTTTTGATAGAGCAGGTTTGAAACACTCTTTTTGGAGAATCTGCAAGTGGATATTTGGAGCGCTTTGAGGCCTATGGTTGAAAAGGAAATATCTATACATAAAAACTGGACAGAAGTATTCTCAGAAACTTCTTTGTGATGATTGCATTCAACTCAGAGTTGAACATACCTTTTCATAGAGCGGTTTTGAAACAGTTTTTGTAGAATCTGCAAGTGGATATTTGGACTGCTTTGAGGCCTTTGTTGGAAATGGGAACATCTTCACATAAAAACTAGACAGAAGCATTCTCAGAAACTTCTCTGTGATGTATGCATTCAACTCACAGAGTTGAACCTTCCTTTTGATAGAGCACTTTTGAAACACTCTTCTTGTAGAATCTGCAAGTGGAAATTTGGAGCACTTTGAGGCCTACGGTTGAAACGGGAATACCTTCACATAAAAGCTAGGCAGAAGCAATCTCAGGAACTCCTTTGTTATGTGTGCATTCAAGTCACAGAGTTGAACCTTCATTTTGATAGAACAGTTTTGAAACACTCTTTTTGTAGAGGCTGCAATTGGATATTTTGACTGCTTTGAGGCCTTCATTGGAAATAGGAATATCTTTACATAAAATCTAGATGGAAGCATTCTCAAAAAGTACTTGGTTACGTGCGCATTCAACCCACAGAGTTGAAGCTTCCTTTTGATACAGCAGTTTTGAAACTCTCTTTTTGTAGAATCTGCAAGTGGATATTTGAAGTGCTTTGATGTGTATAGTAGAAAAGGAAATATCTTCACCTAAAAACTAGACAAAAGCATTCTCAGGAACTCCTTTGTTACATGTGCATTCAACTCATGGAGTTGAACCTTTCCTTTGATAGAGCAGTTTTGAAACACTCTTTTTGTAGAATCTGCAAATGGATATTTGGACTACTTTGAGGCCTTCACTGGAAATGGGTATACCTTCACATAAAATCTGGACAGAAGCATTATCAGAAAAAACATTGTTCTGTGGGCATTTAACTCACAGAGTTGAACCTTGCTTTTGACAGAGCAGTTTTGAAACACTCTTTTTGTAGAATCTGCAAGTGGATATTTGACGTGCTTTGAGGCCTATGGTAGAAAAGGAAATATCTTCACATAAAAAGTAGACAGGAGCATTCTCAGAGACTTCTTTGTTATCTGTGCATTCAACTCACGAAGTTGAACCTTTCTTTTAATAGAGTTGTTTCGACACACTCTTCTGGTAGAATCTGCAAGTGGATATTTGGACTGCTTTGAGGACTTCATTGGTAACGGGAATATCTTCACGTAAAAACCAGACAGAATAATTCTCAGGAACTACTTTGTTATGTGTGCATTCAACTCACGGAGTTGAACCTTTCTTTTGATAGAGCAGTTTTGAAACACTCTTTTTGTAGAATCTGCAAGTGGATATTTGGAGCAATTTGAGGCCTACGGTTAAAACGGGAATATCTTCACATAAAAACTAGACAGAAGCATTGTCTGTAACTTCCTTGTGATGTGTGCTTTCAACTCACAGGGTTGAACCTTCCTTTTGATAGAGCAGTTTGGAAACACAATTTCTTTAGAATCTGCAAGTGGATATGTGGACTGCTTGGAGGCCTTCGTTAGAAATGGGAATATCTTCACATAAATAGTAAACAGAAGCATTCTCCGGAACTTCTTTGTTATGTGTGCATTCAAATCACACAGTTGAACCTTCCTTTTGATAGAGCGGATGTGAAACACTCTTTTTGTAGAATGTGCAAGTGGATATTTGCTCTGCCTTGAGGCCTTCGTTGGAAACAGGAACATCTTCGCAAGAAAACAAGACAGAAGCATTCTCAGGAATTTCTTTGGATGTGTGCATTCAACTCACAGATTTGAACCTTCTTTTTGATAGAGCAGTTTTGAAACACTCTTTTTGTAGAATCTGCAAATTTAAATTTGGAGCGCTTTGAGGCCTATGGTAGAAAAGGAAATATCTTCATATAAACACTACACAGAAGGATTCTCAGAAACTTCTTTGTTATATGTACATTCAACACACAGAGTTGAACTTTTCCTTGGTAGAGCAGTTCTGAAACACTCCTTTTGTAGAATCTGCAAGTGAATATTTGGAGCGCTTTGAGGCCTCAGGTAGAAAATGAAATATCTTCACATAAAAACTACTTAGAAGGATTCTCAGAAACTTCTTTGTGATAATTGCATTCCACTCACAGGGTTGAAAATACCTTTTCATAGAGCGGTTTTGAAACAATCTTTTTGTAGAATCTGCAAGTAGATATTTGTAATGCTTTGAGGCATTTGTTGGAAACGGGAATACCTTCCTTCACGTAAATAGTAGACAGAAGCATTCTCAGGAAATTCTTTGGATGTGTGCTTTCAACTCACAGAGTTGAACCTTCCTTTTGATAGATCAGTTTTCAAACACTCTTTTTGTAGAATCTGCAAGTGGATATTTGGAGCACTTTGAGGCCTTTGGTAGAAAAGGAAATATCTTAATATAAACACTACACAGAATCATTCTTAGAAACTCCTTTGTTATGTGTGCATTCAACTCACAGAGTTGAACTTCCCTTTGATAGAGCAGTTTTGAAACATCTTTTTGTATAATCTGCAAGTGGATATTTGGACTGCTTTGAGGCCTTCTTTGGAAACGGGAATATCCTCACATAAAAACTAGACAGAAGCATTCTCAGAAACTTCTTTGTGATGTGTGCATTCAGCTCACAGAGTTCAACTTTCCTTTTGATAGAGCAGTCTTGAAACACTCCTTTTGTAGAATCTGCAAGTGGATATTTGGAGCACTTTGAGGCCTACGGTTGAAACTGGAATATCTTCACATAAAAGCTAGGCAGAAGCATTCTCAGGAACTTCTTCATGATGTGTGCATTCAATTCACGGAGTTGAACCTTCCTTTTGATAGAGCAGTTTTGAAACACTCTTTTTGTACAATCTTCAAGTGGATATTTGGAATGCTTTGAGGCCTTCGTTGGAAACGGGAACGTATTCCTTCATGTAAATACTAGACAGAAGCATTCTCAGGAACTTCTTGGTTACGTGTGCATTCAACTCACAGATTGAACCTTCCTTTTGAGAGAGCAGTTTTGAAACACCCTTTTTGTATAATTTGCAAGTGGATATTTGGATCGCTTTAAGGCCTATGGTAGAAAATGGAATATCTTCACATAAAAACTAGACGGAAGCATTCTCTGAAACTTCTTTGTGATGATTGCATTCAACTCACAGAGGTGAATGTCCCTTTTCACAGAGCGGTTTTCAAACACTCTTTTTGTAGAATCTGCAAGTGGAAATTTGGACTGGTTTGTGGCCTTTGTTGGTAATGGGAATATATCTTAACATGAAAACTTGACAGAAGCATTCTAAGGAACTTCTTTCTTATGTGTGCATTTAACCCACAGAGTTGAACATTCCTTTTGATAGAGCAGTTTGGAAAAAATCTTTTTTGAGAATCTGCAAGTGGAAATTTGGAGCACTTTGAGGCCTACAATAGAAAATGAAATATCTTCACATAAAAACTAGACGGAAGCATTCTCAGAAACTTCTCTGTGATGATTGCTTTCAAATCACAGAGTTGAACATACCTTTTTGTAGAGCGGTTTTCAACCACTCTTTTTGTGGAATTTGCAAGTGGATATTTGGGCTGCTTTGAGGCCTTCGTTGAAAATGGGAATATCTTCACATAAAAACTAGACAGAAGCATTCTCAGAAACTTTTTTGTGATATGTGCATTCAACTCACAGATTTGAACCTTCCTTTTGATAGAGCAGTTTTGAAACGCTCCTTTTGTAGAATCTGCTAGTGAATATTTGAAGCAATATGAGGCCTACGGTTGAAATGGGAATATCTTCACATAAAAACTAGACAGAAGCATTCTCAGAAACTTGTTTGTTATGTGTGCATTCAACTCACGGAGTTGAACCTTTCTTTTGATAGAGCAGTTTTGAAACACTCTTTCTGTAGATTCTGCAAGTGGATATTTGGAATGCTTTGATTCCTTCATTGGAAACAGGAATATCTTTATTCACATAAATACTAGACAGAAGCATTCTCAGGAACTTCTTTGGATGTGTGCATTCAACTCACAGAGTTGAACCTTCTTTTTGACAAAGCAGTTTTGAAACACACTTTTTGAAGAATCTGCAAGTGGATATTTGGAGCACTTTGAGACCTAAGGTAGAAAAGGAAATATCTTCATATAAACACTAGACAGAAGCATTCTCAGAAACTACTTTGTGATGTCTGCATTCAACTCACAGAGTTGAACTTTTATTGTCATAGAACAGTTTTGAAACACTCCTTTTGTAGAATCTGCAAGTGGATATTTGGAGCACTTTGAGGCCTACGGTTGAAACGGCGAAACGTTCTCATAAAAACTAGACAGAAGCATTCTCAGAAACTTCTTTGTTAAGTGTGCATTCAACGCACTGAGTTGAACATTTCCTTTGATAGAGCAGTTTTGAAATACTCTTTTTGTAGAATCTGCAAGTGGATATTGGGACTGCATTGAGGCCTTTGTTGGAAACGAGTATAACTTTTTTCACATAAATAATAGACGGAAGCATTCTCAGGAACTTCTTTGTTATGTGCGCATTCAAATCACAGAGTTGAAACTTCATTTTGATAAAGCAGTTTTGAAACACTCTTTTTGTACAATCTGTAAGTGGATATTTGGAGCGCTTTGAGGCCTATGGTAGAAAAGGAAATATCTTCACCTGAAAACTAGACAGAAGTATTCTCAGAAACTTCTTTGTTATGTGTGCATTCAACTCACGGAGTTGAACCTTTCTTTTGATAGAGCAGTTTTGAAACACTCTTTTTGTAGTATCTGCCAGTGGATATTTGGACTGCTTCGAGGCCTTCATTGGAAACGGGAAAATCTTCCTTCACATATATACAAAACAGAAGCATTCTCAGGAACTTCTTTGTTATGTGTGGATTCAACTCACAGAGTTGAACCTTCTTTTTGATAGAGCAGTTTTGAAACACTCTTTTTTTACAATCTGCAAGTGGATATTTGGAGCGGTTTGAGGTCTGCGGCAGAAAAGAAAATATCTTCACATAAAAGCTAGACTGAAATATTCTCAGAAACTTCTTTGGGATGATTGCCTTCAACTCACAAATTTGAACATACCTTTTCGCAGAGCAGTTTTGTAAAACTCTTTTTGTAGAATCTGCAAGTGGATATTTGGACCACTTTGAGGCCTTCGTTGGAAACGGGAGTATATTTACATAAACACTAGACAGAAGCATTCTCAGGAACTTCTTTGTCAGTGTGCATTCAACTCACACTGTTGAACCTTACTTTTGAAAGAGCAGTTTTGAAACTCTCTTTATGTAGAACCTGCAAGTGGATATTTGGAGTGCGGTTAGGCATTCATTGGAAAAGGCAATATATTCACATAAACACTAGACAGAAGCATTCTCAGAAACTTCTTTGTTAAGTGTGCATTCAACTCACAGAGTTGAACCTTCCTTTTGATAGAGCAGTTTTGAAAGACTCTTTTTGTGGAATCTGCAAGTAGATATTGGGACTGCTTTGAGGAATTCGTTGGAAACCGGAATATCTTCACATAAAAACTGGACAGAATCATTCTCAGGAACTACTTGGTTATGTGTGCATTAAACTCACAGAGTTGAACCTTTTTTTTGATAGAGCAGTTTTGAAACACTCTTTTTGTAGAATCTGCAAGTGGATATTTGGAGTACTTTCAGGCCTATGGTAGAAAAGGAAATATCTTCACATAAAAACCAGATGGAAGCATTCTCAGAAACTTCTTTGTGATGATGGCATTCAACTCACAGACTTGAACATACCTTTTCATAGAGCGGTTTTCAAACACACTTTTTGTGGAATCTGCACTGCTTTGAGGCCTTCGTTGGAAACAGGAATAACTTCCTTCACATAAATACTAGACAGTAGCATTCTCAGGAACTTCTTTCTTATGTGTGCATTCAAATCACGGAGTTGAAACTTCTTTTTGATAGAGCAGTTTTGAAACACTCTTTTTGTAGCGTCTACATGTGGATATTTGGACTGCTGGGAGGCCTTCACTGGAAATGTGAATATCTTCACATAAAAACTAGACAGAAGCATTCTCAGGAACTTTTTGTTATGTGTGCAATCAACTCAAAGAGTTCAAACCTCCTTTTTGATAGAGCAGTTTTGAAACACTCTTTTTGTACAATCTGCAAGTGGATATTTGGACTGCTTTGAGAGCTTCGTTGCAAAAAGGAATATCTTCATATGAAAACTAGACAGAAGTATTCTCAGGAACTTCTTTGTTATGTGTGCATTCAACTCACAATGTTGAACCTTCTTTTTGATAGAGCAGTTTTGAAACACTCTTTTTGTAGAATCTGCAAGTAGATATTTGGAGCTCTTTGAGGCCTATGGTAGAAAATGGAATATCTTCACATAAAACTAGACAGAAGAATTCTCAGAAACTTCCTTGTGGTAATTACCTTCAACTCACAGAGTTGAACATACCTTTTCGTAGAACAGTTTTGAAAAACTCTTTCTGTAGAATCTCCAATTGGATATTTGGGCTGCTTTGAGGCCTTCGCTGGGAACAGTAATATATTCACATAAAATCTAGATAGAAGCATTCTCAGAAACTTCTTTGTTATGTGTGCATTCAACTCACAGAATAGAACCTTACTTTTGATAGAGAAGTTTCAAAACACTCTTTTTGTAACAATCTGCAAGTGGATATTTGGACTGCTTTGAGGCCTTCATTGGAAACAGGAATATCTTCACATAAAATATAGACAGAAGCATTCTCAGAAACTACTTTGTTATGTGTGCATTCAACTCACAGAGTTGAACCTTCCTTTTGATAGAGCAGTTTTGAAATAATCTTCTTGTAGATTCTGCAAGTGGATATTTGGACTGCTTTGAGGCCTTTGTTGGAAACGGGAATATCTTCACATGAAAACTAGACAGAAGCATTCTCAGGAACTTGTTTGTTATGTGTGTATTCAACTCACAGAGTTGAACCTTCCTTTTGATAGAGCTGGTTTCAAACCCTCTTTTTGTCGAATCTGCAAGTGGATATTTGGAGTGCATTGAGGAGTATGGTAGAAAATGAAATATCTTCACATAAAAACTAGACAGAAGAATTCTCAGAAATTTCTTTGGGATGATTGCATTCAACTCGCCAAAGTGAACATACCTTTTCATAGAGCGGTTTTCAAACACTCTTTTTATAGAATATGTAAGTGGATATTTGGACGGCTTTGAGGCTTTCATTGGAAACGAGAATATCTTCACCTAAAAACTAGACAGAAGCATTCACAGAAACTGCTTTGTGATGTGTGCATTCAACTCACAGATTTGAACTTTCCTTTTCATACAGCAGTTTTGAAAGACTCGTTTTGTAGAATCTGCAAGTGGATATTTGGAGCACTTTGAGACCTACAGTTGAAACGGGAATATCTTCACAGGAAAACTAGACAGAAGTATTCTCAGAAACTTCTTTGTTATGTGTGCATTCAACTCACGGAGGTGAACCTGCCTTTTGATTGAATAGTTTTGAGACACTCTTTTTGTAGAATCTGCAAGTGGATATTTGGACTGCTTTGAGGCCTTCATTGAAAAGGGGAATATCTCCACATAAAAACTAGACAGAAGCATTCTCAGGAACTTCCTTGTTATGGGTGCATTCAAATCACATACTTGAACCTTCTTTTTTATAGAGCATTTTTTAAACACTGTTTTTGTAGAATCTACAAATGGATATTTGGAGCACTTTGAGGCCTGTGGTAGAAAATGAAATATCTTCACATAAAAACAAGACAGAAGTATTCTCAGAAACTGCTTTGGAATGATTACATTCAATTCATGGAGTTGAACATACGTTTTCATAGAGCGGTTTTCAGACACTCTTTTTGAAGAATCTGCAAGTGGATGTTTTGACTGCTTTGAGGCCTTCATTGGAAACAGGAATATCGTCACATAAAAACTAGACAGAAACATTCTCTGAAACTTCTTTGTGATGTGTGCATTCAACTCACAGAGTGAAACCTTCCTTTTGATAGAGCAGTTTTGAAACACTCCTTTTGTAGAATCTGCAAGTGGATATTTGGAGCACTTTGAGTCCTATGATTGAAACAGGAATATCGTCACATAAAAAGTAGACAGAAGCATTCTCAGGAACTTCTTTGTGATGATTGCATTCAGCTCACAGAGTTGAACGTACCTCTTCATACTGCGGTTTTCAAACACCCTTTTTGTAGAGTCTGCAAGTGGGTATTTGGACTGCTTTGTGGTCTTCGTTGGAAACGGGAATAACTTCACATAAAAACTAGACGGAAGCATTCTCAAAAACTTCTCTATTATATGTGCATTCAACTCACAGAGTTGAAGCTTTCTTTTGATAGAGCAGTTTTGAAACACTCTTTTTGTAGAATCTGCAAGTGGATATTAGGATTGCTTTGAGGCCGTCGTTGTATACCGGAATATCTTCACATAAATACTAGCCAGAAGCATTCTCAGGATCGACTTTGTTATGTGTGCAGTAAACTCACAGTGTTGAACATACCTTTTCATACAGCAGTTTTGAAACACTCTTTTTGTAGAATCTCCAAGTGGATATTTGGACTGCTTTGAGGCCTTCGCTGGAAACAGGAATATATTCACATAAAAACTGGACAGATGCATTCTCAGGAACTTCTTTGTTATGTGTGCATTCAACTCACAGAGTTGAACATTACTTTTGATACAGCAGTTTTGAAACACTCTTTTTGTTTAAACTGCAAGTGAATATTTGGACTTCTTTGGGGCCTTCGTTGCAAACGGGAATATCTTCACATAAAAACTGGACAGAAGGATTCTCAGAAAATTCTTGATGATTGAATTCAACTCACAAAGTTGAATCTTGCTTTTGATAGAGCAGTTTTGTAACACTCTTTTTCTAGAATCTGCAAGTGGATATTTGGAGCACTTTGAGGCCTGCGGTTGAAATGAGAATATCTTCACATAAATACTAGACAGATGCATTCTCTGGAACTTCTTTTTTATGTGTGCATTCAAAACACAGAGGTGAACCTTCTTTTTGATAGAGCAGTTTTGGAAAACTCTTTTTGTAGAATCTGCGAGTGGATATTTAGACTGCTTTGAGGCCTTCGTTGGAAACTTGAATATCTTTACAAACAAACTACACAGAAGCATTCTCATAAACTTCTTTGTTATGTCTGCATTCCACTCACGAAGTTGAACATTTCTTTTGATAGAGCATTTTTGAAACTCTCTTTTTGTAGAATCTGCAAGTGGATATTTGGAGCACTTTGAGGCCTATTGTAGCAAAGGAAATATCTTCACATTAAAACTAGACAGCAGCATTCTCAGAAACTTCTTTGTGATGTGTGCATTCAAATCACAGAGTTGAACATTCCTTTGATAGAGCAGTTTTGATACACTCTTTTTGTAGAATCTGAAAGTGGATATTTGGACTGCTTTGAGACCTTCGTTGGAAACGAGAATATCTCCACATAAAATCTAGACAGAAGCATTCTCTGAAGCTACTTTGTTATGTGTGCAATCAACTCACAGAGTTGAACCTTCCTTTTGATAGAGAAGTTTGGAAACACTCTTTTTGTAGAATCTGCAAGTGGATATTTGGACTGCTTTCAGGCCTTCGTTGGAAACTTGAATATCTTCACATAAAAATTAGACAGAAGCATTCTCAGAAACTTCTTTTTTATGTGTGCTTTCAACTCACAGAGTTGAACATAACTTTTCACAGGGCAGTTTTGAAACACTCTTTTTGTAGAATCTGCAACTGCATATTTGGACTGCTTTGAGGCCTTCATTGGAAACTTGAATATCTTCACATACAAAGTAGACAGAAGCATTCTCAGAAAGTTGTTTGTTATGTGTGCATTCAACTCACGGAGTTGAACATTTCTTTTGAGAGAGCAGTTTTGAAACACTCTTTTTGTAGAAACTGGAAGTGGATATTTGGACTGCTTTGAGGCCTTTGTTGGAAACGTGAATATCTTCACATAAATACTAGACAGAAGCATTCTCAGTAACTTCTTTTTTATGTGTGCATTCAAATGACAGAGTTGATCCTTCCTTTTGATAGAGCAGTTTTGAAATACTCTTTTTGTAGAATCTGCAAGTGGATATTTGGACTGCTTTGAGGCCTACGCTTGAAACGGGAATTCTTCTCAAAAAAACTAGACAGAAGCATTCTCAGAAACTTCTTTAATATGTGTGCATTCATCTCAAGGAGTTGAAACTTTCTTTTGATAGAGTAGTTTTGAAACACTCTTTTTGTACAATCTGCAAGTGGATACTCGGAGTGCTTTGTGGCCTTTGTTAGAAAAGGAAGTATCTTCACATAAGACTAGACAGAAGCATTTTCAGAAACTTCCTTGTGATAATTGCATTCAACTCACAGAGTTAAATGTTCCTTTTGATAGCGGAGTTTTGAAACACTCTTTTAGTAGAATCTTCAAGTGGTTATGTGGACTGCTTTGAGGCCTTCGTTGGAAACGGGAATAACTTCACATGAATACTAGGCAGAAGCATTCTCAGGAACTTCTTTGTTATGTGTGCATTCAAGTCACAAAGTCGAACCTTCCTTTTGATAGAGCTGTTTTGAAACACTTTTTAAAAAATATCTGCAATTGGATATTTTGACTACTTTAAGGCCTTCGTTCAAAACGGGAATATCTTCACATAAAATCTAGAGAGAAGCCTTCTCAGAAACTCCTTTGTGATGTGGGCATTCAACTCACAGAGTTGAACCTTCCTTTTGATAGAGCACATTTGAAACACTCCTTTTGTAGAATCTGCAAGTGGATATTTTGACTACTTTGAGGAATTGTTGGAAACGGGAATATCGTCACGTAAAAACCAGACAGAAGCATTCTCAGGAACTACTTTGTTATGTGTGCATTCAATTCACAGAGATGAACATACCGTTCCATGGAGCGGTTTTCTAACAATCTTTTTGTAGAATCTGCAAGTGGATACTTGGACTTCTTCAAGGCCTTCGTTGGAAACGGGAATATCTTCACATTAAAACTAGAGAGAAGCATTCTCAGAAACTTCTTTGTGATGTGTGCATTCAACTCACAGTGTTGAACCTTCCTTTTGATAGAGCAGTTTTGAAACTCCCCTTTTGTGGAATCTGCATGTGGATATTTGGAGCACTTTGAGGCCTACGGTTCAAACGTGAATATCTTCACATAAAAACTACGCTGAAGCATTCTCAGAACCTTCCTTTGGATGATTGCATTCAACTCACAGAAGTGAACATACCTTTTCATAGAGTGGTTTTTAAACACTCTTTTTGTAGAATCTGCAAGTGGATAATTGAATGGCTTTGAGGCTTTCATAGGAAATGGGAATATCTTCACATAAAAATTAGACAGAAGCATTCTCAGAAACTGCTTCGTGATGTGTGCATTCAACTCACAGAGTTGAACTTTCCTTTTGATAGAGAAGTTTTGAAAGACTCGTTTTGTAGAATCTGCAAGTGGGTATTTGGAGCACTTTGAGATCTACGGTTGAAACGGGAATATCTTCACAGAAAAAATAGACAGAAGCATTCTCAGAAACTTCTTTGTTATGTGTGCAGTTAACTCACGGAGTTTAACCTGCCTTTTGATAGAGCAGTTTTGAGACACTCTTTTTGTAGAACCTGCAAATCGATATTTGGACTGCTTTGAGGCCTTCCTTGAAAACGGGAATATCTCCACATAAAAGCTAGACAGAAGCATTCTCAAGAAATTCTTTCTGATGTGTGCTTTCAACTCACAGAGTTGAATCTTCTTTTCATAGAGCAGTTTTCAAACACTCTTTTTGTAGAATCTGCAAGTGGACATTTGGAGGGCTTTGAGGCTTTCGTTGGAAACGGGAATATCTTCAAATAAAAACTAGACAGAAGCATTCTCAGAAACTGCTTTGTGATGTGTGCATTCAACTCACAGAATTGAACTTTCCTTTTGATAGAGCAGTTTTGAAAGACTCGTTTTGTAGAATCTGCAAGTGGATATTTGGAGCACTTTGAGACCTATGGTTGAAACGGGAATATCTTCACAGAAAAAATAGACAGAAGCATTCTCAGAAACTTCTTTGTTATGTGTTCAATCAACTCACGGAGTTGAACCTGCCTTTTGATAGAGCAATTTTGAGACACTCTTTTTTTTTTTTTTTTGCATTCTTTTTTTTTTCTTTTTTTCTTTTTTTTTATACTTTTAAGTTTTAGGGTACATGTGCACATTGTGCAGGTTAGTTACTTATGTATACATGTGCCATGCTGGTGCGGTGCACCCACTAACTCGTCATCTAGCATTAGGTATATCTCCCGATGCTATCCCTCCCCCATCCCACCACCCCACAACAGTCCCCAGAGTGTGATATTCCCCTTCCTGTGCCCATGTATTCTCATTGTTCAGTTCCCACCTATGAGTGAGAATATGCAGTGTTTGGTTTTTTGTTCTTGTGATAGATTACTGAGAATGATGATTTCCAATTTCATCCATGTCCCTACAAACGACATGAACTCATCATTTTTTATGGCTGCTTAGTATGCCATGGTGTATATGTGCCACATTTTCTTAATCCAGTCTATCATTGTTGGACATTTGGGTTGGTTCCAAGTCTTTGCTATTGTGAATAATGCCACAATAAACATACGTGTGCATGTGTCTTTATAGCAGCATGATTTATAGTCCTTTGGGTATATACCCAGTAATGGGATGGCTAGGTCAAATGGTATTTCCAGTTCTAGATCCCTGAGGAGTCTCCACACTGACTTCCGCAATGGTTGAACTAGTTTACAGTCCCACCAACAGTGTCAAAGTGTTCCTATTTCTCCACATCCTCTCCAGCACCTGTTGTTTCCTGACTTTTTAATGATTGCCATTCTAACTGGTGTGAGATGGTATCTCATTGTGGTTTTGATTTGCATTTCTCTGATGGCCAGTGATGATGAGCATTTTTTCATGTGTTTTTTGGCTGCATAAATGTCTTCTTTTGAGAAGTGTCTGTTCATGTCCTTCACCCACTTTTTGATCGGGTTGTTTTTTTCTTGTAAATTTGTTGGAGTTCATTGTAGATTCTGGATATTAGCCCTTTGTCAGATGAGTAGGTTGTGAAAATGTTCTCCCATGTTGTAGGTTGCCTGTTCACTCTGATGGTAGTTTCTTTTGCTGTGCAGAAGCTCTTTACTTTAATTAGATCCCATTTGTCAATTTTGTCTTTTGTTGCCATTGCTTTTGGTGTTTTAGACATGAAGTCCTTGCCCATGCCTATGTCCTGAATGGTAATGCCTAGGTTTTCTTCTAGGATTTTTATGGTTTTAGGTCTAACATTTAAGTCTTTAATCCATCTTGAATTGATTTTTATATAAGGTGTAAGGAAGGGATCCAGTTTCAGCTTTCTACATATGGCTAGCCAGTTTTCCCAGCACCTTTCACTCTTTTTGTAGAATCTGCAAATGTATGTTTGGACTGCTTGGAGGCCTTCATTGAAAACGGGAATATCTCCACATAAAAAATAGACAGAAGCATTCTCAGGAACTTCTTTGTTATGTGTGCTTTCAACTCAGAGTTTTAACTTCTTTTGATAGAGCAGTTTTCAATCACTCTTTTTGTAGAATCGGCAAGTGGATATTTGGAGCGCTCTGAGGCCTGTTGTAGAAAATGAAATATCTTCACATAAAAACAAGACAGAAGCATTCTCAGAAACTTCTTTGTGATGACTGCCTTGAACTCACAGAGTTGAACATACCTTTTCTTAGAGGAGTTTTGAAACACTCTTTTTCTAGAATCTGCCAATGGATATTTGGACTGCTTTGAGGCCTTCATTGAAAACGGGAATATCTCCACATAAAAACTAGACAGAAGCATTCTCAGGAACTTCTTTGTTATGTGTGCTTTAAACTCACAGAGTTGAAACTTCTGTTGATAGAGCAGTTTTCAAACACTCTTTTTGTAGAATCTGCAAGTGGATATTTCGAGCCTATTGAGGCCTGTTGTGGAAAATGAAATATCTTCACATAATAACAAGACAGAAGCATTCTCAGAAATTTCTTTGGAATGATTGCATTCAACTCACATATTTGAACACATGTTTTCATAGAGCGGTTTTCAAACACTCTTTTTGTACAATCTGCAAGTGGACATCTGGAATGCCTTGAGGCCTTTGTTGGAAATGGGAATATCCTCACATAAAAACCAGACAGAAGCATTCTCAGAAAACTCTTTGTGATGTGTGCATTCAACTCATTGTGTTGAACCTTCCTTTTGATAGAGCAGTTTTGAAACATTCTTTTTGTAGAATCTGCAAGTGGATATTTGGACTGCTTTGAGGCCTTCATTGAAAACGGGAAAATCTTCACATGAAAACTAGACAGAAGCATTCTCAGGAACTTCCTTGTGATGTGTGCATTCAGCTCAGAGAGTTGAACCTTCTTTTTGATAGAGCAGTTTTGAAACACACTTTTTGTAGAATCTGCAAGTGGATGTTTGGAGCGCTTTGAGGCCTATTGTAGAAAAGGAAATATCTTCACATAAAAACTAGACAGAAGCATTCTCAGAAACTTCTTGGTGATGATTTCCTTGAACTCACAGAGTTGAACATACCTTTTCATAGAGGAGTTTTGAAACCCTCTTTTTGCAGAATCTGCAACTGGATATTTGGACTGCTTTGAGACCTTCTCTGGAAACGGGAATATATACACATAAAAACTAAACAGAAGCATTCTCAGTAGCTTCTTTGTTATGTGTGCATTCAACTCACTGAGGTGAACCTTCCTTTTTATAGAGCAGTTTTGAAACACTCATTTTGTAGAATCTGCAAGTGGATATTTGGAGCACTTTGAGGCCTACGGTTGAAACGGAAATGTCTTCACATAAAAACTAGAGTGAAGCATTTTCAGAACCTTCTTTGTTATGTGTGCATTCAACTCACGGAGTTGAACCTTTCTTTTCATAGAATAGTTTTGAAACACTCTTTTTGTAGAATCTGCAAGTGGATATTTGCACTGCTTTGAGGACGTCGTTGGAAACGGGAATATCTTCACATGAAAACTAGACAGAAGCATTCTCAGGAACTACTTTGTTATGTGTGCATTCAACTCACAGAGCTTAACCTGCCTTTTGATAGGGGAGTTTTGAAACACTCTTTTTGTAGAATCTCCAAGTGGATATTTGGAGTGCATTGAGGCCTATGGTAGAAAATGAAATGTCTTCACATGAAAACTAGACTGAAGCATTCTCAGAAACTTCTTTGGGATGATTGCATTCCACTCACAGAAATGAACATACCTTTTCATAGAGTGGTTTTCAAACACTCTTTTTGTAGAATCTGCAAGTGTATATTTGGACGGCTTTGAGGCTTTCGTTGGAAACGGGAATGTCTTCACCTAAAAAATTGACAGAAACATTCTCAGAAACTGCTTTGTGATGTGTGCATTCAACTCACACAGTTGAACTTTTCTTTTGATAGAGCAGCTTTGAAACACTCTTTTTGTAGAATCTGCAAGTGGATATTTGGAGCACTTTGAGGCTTACCTTTGAAACGGGAATATCTTCACATAAAAACTAGACAGAAGCATTCTCAGAAACTTATTTGTGATGATTGCATTCATCTCACAGAGTTGAACATACCTTTCCATAGAGCCGTTTTCAAACACTCTTTTTGTAGAATCTGCAAGTGGATACTTGGACTGCTTTGAGGCCTTCATTGGAAATGGGAATATATTCAAATAAAAACTATGCAGAAGCATTCTCAGAAACTTCTTTGTGATGATTGCATGCAACTCACAGAGCTGAACATACCATTCCATAGAGCGGTTTTCAAACACTCTTTTTGTAGAATCTGCAAGTAGATATGTGGTCTGCTTTGAGGCCTTCATTGGAAACGGGAATATCTTCACATAAAAACTAGACAGAAACATTCTCACAAAGTCCTTTCTTATGTGTGCATTCAACTCACACAGTTGAACCTTCCTTTGGATAGAGGAGTTTTGAAACACTCTTTTTGTGGAAACTGCAAGTGGATACTTGGACTGCTTTAAGGCCTTCGTTGGAAACGGGAATATCTTCACATAAAAACTAGACAGAAGCATTCTCAGGAACTTCTTTGTTATGTGTGCCTTCAACTCACAGGGTTGAACCTTCCTTTTGATAGAGCAGTTTTGAAACACTCTTTTTGTAGAATCTGCAAGTGGATATTTGGAGTACATTGAGGCCTATGGTAGAAAATGAAATATCTTCACATAAAAATTAGACAGAAGCATTCTCAGAAACTTCTTTGGGATGGTTGCATTCAACTCACAGAGCTCAACATATCTTTTTATAGAGCTTTTTTCCATTAGTCTTTTTTAGAATCTGCAAGTGGATATTTGGAGTGCTTTGAGGCCTTCTTTGCAAACAGGAGTATATTCACTTAAAAACTAGACAGAAGCATTCTCAGAAACTTCTTTGTGATGATTGCATTCAACTCACAGATTTGAACATACCCTTCCATAGAGCACTTTTCAAACACTCTGTTTGGAGATTCTGCAAGTGACTATTTGGACTGCTTTGCGGCCTTCGTTGGAAATGGGAATATATTCACATAAAAACTAGACAGAAGCATTCTCAGAAACTTCTTTGTGATGTGTGCATTCAACTCACAGAGTTGAACATACCTTTTCATAGAGCGGTTTTCAAACCCTCTTTTTGCAGAATCTGCAAGTGGATATTTGGACTGATTTGAGGTCTTCATTGGAAACGGGAATATCGTCACATAAAAAGCAGACAGAAGCATTCTCAGAAGCTTATATTTTATGTGTGCATTGAACTCATGGAGCTGAATCTTTCTCTTGATATAGTAGTTTTGAAACACTTTTTTTGTAGAATCTTCAAGTGGATACTCGGACTGCTTTAAGGCCTTAGTTGGCAACGGGAATATCCTCACATGAAAACGATTCAGAAGCATTCTCAGGAAATTTTGTTATGTGTGCATTCAACTCACAGAGTTGAACCTTCTTTTTGATAGAGCAGTTTTGAAACACTCTTTTTGTAGAATCTGCAAGTGGATATTTGGAGCACTTTGAGGCCTATGGCAGAAAATGAAATATCTTCACATAAAAACTAGACAGAAGTATCCTCAAAAACTTCTTTGGGATGATTGCATTCAACTAACAGAGTTGAACATACCTTTTCATAGAACAGTTTTCAAGAAGTCTTTTTGAAGAATCTGCAAGTGGATATTTGGAGCGCTTTGAGGCCTTCTTTGGAAACGGGAGTATATTCACATGAAAACTAGACAGAAGCATTCTCAGAAACTTCTTTGTGATGTGTACATTCAACTCACAGAGTTGAACCTTCCTTTTGATAGAGCAGTTTTGAAACACTCTTTTTGTAGAATCTGAAAGTGGTTACTTGGAGCGCTTTGAGGCCTATGTTTGAAAAGTAAATATCTTCACATAAAAACTAGACAGAAGCATTCTCAAAAACTTCTTTGTGATGATGGCCTTCAACTCACAGAGTTGAACATATCTTTTGGTATAGCAGTTTTGAATCACTCTTTTTGTAGAATCTGCAAGTGGATATTTGGACAGCTTTGAGGCCTTCACTGGAAAAGGTAATATATTCACATAAAAAGAAGACAGAAGCATTCTCAGTAACTTCTTTGTTATGTGTGCATTCAACTCACAGATTTGAACTTTCCTATTGATAAAGCAGCTTTGAAACAGTCTTTTTGTAGAATCTGAAAGTGATTATTTGGAGCGCTTTGAGGCCTACGATAGAAAAGGAATTATCTTCATATAAATATTAGACAGAAGCATTCTCAGGAACTACTTTGTGAAGGTGCATTCAACTCACAGAGTTGAACTGTTCTTTTGATTGAGCAATTTTAAAACACTAGTTTTGTAGAATCTGCAAGTAGATATTTGGAGCACTTTGAGACCTATGGTTGAAATGGTTATATCTTCACATAAAAACTAGAAAGAAGCATTCTCAGAAACGTCTTTGTTTTGTGTGCATTCAACTCACAGAGTTGAACATACCTTTTCATAGAGCAGTTTTGAAACACTCTTTTTGTAGAATCTGTTAGTGGATATTTGGACTGCTGTGAGGCCTTCGTTGGAAACGGAAATATCTTCACTTAAACACTAGAGAGAAGCATTCTCGGAAACTTCTTTGTTATGTGTGCATTCAACTCACAGAGTTGAAGCTTTCTTTTGATAGAGCAGTTTTGAAACACTCTTTTTGTAGAATCTGCAAGTGGACACTTGGACTGCTTTGAGGCCTTCAATGGAAATGGGAATATCTTCACATGAAAACTAGACAGAAGCATTCTCAGGAACTTGTTTGTTATGTGTGCATTCAACTCACAGAATTGAACCTTCTTTTTGATAGAGCAGTTTTGAAACACTCTTTCTGTGGAATCTGCAGGTTGATATTTGGAGCGCTATGAGGCCTAAGGTAGAAAACGAAATAGCTTCACATAAAAACTAGGCCGAAGCATTCTCAGAAACTTCTTTGTGATCATTGCATTCAACTCACGGAGTTGAACATAGCCTTTCACAGAGCTTTTTTCAAACACTCTTTTTGAAGAATCTTCAAGTGGCTACTTGGTTGCTTTGAGGCCTTTGTGGGAAATGGGAATATCTTTATGTAAAAACTAGACAGAAGCATTCTCAGAAATTTCTTTGTGATGTGTGCATTCAACTCACAAAGTTGAACCTTTCTTTTGATAAAGCAGTTTTGAATCACTGCTTTTGTTGAATCTGCAAGTGGATATTTGGAGCACTTTGAGGCCTATGGTTAAAACGGGAATATCTTCACAGAAAAATTAGACAGAAGCATGCTCAGAAACTTCTTTGTGATGTCTGCATTCAACTCACAGATTTGAACTTTTCTTTTGATAGAGTAGCTTTGAAACACTTTTTATGTAGAATATGCAGGTGGATATTTGGGCTGCTTTGAGGCCTTCTTTGGAAACGGGAATAACTTCCTTCACATAAATACTAGACAGAAGCATTCTCAGGAACTTCTTTGTTATGTGTGCATTCAAATCACAGAGTTGAACCTTCTTTTTGATAGAGCAGTTTTGAAAAACTGTTTATGTAGAATCTGCAAGAGGATATTTGGAGCGCTTTGAGGCCTATTTTGTAATAGGAAATATCTTCACATAAACGCTAGACAGAAGCATTCTCAGAAACTTCTTTTTGATGATTGCCTTCAACTCACAGAGTTGAACATACGTTTTCGTAGAGCAATTTTGAAACAGTCTTTTTGTAGAATCTGCAAGTGGATATCTGGACTGCTTTGAGTCCTTCACTGGAAACCGGAATATCTTCACATAAAAACTAGACAGAAGCATTCTCAGGAATTTCTTTGTTATGTGTGCATTCAACTCACAGAGTTGAATCTTCCGTCTGATAGATCAGTTTTGAAACACTCGTTTTGTACAACCTGCAAGTGGATATTAGGACTGCTTTGAGGCCATCGTTTGAAACAGGAATATCTTCACATAAAACCTAGACAGAAGAATTCTCAGGAACAACTTTGTAATGTGTGCATTCAACTCACAGATTTGAACCTTCCTTTTGATAGAGCAGTTTTAAAACACTCCTTTTGTAGAATCTTCAAGTGGATGTTTGGAGGGCTTTGAGGCCTATGGTAGAAAGGAAATATCTTCACATAAAAACTAGACAGAAGCATTCTCAGAAACTTCTTTGTGATGTGTGCTTTCAACTCACAGAGTTGAACTTTCCTTTTGATTGAGCATTTTTGAAACACTCTTTTTGTAGGATCTGCAAGTGGATATTTGGAGCGCTTTGTGGCCTACTGTTGAAATGGGAATATCTTCACAAACAAACTGGACAGAAACATTCTCAGGAACTTCTTTGTTATGTGTGCATTCAACTCACGGAGTTGAACCCTCCTTTTGATAGAGTAGCTTTGAAACACTCTTTTTGTGGAATCTGCAAGTGGATATTTTGACTGCTTTGAGGCCTTCATTGGAAACTTGACCCTATCTTCACATACAAACTAGACAGAAGCATTCTAAGAAACTTCTTTATTATGTATGCATTCAACTCATGGAGTTGAACCTTTCTCTTGATAGTGCAGTTTTGAAACACTCTTTTTGTAGAATCTGCAAGTGGATATTTGGACTGCTTTGAGGCCTTCAATGGAAACGGGAATATCTTCACATAAAAACTAGACAGAAGCATTCTCAGAAACTGCTTTGTTCCGTGTGCATTCATCTCACAGCGTTGAACCTTCCTTTTGACAGAGCAGTTTTGAAACACTCTTTTTGTAGGATCTGCAAGTGGATGTTTGGAGCGCTTTGTGGCCTATGTTAGAAAAGGAAGTATCTTCACATAAGAACTAGACAGAAACTTTCTCAGAAACTTCTTTGTGATAATTGCATTCAACTCACAGACTTGAATGTTCCTTTTGATAGAGTAGCTTTGAAACACTCTTTTTGTAGAATCTGCAAGTGGATATTTGGAGCACTTTGAGGCCTATGTTTGAAACGGGCATATCTTCACATAAAAACTAGACAGAAGCATTCTGAGAAACTGCTTCGTGATGTGAGCATTCAACTCAGAGAGTTGAAACTTTCTTTTGATAGAGCAGTTTTGAAACACTCTTTTGGTAGAATCTGCAAAGTGGAAATGTGGACTGCTTTGAGGCCTTCGTTGGAAACGGGAATATCTTCAAATAAATACTAGCAGAAGCATTCTCAGGAAATTCTTTGTTATGTGTGCATTCAAGTCACTGAATTGAACCTTCTTTTTGATAGAGCAGTTTTGACACACTCTTTTTGTAGAATCTGCAAGTGGATAGTTGGACTGCTTTAAGGCCTTCGTTGGAAACGGGAATATCGTCACATAAAATCTAGAGAGAAGCATTGTCAGGAACTACTTTGTTCTGTGTGCATTCAACTCACAGTGTTGAACCTTCCTTTTGATAAAGCAGTTTTGAAAGACTCTTTTTGTGGAATCTGCAAGTGGATATTTGGAGCACTTTGAGGCTTATGGTAGTAAAGGAAATATCTTCACATAAAAACTAGACAGAAGCATTCTCCAAAACTTCTTTATGATGATGACATTCAACTCACAGATTTGAATCTTCCTTTTGATAGAGCAGTTTAGAAAAACTGTTTTTGCAGAATCTGCATTTGAATATTTGGACGGCTTTGAGGCCTTCGATGGAAACAGGAATACCTTCACATAAAAACTAGACAGAAGCATTCTCAGAAACTTCTTTTTGATATGCGCATTCAAATCACAGAGTTGAAGCTTCCTTTTCATAGAGTAGTTTTGAAACACTCCTTTTGTAGAATCCGCAAGTGGATATTTGGAGTAATTTGAGGCCTACGGTTGAAACGGGATTATCTTCACTTAAAAACTAAACAGAAGGACTCTCAGAAACTTCTTTGTTATGTGTGCATTCAACTCACAGAATTGAACATACCTTTTCACAGAGCAGCTTTGAAACACTCTTTTTGTAGAAACTGCATCTGCATATTTGGACTGCTTTGAGGCCTTCGCTGGAAACGGGAATATATTCACATAAAAAGAAGGCAGAAGCATTCTCAGGAATTTCTTTGTAATGTGTGCATTCAACTCACAGATTTGAACCTTACTTTTGATAGAGCAGTTTTGAAACACTCTTTTTGTACAATCTGCAAGTAGATATTTGGACTGATTTGATGACTTTGTTGGAAACAGGATTATCTTCACATAAAATCTAGACAAAAGCATTCTCAGAAACTACTTTTTTATGTGTCCATTCAACTCACAGACTTGAACCTTCCTTTTGATAGAGCAGTTTTTAAACAATCTTTTTGTAGAATATGCAAGTGGATATTTGGACTCCTTTGAGGCCTTCATTGGAAACGGAAATATCTACACATAAAAACTAGACAGAGTCATTCTCAGAAACTTCTTTGTTATGTGTGCATTCAGCTCACAGAGTTGAACCTTCCTTTCGATAGAGCAGTTTTGAAAAACTCTTTTTGTAGAATGTGCAAGTGTATATTGGGACTGCTTTGAGGCCTTCGATGGAAAGGAGAATATCTTCACATGCAAACGAGACAGAAGCATTCTCAGGAACACCTTTGTTATGTGTGCATTCAACTCACAGATTTGAACCTTCCTTTTGATAGAGCAGTTTTGAAACATTCTTTTTGTAGAAACTGCAAGTGGATATTTGGAGCGCTTTGAGGCCTATGGTAGATAAGGAAATATTTTCACATAAAAACTAGACAGAAGCATTCTCAGAAACTTCTTTGCGATGATTGCATTCAACTCACAGAGTTGAACATACCTCTTCTTAGAGCGGTTTCCAAACACTCTTTTTGTAGAATCTGCAAGTGGAAATTTGGACTGCTTTGAGGCCTCCGTTGGAAATGGGAATATCTTCACATAAAAACTAGACAGAAGCATTCTCAGAAACTTCTTTGTTATGTGTGCATTCAAGTCACAGAGCTGAACCTTCCTTTTGATAGAGCAGTTTTAAAACACTCCTTTTGTAGAATCTGCAAGTGGATATTTGGAGCACTTTGAGGCCTACAGTTGAAACGGGATTTCTTCACATAAAAAGTAGACAGAAGGATTCTCAGAAACTTCTTTGTTATTTGTGCATTTATCTCACGGAGTTGAAGCTTTCTGTTGATAGAGCACTTTTGATACACTCTTTTTGTACAATCTGCAAGTGGACATGTTGACTGTTTTGAGGCCTTCGTTGGAAGCGGGAATTTCTTCCCATAAACTCTAGACAGACGCATTCTCAGGAACTTCTTTGTTATGTGTGCATTCCACTCACAGAGTGGAACCTTCTTTTTGATAGAGCAGTTTTGAAACAATCTTTTTGTAGTATCTCCAGGTGGATATTTTGACTGCTTTGAGGCCTTCATTGGGAATGGGAATATCTTCACATAAAAACTAGACAGAGGCATTCTCAAAAACTACTTTGTTCTGTGTGCATTCAACTCACGGAGTTGAACATTCCTTTTGACAGAGCAATTTTGAAACACTCTTTTTGTCGGCTCTGCAAGTGGATATTTGGAGCGCTTTGTGGCCTCTCTTAGAAAAGCAAGTATTTTCACATAAGAAATAGAAGCATTCTCAGAAACTTCTCTGTGATAATTGCATTCAACTCGCAGAGTTGAATGTTCCTTTTGATAGAGCAGTTTTGAAATACTCTTTTTGTGAAATCTGCAAAAGGATATTTGGAGCAATTTGAGGCCTACGGTTGAAACGGGCATATCATCACATAACAACTAGACAGAAGCATTCTCAGAAACTCCTTTGTGATGTGTGCATTCAGCTCACGGAGTTGAACCTTCCTTTTGATGGAGCACTTTCAAAACACACTTTTGGTAGAATGTGCAAGTGGATATGTGGAATCCTTTGAGGACTTCGTTGGAAACGGGAATGTCTTCACATAAATACTAGACAGAAGCATTCTCAGGAACATCTTTGTTATGTGTGCATTCAAGCCACAGAGTTGAAACTTCTTTTTGATAGAGCAGTTTTGAAAAACTCTTTTTGTAGAATCTGCAAGAGAATATTTGGACTGCTTTGAGGCCTTCGTTGAAGCATTCCCGGAAACTACTTGTTATGTGTGCATTCAACTCACAGAGTTGAACATAACTTTTCACAGAGCAGTTTTGAAACACTCTTTTTGTAGAATATGCAACTGCATATTTGGACTGCTTTGAGGCCTTATCTGGAAACGGTAATATATTCACATAAAAACTAGACAAAAGCATTCTCCGGAACTTCTTTGTTTTGTGTTCATTCAACTCACAGAGTTGAACGTTCCTTTTGATAGAGCACTTTTGAAACACTCCTTTTGTAGGATCTGCAAGTGGATATTTGGAGCGCTTTGAGGCCTATGGTAGAAAAGGAAATATCTTCCCATAAAAACCAGATAGAAGTATTGTTAGAAACTTCCTTAGGATGACTGCATTCAACTCACAAAGTTGAACATACCTTTTAATAGAGCAGTTTTGAAACACTCTTTTTGTAAAATCTGCAAGTGGGTATTTGGACTGCTGTGAGGCCTTCGTTGGAAAAGGAATATCTTCACATAAAAAATAGACAGAAGCATTCTCAGAAACTTCTTTGGATGTGTGCATTTAACTCACAGAGTTGAACCTTCCTTTTGATAGAGCAGTTTTGAAACACTCTTTTTGTAGAAACTGCCAGTGGTTATTTGAAGCACTGAGGCCTAGGGTTGAAACGGGAATATCCTTACATAAAAACTAGACAGAAACATTCTCAGAAACTTTTTTGTTACATGAGCATTCAACTCATGGAATTGAATCTTTCTGTTGATAGAGCAGTTTTGAAACACTCTCGTTGTAGAATCTGCAAGTGGATATTTGTACCTCTTTGAGGCCATCTTTGGAAACGGGAATATCATCACGTAAAATCTAGACAGAAGCATTCTCAAAAACTACTTTGTTATGTGTGCATTCAACGCACGGTGTTGAACCATCCTTTTGGTAGAGCAGTTTTGAAACACTATTTTTGTAGAATCTGCAAGTGGATATCTTGATTGCTTTGGGGCCTTCTTTGGAAACGGAAATACCTTCACATAAAAACTAGACTGAAGCATTCTCAGGAACTTCTTTGTTATGTGTGCATTCAACTCACAGAGTTGAACGTTCATTTTGATAGAGCAGTTTTGAAACACTATTTTTGTAGAATCTGCAAGTGGATATTTGGAGCACTTTGAGGCCTATAGTAGAAAAGGAAATATCTTCACATAAAAACTGGACAAAAGCATTCTCAGAAACTTCTTTGTGATGATTGCATCCAACTCACAGAGTTGAACACACCTTTTCATAGATTGGTTTTGAAACACCCTTTTTGAAGAATCTGCAAGTGGATATTTGGAATGCTTTGAAGCCTTCATTGGAAAAGGTAATATCCTAACATTAAAACTAGACAGAAGCATTCTCAGAAAGTACTTTGTTATGTATGCATTCAACTCATAGAGTTGAACCTTTCTTTTGATAGAGCACTTTTGAAACAGTCTTTTTGTGGAATCTGCAAGTGGATATTTGGAGCACTTTGAGGCCTACTGTTGAAATGGGAATATCTTCACATAAAAACTAGACAGAATCATTATCTTCACATAAAAACTAGACAGAATCATTATCAGAAACTTCTTTGTTCTGTGTGAAGTCAACTCACTGAGTTGAACCTTACTTTTGATGTAATAGCTTTGAAACACTCTTTTTGTACCATCTGCAAGTGGCTATTTCAACTGCTTTGAGGCCTTTGTTGGAAACGGGAATATCTTCACATGAAAACTAGACAGAAGCATTCTCAGGAACTTCTTTGTTATGTGTGCATTCAACTCATAGAGTTGAACCTTCCTTTTGATAGAGAAGTTTTGAAACACTGTTTTTGTAGAATCTGCAAGTGGATATTTGGAGCACTTTGAGGCCTAGTGTTGCAACGGGAATATCTTCACATAAAAACTAGACAGAAGCACTCTCAGAAACTTCTTTGTTATGTGTGCACTGAACTCACGGAGTTGAACCTCTCTTTTGATAGAGCAGTTTTGAAACACTTTTTAGGAAAATCTGCAAGTGGATACTTGGACTGCTTTAAGGCCTTCGTTGGAAACGGGAATATCTTCACATAAAAACTAGACAGAAGCATTCTCAGGAACTTCTTTGTTATGTGTGCATTCAAGTCACAGAGTTGAACCTTCTTTTTGATAGAGCAGTTTAGAAACACTCTTTTTGTAGAATCTGCAAGTGGATATTTGGAGCTTTTGAGGCCTTCGTTGGAAACTTCAGTATCTTCACATAAAAACTAGACAGAAGTATTCTCAAAAACTTCTTTGTTATGTGTGCATTCAACTGACAGATTTGAACATACCTTTTCACAGAGCAGTTTTGACACAGTCTTTTTATAGAATCTGCAACTACATACTTGGACGGCTTTGAGGCCTTCGCTGGAAACGGGAATATATTCACATGAAAATCAGAGAGAATCAATCTCAGAAACTTCTTTGTGATGATTGCATTCAACTCACAGAGTTGAACCTTCCTTTTGATAGAGCAGTTTTGAAACTCTCTTTTTGTACAATCTGCAAGTGGATATCTCGACTGCTCTGGTGCCTTCTTTGGAAATCGGAATATCTTCACATAAAAACTAGAAAGAACCATTCTCAGAAACTTCTTTGTTATGTGTGCATTCAACTCACAGAGTTGAATCTTCCTTTTGATAAAGCCATTTTGAAACACTCTTTTTGTAGAATCTTCAAGTGAATATTTGGAGCACTTTGAGGCCTACGGTTGAAACGGGAATATCTTCACATAAAAACTAGACAGAATTATTCTCAGAAACTTCTTTGTGATGTGTGCATTCAACTCACAGAATTGAACCTTCCTTTTGATAGAGAAGTTTTGAAACACTATTTTTGTAGTATCTGCAAGTGGATATGTGGACTGCTTGGAGGCCTCCATTGGAAACGGTAATATCTTCACATAAATACTAGACAGAAGCATTCTCAGGAACTTCTTTGTTATGTGTGCATTCAAATCCCAGAGTTGAACCTTCTTTTTGATAGAGCAGTTTTGAAACACTCTTTTGGTAGAATCTGCTACTGGATATTTGTTCTGCTTTGAGGCCTTCACTCAAAAAGGGAATATATTCACATAAAAACTAGACAGAAGCATTCTCAGGAACTTCTTTGTTATGTGTGCATTCAACTCACAGATTTGAACCTTCCTTTTGATAGAGCAGTTTTGAAACTCTCTTCTTGTAGAATCTGAAAGTGGATATTTGGACTGCTTTGAGGCCTTCGTTGGAAACGGGAATATCTTCACATGAAAACTAGACAGAAGCATTCTCAGAAACTTCTTTGTGATGTGTGCATTCAACTCACATAGTTGAACATACCTTTTCATAGACCGGTTTCCAAACACTCTTTTTGTAGAATCTGCAGGCGGAAATTTGGACTGCTTTGAGGCCTCCTTTGCGAACGGGAATATCTTCACATAAAATCTAGACTGAAGCATTCTCAGAAACTTCTTTGTTATGTGTGCATTCAACTCACAGAGTTGAACCTTCCTTTTGATAGAGCAGTTTTGAAATGCTCCTTTTGTAGAATCTGCAAGTGGATATTTGGAACACTTTGGGGCCTACGGTTGAAACCGGAATTCTTCACATAAAAACTAGACAGAAGCATTCTCAGAAACTTCTTTGTTATTTGTGCATTCATCTCACGGAGTTGAACCTTTCTGTTGATAGAGCAGTTTTGATGCACTGTTTTTGTACAATCTGCAAGTGGATATTTTGACTGCTTTGAGGCCTTCTTTGGAAATGGGAATTTCTTCCCATAAACTCTAGACAGAAGCATTCTCAGGAACTTCTTTGTTATGTGTGTATTCCACTCACAGAGTGGAACCTTCTTTTTGATAGGGCAGTTTTGAAACAATCTTTTTGTAGTATGTGCAAGTGGGTATTTGGACTGCTTTGAGGCCTTAATTGGAAATGAGAATATCTTCACATTAAAATTAGACAGAACGATTCTCCAAATCTACTTTGTTCTGTGTGCATTCAACTCACAGAACTGAACCTTCCTTTTGACAGAGCAGTTTTGAAACACTCTTTTTGTAGGATCTGCAAGTGGATATTTGGAGCGCTTTGTGGCCTCTGTTAGAAAAGCAAGTATTTTCATATAAGATATAGACGGAAGCATTCTCAGAAACTTCTTTGTGATAATTGCATTCAACTCACAGAGTTGAATGTTCCTTTTGATAGAGCAGTTTTGAAATACTCTTTTTGTAGAATCTGCAATTGGATATTTGGAGCAATTTGAGGCCTACAGCTGAAACGGGCATATCTTCACATAAAAACTAGATAGAAGCATTCTCAGAAACTCCTTTGTGATGTGTGCATTCAACTCAAGGAGTTGAACCTTCCTTTTGATGGAGCAGTTTTGAAACACTCTTTTGGTAGAATGTGCAAGTGGATATATGGATTCCTTTGAGGACTTCGTTGGAAACGGAAATATCTTCACATAAATACTAGACAGAAGCATTCTCAGGAACAACTTTGTTATGTGTGCATTCAAACCACAGAATTGCAACTTCTTTTTGATAGAGCAGTTTTGAAAAACTCTTTTTGTAGAATCTGCAAGAGAATATTTGGACTGCTTTGAGGCCTTCGTTGGAAACGGGAATATTTTCACATAAAATTTAGACAGAAGCATTCCCGGAAACTTCTTGTTACGTGTGCATTCATCTCAGAGAGTTGAACATAACTTTTCACAGAGCAGGTTTGAAACACTCTTTTTGTAGAATATGCAACTGCATATTTGGACTGCTTTGAGGCCTTGGCTGGAAATGGCTATATATTCATATAAAAACTAGACAAAAGCATTCTCCTGAACTTCTTTGTTTTGTGTTCATTCAACTCACAGAGTTGAACCTCACTTTTGATATAGCAGTTTTGGAACACTCTTTTTGTACAATTTTCAAATATATATTTCGACTAGCTTGAGTCCTTCACTGGAAACAGCAATATCTTCACATAAAATATAGACAGAAGCATTCTCAGAAACTCCTTTTTTATATGTGCATTCAACACACAGATTTGAACTTTCCTTTTTTAGAGCAGTTTTGAAACTCTCTTTTGTAGAATCTGCAAGTGAATATTTGGAGCGCTTTGAGACCTATGGTAGAAAAGGACATATCTTCACATAAAAACTAGACAGAAGCATTCTCAGAAACTCCTTTGTGATGATTGCATCCAACTCACAAAGTTAAATCTTCCTTTTGATAGAGCAGTTTTGAAACACTCTTTTTGTAGAATCTGCAAGTGGATATTTGCCATCCAAGTTTATTCTATGCCACTCTGGAAGAATCTGGAAAAATACTTAAAATACATCTTAAGTATTCATCATGCACATTTATTGTATTTTATTTTATATGTGTTCGGGTGAATATCTTTCTCTGCTAATTGTTTTCATTTCAATTCTTGTATCATGTTTTTTGAAACACAGAAGTCGTCATTAATGTAAACCAACTAATTTTTTTAATTGTTAATTTTTGTCCTGGTTAAGAAATCCTTATGAGAATATTGTGTCATGTTCCCCTTACCTTCAGGACTTGACTCTATTTGGAAATGATTGTGTGTGTTCTGAGGTAGGAATCAATATTTAGTTATTTTTTAAAATTCAATTAATCCAGCATTGTTCTGAGCACCTTGTGTATTTCAATGTAGAAGAGCACACTAATAATGCAGGATTATTTATCTATGGGGTGAGAATTCCAAAATGAAGCCCAGCATGGAAGGTCAAATAATATTAACTCACAGGATAGATTAGTAAAATGAAAAGTGATGGGTAAGTGCGATATAGTTAGGTAAAGAGAAAGAAAAACATTTCCCAGCTGTCATTAAGACTTCACTCCAAGCTTTTGCGTGAAGCAAAAGATCTCGACTCTCTTCCATTGATTTTAACTCCATTCAGACATTTCTGTCATCTATTATTTCACTCAGTGGCAGTCAGAAATAAACAACAACAACAAAAAAACAGAATATATTTTATGCCATGATCATGAATAAAGATTTTTCAAAAATTAATAAAGAACCAATACATGTACTTTTAGTGTTTTTACCATTTTTAATAGTAACACAATAAATGAGTTTTAATAACATTAGAATGCAATTCAAGACATAAAACAGAACCTATTTGTCCTGTTTGATAAGGCACAAGGAAGAGGGCTTCCTGGAGTAAAGGGGTTCTCATAGCAGATGAACACATTTCTGATCTATCTCTGGTCAGAGGTGAACACACCGAAAGACAGGCCTGAGAGGAATGTGAGAAGGCGCAATTAGGGATGGTGTATATAGGGCAGCTTTGATTAACATCAATGAAGCTCACAGTTCTAGCTTCACAATCCAGGAATAATCCTATGCGGCTGGAAGGTCTTGGGACATATTGCAGTGTAAGTGGGGAGGTGGTAAAGAGACTGCACTCAATGTCATTCCTGACACATCCAAGACTAAAGAGTCCCTCCTCTCCATATATATTGTCATTCTGATTCTTCCCTTTCCAATACTTATTACAGACACCAAAAGCCCAACTCCAAGAGTCCCCCACATGGACCTCCCAGTAATATTTGCTGGAGGTGAAAGTCTGAGCACCCCATGCAAGAAAACTTGTAGGTGTTGCAGTGATATGTGGCGGATTTTGACGGTCACATCCAATACAAATGTTTCTCAAATCTCCACATCGAAAGATACGACTGTTGGCTCATCATGATTCAGATTAATATCCACTGCAAAAATAAATAAATAAATAAAAGAGAAAGAAGCAAAACATACATAGACATGTGTCAATAAGCAAAAATTGTTCTATTGAGAAGTTAATTTACCAGGAAATGTAAAGTCACAAGGACGATTTTGCTTGTAACTTCTAATAAAACATGGAGATGATTAATTTAACTAAAAGACAAACAAAACACTAACCACCGATATTAAAAATGCTTTGAAATCTTACATATTGAGAGACAAATATAAGACCAACTTCTTTCAATCCAATTTTCAAAGCAAAACTTGCACATTAAATGCCCTAAATAGTATGCTGTTATCAAGATCATTATTTAGAAATGTTTCTTATTCTTAAAAACTAGTGCTATCATTTTGGAAAGAATGTGAAGATTTTCAGTTACTCAAGAACTGCTGTTGATGACTGGATAAAAATCCGTAAGTACATGTCATAAGTGACAATTTAAAGCAGATTTCTGTAAAATCTTTTACCAGTCTCTCTGTGGTCCTCCATGCTAGCTTGGGGCTGAAGCTGGATTTTAAACTTAACCTGTAGCTTTTCATATTGCAATTAACCTGAACTTCTTTTTGTTTGTAATTTTACTTGTATTCGCAAAATGATTTCTTCTTTTTATGTTTACCCATTAACTAATTTTTTTTGCAATACATGATACATATTCATTTAAAAAATTAAAAACCCCCAGCAATCCCCAGTAAACCATAATCCCCAAAAGAACAATTCTTAGCTGTTCAAATGAATACACTAAGGAAATGTAAAATTTTGTATTTAACATTAAATAACTCATCTTCATTCTGAGCATTGTTCCATTTGCTCCTTTTTAAAATTTGCTACACTACTCCTTTTTCCCATTACATTACTCAGTACATAATAGGCCAAAATGTATTTGTTTTTCACTATCTTTCAAACTTAATGCTATAAATCTGACTATACAGACACAGATACAAAAGGGTTGCATGATTATGTTGTTCACTTATGTCTATAAGGAAGTAAAATATTTGATAAAGGGTGAAATATTACCTATGTGGTCCTAACAATAATAATATTTAGATAGTGGGAGCACTGGCTATGGGTGGAGACTTACCTCAGAATTGGTTGAGCCTGTCCCTCAGTCCAGTGATGGGCCCTGCCCTGAGCTCTAGATTCAGAGGCTGGGGCATGTCCAGCAGCACGGACTCACTCCTGCAAGGAAAAACCTGCAGTTACAACATCTACAGCCATAAAACAAATAAAAATCACTATTCCTATTTAAAAGACATTTCATGAGAATCCTTTGAATCCACAAATTTGATTATTCAAAAATTATTACTTCCTTTTTGGAATTAATTTCTATTTATAGTTTCCAAAGTTTAAAGCATAGTGGGAGAGTCTGAGTCAGAATTCAGTCTGATCTTTCTTTTTTTCTGCCCCACATGTGTAAGGTTCCTTAGCCTTATGGCCTTGAGAATATTTGGAAATGAAATTCTGAGTTCCACTTCTTGGCAGACTCCCCTGACATCTTTGTCTGAAATAGCAGGGTTCTGGGGAGACTGCTGCATCTGCTGTTTCCTTTTCAAGATAAAGAATGTGAAACTTGTTCTAGGCAGCTACACCTGCCTTTTAGAAACAAGCTTCCCTAGAGACTTACACAGTTCTAACACTCCACAGTTTTTTCAACCTATTTTTCAGGACTGTTAACTGATATGTATGTAGGTATGAACAACAAATCATCAATTTTTCACTGCTAAAATATTTCCCCCACTTCTCTCCTGCTTCCTCTGGTGACTTTCTCACCATCCACAAAACAAAACTTTATCTTTCACCTATGCAGGCCTTTAAGCAATAAAACAAAATCAGGAATAAACATTTTTTTATTTCACTATTTATTTATTTATTTATTTATTTAGTGTTCTTGTCTTTTCTGGTGTAAGAGTGAAAGCAGATGCAAAAAAAAGGTAGTATCAATATCTTAATCATTTATGCCATGACTTTGGTAAAGGCTGCTTTGACATTCATGGAAACTGAAAGAATCTATGCTAAAATCTAGGTAAACACTCACCTGTGTAATATGTCTCCAAAACCCTGTAAAAAAATAGAAATATGTGGGACATTTCACAAGATGCATCTTTCACCAAGTTCAGTGTGAAATTTGGAGTCAGTTTCTAAAGATATTATTTCCCTACCATCTAGAAAGCATTTTCTATTTCTTCTGTAATGAAAAACCCAGTTAGTCATTTTGTCATTAATTAATGTCCTGGTGAAGTCTGAGTCTTGAAGACATTCTCTCCAGAAGTGAAGGGAGAAGAGGCCCAGAGAGTCTATGCTCTATGGTAACTTCAAATAACCTACTCAGTCATCTTTCCCAGAAAGTGTTACACAAATGAGTGGACCTCAAAGTAATATCAATGTGAGCCTAGATTCCCAAAACTTCTGATCTTGCCATGTCCTCAAATTAACCTAAATGTAAATGAATCACTCACTATTTTATACATGTTAAACAACCCAAAATAGATTATTGACTTAGAAATGATTCAGTAGGTGCATTTCTCCAACATGTTTGTGCCAATATAGGAGTTGGCCAAGAAGAAGACTGACATCTTCAACAAGTGAATTTTACCTCTGTGTGCAGGAAACTCCCATTTATTGCTGTGTCCCATGCAGCAGGAAAGCCGGAAAAAAGTAGGAGGGACAAGAGTATTTGGCCTTAAGGAAATCACCTGGTGTTTCTCACAATGCTTTTATTCCCACCCTAAACGTTCAAGATTAGGCAGATGAGACACCAAGTTGTAATGTATCTGGGAATGATGTTTACACTCTAAACCATATTAATTCTTATCATTTGATTCAGAAAACAAATTAAATGACTGGCACAACTGAAAATAACCCAAGAGATTTGTTCAATGAAACATAGCTGAACCTCAACCAAATAGATAAGCTGCTGCCTAAGGTTAGCACCAGTTCTTAGTTATTCAAGAGTGAGTAAACCCTGCTTTTTACCACTGTCGAGGTGTCCAGTGTCATCCTTTTTAGAGCCTGGCTAGCTGAGGGTTATGTGGCAAGAAACATCTTATTTGTATTTTAGTCCCTTAAATGAATGATTTGGATAGGAATGATTCTCCAAATTTTGAAAATGCTTATCAGAAATATTCTCTTATTCCTTCACTCCATGCCATGTAGACTATAATAAACTGTCTCTCTTCTGCCTCCACATATTTCATGCAGAACATTAGGGGTTAGCAGAGAGAAATCTTATCACCAGTTTCTTTGGACTCGCTGCTTTTTTCCAAGTGATCTGAGATGATAAAATTACTCACCTCAGGGCTCTAACCCAGCACTCCTTTTTGATTTTCACCTATGTTTTGTGAGCTTTTCTGTTGATGCTAAAACTCAATGCAACAGTCAAAGCCTCATCATTTAATTACATTATTTGTTGCTAGATTTCAAGGAAAAATTTTATTCCTGACATTCTTCTAATTTAGCTCAGATTCACTTTGGCAGAAAGACAGAATTAGCTACTTTACAATCATTTAGTATTTGACTCTGATTTTGGAAGATGAAGCAGTTTTTGTGTCAATTTACCATATGTTCTTAGCCATTTAACAAAGATAATCTTATTGTGTTGATTTTCCTAGAGGTACTTACTTTATTTATTCTCTTCACCTATCATAATTTATGTTAGCATATCACCAAGACTTACTTACAATTGAAATAAATCAAAGAGAGACCACTAAGAATATTGTCAATCATTAATACATAAATCTTGAACTTCCTGAGATTTTTATCCCTAAAAGAATTATTTATCAATAGCCTGGTTACCGTTTTTTTAATACAAGAATTTACACCCTTCCATAGAACAAAAAGTAAAAATTGATAAAGAGGATAACTTGGAAAAAAATTAATCTAACAAAACAGAGACACATTCTTGACTAGCACTTTATTTCTGTACTAAATTTAGGAGACATGTAAATGGTAGGTTTCCTAAGTGAAATAAGACAGACACACAGAGAAAAATACCTCATGGTCCCACTCATATTTGAAATCTATTTTTATAAGTTTCATACATTCAAAAAGGTGGTTACATTGGTGGGAAGAAAATAGGTAAATGAAGGGCAAAAGTTGTAAAGGTGCAGTAATGTAGAATAAATGAATCTGATGTACAACCTGTAGGTATATTAGATAATCTTGTATTGTTTTTGGGAAATATTCTGAGGGACTAGATTTTTGGTGTTCTTATCATCAAAAAGAAGCAGAGCTAAGTGATATGATAGATTTGTTAATTTTCCTCATTATAGAAATCATTTCCTGATGCACATGTATCTCAAAACGACATACTGTGCACCTTGAAAATATAAAATAAAACAAATTTAAAAATAAAGGTAATTTTCTTCCTGCATGTAAGCTGAAAATAATTGAAGACTGGGTCAGTAATAACATTGCTTTGCTGAATTAAGAGAATTCTAATGAAATATTTTTAGTTGGGAAGCTATCTGTATTAAATAAAATTGATCTAAAGCTGGTTACAGTGGCCATACTTATAATCTCAGTGCTTTGGCAGGCCAAGGCAGAAAAATCACTGGAGGCCAGGAGTTTGATATCAGCCTGGGCAACAGAGTAAGAGCTTATCTCTACCAAAAAATAAACAGAAAATTAGCCTTGAGTGGTGGTGTGCACCTGTTGTCCCAGCTTCTCAGGAGGCTGAGTTGGGAGGATTGCTTGAGTCCAGGAGTATAAAACTGCAGTGAGTTCTGTTTGTGCCATTGCACTCCAGCCTGAGTGACAAAGTGAGAACTTGTCTCAAAAACAGCAACTAATTATTTTTGGTAGCCATTTTACTTGAAAGGTATAATTCTTTCTTCTACAATTAATAAATCTGCATATGTCTAGGCCAGCTATATCAGGTAGAGCTTGTCCTCTAGTGCTTATATCTATAAAACAAGTAAGACAATTATAAGGAGGCTCTAAGCAAAACAATTTTTTCTCATTCTGGACTTTGAGGTCTCAATTCTTTAGACTCATTTTCTGTCTCAATAGTGGATATCACCCTGACACTTAATTTGTCCAAACACCTCACATAACCTGAGATTTTACATAACATATAGTTCATAGGATCAGTACGTTCTTATGCCTTAAAATTCTCCAGGCATTCAAGGATACTACTATGTGGAAACTCAGACCTTCTACTGCATTATTGAAGAGCACATTTGAGACTCACAGCTCTGGTTGCAGGAGTCTGTTAATAGGTCTGGACAATGAGTAATGTCAGTCCAGATAATTCTGAGGAAGGCTTTCTGCCTTGTTATGGGGAGGATAATCAATGGAGACTCCAGACAAGTTCCCAGTCACCATTCCAGCATTTAGTTGCTGTTTTTGTAATCCCAGCATTTGGGAGGCCTAGGCAGGTGGATCACTTGAGGTCAAGAGTTCAAGACTGGCCTGTTCAACATGGTAAAACTTTGTCTTTACTTCAAATACAAAATTAGCAGGGGGCGGGGGGCGGGGAATATGCATTAGAAGAGAAGGAGAACATACTTAACATACCATTGGAAGGTGAAATTCCTAATACTTGAGAACATTTTTGAGAACTGTCTAATTCTCACTATAGAAAGATGTACCCTTTGAATGACATTAAAAATTCACTAGAAGAGTGAAGAATAATAGTTAAAATGTCACGTAAGTAACAAGAGTCTCAAAACATAAAGCGTTCTCAAAGGTTAAAGTACGCATTTGAGATAGAGGAGAGAATAAATAAGAGTTAATTAATTAGACTTTATTATGTGAAAATACTTTTCTGAAATCCTCCGTAATAATTGAAGATATCATTACAATAATTAAAATATACAAAAAATAAAAGCATGAAAATAGTGAAAAATTTTAAAAAGGGTAAACTTGAAAATTATTTAATTTTTAATCTCAAAAATCAGAAAGTGATTTTATCAATGTCCTAAAAAATTAAAATAAAAAAACTTAATAATGTAAAAGAAGGGAGGTTTCCACCGGGCTGGGTGCCAGAGCTAGGGCTTCCCTGGGGATGCAGAAGCAAGAAGCAGGGACCTTGACGCGCAACAGACTTTCCCAGACAGAGCCTCGGCCCCCCGCGCACGCCTCCAGCCACCAACATGGTGCTGCTGGCTGGGACCCAGCCACAGGGTGGCGGGGTGCGCTGCGTGACCCCGTCACCGCCGTCCCCACTCCTAGGCACACAGGTCGAGGTGGACCGTGCTGACTGCAAAGAGTTCCAGGACTTCTCCAGTCTGCCCGACACCTGCAGCATCGCCTGGGACGACTCTTTCTACCCTTTCCAGGAGGAGGAGGAGCATGGTGTCGAGGGCTTGGAGTGCGTCCTGGAGGAGGGCGTCCTGGAGGAGGTCGTATTGGAGGCGTGGGGCTGCTGCAGACGTTGGTGCGGCGGGGGGGGAGCGTTGAGAAGACGCAGGAGACTGAACACAATGGCTAGACCGGCCTTGATGTCGCCTGCTACCACGGCTTTGTGGATATACCCTGGTGGCCTTAGCTGAGTGCCACCACATCGAAGTCAACTGGCAGGACAGGGAGGGGAACGCAACCCTAATCATAGCTGCACAGGCAGAAGCTGCCCCTGGCCTCATGGGCACAGTTGCCTTAGACACTGGCTCTCAGCCTTGCGCTTCCTGCGTCAGCATCACCTGGGCTGGTTCTTTTGAGCTTTAACACAGATCTGGTGGAAACACAGGCTGCCAAACCCGGCCGCTGGAGTCTTTCTTTGAATAGGCCTGGGGTGGGGCCCAAGAATGAGCAGAAGAACAGGTTTCCTGGTGAGGCTGATGCCGCTTGCCCAGGGATCCCACATTGAGGACGGAGGGCTTTCTGGTTTTCATGCCTGATGATGGCCAGGAACCCTTCTCAGTAGGCATTGAAGACCAGCAGAGTCCCAGACCCCAGGAGAGATGTTGTCAGACAGACACAGAGGCATCACGGAATTAAAGTGAAAATGAGGAAAGGAGCTGAACATCTGCTTCATGACTTTCCTGCGCTGTTTTACTTAAGAGGCTGTTCTGGCCCAGTCAGAGCACTCTATCATCACCAACTACTTGTTGAACTATGTCCTGGGTCTTGACCTTGAAGGATGGACGCGTTCGGGTTGAAAGCCGCCATGCAGGGTGGAACCAGTGGCATCCGAGCCCTGAGCTGGCAGGGGCGGGTGTCCACGCGAGGGTCCCCGCCGTGGGATGCTGCCAGAGGAGTGGCCACTTACACGTCCGCCTCATGCAGAGGCTCCTGGAGCGCCCCTGCCAGCAGCGGTTGGGGAAAAAGTACCAGCTTGAGCTGCCTCCGCTCCACGAGAGGGCGCCAATGATCGAGGGCTCGAAGAACTGCCTGCAGAGGGTCAGGGACTGCGAGCAGTCCGCGCTGACGCCGCGCTCCACCTGTGGCCCGGAGGACCGGGGCGCCCTGGACCACATGGTCAGGATGACCACCAGCCTCTAACAGCCCCGCCGTGGCCCTCGCGTGCCAGACCGTGTGCCCCCAGAGCTCCCTGTGCGTGGGGAAGAGGCGACTGGCGGTGCAGGAAATCCAGACGGCTCAGGAAATTCTGGCGACGCGGCGGGGGTTGGGGAGGCAGGCGCAGGGGGCCGGAGAAGCTGAGGGCGCAGAGCAGCACAAGCGGCCCTGCCCAGAGGCCGCGGGTTCCCGGGAGGGCTCCCCAAGAGCCGGCCTCCCACCTGTCCCGCTGCCAGGGTCCTGGGGCTCTGCCGACCCCGCCCCACGGAAGGCCAGTCTCCTGTCCCTGCAGCGCCTGTGGCAGAGCAGCTTATGGCCCGGCGTGGTGGTGCCCCGGATCCGCCTCAGCAAGGCGCCCGCGCCCACCTTCCAGCCCCAGAGGCCGGCGTGGAAGGGCAGCACCAAGGACAGTGGCCACCTGCGGATACCCAAGTGGCCTTACAAGGTGGCCACGGAGGAGAAACCGGAGGCTGAGGAGGCCAAGAAGAAGCGCCAGGCCAAGGTGCAGGAGAAGGGCCCGCCGCCCTGGAAGAAGAGGAAGTGAGAATCCGCGGGTGCTTGACACGGGGTTCGAGGGCAGGGGGAGGCCGCGGGGCTAGGCACCATGGCCGCTCCGGGGACCACCAGGCGGCGCGCGTTTCCACGCTGTCTTTCCAGAATGCTCCCAGGAAGGGGCTGGGGGAGCCACATCGATTCGCCTGATACCAGCCACCCTAGCAATCAGTACACCTAGCGGGCATGTTGCCTAAAAGGCTCCCTTTAGAGAACCTCAATTAAGATGTTTTTAAAGATCGATTTATTAGGCCGGGCGCGGTGGCTCACGCCTGTAATCCCAGCACTTTGGGAGGCCGAGGCAGGCAGATCACCTGAGGTTGGGAGTCTGAAAGTAGCCTGACCAACATGGAGAAACCCCGTCTCTACTAAAAATACAAAATTAGCCGAGCATGGTGGCACATGCCTGTAATCCCAGCTACTCAGGAGGCTGAGGCAGGAGAATCGCTTGCACCCAGGAGGCAGAGGTGGCAGGGAGCCAAGATCGCGCCATTGCACTCCGGCCTGGGCAACAAGAGCCAAATTCTGTCTCAATCAACAAAACCTCAATTTATTAAAGAGTATTTTCTCTGTGATTTTGTATTTTTAATTGTTATCCAATTTGTCAAGTTTTACAAGTGATAGGGCCCCTTGTATCTAAGACAGTTTTACTACACTTGCCTGAAGACCCTGTATTTAAAATACTGTTTCTAGCAATACATATTTATAATATCTATAGGAGTTTACACAGAAATCATGGGATTCTCTCCTTTTTGGCTGTTTGTTTTGGTCTTTTCTTCCCATTGTGGGTGCACATGAACACTGCATGTTTTTATTAATTAGATTAAGTGATGCCGGATATTTCTCTTTGATGGAGGGATTGACTCATTCAGCCACATGATCAAGTAAGAAAGAGATATCATATTTTATTGTAACTTTTTAGAAAGTATTATCCATACATATTGGGGAAAAACATTTATCGTCAAATTATGAAACAATGCAGATATAAGCATGTGTGTATTGCTAGAATTAAACTCTTTTTAATCAAGGAGTTTTAGATAAACTGGATAGAAAATCTTTAACATATTAAAAATAGACATCAGGGAAAAGTGCCATTTGATAAAATGGGGGAAATGTAATAGATGATTACCAGAAATACAAAATTAAGCCGTATATGCTCTTAAGTAAATCGAATCCAGACATCTTTAAAATATAAAAAAAGGATGCAACAAGAGTAAGAGGCAAATTAAAGGAATGGGGGGAGGTGATATTTAGAATAAGCAAAGAGAATGCAATGGGAAGCAAACATATTTTAGGCAAATTCTCCTGCAGTGGACCAGACAGCCCTCTTTTCCAGACTCAGTTCCAAAGAGTCCCTTATGTGGGTATTTCTTTTATTTTTCCTTTGAGGACTGCACTTGGTGTTTAGTTCAACCTCATGCGGACCTCATGGAATTTCCAAAACGTGGGGCCTTGGCATTGTGGCACCTTCCTGCCACATGCACATAATTCACAGCATTACCAAGTCACCACGAGCTCCACGCTCACTTCTGTCAGCCCAGGATACAGCCAGGCAATGTCACATGGTCTCCCAGGCATGCCTTTCCAAGCCGGCTATCCCTGCTGCGAAAGTTGTGAAGGCACTGGTCCAGGGAGCTGAGCCCTGGGCCTGTCCTAAAGCTCCATAGGTGACTGCACTGCATCCCACATGGAGAGCTGCAGCTCTAACAGAGGGATTTTGAGAGGCCTCAGTCGCCTTTAAGTGGCACTTCCAGGACACCCATCCTGAGCTCTCACAAATGGCTCCACCTTCTCAAGAATGTCTAATTGTCATTGGAACAGCCGGTGTCTGGCAGCTTCGCTGGGGCTGACGTGCCATCTGACCCTTGGTGGGTAGCCAGACATTCCTTCCTGTTTCTGCCATGGGAAGTTGACACTGGGAATGGTATGGAGCCCCCACTTCTACACTAAGCCTTGTGTGTCTGCTGCTTCCAGGTCACAAATGGACATTTCTGGTCCTGACCAGCTACTACCACACTGTAACCGATGCTCATAGTCTCCAGGGATGTGCAGAACAGCAATGGCAGGACAGGAAACAACTGGCGAATTCCTCAGATCCCACGCTGTTCCGGAGTGGGCATGTTGGGTCCCTGTTCCCAATGTGTTCCAGCCTTACCCAGGTGCACAGGGTACCTTGGGGCCAGCACAGGGCTGGTCAAGTAATGCTCCTGGTGTCCACAAAACAGCTCCAGAGATACCTGCATTTTGAAAAGCCTGCCAAGCCAGCAAGTATGGGGCAGGACCCAGATTTCTTTGGCAAATATGAAGGTGAGCTCGCCACTTGCCTGGTGAGTAGAAGCTGCCTTTACCTGGCCAGTGTATGCAACTTGAGAGAAAATGACAATTTCATGGGGGGGTTCTGGTGGGACTGGGAAGCCTGACCTTCCCCGGAGCTTTGGTATGTCCCCAGTGGAAAGACTGGATTTTGAAAACCCACCAGAGCCAACTGAAAGAAGGGCCATCCCTGATGAGATCCCAGACTCCCCCTGGTCTCTCTGGACTCACTTTAGGCGTGGCTTGCCTGTTGGCATCCCTTCCGTTTGGCCCATGAGGCAGGTCCAGGTAGCTTCTGCAGCTGTGTGCCTGGGTACTGGCCCAGCACTTCTCATTTTTGCCATGTGGAAGCTGATTTGCTAGTAGAGGAATTTTCCAAGTCAAAGAAAGCGTCACCGAGCCTCTTTCCTCCACCTATCGAGAACCCATGATCTTGGTTTCTTATTATCTTTGGAGTGGGCAGCAGAGGAGACAAGCAGACCTCCAGCCAGGCTCAGGGGGTGTGGGAGGGCAGGGAGAAAAGTCTAGAAGGTGGGGAAGTAGAGCCACCTTGAGGGGGTGTCCTGGGGTCAGTGTCGGGGTGATCAGATGAGCCAGTTTATATTTAAGCAACATTATTATGTTCAATTATTTTGGGTAAGGGATTCCTCAGGGGAGGTGTGGTCATCTGGTCCCAGAGGTGGAGTGCAATGCCCACTCATCTTCCTGAGCCATTTGGAAGCCCTTTCTTCTAGCCCTAGGTACTGGTGACACAGGCTCCTCGGTCTCAGGAGGTGCACAGGGCTGGCGGGGGGGTGCAGGCTTCTTGTCACTTACATACTCAGCACGATTGGGCATCAGGCATTCAGAGATCTTAGAGTGGCCTCTCTAAAAACCTGGTGTCCTAGGAGAACATTTATTATTTTTGTCTATTTTTGTTTCTTTGAACTGCTGCATTCACTCACTGAGGACTCGCCCTCCGTGCACCCCTCATGTTGTACAGGAAGGAGGGGACTGATGAGCATGGACCCCTTTCTCCCCTTCTGTCAGTTGCCACCACACTGTCCCCACTGGCTTTATCACCACGTTCTCCCACCCCTGTTGCCTCATCTCTTCTTCCTCATTCACCCTTCCTTCCTTTGCCTGTTTTCTTCTCCCAGTTGGTTAAGTTCTTTATCATCCCTGGCACCACCTACCCTGAGGTCTACCAAGGACAGAAAAGCAGGGGCCTCTGTGAGGCAATGTGGTGTTATCATGGTGGGACCTCCAGACCCCCAGAGTGAGTGAACAGCAGGCCTGCCAGCATCTGTGCTGATGGCTAAGAATTCCTACACTGCCGTGCCCCTCCCACCCCCTCCTCTTTGCTCAGAAGGGAGACCAGGTTTGCTCTCTTGCAATGGCAGCCCAGCCCCTGCTGTGCACAGGGATGGGGCTCAGGGTCCCTCCCTGCACCCTGATGATAATTAACTGTAGATAGTGAATTTCAAGTTGACAGCTACCTTCTCAGGAATTTATATATAAATATAGTTAAAGGAAAAGCTAAAGTCTATTTTATTACTTTTTAGTGTTTGTGAACTTTAAGCTTAAACTGGACAGAATAAACATTTCTCAGACAATGTCGATGCTTCTGATTACAAGTCCCTTGGTGGAGAATTTTTTTGGTGATTAGAGATTGGGGACTCTGGCAGCAGAAATGGCTTTGCGCTGGGTGTGAATTCACTTCTGTCCCTTGGAGAGCCTCCTGTGGATGTGAAAGCATGTATTAACACCAGTGAAATCCACCTCCATGTGCATGGAGGTGGCTGATGAGAACACAAATGAGCCAGTCCTGGCACTTCCCTGCAGAACCGGTCACTCCTGGTCTGACATTGGAGCATGTGAATTAAGAGTGACAATTTTTTCTACTTGCTTCTGTGAATAAAGTATTCTACAGTCAGCCAGCACTAAACTCACTAGAAAGGAGGAGGGAAGAGCGTGGAGCCAATCATCTAGAATTACCTCGGTGTGCAGAGGCTGTCCCTTGGCTGCACTTGGGAAAAGCAGTGTGAAACATCCTGTGCCTCTTTCTTCTGGAGCGCCTCCTGACAGTCTCCTGGCAACACTAGAGACCTCAACACTATGGAGATCAGAATTTCAATAGCTTTGTCATCTCAGCATTGACCACTCCTGAGACCGGAGGCTCCTCCTGGGAGCAGGAGACCGCAAGTTCTTGATGTTCGTTGGAAAATAGGGTTTATGAATGCAGGAGGGCCGTGCTGGACTCCTCTGCCTTCTTCTCTCCCTGCTGTCAGCAGTGACCAGGTCTCCAGTGTGGACGTGAGTCTGTTGTGGGTGAAAGAGAAGCCCCTGGGGTAAGGCCAGACCCCAGGCCTGAAAAGGATGCAAAGCCTGCTGTTTCAGGCTGTCAGGAAGAATCGTGGGTACAAAGTGAATATGATTAAATGCATCCCAGAGAGGAAATGAATGTGCCCTCACTAAGAAGTGGGTCTGGCTGCCAGGTCTCTGGCAGCCCACCGGCAAGAGGACTACATCCCCTGCATCCCTGCCATCCACACTACATGATGTGGGGAGTCTGTCTCTTCACTCTTACCCTGGGGAGCCAAGCCTGCTTTGAGGAGTGAGTCACAGCCCTGATGTGTGCCTTGCATTACTCTTTCCCCAGGTGTGCCCGGAGACTTACGCTTGCTCATTTCTGTCCTGACACATCTCGCTGGTCCTGCGGTGGTCAGAGTCCTCGTGTTCTGTGTCAGCTCCTAGACATCATTAGTCTTTCATGTGATAAAGTATGAACACTTTTCTCTTTTACTGTATTTGGGGAAATTCTAACACTCTCCCCAGGGATTTGCGCAGGTCCCTCTGGCTCCCATGGTGGGTAATTCTATGGATTCTGCACCTGGCAGTCAGCACTCCCCCTTGCAAGCCCCTGGGGTCCCTGTTTCTGTGGGCCTGGTCCTTGGTTTCTACCCCAGTACCTTTTTGCTGGGACCTGCCTAGAACTGCCTGGAGGGCCATGGTCTAGGGAAGGACAGGTGGAACCCTGACCACAACAGATCCTTCTAAAACAACAAAGTCACCTTGATGACGACGACTGCAGTGGGGTGAGTGCCATCGCAGCGGGCATGCTAGGAGGCGCCAAGGGCTTACCGCAAAAGAAGTTCTTCCCAAGGCACCCTTTGCATCTTCCCCTCCTCACCTCTCAGTGCATTTGGAACTGGCTTATGCATTGGAATGACTTAAATCAACTGCTCGTTTCTGTGACCCCGCACTCACAGGTTCCTTCATTAACATTTTAAATAAGTGGCTAAAAAAACTCCTCTGGAGATTGCTTTTGAAAGCAGGAAAAAGAAAAACACACACTACCTGAAATGATTTTACTAATTTTTGAGTGACTCAGTTGAAAGTCAGTGTTGCACACAAAATTTCCTCATGCTGAGCCAGCTTGAAATAAGACTTGATAAAAGACACGGCCCTCAGTAGCAGGCGGTGCCACTGCGGACAGTGTACACTGTGGTGTGAGGGTATGCACAGGTGAGTGTAAGTGTGTTTACACATACACACGGATAAACTGAAAGGACACCGTGCTTCGTGCTGGCAAAGGTTATGATGCTGCTGTAGCTTGTTATGGACCCCGGGCCGTGTCTGATGGGAAATGCTTTGATGGCATGCATGTTGTTCAATGTATATAATGGGGTCTCCCATGGCCCAAGGACCCACTGTGAGCACTCCGCCCACTGTGGTGGAGAACGCGGCTGGAGTCATCACAGCCCAGGTCTTTATTGAAAGGCAGTGTTGACCCAGAAGGTTCCTGTAGAACCCATTTGGCCAGGTGTGGACCATCTCTCTCCATCTGACCTGCCTTGGCTGCACAGAGGGACACAGACCCAAAAGGCCCAGACTCAAGAGGAAACTGAATGACGTTTACCATTACACCAGCTTTCATTTATTTTTTCCATATGATCATAAGAACTGTTATTACTAAGTATGCTTATAAATGCTATTTACAGTCTGTTCCCTTTTATTAGATGAAAGAATAATAAAGAACAATAAATTGCCTGTAGTAAAACCATGCCTAAGACCAAGAGTGGTGGCTCATGCATGTAATCCCAGCAATTTGGGAGGCCACGACGGGCAAATCACCTGAGGTCAGGAGTCCAAGACCAGCCTGGAAAACGTGGCGAAACCCCAGCTCTAAAAAATCCAAAAAAAAAAAAAAAAATTAACTGGGCATGATGGTAGTTGCCTGTTATTCCAGCTACTTGGGTGGCTGAGACAGGAGAATCGCTTGAACCTGGGAGGTGGAGGTTGCAGTGAGCCGAGATTGCACCATTGCCCTCCAGCGTTGGTGAAAGAGAGAGAGAGAGGGAGGGAGGGAGAGAGAGAGAGAGAGAGGGCGGAGAGAGGGTGGGGGGAGAGAGAGAGAGAGAGAGAGAAAGAAAGAAAGAAAGAAAGAAAGAAAGAAAGAAAGAAAGAAAGAAAGAAAGAAAGAAGAAAGAAAGAAAGAAAGAAAAGAAAGAAAGAAAGAAAGAAAGAAAGAAAGAAAGAAAGAAAGAAAGAAAGAAAGCCAGCCAGCCATGCCTGAAGGGCACTGTGTGGTCATCACTTCAGCAGGTTGACACTCACCTGGAGGTCATGAAATCTGTTCTTTAGTCGAGTGATGGGTTGAGCACTGAGCTCTGAGCTCACACACTGGGGCATGTGCCACTGCTCTGACTCACTCCTTTAAAGAGGAAAATACAATTGAGCTTTCTAATACCAAATATTTCATCACAGGATTTAAAAACAAATAATCATTCAAGGGAAATTCGTCTTTAAAACCCTTTCCTGATGTAGCAGTCCCAAATCATAGGGATTACGAACTTGAGCCACTGAGTCTAGACTGACTGATGTATCCTACCAATAAGCTATGTACATAAACTCATGTCTTCCCACTTCTCAGAACCATGAAATCAATCATTCCTCCTTTTCCTTCATTTATTTTTATTGTATCTTAACAGTACTAGAAGCCAAATTCATTCTTTTCTTAAACCTCTTTTATTCATTATATGACTTCCTAAAACACCTGAAGAAAGGTTATTATTCATCATTTCTTCAATATACACCCTTTGATATCGGACAGCTTACATGAGAGTCATTGGAATTTATGGTGATTCACAGATAATTTTTTGCAGTATTAAGTTTTTAAATTAGTCTTTAATACCAAACCTCCCTACTCCATAGCCTGACCACTCTCTCTGAGCAGTAATCAATGCTGCATTGTACCCTCAGGATCGGAAGCCATGAGAAAAAGCCTTCCTCAAGTCCTAAGCAAGATGATTTCCACTCAAGTGGTAAGTGGATACATTTGTAGCATGTCTGTCTGAGGATGAATCTGAGGGAAAAGGCCTAATACTTACAATACACTGGTTGGTTTTCCTGCTCTCCTCATTTAACTTTCTTTGGTTTTCTTGAATTTTTGCCCCAAAAGAACTCATTTGCTTCATTATCATCTCCTATAAAAGAACTATGAATTTGAACATCAGAGAAACAAATCGCTTTGGGTGTCAAACCCCCATTGATAAACAAATCAAGGGATGAGATATGAAAGAGATTTGGGAAGACCTCAGACTGTAGAACCACAACATGGAACGCAACCAGTTTAATAGGAAAATCATAAGCAGGGCTAATTTACAGATAATGTGGCATCTTGCATCAGAATTGGAATCTACTGACACCGTGCCTTGCTAATTCTAGCATATTTTATTCTATTATTTGCAGCGTTGGTAAAGAGGTTTCTTATATAGAAGGCTTTTGAACTTGTAGTTTAGACAGCCAGAAACTCTTTCTGATATTGAGCTCTTTACAGTGTGGTTTCAATCTTAAACACATCATAATGAATCAGCCAACAAAGACAGAGAAATACTAAAAATCAGCCAAAATATATTGTTTTACACATGCAAAACAAAGTAAATTTATGTTTTATACATCCAAAATGGGGATTGTTTGGCTTCCTGAATTGAATTCATTTGCTTACTCTGAAAAAATTATCAAACATTACACCCTTGAATATGTACTCTCCTCATCTTCTCTACTTAGCTCTACTGTGTGCTACAGTCAATCACACATTATGCTGTTTATAAAGGACATACATGATACTCTCATCCTCCTTAGGTCACTATCACTCTCCTAGTTTACCTCTATTTGTCCATCTGTGAAGCCTTCATGACATATCTTTATATCTATTATCCAATTCACACTTTCTACAGCTTCATTTAACTTGCTAAACAAAGTTTTCACTAAACAGCAAATTTTACTTATTTCACTCTTACCAATATAAATTAGATTTTATATGGTAAAAGAAGTTCTTAAATGACTGCGAAATGTGAAAAAAATCATGTATATATTATATATGTTTACGTATGTATGTGTTATATAGATATACACAAAATTGCTATTGGTAACGGCGGTTTTCACAAGAGTCTATAACTACTGAAGATTTTATTTTTCCTAAAAGATATAATATTTCCTTAAAGATATTCTGTTTCTTAATTTATAATAAAGATAATTCTTATGCTTTTATCAACAACATGAATTAATAGACTGGGTGCAGTGGCTCACGTCTGTAATTTCGGCTCTATGAGAAAATGAGGCAAAAGAATCACTTGAGCCTAGCAGTTTAATGCTGCTGTGAGCTGTGATTGCACCACCGCACTCCAGCCTAGGCTACAGAATCAGACTATCCATCAATCTATATATATATGTATATACATATATATATGTGTGTGTGTATACATAATATATATAAAATACATATTATAATATATAATATATATAAAATACATATATATTATAATGTATAAAAATATATATTATATAAAATACATTATATATATATAAATTGTCAGTAATACATTAAAACCTGAAATCAAGCTTCAAAAGCAACAGCAAAGTGCATTTCAAGTCTACTTCAGTGACTATTAGAATTAAAGCCAACTTCAGGCAAAACATTTCCAAAAACATAAGAAAAAAAAAAAAACAAAAAGAAAAAGGAGAAAAACGATTCCAGACTTTTGAAGACATTTATTAAAATCATAAATTGATGGTATCCTCTTTCTCATCTTTTGATGATTAAAATATTAAAGGACTCCAAAATTATCTACAAATTTGGTATTTGAGGGTTCATTTGTTGTAAACTCAGTGGTTCTTGATAACAAGAAGTTTAAAGTTTGTTTATGGAGATTAGCCAAGTTGTTGAATCAATCATTTCCTCTTTTCTGGTGAAACCTAATCAAGAACCCTAATGGCTATCCCAAACTCCAAGAACTGTACAACCTGTTTGAAATGGGTGTGATTTTTCAGAGATTCAATATAAAGAGGTACAAGTAGCCAAGCTCATTCTTTGCTGGGACACACAGAGTGGCTTTGGAACTGGCTGTGAAGATGTCTGAAAGCTACTACCACTATATGGTGAGGCCCTGATCACTGATCAGACTTTATAGTATTACTTCTACAGCAAGTTTCAGTGAGACCATAAGTACATTTTTAGGGTGAGAACACAACTAACAGAGGAGGAGTTCCTGCGACTTTTCCAACCCAAAACAGACTGCCTATGTTTAATTTTCCAACAAACTGAGCTTGTTCATATAAGTGATGTCATTTGCTTACTTAGTAAAAACCTTTTTACTCTAATTTTGTCATCCTGTCTTCCTACATACTTGTGAAATACAGTGAAGATTAATTTTACTTGTATCATTTATGTATTCCTTAGTTGTTCCTATGTATTCTAAGAACACAGAAAATAGTTTTCAGATATCTTGCAATTTCATACTTGTTGTATATCCTAAATTTTATTGAGAATATTTTATTTTATATGTTGTACATAAATGTAATACCCTCTGTTCTAAACTTGGCACAAAAATATATGCAGAAGACAGAATATTCTATAATATACAACTTAGGGAATGTGTTGAATAATTTGAGGATAATATTGTTTTAGTGTATACTAAATGCCTCTTCAGCATTTCTGGGTGAAATCTGATCAAATCTCACAATGTTCAGTAAATAAATAATGGTTCTTTAGAAATCATTTTGCAGTGGTGGATTGTGATGGAGATTTTTCGAAATACTTTAAAGGAGAAAATTATGACATCTAAGTGAAACAATGAGAGTAAAATTGCAGTTAAATGGCCGGGCGCGGTGGCTCACGCCTGTAATCCCAGCACTTTGGGAGGCCGAGGTGGGCGGATCACGAGGTCAGGAGATCGAGACCATCCTGGCTAACACGGTGAAACCCCGTCTCTACTAAAAATACAAAAAATTAGCCGGGCGTGGTAGCGGGCGCCTGTAGTCCCAGCTACTCGGGAGGCTGAGGCAGGAGAATGGCGTGAACCCGGGAGGCGGAGCTTGCAGTGAGCCGAGATCGCGCCACTGCACTCCAGCCTGGGCGACAGAGCGAGACTCCGCCTCAAAAAAAAAAAAAAAAAATTGCAGTTAAATACCATTTCCTAAACCAATCACTTTTTTTCTTTTGCACTGAATCAATCTTTTCTAATCCAATCACAATGAGCATTAAGAATGGTTTTCAGAGTATTCAGGACCCATCATCTAATGGTATAAATTGGTCCTAATTTCATACTCTTAAACCTGAAGCTTTTTGGAGTAAAGTCAAAACTCAACAAAACTGAGGTTTCTTTTCTTTTCTTTTCTTTCTTTATTTCTTTCTTCCTTTTTCTCTCTTTTTCTCTCTCTCTCTCTCTCTCATTCTCTCATTCTTTCTTTCTTTCTTTCTTCTTGCTTTATTGCCCAGGCTGAAGAGCAGTGGCTCAATCTCAGCTGACTGCAAATTCAGGGTTCAAGCAATTCTCCTGCCCAGTCTCCTAAGTTTCTGGGATTACAGGTATGTTCCACCACTCCTGGCTGATTGTTGTGTTTTTAGTAGAGACAGGGTTTCACATATTGGCCACGCTGGTCTCCAACCAGATCTACCAGCCTTGGCATCCCAAAGTGCTGGGATTACAGGTGTGAGCCATCACACCTCTCCTCTCTGAGGTTCATTTTTCTATGCAAAACAAAATAGTAGGATGAGGATGTAGTGCCCTGTGAGTTGTGCACGAACTCAACAATTTTACCTACAGATCCAAGAGCTCTCTTTGTGCCTCAGGTTTGATTTTTGTCTTATACAAAATAAAGCCTGTTCTACTCTAGACAGAAGTTTATCGCTGAGTCACAACCTGAGTCAAATTTTGCTTTGGCCTTTGTTTCTCCAAGGCATAAGATGAAGTTTTAATCATAACTTTCCTAATTTCCTTCCTTCAGGAAAATGGTCTCAGACATCACACAAGCCTAACAGAAAGAACCCATCTGCCTCTTCTGTCTGAACTAACTCGTAGACCTCATCATCACAGGCTGCGGCCCCAGCTTCTGTAGGCCCTTTCCCTGCCTTTCCTGGGAAGAAACCAAAATTTCTACCTGCTGCCCACATGGGGGGAACTGTCACAGCAGGAGGACGTCAAAACCAATATTCTTCTGAAGAATCCAGTGTGCATTGCCAGAAAAGCCAGTCTCTGGCAATTCCTGAGCTCTAATGAATAAATGTGTGGGATCCAAAGGGAGAAAAAAAGATATTTGGAGCTGTGGATAAGAGCCTGCTTCATTTGCTGTTCTGGAACACTCAGGAGCACGGGGCTCCCAGACACTGTGAGGGGCAACTAAGGAACACTGGGTAAGTGATGGCTCAGAGAGCACTTTGAAACCTGGAGGGTGGCACAGGTAAAGAAATTAGGGGGAAGATGAAGAGCATGAGGATTATTCTGTTCTGTACTGGATGTCTTGTTGTGCCTAGGCATCAATGTTAGAAATTTAAATGGAATCTGTGTGAATACCTTCCTTCCTGGAACTTGCCTTTCACTGAGGGAGTGATGAAGTTAATAATCATTATAATAATTTGACTATTTAGTTTAAAGTTCAAGGCACTGTAAAGAGCTCAATATCAGAAAGAGTTTCTGGCTGTCTAAACTACAAGTTCAAAAGCCTTCTATATAAGAAACCTCTTTACCAACGCTGCAAATAATAGAATAAAATATGCTAGAATTAGCAAGGCACGGTGTCAGTAGATTCCAATTCTGATGCAAGATGCCACATTATCTGTAAATTAGCCCTGCTTATGATTTTCCTATTAAACTGGTTGCGTTCCATGTTGTGGTTCTACAGTCTGAGGTCTTCCCAAATCTCTTTCATATCTCATCCCTTGATTTGTTTATCAATGGGGGTTTGACACCCAAAGCGATTTGTTTCTCTGATGTTCAAATTCATAGTTCTTTTATAGGAGATGATAATGAAGCAAATGAGTTCTTTTGGGGCAAAAATTCAAGAAAACCAAAGAAAGTTAAATGAGGAGAGCAGGAAAACCAACCAGTGTATTGTAAGTATTAGGCCTTTTCCCTCAGATTCATCCTCAGACAGACATGCTACAAATGTATCCACTTACCACTTGAGTGGAAATCATCTTGCTTAGGACTTGAGGAAGGCTTTTTCTCATGGCTTCCGATCCTGAGGGTACAATGCAGCATTGATTACTGCTCAGAGAGAGTGGTCAGGCTATGGAGTAGGGAGGTTTGGTATTAAAGACTAATTTAAAAACTTAATACTGCAAAAAATTATCTGTGAATCACCATAAATTCCAATGACTCTCATGTAAGCTGTCCGATATCAAAGGGTGTATATTGAAGAAATGATGAATAATAACCTTTCTTCAGGTGTTTTAGGAAGTCATATAATGAATAAAAGAGGTTTAAGAAAAGAATGAATTTGGCTTCTAGTACTGTTAAGATACAATAAAAATAAATGAAGGAAAAGGAGGAATGATTGATTTCATGGTTCTGAGAAGTGGGAAGACATGAGTTTATGTACATAGCTTATTGGTAGGATACATCAGTCAGTCTAGACTCAGTGGCTCAAGTTCGTAATCCCTATGATTTGGGACTGCTACATCAGGAAAGGGTTTTAAAGACGAATTTCCCTTGAATGATTATTTGTTTTTAAATCCTGTGATGAAATATTTGGTATTAGAAAGCTCAATTGTATTTTCCTCTTTAAAGGAGTGAGTCAGAGCAGTGGCACATGCCCCAGTGTGTGAGCTCAGAGCTCAGTGCTCAACCCATCACTCGACTAAAGAACAGATTTCATGACCTCCAGGTGAGTGTCAACCTGCTGAAGTGATGACCACACAGTGCCCTTCAGGCATGGCTGGCTGGCTGGCTTTCTTTCTTTCTTTCTTTCTTTCTTTCTTTCTTTCTTTCTTTTCTTTCTTTCTTTCTTTCTTCTTTCTTTCTTTCTTTCTTTCTTTCTTTCTTCTTTCTTTCTTTCTTTCTTTCTTTCTTTCTTTCTTTCTTTCTTTCTTTCTTTCTTTCTCTCTCTCTCTCTCTCTCTCCCCCCACCCTCTCTCCGCCCTCTCTCTCTCTCTCTCTCCCTCCCTCCCTCTCTCTCTCTCTTTCACCAACGCTGGAGGGCAATGGTGCAATCTCGGCTCACTGCAACCTCCACCTCCCAGGTTCAAGCGATTCTCCTGTCTCAGCCACCCAAGTAGCTGGAATAACAGGCAACTACCATCATGCCCAGTTAATTTTTTTTTTTTTTTTTTTTGGATTTTTTAGAGCTGGGGTTTCGCCACGTTTTCCAGGCTGGTCTTGGACTCCTGACCTCAGGTGATTTGCCCGTCGTGGCCTCCCAAATTGCTGGGATTACATGCATGAGCCACCACTCTTGGTCTTAGGCATGGTTTTACTACAGGCAATTTATTGTTCTTTATTATTCTTTCATCTAATAAAAGGGAACAGACTGTAAATAGCATTTATAAGCATACTTAGTAATAACAGTTCTTATGATCATATGGAAAAAATAAATGAAAGCTGGTGTAATGGTAAACGTCATTCAGTTTCCTCTTGAGTCTGGGCCTTTTGGGTCTGTGTCCCTCTGTGCAGCCAAGGCAGGTCAGATGGAGAGAGATGGTCCACACCTGGCCAAATGGGTTCTACAGGAACCTTCTGGGTCAACACTGCCTTTCAATAAAGACCTGGGCTGTGATGACTCCCGCCGCGTTCTCCACCACAGTGGGCGGAGTGCTCACAGTGGGTCCTTGGGCCATGGGAGACCCCATTATATACATTGAACAACATGCATGCCATCAAAGCATTTCCCATCAGACACGGCCCGGGGTCCATAACAAGCTACAGCAGCATCATAACTTTGCCAGCACGAAGCACGGTGTCCTTTCAGTTTATCCGTGTGTATGTGTAAACACACTTACACTCACCTGTGCATACCCTCACACCACAGTGTACACTGTCCACAGTGGCACCGCCTGCTACTGAGGGCCGTGTCTTTTATCAAGTCTTATTTCAAGCTGGCTCAGCATGAGGAAATTTTGTGTGCAACACTGACTTTCAACTGAGTCACTCAAAAATTAGTAAAATCATTTCAGGTAGTGTGTGTTTTTCTTTTTCCTGCTTTCAAAAGCAATCTCCAGAGGAGTTTTTTTAGCCACTTATTTAAAATGTTAATGAAGGAACCTGTGAGTGCGGGGTCACAGAAATGAGCAGTTGATTTAAGTCATTCCAATGCATAAGCCAGTTCCAAATGCACTGAGAGGTGAGGAGGGGAAGATGCAAAGGGTGCCTTGGGAAGAACTTCTTTTGCGGTAAGCCCTTGGCGCCTCCTAGCATGCCCGCTGCGATGGCACTCACCCCACTGCAGTCGTCGTCATCAAGGTGACTTTGTTGTTTTAGAAGGATCTGTTGTGGTCAGGGTTCCACCTGTCCTTCCCTAGACCATGGCCCTCCAGGCAGTTCTAGGCAGGTCCCAGCAAAAAAGTACTGGGGTAGAAACCAAGGACCAGGCCCACAGAAACAGGGACCCCAGGGGCTTGCAAGGGGGGAGTGCTGACTGCCAGGTGCAGAATCCATAGAATTACCCACCATGGGAGCCAGAGGGACCTGCGCAAATCCCTGGGGAGAGTGTTAGAATTTCCCCAAATACAGTAAAAGAGAAAAGTGTTCATACTTTATCACATGAAAGACTAATGATGTCTAGGAGCTGACACAGAACACGAGGACTCTGACCACCGCAGGACCAGCGAGATGTGTCAGGACAGAAATGAGCAAGCGTGAGTCTCCGGGCACACCTGGGGAAAGAGTAATGCAAGGCACACATCAGGGCTGTGACTCACTCCTCAAAGCAGGCTTGGCTCCCCAGGGTAAGAGTGAAGAGACAGACTCCCCACATCATGTAGTGTGGATGGCAGGGATGCAGGGGATGTAGTCCTCTTGCCGGTGGGCTGCCAGAGACCTGGCAGCCAGACCCACTTCTTAGTGAGGGCACATTCATTTCCTCTCTGGGATGCATTTAATCATATTCACTTTGTACCCACGATTCTTCCTGACAGCCTGAAACAGCAGGCTTTGCATCCTTTTCAGGCCTGGGGTCTGGCCTTACCCCAGGGGCTTCTCTTTCACCCACAACAGACTCACGTCCACACTGGAGACCTGGTCACTGCTGACAGCAGGGAGAGAAGAAGGCAGAGGAGTCCAGCACGGCCCTCCTGCATTCATAAACCCTATTTTCCAACGAACATCAAGAACTTGCGGTCTCCTGCTCCCAGGAGGAGCCTCGGGTCTCAGGAGTGGTCAATGCTGAGATGACAAAGCTATTGAAATTCTGATCTCCATAGTGTTGAGGTCTCTAGTGTTGCCAGGAGACTGTCAGGAGGCGCTCCAGAAGAAAGAGGCACAGGATGTTTCACACTGCTTTTCCCAAGTGCAGCCAAGGGACAGCCTCTGCACACCGAGGTAATTCTAGATGATTGGCTCCACGCTCTTCCCTCCTCCTTTCTAGTGAGTTTAGTGCTGGCTGACTGTAGAATACTTTATTCACAGAAGCAAGTAGAAAAAATTGTCACTCTTAATTCACATGCTCCAATGTCAGACCAGGAGTGACCGGTTCTGCAGGGAAGTGCCAGGACTGGCTCATTTGTGTTCTCATCAGCCACCTCCATGCACATGGAGGTGGATTTCACTGGTGTTAATACATGCTATCACATCCACAGGAGGCTCTCTGAGGGACAGAAGTGAATTCACACCCAGCGCAAAGCCATTTCTGCTGCCAGAGTCCCCAATCTCTAATCACCAAAAAAATTCTCCACCAAGGGACTTGTAATCAGAAGCATCGACATTGTCTGAGAAATATTTATTCTGTCCAGTTTAAGCTTAAAGTTCACAAACACTAAAAAGTAGTAAAATAGACTTTAGCTTTTCCTTTAACTATATTTATATATAAATTCCTGAGAAGGTAGCTGTCAACTTGAAATTCACTATCTACAGTTAATTATCATCAGGGTGCAGGGAGGGACCCTGAGCCCCATCCCTGTGCACAGCAGGGGCTGGGCTGTCATTGCAAGAGAGCAAACCTGGTCTCCCTTCTGAGCAAAGAGGAGGGGGTGGGAGGGGCACGGCAGTGTAGGAATTCTTAGCCATCAGCACAGATGCTGGCAGGCCTGCTGTTCACTCACTCTGGGGGTCTGGAGGTCCCACCATGATAACACCACATTGCCTCACAGAGGCCCCTGCTTTTCTGTCCTTGGTAGACCTCAGGGTAGGTGGTGCCAGGGATGATAAAGAACTTAACCAACTGGGAGAAGAAAACAGGCAAAGGAAGGAAGGGTGAATGAGGAAGAAGAGATGAGGCAACAGGGGTGGGAGAACGTGGTGATAAAGCCAGTGGGGACAGTGTGGTGGCAACTGACAGAAGGGGAGAAAGGGGTCCATGCTCGTCAGTCCCCTCCTTCCTGAACAACATGAGGGGTGCACGGAGGGCGAGTCCTCAGTGAGTGAATGCAGCAGTTCAAAGAAACAAAAATAGACAAAAATAATAAATGTTCTCCTAGGACACCAGGTTTTTAGAGAGGCCACTCTAAGATCTCTGAATGCCTGATGCCCAATCGTGCTGAGTATGTAAGTGACAAGAAGCCTGCACCCCCCCGCCAGCCCTGTGCACCTCCTGAGACCGAGGAGCCTGTGTCACCAGTACCTAGGGCTAGAAGAAAGGGCTTCCAAATGGCTCAGGAAGATGAGTGGGCATTGCACTCCACCTCTGGGACCAGATGACCACACCTCCCCTGAGGAATCCCTTACCCAAAATAATTGAACATAATAATGTTGCTTAAATATAAACTGGCTCATCTGATCACCCCGACACTGACCCCAGGACACCCCCTCAAGGTGGCTCTACTTCCCCACCTTCTAGACTTTTCTCCCTGCCCTCCCACACCCCCTGAGCCTGGCTGGAGGTCTGCTTGTCTCCTCTGCTGCCCACTCCAAAGATAATAAGAAACCAAGATCATGGGTTCTCGATAGGTGGAGGAAAGAGGCTCGGTGACGCTTTCTTTGACTTGGAAAATTCCTCTACTAGCAAATCAGCTTCCACATGGCAAAAATGAGAAGTGCTGGGCCAGTACCCAGGCACACAGCTGCAGAAGCTACCTGGACCTGCCTCATGGGCCAAACGGAAGGGATGCCAACAGGCAAGCCACGCCTAAAGTGAGTCCAGAGAGACCAGGGGGAGTCTGGGATCTCATCAGGGATGGCCCTTCTTTCAGTTGGCTCTGGTGGGTTTTCAAAATCCAGTCTTTCCACTGGGGACATACCAAAGCTCCGGGGAAGGTCAGGCTTCCCAGTCCCACCAGAACCCCCCCCATGAAATTGTCATTTTCTCTCAAGTTGCATACACTGGCCAGTTAAGGCAGCTTCTACTCACCAGGCAAGTGGCGAGCTCACCTTCATATTTGCCAAAGAAATCTGGGTCCTGCCCCATACTTGCTGGCTTGGCAGGCTTTTCAAAATGCAGGTATCTCTGGAGCTGTTTTGTGGACACCAGGAGCATTACTTGACCAGCCCTGTGCTGGCCCCAAGGTACCCTGTGCACCTGGGTAAGGCTGGAACACATTGGGAACAGGGACCCAACATGCCCACTCCGGAACAGCGTGGGATCTGAGGAATTCGCCAGTTGTTTCCTGTCCTGCCATTGCTGTTCTGCACATCCCTGGAGACTATGAGCATCGGTTACAGTGTGGTAGTAGCTGGTCAGGACCAGAAATGTCCATTTGTGACCTGGAAGCAGCAGACACACAAGGCTTAGTGTAGAAGTGGGGGCTCCATACCATTCCCAGTGTCAACTTCCCATGGCAGAAACAGGAAGGAATGTCTGGATACCCACCAAGGGTCAGATGGCACGTCAGCCCCAGCGAAGCTGCCAGACACCGGCTGTTCCAATGACAATTAGACATTCTTGAGAAGGTGGAGCCATTTGTGAGAGTTCAGGATGAGTGTCCTGGAAGTGCCACTTAAAGGCGACTGAGGCCTCTCAAAATCCCTCTGTTAGAGCTGCAGCTCTCCATGTGGGATGCAGTGCAGTCACCTATGGAGCTTTAGGACAGGCCCAGGGCTCAGCTCCCCGGACCCGTGCCTTCACAACTTTCGCAGCAGGGATAGCCGGCTTGGAAAGGCATGCCTAGGAGACCATGTGACATTGCCTGGCTGTATCCAGGGTTGACAGAGGTGAGCGTGGAGCTCGTGGTGACTTGGTAATGCTGTGAATTATGTGCGTGTGGCAGGAAGGTGCCACAATACCAAGGCCCCACGTTTTGGAAATTCCATGAGGTCCGCATGAGGTTGAGCTAAACACCAAGTGCAGTCCTCAAAGGAAAAATAAAAGAAATACCCACATAAGGGACTCTTTGGAACTGAGTCTGGAAAAGAGGGCTGTCTGGTCCACTCCAGGAGAATTTGCCTAAAATATGTTTGCTTCCCATTGCATTCGCTTTGCTTGTTCTAAACATCACCTCCCCCCATTCCCTTAATTTGCATCTTACTCTTGTTGCATCCTTTTTTTATATTTTAAAGATGTCTGGATTCGATTTACTTAAGAGCATATACGGCTTAATTTTGTATTTCTGGTAATCATCTATTATATTTCCCCCATTTTATCAAATGACACTTTTCCCTGATATCTATTTTTAATATGTTAAAGATTTTCTATCCAGTTTATCTAAAACTCCTCGATTAAAAAGACTTTAATTCTAGCAATACATACATGCTTATATCTGCATTGTTTTATAATTTGACGATAAATGTTTTTCCCCAATATGTATGGATAATACTTTCTAAAAAGATACAATAAAATATGATATCTCTTTCTTACTTGATCATGTGGCTGAATGAGTCAATCCCTCCATCAAAGAGAAATATCCGGCATCACTTAATCTAATTAATAAAAACATGCAGTGTGCATGTGCACCCACAATAGGAAGAAAAGACCAAAACAAACAGCCAAAAAGGAGAGAATCCCATGATTTCTGTGTAAACTCCTATAGATATTATAAATATGTATTGCTAGAAACAGTATTTTAAATACAGGGTCTTCAGGCAAGTGTAGTAAAACTGTCTTGGATACAAGGGGCCCTATCACTTGTAAAACTTGACAAATTGGATAACAATTAAAAATACAAAATCACAGAGAAAATACTCTTTAATAAATTGAGGTTTTGTTGATTGAGACGGAGTTTGGCTCTTGTTGCCCAGGCCGGAGTGCAATGGCGCGATCTTGGCTCCCTGCCACCTCTGCCTCCTGGGTGCAAGCGATTCTCCTGCCTCAGCCTCCTGAGTAGCTGGGATTACAGGCATGTGCCACCATGCTCGGCTAATTTTGTATTTTTAGTAGAGACAGGTTTTCTCCATGTTGGTCAGGCTACTTTCAGACTCCCAACCTCAGGTGATCTGCCCGCCTCGGCCTCCCAAAGTGCTGGGATTACAGGCGTGAGCCACCGCCCCCGGCCTAATAAATCGATCTTTAAAAACATCTTAATTGAGGTTCTCTAAAGGGAGCCTTTTAGGCAACATGCCCGCTAGGTGTACTGATTGCTAGGGTGGCTGGTATCAGGCGAATCGATGTGGTTCCCCCAGCCCCTTCCTGGGAGCATTCTGGAAAGACAGCGTGGAAACGCGCGCCGCCTGGTGGTCCCCGGAGCGGCCATGGTGCCCAGCCCCGCGGCCTCCCCCTGCCCTCGAACCCCGTGACAAGCACCCGCGGATTCTCACTTCCTCTTCTTCCAGGGCGGCGGGCCCTTCTCCTGCACCTTGGCCTGGCGCTTCTTCTTGGCCTCCTCACCCTCCGGTTTCTCCTCCGTGGCCACCTTGTAAGGCCACTTGGGTATCCGCAGGTGGCCACTGTCCTTGGTGCTGCCCTTCCACGCCGGCCTCTGGGGCTGGAAGGTGGGCGCGGGCGCCTTGCTGAGGCGGATCCGGGGCACCACCACGCCGGGCCATAAGCTGCTCCGCCACAGGCGCTGCAGGGGCAGGAGGCTGGCCTTCCGTGGGGCGGGGTCGGCAGAGCCCCAGGACCCTGGCAGCGGGACAGGTGGGAGGCCGGCTCTTGGGGAGCCCTCCCGGGAACCCGCGGCCTCTGGGCAGGGCCGCTTGTGCTGCTCTGCGCCCTCCGCTTCTCCCGCCTCCTGCGCCTGCCTCCCCACCCCCCGCCGCGTCGCCAGAATTTCCTGAGCCGTCTGGATTTCCTGCACCGCCAGTCGCCTCTTCCCCACGCACAGGGAGCTCTGGGGGCACACGGTCTGGCACGCGAGGGCCACGGCGGGGCTGTTAGAGGCTGGTGGTCATCCTGACCATGTGGTCCAGGGCGCCCCGGTCCTCCGGGCCACAGGTGGAGCGCGGCGTCAGCGCGGACTGCTCGCAGTCCCTGACCCTCTGCAGGCAGTTCTTCGAGCCCTCGATCATTGGCGCCCTCTCGTGGAGCGGAGGCAGCTCAAGCTGGTACTTTTTCCCCAACCGCTGCTGGCAGGGGCGCTCCAGGAGCCTCTGCATGAGGCGGACGTGTAAGTGGCCACTCCTCTGGCAGCATCCCACGGCGGGGACCCTCGCGTGGACACCCGCCCCTGCCAGCTCAGAGCTCGGATGCCACTGGTTCCACCCTGCATGGCAGCTTTCAACCCGAACGCATCCATCCTTCAAGGTCAAGACCCAGGACATAGTTCAACAAGTAGTTGGTGATGATAGAATGCCCTGACTGGGCCAGAACAGCCTCTTTAGTAAAACAGCGCAGGAAAGTCATGAAGCAGATGCTCAGCTCCTTTCCTCATTTTCACTTTAATTCCGTGATGCCTCTGTGTCCGTCTGACGACATCTCTCTTGGGGTCTGGGACTCTGCTGGTCTTCAATGCCTACTGAGAAGGGTTCCTGGCCATCATCAGGCATGAACCAAAGCCCTCCGTCCTCAACGCGGGATCCCTGGGCAAGTGGCATCAGCCACACCAGGAAACCTGTTCTTCTGCTCATTCTTGGGCCCCACCCCAGGCCTATTCAAAGAAAGACTCCAGCGGCCGGGTTTGGCAGCCTGTGTTTCCACCAGATCTGTGTTAAAGCTCAAAAGAACCAGCCCAGGTGATGCTGACGCAGGAAGCGCAAGGCTGAGAGCCAGTGTCTAAGGCAACTGTGCCCATGGGGCCAGGGGCAGCTCCTGCCTGTGCAGCTATGATTAGGGTTGCGTTCCCCTCCCTGTCCTGCCAGTTGACTTCGATGTGGTGGCACTCAGCTAAGGCCACCAGGGTATATCCACAAAGCCGTGGTAGCAGGCGACATCAAGGCCGGTCTAGCCATTGTGGTCAGCTCCTACGTCTTCTCAACGCTCACCCCCCGCCGCACCAAAGTCTGCAGCAGCCCCACGCCTCCAAGACGCCCTCCTCCAGGACGCCCTCCTCCAGGACGCACTCCAAGCCCTCGACACCATGCTCCTCCTCCTCCTGGAAAGGGTAGAAAGAGTCGTCCCAGGTGATGCTGCGGGTGTCGGGCAGACTGGAGAAGTCCTGGAACTCTTTGCAGTCAGCACGGTCCTCCTCGACCTGTGTGCCTAGGAGTGGGGACGGCGGTGGCAGGGTCACGCAGCGCTCCCCGCCACCCTGTGGCTGGGTCCCAGCCAGCAGCACCATGCCGGCGGCCTGAGGCGTGGGCGGGGGGCTTAGGCTCTGTCAGGCGGGAAAGTCTGGTGCGTGCCAAGGTCCCTGCTTCTTGCTTCTGCGTCCTCAGGGAAGCCCTAGCTCTGGCACCCAGCCCGGTGGAAACTTCCCTTCTTTTACATTATTAAGTTTGTTTTTATTTTAATTTTTTAAGACATTGATAAATCACTTTCTGATTTTTGAGATTAAAAATTAAATAATTTTCAAGTTTACCCTTTCTAAATTTTTTCACTATTTTAATGCTTTTATTTTTTGTATATTTTAATTATTGTAATTAATATCTTCTATTATTATGGAAGATTTTAGAAAAGTCTTTTCCCCTAATGAAGTCTAATTAATTAACTCTTATTTATTCTCTACTCTATCTCAAATACGTACTTTAACCTTTGAGAACACTTTATGTTTTGACACTCTTGTTACTTATGTGACATTTTAACTATTATTCTTCACTTTTCTGGTGAATTTTTAATGTCATTCAAAGGGGACATCTTTCTACAGTGAGAATTAAACAGTTCTCACAAATATTCTCAAGTATTAGGAGTTTCACCTTCCAATGGTATGTTAAGTATGTTCTCCTTCCCTTCTAATGCATATTCTCCGCCCCCCGCCCCCAGCTAATTTTGTAATTTAAGTAAAGGCAACCATCAAAAGGAAGTTTCAACCCTGTGAGTTGAATGCACACTTAACAAAGAAGTTCCTGAGAATGCTTCTGTCCAGTTTCTATAAAGATATTCCCTATTCAAACGAAGGCCTCAAAGCAGTTCAGATATTCCCTTGCAGATTCTACAAAAATAGTGTTTCAAATCTGCTCTATCAAAAGAAAGGTTCAACTCTGTGAGTTGCATGCACACATCACAAAGAAGTTTCTGAGAATGCTTCTATCTAGTTTTTATGCGAAGATATTCCCATTTCAACCAAAGGCCTCAAAGTGCTCCAAATACCCACTTGCAGATTCTACAAAAAGAGTATTTCAAAACTGCTCTGTCAACAAGAAAGTTCAACTATGTGAGTTGAATGTACTCATCCCAAAGAAGTTTCTGAAAATGCTTCTGTTTAGCTTTTATGTGAAGATATTCCTGTTTCCAACGAACGCCTCAAAACGGTCCCAATATCCACTTGCAGATTCTACAAAAAGCGTGTTTCAATACTGCTCTATGAAAAGGTATGTTCAACTCTGTGAGGTGAATGCAATTGTCACAAAGAAGTTTCTGAGTATGCTTCTGTCTAGCTTTTACGTGAAGATACTTCCTTTTCCACCATAGCCCTCAAAGCGCTATAAATGTCCACTGGCATATTCTACAAAAAGAGTGTTTCAAAACTGCTCTATCAAAAGAAAAGTTCCACTCTGTGAATTGAATGCACACATCACAAATTAGTTTCTGTGACTGTTTCTATCTAGTTTTTATGCGAAGATATTCCTGTTTCAACCGTAGGCCTCAAAGCACTCCAAATATCCACTTGCAGATTCTACAAAAAGAGTGTTTCAAAACTGCCCTATCAAAAGGAAGGTTCAACACCATGAGTTGAAGGCCCACATAACAAAGAAGTTTCTGAGAATTCTTCTGTCTAGTTTTTATGTGAAGATATTCCCGTTTCCAATGAAGGCCTCAAAGCCGTCCAAATATTCACTTTCAGATTCTCCAAAAAGAGTGTTTCAAAACCGATCTATCAAAAGGAAGGTTCAACCCTTTGAGTTGAATGCCCACATAACAAACTAGTTTCTGAGAATGCTTGTGTCTAGATTTTATGTGAAGATATTTTCGTTTCAACCGTAGGCCTCAAAATGCCCCAAATATCCACCTGTGTATTCTACAAAAAGAGTGTTTAAAAACTGATCTATCAAAAGGAAAGTTCAACTGTTTGAGTTGAATGCCCACATGACAAAGTAGTTTCTGAGAATGCTTCTTTCTAGATTTTATGTGAAGATATTTTAGTTTCAACCATAGGCCTCAAAGTGCCCCAAATATGCACCTGCATACTATAGAAAAAGAGTGTTTCAACACTGATCTATCTAAAGGAAGGTTCAATTCAGTGAGTTGAGCACACATCACAAAGAAGTTTCTCAGAATGTTTGTCTAGTTTTTATGTGAAGTTATTTTCGTTTCCAACGAAGGTTTCAAAGTGGTCCAAATATCCACTTTCAGATTCCACAAAAAGTGTTTCAAAACTGCTCTATGTAAAGGTATGTTCAACTCTGTGAGATGAATGCAATCATCGCCAAGAAGTTTCTGATAATGCTTCTGTCTAGTTTTTATGTGAAGATACTCCCGTTTCATCCATAGGCCTCAAAGCGGTCCAAACATCCGCTTGCAGATTCTACAAAAGGATTGTTTGAAAACTGCTCTATTAAAAGGAAGGTTCAACTCTGTTAGTTGAATGCACACATCACAAGGAAGTTTCTGAGAATGCTTCTGTCTAGTTTTTATATGAAGATATTCCCGTTTCCACCAAAGGCCTCCAAGCTGTCCAAATATCCACTTGCAGATTCTACAGAAAGAGTGTTTCAAAACTCCTCTATGAAAAGGTATGTTCAAGTCTGTGAGTTGAATGCAAACATCACAAAGAAGTTCCTGAGAATGCTTCTGTCTAGTTCTTAGGTGAAGATATTCCTTTTTCCACCAAAGGCCTCAAAGAACTTCAAATATCCTCTTGCAGATTGTACAAAAAGAGTGTTTCAAAACTGCTCTATGAAAAAGTGTGTTCAACTCAGGGAGTTGAATACAATCTTCAGAAAGAAGTTTCTGAGAATGCTTCTGTCTAGTTTTTATGTGAAGATACTTCCTTTTCGACCATAGCCCTCAAAGCACTCAAAATGTCCACTTGCAGATTGCACAAAAAGAGTGTTTCAAAACTGCTCTATCAAAGAAAAATTCAACTCTGTGAGTTGAATGAACACATCACAAAGAAGTTCCTGAGAATGCTTCTGTCTAGTTTTTATGTGAAGATATCCCCGTTTCAAACATAGGCCTCAAAGCGTTCCAAATATCCATTTGCTGATTCTAGAAAAAGAGTGTTTTAAAATAGCTCTATTAAAACAAAGGTTCAACTCTGTGAGTTCAATGCACACATCACAAAAATGTTTCTGAGAATGCTTCTGTCGAATTTTCATGTGAAGATATTCCAGTTTCCAACGAAGGCCTCAAAGCAGTCCTAATATCCACTTTCAGAATCTACAAAAAGAGTGTTTCAAAACTGCTCTATGAAAAACAGGGTTCAACCCAGTGAGTTGAATGCACACATATTAAAGAATTTCCTGAGAATGCCTTTTTCTACTTTTTATGTGAAGATATTCCATTTCTAGCGAAGGCCTCATAGCAGTCCAAATATCCACTTGGAGATTCTACAAAAAGAGTGTTTCAAAAATGCTCTGTCAAAAGGAAGCTTCAACTCCGTGAGTTGAATGCATACATAACAAAAAAGTTTCTGAGAATGCTTCTTTCTAATTTTCATGTGAAGATATTCCCGTTTCAAACGCAGGCCTCAAAGTTCTCCAAATATCACCTTGCAGATTCTACAAAAAGAGTGTTTCAAAACTGCTCTACCAAAACGAAGGTTCAACTCAATGAGCAAAATGCAGACATCACAAAGAAGTTTCTGAGTATGCTTCTGTCTAGTTTTTATGAGAAGATATTCCCGTTTCCAACGAAGGCCTCAAAGCGGTCCCAATATCCACTTGCAGATACTACAAAAAGAGTGTTTCAAAACTGCCCTATCAAAAGGATTGTTCAGTTCTGTGAGTTGAATGCACACATCACAAAGAAGTTTCTGAGAATGCTTCTGTCTAGTTTTTATGTGAAGATATTCCCGTTTCCAACGCAGGCCTCAAAGCAGTCCAAATATCCACTTGCAGATTCTACAAAAAGAGTGTTTCAAAACTGTTTTATCAAAAGAAAGGTTCAACTCTGTGAGATGAATGCACACATCACAAGAAGTTTCTGAGAATACATCTGTCTCGTTTTTAAATGAAGATATTCCCCTTTCCAAAGAAGGTCTCAAAGCGGTCCAAATATCCACTTGCAGATTCTACAAAAACAGTGTTTCAAAACTGCTCTACGGAAAGGTATGTATAACTCTGTTAGTTGAATGCAATCTTCACAAGAAGTTTCTGAGAATGCTTCTGTCTAGTTTTTATGCGAAGATATTCCCGTTTAAACCGTGGGCCTCAAAATGCACCAAATATCCACACTCATATTCTACACAACAAATGTTTCAAAAATGCTCTATCAAAGGGAAGGTTCATCTCTGTTAGTTGAATGCACACATCACAAACTAGTTTCTGAGAATGCTTCTGTCTAGTTTTTATATGAAGATATTTCCTTTTCTACCATAGGCCTCACATAGCTCCAAATATCCACTTGCAGATTCTGCAAAAAGAGTATTTGAAAACTGCACTATCAAAAGGAAAGTTCAAGTCTGTCAGTTGAATGCCCACATTACAAAGAAGTTTCTGAGAATTCTTCATCTAGTTTTTATGTGAAGATATTCCCGTTTCCAACGAAGGCCACAAAGTGGTCCAAATATCCAATTGCAGATTCTACAAAAACAGTTTTTCAAAACTGCTTTAAGAAAAGGTATGTTCAACTCTGTGACTTGAATGCAAACATCACAAAGAAGTTTCTGATAACGCTTCTCTCTAGTTTTTAGGTGAAGATATTTCCTTTTCCACCGTAGGCCTCAAAGGGTTCCAAATGTCCACTTGCAGATCCTACTAAAAGAGTGTTTCAGAATTGCTCTAAAAAAAGAAAGGTTCAACCCTGTGAGTTGAATGCACAGATCAGAAGGAAGATTCTGAGAATGCTTCTGTCTAGATTTTATGTGAAGATATTCCAGTTTCAACCATAGTCCTCAAAGCGGTCCAAATATCCACTTGCAGATTCTACAAAAAGAGTGTGTGAATACTGCTCTATCAAAAGAAAGGTTCAACTCTGTGAGTTGAATGCACACATCACAAAGAAGTTTCTGAGAATGCTTCTATCTAGTTTTTACGTGAAGATATTCCCGTTTCCACCGTAGGACTCAAAGCTCTCCAAATATCCACTTGCAGATTCTACAAAAAGAGTGTTTCAATACTGCTCTATCAATACAAAGGTTCAACTCTGTGAGTTGAATGCACACATCACAAAGAAGTTTCTGAGAATGCTTCTATCTAGTTTTTACGTGAAGATATTCCCGTTTCCACCATAGGACTCAAAGCTCTGCAAATATCCACTTGCAGATTCTACAAAAAGAGTGTTTCAATACTGCTCTATCAATACAAAGGTTCAACTCTGTGAGTTGAATGCACATATCCCAAAGAAGTTTCTGAGAATGCTTCTGTCTAGTTTTTATGTGAAGATATTCCCATTTCCTACGAAGGCCTAAAAGCAGTCCAAATATCCACTTGCACATTCTACAAAAAGAGTGTTTCATAACTGTTCTATCAAAAGGAATGTTCAACTCTGTGAATTGAATGCACACATAACAAAGAAGTTCCTGAGAATGCTTCTGTCTAGTTTTTATGTGAAGATATTCCCGTTTCCAAAGAGGGGCTCCAAGCGGTGCAAATACCCAGTTGAGGATTCTACAAAAAGTGTGTTTCCAAACTACTCTTTCAAAAGGAAACTTTAATTTTCTGAATTGAATGCGCAAATAACAAAGAAGTTTCTGAGAATGCTTCTGTATAGTTTTTATGTGAAGATATTCCCGTTTCTAATGAATGCCTCAAAGCGTCCAAATATCCACTTGCAGATTATACAAAAACAGTGTTTCAAAACTGCTCTATCAAAAGAAAGGTTCAAATCCGTCAGCTGAATGCACACATAACAAAGGAGTTTCTGAGAATGATTCAGTCTATTTTTTATGTGAAGATATTCCCTTTTCAACCGTAGGACTCAAAGTGCTCCAAATATCCACTGGCAGATTCTACAAAAAGTGTGTTTCAAACCTGATCGATCAGAAGGAAGGTTCAGCCCTGTGAGTTGAATGCACACATCACAAAGAAGTTTCTGAGAATGCTTCTGTCTAGTTTTTATGTGAAGATATTCCAATTTCCAACGAAGGCCTCAAAGTGGTACAAATATCCACTTGCAGATCCTCCAAAAAGAGTGTTTAAAAACTGCTCTCTGGAAAGGTATGTTCAACTCTTTTAGTTGAATTTTATCATCACAAAGAAGTTTCTGAGAATGCTTCTGTCTAGATTTTATGTGAAGATATTCCCGTTTCATCCGTAGGCCACAAAATGCACAAAATATCCACATGCAGATTCTACAAAAAGAGTGTTTCAAAACTGCTCTATCAAAAGCAACGTTCAACTCTGTGAGTTGAATGCACACATCACAAAGTAGTTTCTGAGAATGCGTCTGTCTAGTTTTTATGTGAAGATATCCTGATTTCCAATGAAGGCCTCAAAGCAGTCCTAATACCCTTTTGCAGATTCTACAAAAAGAGTGTTTAACAACCACTCTATGAAAAGACATGTTAAACAATCTGAATTGAATGCAATCATCACAAAGAAGTTTCTGAGAATGCTTTTTTCTGGTTTTTATGTGAAGATATTCCCCTTTCAACCATAGGCCTCAAAGCGGTCCAAATATCCACTTGGAGATTCTACAAAAAGAGTGTTTCAAAGCTGCTCTATCAAAAGGAAGTTTCAACCCTGTGAGTTGAATTCACACATCACAAAGAAGTTTCTGAGAATGCTTCTGACTAGTTTTTATGTGAAGATATTCCCGATTCCAATGAAGGCCTCAAAGCACTCCAAATATCCACTTGCAGATTCTACAAAAAGAGTGTTTCAACACTGCTCTATGAAAAGGAATGTTCAACTTCATGAGTTGAATTCAATTATCACAAAGAAGTTTCTGGGAATGCTTCTTTCTAGTTTTTATGTGAAGATACTTCCTTTTCCAGCATAGCCCTTAAAGCACTCCAAATGTCAACTTGCAGATTCTAGAAAAAGAGTGTTTCAAAACTGCTCTATTAAAAGAAAGGTTCAACTCGGTGAGTTGAATGCACACATCACAAGGATGTTTCTGAGTATGCTTCTGTCTAGATCTTATGTGAAGATATCCCGTTTCTAACAAAGGCCTCAAAGCAGTCCAAATATCCACTTGCAGATACTACAAGAAGAGTGTTTCAAAACTGCTCTATCAAAAAAAAGGTTCAACTCTGTGAGTTGAATGTACACATCACAAAGAAGTTTCTGAGATTGCTTCTGTCTCATTTTTATGTGAATATATTCCCGTTTCCAATGAAGGCCTCAAAGCAGTCGCAATATTCACTTGTAGATTCTACAAAAAGAGTGTTTCAAAACTGTTCTATGAAAAGGTATGTTCAACTCTCTGAGTTGAATGCAATCATCACAAAGAAATTTCTGAGAACGATTCTGTCTAGTTTTTATGTGGAGATATTCCCGTTTCAACCACATGCCTCAAAGCTCTCCAAATATCCAACTGTAGAGGCTACAAAAAGAGTGTTTCAAAACTGATTTATGAAAAGGTATGTTCAACTCTGTAAGTTGAATGCCATCATCACAGAGAAGTTTCTGACAATACTGCTCTCTACTTTTTATATGAAGATATTCTCGATTCCAACGAAAGCCTCAAAGCAGTCCTAATATCAACTTGCAGATGCTATAAAAGGAGTGTTTCAAAACTGCTCTATCAAAAGGAAGGTTCAACTCTGTGAGTTGAATGCCCACATAACAAAGAAGTTTCTGAGAATTCTTCTGTCTAGATTTTATGTGAAGATACTCCCGTTTCCAACGAAGGCCTCAAAGCCATCCAAATATGCACTTGGAGGTTCTGCAAAAACAGAGTTTCAATACTGCTATATCAAAAGGAAGGTTCAACTCTGTGAGTTGAATGCACACGTAACAAAGAAGTTTCTTAGAATGCTTCTTTCTTGTTTTTAGGTGACGATATTCCCATTTCCAGCGAAGGCCTCAAAGCAGTCCAAATATAAACATGCAGGTTCTACAAAAAGTGTGTTTCAAAACTGCTCTATAGAAAGGAAGGTTCAACTCTGTGATTTCAATGCAAACATACGAAGGAGTTCCTGAGAATGCTTCTGTCTAGTTTTTATGTAAGGATATTCCCGTTTCCAACAAACACCTCAAAGCAGACCTAATATCCACTTGCAGATTCTACAAAAAGAGTCTTTCAAAACTGCTCTATCAAAAGAAAGTTTCAACTCTGTTAGTCGAATGCACACATAAGAAAGAAGTTTGTGAGAATGCTTCTGTCTAATTTTTATGTGAAGATATTCCCATTTCTAATGTAGTCCACAAAGTGCTCCAAATATTCACTTGCAGATTCAACAAAAAGAGTGTTTCAAAACTGCTCAATCAAAAGGAAGGTTCAACTCTGTGGTTTGAATGCACACATCACAAAGAAGTTTCTGAGAATTCTTCTGTCTAGTTTTCATGTGAAGATATTCCCGTTTCCAAAGAAGGCCCCAAAGCAGTCCCAATATCCTCTAGCAGATTCTACAAAAAGAGTTTTTGAAAACTACTCTATGGAAAGATATCTTCAACTCTGTGAGTTGAATGCAATCATCATAAAGATGTTTCTGAGAATGCTTCTGTCTAGTTTTTATGTGAATATATGCCCGTTTCAACCTTAGGCCTCAAAGCAGTCAAAATATCCACTTGCAGATTCTTTAAAAAGAGTGTTTCAAAACTGCTCTATCAAAGGAAAGTTTCAAAACTGTGAGCTGAATGCACACATCACAAAAAGGATTCTGAGAATGCTTCTGTTTAGTTTTTATGTGAAGATATTTCCTTTTTCACCATAGGCCTCAATGCGCTCCAAATATCCACTTGTAGACTGTACAAAAAGAGTGTTTCAAAACTGCTCTATGAAAAGGTATGTTCAACTCTGTGAACTGAATGCACACATCACAAAGAAGTTTCTGAGAATGGTTCTGTCTAGTTTTTATGTGAATATATTCCCGTTTCCAACGAAGGCCTCAAAGCAGTCCCAATATCCACTAGCAGATTCTACAAAAGAGTGATTCAAAACTGCTCTATGAAAAGATATGTTCAACTCTGTGAGTTGAATGCAATGATCACAAGGAATTTCCAGAGAATGCTTCTGTCTAGCTTTTATGTGAAGATACTACCTTTTCCATCATAGCCCTAAAAGGGCTCCAAATGTCCACTTGCAGATTCTACAAAAAGAGTGTTTCAAAACTACTCTATCAAAAGAAAAGTTCAACTCTGTGAGTTGAATGCACACATCACAAAGTAGTTTCTGAGAATGCTTCTGCCTAGTTTTTATAAGAAGATATTTGCATTTCTACCATAAGCCTGAAAGTGCTCCAAATATCCACCTGCAGATTCTACAAAAAGAGTGTTCCAAAACTGCTCTATCAAAAGGAAGGTTCAACTCTGTGAGTTGAATGCACACATTACAAAGAAGTTTCTGAGAATGCATCTGTCTAGTTTTTATTTGAAGATATTCCCGTTTCAACCATAGGCCTCAAAGTGCTCCAAGTATCCACTTGCAGATTCTACAAAAAGAGTTCTTCAAAACTGCTCTATCAAAATCAAGGTTCAATTGTGTGAGTTGAATGCACACATAACGAAGAATTTTCTGAGAATGCTTCTGTCTAGTTTTTATGTGAAGATATTCCCGTTTCAACCATTGGCCTCAATATGCTCCAAATATCCACTTGTAGATTCTACAAAAAGAGTGTTCCAATAGCGCTCTATCAAAAGGAAGGTTCAACTCTGTGAGTTGAATGCACACATCATAAAGAACTTTCTGAGAATGCTTCTTTCTAGTTTTCATGTGAAGACATTCCCTTTTTCAATGAAGGGCTCAAAGGGGTCCCAATATCCACTTGCAGATTGTACAAAAACATTGTTTCAAAACTGCTCTATGAAAAGGTATGTTCAACTCTGTGAGCTGAATGGAATCATCACAAAGAAGTGTCTGAGAATGCTTCTGTCTAGTTTTTATGTGAGGATACTTCCTTTTCCACCATAGCCCTGAAAGCCCTCCAAATATCAACTTCATTTTCTACAAAAAGAGTGTTTCAAAACTGCTCTCTCAAAAGGAAAGGTCAACTCTGAGTTGAATGCACACATCACAAATTAGTTTCTGAGAATGCTTCTGTCTAGTTTTTATATGGAGATATTTGGTTTTCCACCATAGGCCTGAAAGTGCTCCAAATATCCACTTGCAGATTTTACAAAAATAGCGTTTCAAAACTGCTCTATCAAAAGAAAAGTTCGACTCTGTGCGTTGAATGCACACATCACAAAGTAGTTTCTGAGAATGCTTCTTCTAGCCTTTGTGTGAAGGTAATCCCGTTACAAGAGTAGGCCTCAAAGTGCTCCAAATATCCACTTGCAGATTCTACAAAAAATGTGTTTCAAAACTGCTCTTTTAAAAGGTAGGGTCAACTCTGTGAGTTGAATGCACACATAACAAAGAAGTTTCTGTGAATGCTTCTGTCTAGTTTTTATGTGAAGTTATTCCCATTTCCAACGAAGGCCTCAAAGCAGTCCAAATATCCACTTGCAGACTCTACAAAAAGAGTGTTTTAAAACTGCTCTATTAAAAGGAAGGTTCCAATCTGTGAATTGAATGCAACCATAACAAAGTAGTTTCTGAGAATTCTTCTGTTTACATTTTATGTGAAGATATTCCCGTTTCCTAGAAGGCCTCAAAGCATTCCAAATATCCCCTTGCAGATACTACAAAAAGAGTGTTTCAAAACTGCTCTATCAAAAGGAAGGTTCAATTCTGTGAATTGAATGCAACCATGACAAAGGAGTTCCTGAGAATAATTCTGTCTAGTTTTTAAGTGAAGATATTCCCGTTTCCAATGAAAGCCTGAAATCAATCCAAATATCCACTTGCAGATTCTACAAAAAGAGGGTTTCACAACTGCCCTATCAAAAGGGGGTTTCAACTCTGTGAGTTGAATGCACACATCACAAAGAAGTTTCTGAGAATGCTTCTGTCTAGTTTTTATGTGAAGATATTTCCGTTTCAACCGTAGGCCTCAAAATACTCCAAATATCCACTTGCAGATTCTACAAAAAGAGTGTTTCGAAACTGCTCTATCATAAGGAAGGTTCAATTCTGTGAGTTTGGTGCTCACTTAACAAAGAAGTTCCTGAGAATGCTTCTGTCTAGTTTTCATGTGGAGATATTCCCGTTTCCAACAAAGACCTCAGAGTAGTCCAAATATCCACATGCAGATTCTACAAAAAGACTGTTTCAAAACTGCTCTATCAAAAGGAAGGTTCAACTCTGTGAGTTCAATGCACACATAACAAAATAGTTTCTGAGAATTCTTCTGTCTACATTTTACGTGAAGATATTCCTGTTTGCAATGAAGGCCAAAAAGCAGTCTAAATATCCAATTGCAGATTCTACAAAAAGAGTGTTTCAAAACTGCGCTACAAAAAGGAAGGTTCAAATCTGTGAATTGAATGTAAACATCACAACGAAGTTCCTGAGAATGCTTCTGTCTAGTTTTTATGTGAAGATATTCCCATTTCCAAAGAAACCCTCAAAGCAGTCCTAATATCCACTTGCAGATTCTACAAAAAGAGTGTTTCAAAACTGCTATATGAAAAGGTATGTTCAACTCTGTGAGTTGAATTCAGTCATCACAAAGAAGTTTCTGAGAATGCTTCTGTCTGGTTTTTATGTGAAGATATTACCGTTTCAACCTTAGGCTGCAAAGCGGTCCCAATATCCATTTGCAGATTCTATAAAAAGAGAGTTTCAAAAATGCTCTATCAAAAGGAACGTTCATCTCAGTGAGTTCAATGCGCACATCACAAAGAAGTTTCTGAGAATGCTTCTGCCTAGTTTTAAGGTGAAGATATTCCCGTTTCCACTGAATGCCTCAAAGCGGTCCAAATATCCACTTGCAGATTCTACCAAAAGAGTGTTTCAAAACTGCTCTATCAAAAGGAAGGTTCAACACTGTGAGTTTAATGCACACATAACAAAGACTTTCCTGAGAATGCTTCTGTCTAGTTTTTATGTGGAGATATTCCCGTTTCCAACGAAAGCCTCAATGCAGTCCAAATATCCACTTGCAGATTTTACAAAAATAGTGTTTCAAAACTTCTCTATCAAAAGGAAGGTTCAACTCTGTGAATTGAATGCACACATCACAAAGAAGTTTCTGAGAATAATTCTGTCTAGTTTTTATGTGAAGATATTCCCGTTTCAACCATAGGCCTCTAAGTGCTCCAAATATCCACTTGCACATTCTACAAAAAGAGTGTTTCAGAAGTACTCTATCAAAAGGAAGGTTCAACTCTGTGAGTTGAATGCGCACATCACAAAGGAGTTTCTGAGAATGGTTCTGTCTAGTTTTTTTTCAAGATATTCCCGTTTCCAATGAAAGCCTCAAAGCAGTCCCAATATAGACTTGCAGATTCTACAAAAAGAGTGTTTCTTTTTATTTATTTATTTATTATGATACTTTAAGTTTTAGGGTACATGTGCACAGCGTGCAGGTTAGTTACATATTTATACATGTGCTATGCTGGTGCGCTGCACCCACTAACTCGTCATCTAACATTAGGTATATCTCCCAGTGCTATCCCTCTCCCCTCCCCCCAGCCCACAACAGTCCCCAGAGTGGGATGTTTCCCTTCCTGTGTCCATGTGTTCTCATTGATCAATTCCCACCTATGAGTGAGAATATGCGGTGTTTGGTTTTTTGTTCTTGCAATAGTTTACTGAGAATGAAGATTTGCAGTTCCATCCATGTCCCTACAAAGGACATGAACTCATCGTTTTTTATGGCTGCCTAGTATTCCATGGTGTATATGTGCCACATTTTCTTAATCCAGTCTATCATTGTTGGGCAATGAACTCAAACAAATTTACAAGAATAAAACAAACAACCCCATCAAAATGTGGGCAAAGGACATGAACAGACACTTCTCAAAAGAAGACATTTATGCAGCCAAGAAGCACATGGAAAAATGCTCACCATCACTGGCCATCAGAGAAATGGAAATCAAAACCACAATGAGATACCATTTTGCACCAGTTAGAATGGCAATCATTAAAAAGTCAGGAAACAACAGGTGCTGGAGAGGATGTGGAGAAATAGGAACACTTTTACACTGTTGGTGGGACAGTAAACTAGTTCAACCTTTGTGGAAGTCAGCGTGGCGATTCCTCAGGGATCTAGCACTAGAAATACCATTTGACTCAGGCAAACCATTACTGGGTATATACCCAAAGGACTATAAATCATGCTGCTATAAAGACACATGCACACGTATGTTAATTGCAGCATTATTCACAATAGCAAAGACTTGGAACCAACCCAAATGTCCAAAAAGAGTGTTTCAAAGCTGCTCTATCTAAAGGAAGGTTCAACTCTGTGAGTTTAATGCACACATATCAAAGTCGTTCCTGAGAATTCTTCTGTCTAGTTTTTATGTGGAGATATTCCCATTTCCAACGAATGCCTCAAAGCACAGCAAATATCCACTTGCAGATTCCACAAAAAGAGTGTTTCAAAATTTCTCTATCAAAAGCAAGGTTCAATTCTGTGAGTTGAATGCACACATCACAAAGAAGTGTCTGAGAATTCTTCTGTCTAGTTTTTATGTGGAGATATTCCCATTTCCAACGAATGCCTCAAAGCACAGCAAATATCCACTTGCAGATTCCACAAAAAGAGTGTTTCAAAATTTCTCTATCAAAAGCAAGGTTCAATTCTGTGAGTTGAATGCACACATCACAAAGAAGTGTCTGAGAATTCTTCTGTCTAGTTTTTATGTGAAGATATTACCATTTCAACAGAAGGCCTCAAAGTGCTCCAAATATCCACTTGCAGATTCTACAAAAAGAGTGTTTCAAAACTGCTCTATCAAAGGGAAGGTTCAACTCTGCGATTTGATTGGACACATAACAAAGAAGTTCCTGAGAATGCTTCTGCCTATTTTTTATGTGACGATATTCCCGTTTCCAATAAAGGCCTCAAAGCAGTCCAAATATCCACTTGCAGATTCTAAAAAAAGAGTGCTTCAAAACTGCTCTACCAAAAGAAAGGTTCAACTCAGTGAGTTGAATGCACACGTAAGAAAGAAGTTTCTGAGAATGCTTCTGTCTAGTTTTTATATGAAGATATTCCCGTTTCAAACATAGGCCTCAAAGTGCTCCAAATATCCACTTGCAGACTCTATAAAAAGAGGTTTTCAAAACCGCTCATAAAAAGGAAGGTTCAACTTTGTGATTTGAATGCACACATCACAAAGAAGTTTCTGAGAATGCTTCTGTCTAGTTTTTACGTGAAGATATTCCTGTTTCCAACGAAGGTCTCAAAGCGGTCCCAATATCGACTTGCAGATTCTACAAAAAGAGTGTTTCAAAACTGCTCTATCAAAAGAAAAGTTCCACTCTGTTAGTTGAATGCACACGTCAAAAGAAATTTCTGAGAATCCTTCTGTCTAGTTTTTACACGAAGATCTTTGCTTTTCTACCACAGTCCTCAAAGCTCTCCAAATACCCACTTGCAGATTCTTTAAAAAAAGTGTTTCAAAACTGCTCTACCAAAGGGAAGTTTCAACTCAGTGAGTTGAATTCACAAATCACAAAGAAGTTTCTGTGAATGCTTCTGTCTAGTTTTTACGTGAAGATATTTCCGTTTCAAACGTAGGTCTCATGGTGTTCCAAATATCCAATTGCAGATTCTGAAGAGAGTGTTTCAAAACTGCTCTATCAAAAGAAAAGTTCAACTCTGTTAGTTGAATGCACACATCACAAAGAAGTTTCTGAGAATGCTTCTGTCTAGTTTTACATGAGGATATTTGCTATTGTACCATTGTCCTCAAAGCGCTCCAAATATCCACTTGCAGATTCTACAAAAAGAGTGTTCCAAAAGTCCTCTATCAAAAGGAAGATTCAACTCTTGAGTTGAATGCACGCATCACAAAGAAGTTTCTGAGAATGTTTCTGTCTAGTTTTAATGTGAAGATATTCCCGTTTCCAATGAAGGGCTAAAAGCAGTCCAAATATCCACTTGCAGATTCTACAAAAGGAGTGTTTCAAACTGCTCTATCAAAGGGAAGGTTCAACTCTGTGAGTTGAACGCATACATCACAGAGAAATTTCTGAGAATACTTCTGTCTAGTTTTTATGTGAAGATATTCCCGTTTCAACCACAGGCCTCAAAGTGCTCCAAGTATCCACTTGGAGATTCCACAAAAAGAGTGTTTCATAACTTCTCTGTGAAAAGGAAGGTTCAATTATGTGAGTTGAATGCACACATAACATAGAAATTTCTGAGAATGCTTCTGTCTAGTTTTTATGTGAAGATATTCCCGTTTCCAATGAAGGGCTCAAAGCTGTCCAAATATCCACTTGCAGATTCTTCAAAAAGAGCATTTCAAAACTGCTCTATCAAAAGGAAGGTTCAAGTCGATGAGTTGAAGGCATACATTGCAAAGAATCTCCTGAGAATGCTTCTCTCTAGTTTTTATGTGAAAATATTCCTGTTTCCAACGAAGGCCTCAAAGCGATCCCAATATCCAATTTCAGATTTTACAAAAAGAGTGTTTCAAAACTGCTCTATCAAAAGGAAGGTTCAACTCTGTGTGTTGAATGCACACGTCACAAAGAAGTTTCTGAGAATACTTCTGTCTAGTTTTTATGTGAAGATATTCCCGTTTCAAAGGAAGGCCCCAAAGTGGTGCAAATATCCACTTGCAGATTCTACAAAAAGAGCGTTTCAGAACTGCTCTAAGAAAAAGTATCTTCACATCTGTGAGTTGAATGCAATCGTCCCAAAGAAGTTTCTGAGGATGCTTCTGTCTCATTTTTATGTGAAAATACTTGCTTTTCCACCATAGCCCTCAAAGCGCTCCAAATGTCCCTTTGCAGATTCTACAAAAAGAGAGTTTCAAAACTGCTCTATCAAAAGACAGGTTCAACTCTGTGAGTTGAATCCATACATCACAAAGAACTTTCTGAGAATGATTCTGTCTACTTTTTATGTGAAGATATTCCCGTTTCCACCGTAGGCTTCAAAGCGCAAAAAATGTACACTTGCACATTCTAAAAAAAGAGTGTTTTGAAGCTGCTCTATCAAAAGGAATGTGAACTCTGTGAGTTGAATGCACACATCACAAAGAAGTTTCTGATAATGCTTCTGTCTAGTTTTTATGTGAAGATATTTCCTTTCCCACGGTAGGCCTCAAAGCGTTCCAAATACCCACTTGCAGATTCTACGAAAAGAGTGTTTGAAAACTACTCCATCAAAAGGAAGGTTCACCTCTGTGAGTTTAATGAACACATCACAAATTAGTCCCTGAGAATGCTTCTATTTTTTATACAAAGATATTTGCTTTTCTACCATAGGCCTCAAAGTGCTCCAAATATCCTCTTGCAGATTCCACAAAAAGAGTGTTTCCAAACTGCCCTATTAAAAGAAATGTTCAACACTGTGAGTTGAATGCACACATCACAAAGAAGTTTTTGAGAATGCTTCTGTCTGGTTTTCATATGAAGATATATCCTTTACCAGCATTGGCCTCAAAGGGCTCCAAATATACACTTGCAGAATCTAGAAAAAGGGTGTTTCAAAACTGTTCTATCAAACGAAATGTTCAACTCTGTGAGTTGAATGCACACATCACAAAGAAGTTTGTTAGAATGCTTCTGTCTGGTTTTTATGTGAAGATATTTCCTTTTCCACCATAGGCTACAAAGCGCTCCAAATATCCACTTGCAGATCCTACAAAAAGAGTGTTTCAAAACTTCCATATCAACATAAAGGTTCAACTCTGTGAGTTGAATGCACACATCACAAAGTAGTTTCTAAGAATGCTTCTGTCTAGTTTTTTGTGAACATAATCCCATTCCCAATGAAGGCCTCAAAGCAGTCCAAACATTGACTTGCAGATTCTACAAAAAGAGTGTTTCAAAACTGCTCTGTCAAAAGGAAGGTTCAACTCTGTGAGTTGAATGCACACATCACAAAGTAGTTTCTGAGAAATCTTCTGTCTAGTTTTTATATGAAGATATTTCCATTTCTACCATAGGCCTCAAAGCGCTGTAAATATCCACTGGCAGATTCTACAAAAAGAGTGTTTCAAAACTGCTGTTACAAAAGGAAAATTCAGCTCTGTGAGTTGAAAGCACACTATACAAGAGGTTTCTGAGAATGCTTCTGCCTAGTTTATATGTGAAGATATTCCCGTTTCCCCTGAAGGCCTCAAAGTGCTCCAAAATCCACTTGCAGATTTTACAAAAAGAGTGTTTCAAAACTGCTCTATCAGAAGGAAGGTGCAAATCTGTGAGTTGAATGCACACATCACAAAGAAGTTTCTGAGAATACTTCTGTCTAGTTTTTATGTGAAGATATTTCCTTTTCCACCAGAGGACTCAAAGCGCTCCAAATATCCACTTGCAGATTCTCCAAAAAGAGTGTTTCAAAACTGCTCTATCAAAAGAAATGTTCAACTCTGTGAGTTGAATGCAGACATCACAAAGAAGTTACAGAAAATTCTTCTTTCTAGTTTTTTGTGAAGATGTTCCCATTTCCAACGAAGACTTCAAAGTGCTCCGAATGTCCACTTACAGATTCTACAAAAAGAGTGTTTAAAACTGCTTTATCAAAAGAAAGTTCAAACTCTGTAATTTGAATGCACACATCAAAAATAAGTTTCTGAGAATGCTTCTGACTAATTTTTACATGAAGATATTTCCTTTTCCACCATTGGCCTCAAATCGCTCCAAATGTCCACTTGCAGATTCTACAAAAAGAGGGTTTCAAAACTGCTCTGTCAAAAAGAAGGTTCAACTCTGTGAGTTGAATACACACATCACAGAGAAATTTCTGAGAATGCTTCTGTCTAATTTTTATATGAAGATATTTCCTTACCTACCATAGGCCTCAAAATCTACCTGCAGATTCTTCAAGAAGAGTGTTTCAAACCCGCTCTATCAAAAGAAAGGTTCAACTCTGTCAGTTGAATGAACACGTCACAAAGAAGTTTCTGAGAATGGTTCTGTCTAGTTTATATGTGAAGATGTTCCCATTTCCCCTATAGGCCACACAGCACTCAAATATCCACTTGCAGATTCTACAAAAGAGTGTTGCTAAACTGATCTATCAAAAGGAAAGTTCAACTCTGTGAGTTGAATGCACACATCACAAAGAAGTTTCCGAGAATGTTTCTGTCTAGTTTTTAAGTGAAGATATTTCCTTTTCCACCATAGGCCTCCATGCGCTCCAAATATCCACTTGCAGGTTCTACGAAAAGAGTGTCTCAAAAGTGCTCAATCAAAAGGAATGTTCAACTCTGTGAGTTGAATGCAAACATCACAAAGTATTTTCTGAGAATGCTTCTGTCTAGTTTTGATATGAAGATATTTCCTTTTCAAACTTGGGCCTCAAAGTGATCCAAATATCCACTTGCACTTTCTACAAAAAGAGTGCTTCAAAAGTACTCTATCAAAAGGATGCTTCAACACTCTGAGTTGAATTCACACATCACAAAGTTGTGTCTGAGAATGCTTTTGTCTAGTTTTTCTGTGAAGATATTCCCGTTTCCACTGTAGATCTCAAAGTGGTCCAAATATCCGATTGCAGATTCTACAAATGAGAATTTCAAAACTGCTCTATGAAAAGGAAATTCAACTCTTTTAGTTGAATGCACACATCACAAGGAAGTTTCTGAGAATCCTTCTGTCTAGTTTTTATGTGAAGGTATTCCCGTTTCCACCGAAGGTCTCAAAGTGCTCCAAATATACATTTGCAGATTCTACAAAAAGTGTGTTTCAAAACTGCACTGTCTAAAGCAATGTTTAACTCTGTGAGTTGAATGCACACATCTTGAAGTAGTTTCTGAGAATGCTTCTTTTTTTTTTTTTTTTTTTTTTTTTTTTTTTTAAGCTGTATATTTACTCATTGAAACACTCGGTGAAATCAGGGTAAAATCAACTAAAGGAAAAATAGTTGTTTCATTCATTTGAACTTAAACCAACTAAAGTAGTACTAATGTCATTACGATGCAGCAAATACAAGACCTCTTTCTACAAAGATTAGCATAACCAACAAATTAGGGGATATAGCAAAACAGAGCCAAAAATGGTAAGAAATCAATTAAGTATGTTACAGCTTAACCCTTTACCTCAATAGTTTTTAAAAAATAAGCAAAGCCTCCCAATCCCAAACAATACGAATACATCTTCATCACCAATTTGTACTTGTATTTCTTATTCTTGAGGTTAGATTCTAAACCCTAAAGATATCCAAACTAGTATTAGATCTACTTATCTACAGCCAGAGACGGCTTCTATCAATGTCCTTAGCAGCCAAGGTTATTAAAATGTCTTTTCTAGGCAGGGTGCGGTGGCTCACGCCTGTAATCCCAGCTCTTAGGGAGGCCGAGGTGGGCGGATCACAAGGTCAGGAGATCGAGACCATCCTGGCTAACACAGTGAAACCTCATCTCTACTAAAAATACAAAATATTAGCCGGGCAAGGTGGTGGGCGCCTGTAGTCCCAGCTGCTTGGGAGGCTGAGGCAGGAGAATGGCGTGAACCCGGGAGACGGAGCTTGCAGTGAGCCAAGACCGCGCCACTGCACTCCAGCCTGGGCGACAGAGCAAGACTCCGTCTCAAAAACAAACAAAAAAAAAAAGTATTTTCTCCAGGAAGATGCAATAGGAAAAAAAAAAAAAAGAAACCTCGCTGATTAGGCTCCAACCATACTCCACCCCTCCATGAGATTGACTGGATAGGCATCATGGAAACCAGAACACGTGGTTTCCAAACAAGAAAAATCCTATGAGGGATGGGAGGAGGGGAGAGGAAGGATTCAGCCAGTGTCCAGACTGAAATTGAGTAATATCAATTTCACTCATCTTCACACGTCTTCAGGTTGCATGTTCGTGGAGTAGTTTAGGAATAAATCCATGGTTTGTGGAGTACTAAAATACCTAGCGGTCTGCTGTATTACATTAAGGCCTTCCCCAGCAGCTTCCAAGGCAGCCTCCAAGTCACTGGCAGGAGAATTTGGCTGGAACTGCATGCAGGACTGCAGAGATTCCTCTCCACAGTTATAGAAGGGACTGTTCCAGGCCTGATTGTTCCAGGATTGGGTGCACCAGGTCTGAGTGTTCCAGGAGTGGTTGCTCCAGGACTGGATGTTCTGGGTCTGGTTGCTCCAGGTTGAATTGTTCCAGGTCTGGTTGCTCCACATTGGAAGGTTCCCAGTCGGGTTCACCAGGCATCCCTGGTGGTAGGAAGAGTAGAGGCTGGGGTAGGTAGGTGCTGCGTCACACCATTGCTATTCTTCGGCCAGTTGTTTTTCTGCCACCTCTTAGATTTCATTCTCTGGTTCTGGAACCAGGTCTTCACCTGTTTGTAGCTGAGGTTCAGGATGTTGGAGAGTTCTTGCATCTGCTGGAGGCTGAGGTATTTCTGTCTCTGAAATCTATCATTGAGTACACACAGCTGGGTGGAAGAGAACACAGTTCTGGTCTTCTGTTTCTTGACCGGGACCTTGTCTTCCTTTTTTGTGACACTATTCTCTGCAGAAGTGGGTTGTTTGCCTTTGGGACTGGTGGAAGAATCAGGGCTGTCCTGAATAAGCAGATCCATGGAGGAAGGAAGAGGAGAGACAGTCTCCGTGTGAGGCATCTCAGCAGAAGACATTTGCAAGGATGGATAGTTTTCTTCAGGCCCACAAATCACAGGCATAGGTGAAGATTCTTTACAGTCGGATGCTTCAAAGCAAGGCAAGCTTTGGGGACAAGCTGGATCCACACTCATGTTAGTATAGAGGAAGAGGAGGAAAAAATTTAAGAGGTGGACTGGAAAAAAGGTTAAGGCAGCTTTAAGACTTTTCTGGAAGATGTTAGAGAAATAGGACCTCCAGAAGGAAAAGTATCAAGAAATTGGGATAAAGTGAGTCGCCCGCACAATAACATGAGGCAACCAGCTCAGTCCAGCAGACGAGAATGCTTCTATTTAGCTTTTATGTGAAGATATTTCCTCTTCCACCATTGGCCTCAAAGCAAGCCAAGTGTCTACTTGCACATTCTACAAAAAGAGTGTTTCAAAACTGCTCTATCAAAAGGAAGGATCACTTCTGTGAGTTGAATGCACACATCACAAAGTAGTTTCTGAGAATTCTTCTGTCTAGTTTTCATATAAAGATACTTTCTTTTCTACCATTGTCCTCAAAGCACACCAAATATCCACTTGCAGATTCCACAGAAAGAGTGTTTCAAAACTGCTCTACCAAGAGGAAGGTTCAACTCTCTGAGTTGAATGCACACATAACAAAGAAGTTTCTGAGAATACTTCTGTCTAGTTTTTATGTGAAGATATACCGTTTCCACTGCAGGCCTCAAAGCGTTTCAAACATCCACTTGCAGATTCTACAAAAAGAGTGTTTCAAAACTGCTCTGTCAAAAGGAAGGTTCTACTCTGTGTCTTGAATGCACACATCACAATGTAGTTTCTGATAATGTTTCTGTCTACTTTTTATATGAGGATACTTCCTTTTCTACCATAGTCCTCAAAGTGCTCCAAATATCCACTTGCAGATTCCACAAAAAGAATTTTTCAAATCTGCTCTACCAAAAGGAAATTTTACCACTCTGAGTTGAATGCACACATCATAAAAAAGTTTCTGAGAATGCCTCTGTCTAGTTTTTATGTAAAGATATTCCGGTTTCCACCATAGGCCTCAAAGCGCTCCAAATATCCACTTGCAGATTCTCCAAAGGAGTGTTTCAAAACTGCACTATCAAAAGAAGGTTCAACTCTGTGAGTTGAATGCACACATCACAAAGAAGTTTCTGAGAATGCTTCTGTCTAGTTTTTATGTGAAGATGTTTCCTTTTCCAACATAGGCCTAAATGCGCTCCAAATATCCACTTGCAGATTGTACAAAAAGAGTGTTTCCAAACTGATCTATCGAAAGGAACTTTCAGCTCTCTGAGTTGAATGCACGCATCTGCAAGAAGTTTCTGAGAATGCCTCTCTCTCGGTTTTATGTGAAGATATTTCCTTTTCCACAGTAGGCATCAAAGTGCTCCAAATATCCATTTGCAGATCCTACAAAAAGAGTGCTTCAAAACTGTTCTAACGAAAGACAAGGTCAACTCTGTGGGTTGAATGCACACATGACAAAGAAGTTTCTGAGAAAGCTTCTGTCTAGTTTTTATGTGAAGATATTTCTTTTTCCAGGATAGGCCTCAAAGTGCTTCAAGAAGGAATTGCAGATACTACAACAAGAGTGTTTCAATACTGCTCTATCAAAAGGAAGGTTCAAATCTATGAGTTAAATGCACACATCACAAAGAAGTTTCTGAGAATGCTTCTGTCTAGTCTTTATGTGAAGATATTTACTTTTCCACTCTAGTCCTCAAAGCCCTCCAAATATCCACTTGCAGATACTACAAAAAGAGGGTTTCAAAACTGCTCTGCCAAAGCAAGGGTTCAACTCTGTGAGTTTAATGCACAAATCGCAAAGAAGTTTCTGAGAATGCATCTGTCCAGTTTTTATGTGAAGATATTTCCTTTTCCATCGTAGGCCTCAAAGCATTCCAAATATCCAGTTGCACATTCTGCAAAGACAGTGTTTCAAAACTGCTCTGTCAAAAGGGATGTTCAAACCTGTGAGTTGATTGCACACATCACAAATAAGTTTGTTATATTGCTTCTGTCTAGTTTCTATTTGAAGATATTCCCTTTTCCACCGTAGGCCTCGAAACGCTTCACATATCTCTGAGAATGCTTCTGTCTAGTTTTTATGTGAAGATATTTCCTTTTCCACCATAAGCCTCAAAGCGCTCCAAATATCCACTTGCAGATTCTACATAAAGGGTGCTTCAAAACTGATCTAACAATAGAAAGGTTCAACTCTGTGAGTTGAACGTACACATCATAAAGTAGTTTCTGAGAATGCTTCTGTCTAGTTTTTATGAGAACATATTTCCTTTTCCACCGTAGGTCTCAAATTGTTCCAAATATCCACTTACACATTCTGCAAAAGGAGTGTGTAAAAACTGCTCTATCAAAAGGAAGGTTCAACTCTGGGAGTTGAATGCACACTTCACAAAGAAATTTCTGAGAATGCTTCTGTCTAGTTTGTATGAGAACATATTTCCTTTTCTACCATAGGCCACAAAGCATTCCAAACATCCACTTTCAGATTCTACAAAAAGAGTGTTTCAAAACTGCTCTGTCAAAAGGAAGGTTCAACTCTGTCAGTTGAATGCACACATCACATAGTAGTTTCTAAGAATGCTTCTGTCTAGTTTTTATGTGAAGATATTTCCTTTTCCACCATAGGTCTCAAAGCGTTCCAAATATCCACTTGCACATTTTACAAAAAGAGTGTTTCAAAACTGCTCTATCAAAAGGAAGGTTCAAACGTGTGAGTTGATTGCAACCATTACAAGATGTTTCTGAGATTGCTACTGTGTAGTTTCTATGTGAACATATTTCCTTTTCCACCGTAGGCCTCAAAGTGCTCCAAATATCTCTGAGAATGCTTCTGTCTAGTTCTTATGTGAAGATATTTCCTTTTCCACCATAGGCCTCAAATTCCTCCAAATATGCACTGCTAATTCTACAAAAAGGGTGTCTCAAAACTGCTCTATCAAAAGAAAGGTTCAACTGTGTGAGTTGAATCCACACACCCAAAAGGAGTTTCTGACAATGCTTCTGTCAAGTTTGTGTGTGAAGATATTTCTTTTCCACCGTAGGCCTCAAAGCTCTCCAAATATCTCTGAGAATGCTTCTGTCTAATTTTTCTGTGAAGATATTTCCTTTTCCACCGTCGGCCTCAAAGCGCTCCAATTATCCACTTGCAGATGCTACCAAAAGTGTGTTTCAAAACTGCTCTGTCAAAAGAAAGGTTCAACTCTGTGAGTTGAATGGACACATCACAAGAAAGTTTCTGAGAATTCTTCTGTCTTGTTTTTATGTGAAGATATACCCTATTCCACCACAGGACTCAAAGTTTCCAAATATCCACTTGCAGATTCTACAAAAAGAGTGTCTCAAAACTGCTCTATCAAAAGGAAGTCTCAACCCTCTGAGTTGAATGCACACATAACAAAGAAGTTCCTGAGAATGCTTCTGTCTAGTTTTTCGGTGAAGATATTTCCTTTTCTACCATAGCCCTTAAAGCTCTCCAAATATCCAGTTGCAGATTCTACAAAAATAGTGTTTCAAAACAGCTATATCATAAGGAAAGTTCAACTCTGAGAGTTCAATGCACATATCACAAAGAAGTTTATGAGACTGCTTCTGTCCAGTTTTCATCTGAAGATATTTTCTTTTCCACTGTAGGCTTCAAAGCGCTCCAAATATGCAGTTGCAAATCCTACAAAGAGTGTTTCAAAACTGCAATATCGAAAGGAAATTTCAACTCTGTGAGTTGAATGCACACATCACAAAGAAGTTTCTGAGAATGCTTCAATCTAGTTTCAATGTGAAGATATTTCCTTTTCCACCGTAGGCCTCAAGGTGCTCAAAATATCTCTGAGAATGTTTCTGTCTAGTTTTTATGTGAAGATATTTCCTTTCCCACCATAGGCCTCAAAGCGTTCCAAATATCCACTTGCAGATTCTACAAAAAGAGCATTTCAAAACTGCTCTATCAAAAGAAAGGTTCAACTCTGTGAGTTGAATGCCCACATCACAAAGGTGTTTCTGAGAGTGCTTCTGTCTATTTTTTATGTAAAGATATTTCCTTTTTCACCATAGGCCTCAAAGCGCTCCAAATATCCACTTGCAGATTCCACAAAAAGAGTGTTTCAAAACTCCTCTATCAAAAGAAAGGTTCCACTCTGAGTTGAATGCACACATCACATAGAATTTTCCGAGAATGTTTCTGTCTAGTTTTTATGTGAAGGTATTTCCTTTTCCACCATAGGCCTGACAGCCCTCCAAATATCCACTTGCAGATTCTACAAAAAGAGTGTTTCAAAACTGCTCTATCAAAAGGAAGGCTCAACTCTCTGAGTTGAATGCACACATCACAAAGAAGTTTCTGAGAATGCTTCTCTCTAGTTTTTATGTGAAGATATTTCCTTTCCCACCGTGGGCCTCAAAGCGTTCCAAATATCCACTTGCGGATTCTACAAAATGAGTGTTTCAAAACTGCTCTATCAAAAGGAAGGTTCAACCCTGTGAGTTGAAATCACACATTTCAAAGATGTTTCTGGCAATGCTTCTGTCAAGTTTATGAGTGAAGATATTTCCTTTTCCACCGTAGGCCTCAAAGCGGTCCAAATATCTCTGAGAATGCTTCTGTCTAGTTTTTTTGTGAAGATATTTCCTTTTCCACCATAGGCATCAAAGTGCTCCAAATATCCACTTGCAGATTCTACAAAAGGAGTGTTTCAAAACTGCTCTATCAAAAGAAAGGGTCAACTCTGTGAGTTTAATGCACCCATCACAAAGAAGTCTCTGGGAATGCTTCTGTCTAGTTTTGATGTGAAGATATCTCGTTTTTCACCATAGGCCTCAAAGCGCTCCAAATACCCACTTGCAGATTCTCCAAAAATAGTATTTCAAAATTGCTCTATCAAAAGGAAGGTTCCACTCTGTGACTTGAATGCAGACATCACAAAGAAGTTTCTGAGACTGCTTCCGTCTAGTTTTTATGTGAAGATAATTCCTTTTCCACCATAGGCCTCAAAGCACTCAAAAAATCTCTAAGAATGCTTCAGTCTAGTTTTTATTTGAAGATATTTCCTTTTCCACCACAGGTCTCAACGCGCTCCAAATAACCACTTGCAGATTCTCCAAAAACAGTGTTTCAAAACTTCTCTATCAAAAGGAAGGTTTAACTCTTTGAGTTGAATGCACACATCACAAAGTTGTTTCTGAGAATGCTTCTGTCTAGTTTTTATGTGAAGAAATTTCTTTTTACACCATAGGCCTCAAAGCACTCTAGATATCCACTTGCAGATTTTACAAAAAGAGTGTTTCAAAACTCCTCTATCAAAAGAAATATTCAACTCTGTGAATTGAATGCACGTATCACAAATAATTTTCTGAGAATGTTTCCATGTAGTTTTTATGTGAAGATACTTCCTTTTCCACCGTAGGCCTCAAAACATTTCAAATATCCACTTGCAGATTCCACAAAAAAAGTGTTTGAAAGCTGCTCTATCAAAACGTAGTTTCAACTCTGTGAGTTGAATGCACCCATCCAAAGAAGTTTCTGAACATGCTTCTGTGTAGATTTTATGTGAAGATATTTCCTTTTCCACCACAGGCCTCAAAGCGCTCCAAATATCCCCTTGCAGATTCTACAAAAAGAGTGTTTCAAAACTGCTCTATCATAAAAAAGTTTCAACTCTGTATGTTGAATGCACACATCACAAAGAAGTTTCCAGGAATTCTTCTGTCTAGTTTTTATGTGAAGTTATTTCCTTTTCCACCATAGGCCTCAAAGCATTCCAAATATCCACTTGCACATCCTACAAAAAGAGTGTTTCAAAACTCCTCTATCAAAAGGGAGGTTCAACTCTGTGAATTGAATGCACACATCACAAAGAAGTCTCTGAGACTGCTTCTGTCTACTTTTTATGTGAAGATATTTCCTTTTCCATGGTAGGCCTCAAAGCGCTCCAAATATCCACTTGCAGATTCCACAAAAAGATTGTTTCAAAACTTCTCAATCAAGAGAAAGTTTCAACCCTGTGAGATGAATCCACACATCACAAAGAAGTTTCTCAGAAAGATTCTGTCTAGTTTTTATGTGAAGATGTTTCCTTTACAGCTTTGGGCCTCAGAGCGCTCCAAATATCCACTTGCAGTTACTACAAAAACAATGTTTCCAAACTGCTCGATGAAAAGAAAAGTTCAACTCTGAGAGTTGAATGCACACATCACAAAGAGGTTTCTATGAATGCTTCTGTCTAGTTTTTATGTGAAAATATTTCCTTTTCCACCATAGGCCTCAAAGCCTTTCAAATATCCACTTGCAGATTCTACAAAGAGTGTTTCAAAACTGTTTAATCCAAAGTAATGTTCAACTCTCTGAGATGAAGACACACATTACAAAGTAGTTGCTCTGAACGCTTCTATTTTTTATGTAAAGATATTTCCATTTCAGCTATAGACCTCAAAGCCCAACAAATATCCATTTGCAGTTACTACAAATAGAATGTTTCCAAACTGTTCAATCAAAGGAAAGGTTCAATTCTGAGAGTTGAAAGCACACATCATAAAGATGTTTCTAAGAATGCTTCTATCTAGTTTTTATGTGAAGATATTTCCTTTTCAACAATACGAATCAAAGCACTCCAAATATCCACTTGCAGATTCTACAAACACAATGTTTCAAAGCTGTTCAACCAAAAGAAAGGTTCAAATTTGTGAGATGAATCCACACATCACAAAGAAGTTTCTCAGAACTCTCCTGTCTAGTTTTTATATGAAGCGATTTCCTTTTCAGCTACAGCCCTCAAAGCACTCTAAATATCCATTTGCAGTTTCTAGAAAAGTAGTGTTTCCAAGCTGCTCAATCAAAAGAATGGTTCAACTATGAGAGTTGAATGCACACATAAAAAGGAAAATTCTGAGAATGTTTTCTCTAGTTTCTATGTGAAGATATTTTCTTTTCTACCATAGGCCTCAAAGCACTACAAATCTCTTCTTGCAGATTCTACAAAATGAGTGTTTCAAAACTGCTCAATCAATAGAAAGGCTCAAATGTATGAGATGAATGCGCACATCACAAAGTAGTTTCTCAGAATGCTTCTGTCTAATTTTTATGTGAAGATATTTCCTTTTCCACAGTAGGCATCAAAGCACTCCAAATATCCACTTGCAGATTCTACAGAAAGAGTGTTTCCAAAATGCTCACTCAAAAGAAATGTTCAACTCTGTGAGTTGAATGCACACATCACAAAGAGGCTTCTAAGAATGCTTTTGTCTAGTTTTTATGTGAAGATATTTCCTTTTCCACCATAGGCCTCAAAGCGCTCCAAATATCAACTTGCAGATCCTACAAAAAGAGTGTTTCAAAACTTCTCTGTTAAAAGAAGGGTTCAACTCTGTGAGTTGAATGCACACATCACAAAGAAGTTTCTCAGAATGCTTCTGTCTAGTTTTTATTTGAGGATATTTCCTTTTCAGCTATTGGTCACAAAGCGCCCCAAATATCCATTTGCAGTTACTACAAAAAGAATGTTTCCAAACTGTTCAATCAAAAAACAGTTCAACAATGAGAGATGAATGCACACATCACAAAGAAGTTTCTGAGAATACTTCTGTCTAGTTTCTATGTGAAGATATTTCCTTTTCCACCACAGGCCTCAAAGTGCACCAAGTAAACAATTGAAGATTCTACAAAAAGATTGTTTCAAAACTTCTCAATCAAAACAATTGTTTATCTCTGTGAGATGAATACACAGATAACAGAGTTTCTCAGAATACTTCTGTGTAGTTTTTATATGAAGATATTTCCTTTTCAGATATAGATCTCAATGCACCGCATATATCCAATTGCAGTTACTACAAAAAGAGTGTTTCCAAACTGCTCAATCAAAAGAATGGTTCCACTCCAAGATTTGAATGCACACATTACAAAGAAGTTTCTGAGAATGCTTCGGTCTAGCTTTTATGTGAAGATATTTCCTTTTCAGCTATAGGATTCAAAGCACTCCAAATATCCATTTGCAGTTAATATAAAAAGAGTGTTTCCAAACTGCTCTATCAAAGGAAAGTTTCAATTCTGTGAGTTGAATGCACACATCACAAAGAAGTTTCTGAGAATGCTTCTGTCTAGTTTTTCTTTGAAGATAATTCCCTTTCCACCATAGGCCTCAAAGCGCTCCAAATATCCATTGCAGATTCTACAACAAGAGTGTTTTAAAACTTCTCATTGAAAAGAAAGGTTCAACTCTGTAAGATGAAGGCACATGTCAAAAAGCAGTTTCTCAGAATGATTCTGTCCAGTTTTTAATGTGAAGTTATTTCCTTTTCAGCTATAAGCCTCAAAGTGATCCAAATATCCTTTTGCAGTTATTACAAAAAGATTGTTTTCAAACTGCTCAATCAAAAGAAAGTCATAAATCTGAGGGTTATAAGCACACATCACAAAGTAGTTTCTGAGAATGCTTCCGCCTAGTTTTTATGTGAAGATATTTCCTTTTCCACCATAGGCCTTAATGCACTCCAAGCATCCACTTGCAGATTCTTCAAAAAGAGTTTTTCAAAGCTGCTCAATCAAAAGAAAGGTTCAAATCTGTGACATGATTCCACACACCAAAAAGAAGTTTCTCAGAATGTTTCTGTGTAGTTTTTATGTGAAGACATTTCCTTTTCAGCTATAGGCCTCAAAGCACTCCAAATATTCATTTGCATTTACTACAAAAAGAGTGTTTCCAAACTGCTCAACCAAAAGAATGGTTCCACTCCAAGATTTGAATGCACACATCACAAGGAAGTTTCTGAGAATGCTTCTGTCTAGTTTTTATGTGAAGATATTTCCTTTTCAGCTATAGGATTTAAAGCGCTCCAAATATCCATTTGCAGTTACTATAAAAAGAGTGTTTCCAAACAGCTCAATCAAAAGAAAGGTTCAATTCTATGAGTTGAATGCACACATCACAAAGAAGTTTCTGAGAATGCTTCTGTCTAGTTTTTCTTTGAAGATATTTCCCTTTCCACCATAGGCCTCAAAGCGCTCCAAATATCCATTGCAGATTCCACAACAAGAGTGTGTCAAAACTTCTCATTGAAAAGAAAGGTTCAACTCTCTGAGATGAATGCACACATCACAAAGAAGTTTGTCAGAATTCTCCTGTGTAGTTTTTATGAAGATATTTCCTTTTCAGCTATAGGCCTCAAAATGCTCTAAATATCCACTTGCTGTTATTACAAAAAGATTGTTTCCAAACTGCTCAATAAAAAGAAAGGTTCAAGACTGAGAGCTGAATGCACACATCACAAAGTTTCTGAGAATGTTTCTGTCTAGTTTTTATGTGCAGAAATTTTCTTTTCCACCATAGGCCTCAAAGCTCTCCAAATATCCACTTGCAGATTCTACAAAGAGTGTTTTCAAACTGCTCAATCAAAAGAAAGGTTGAACTATGTGAGTTGAATGAACACATCACAAAGAAGTTTCTCAGAATTCTTCTGTCTAGTTTTTATGTGAACATGTTTCTTTTCCACTATCGGCCTCTAAGCACTCCAAATATCCACTTGCAGATTCTACAAAAAGAGTGTTTCAAAAGTGCTCAATCAAAAGAAAGGTTCAACTCCGTGAGGTGAATGCACACATCACAAATAAGTTTCTCAGAATCCTTCTGTCTTGTTTTTATGTGAAGATATTTCCTTTTCCACCATAGGCCTCAAAGCACTCCAAATATGCACTTGCAGATTCTACAAAAAGAGTGTTTCAAAACTTCTCAGTCAAAAGAATGGTTCAAATCTGTGAGGTGAATGCACACATAACAAAGAAGTTTCTCAGAATGTTTCAGTGTAGTTTATATATGAAGATATTTCCTTTTCAGATACATTCCTCAAAGCGCTCCATATATCCATTTGCAGTTACTAATAAAAGTGTGTTTCCAAAATGCTCAATTAAAAGAAAAGTTCACCTCTGAGAGTTGAATACTCACATCACAAAGAAATTTCTGAGAATGCTTCTGTCTAGTTTCTATGTGAAGATATTTTCTTTTTAAACATAGACCTCAAAGCACTCCAAATATCCACTTGCAGATTGTAGAAAAAGAGTGTTTCCAAACTGCTCAATCAAAAGAAATTTTCAAATCTGTGTGATAAATGCGCACATAACAAAGAAGTTTCTCAGAATGCTTCTGTCTAGTTTTTATGTGAAGATAATTCCTTTTCCACCAGAGGCATCAACATGCTCAAATTATCCACTTGCGATTGTACAAAAAGAGTGTTTCAAAACTTCTCAATCAAAAGATAGGTTCAACTCTGTGAGATGAATGCACACAAAGAAGTTTCTCAGATTGCTTCTGTCTAGTTACTATATGAAGATATTTCCTTTTTAGCTATAGGTCTGAAAGCATTCCAAATATCCAATTGCAGTTACTACAAAAAGAGTGTTTCCAAACTGCTCAATCAAAAAAAAATTCAACTCTGAGTGTTGAATGCACACATCAAAAAGAAGTTTCTGAGAATGCTTCTGTCTAGTTTTTATGGAAGATATTCCCTTTTCCACCATAGGCCTCAAAGCGCTCCAAATATCCACTTGCAGATTCTACAAAAAGACTATTTCAAATCTTCTAAATAAAAAGAAGGGTCCAACTCTGTGAGATGAATGCACACATCACAAGGAACTTGCTCAGAGTGCTTCTGTCTAGTTATTATACGAAGATATTCCCTTTTCAGCTATAGGCCTCTAAGGGCTCCACGTATCCATTTGCATTTACTACAAAAAGAGTGTTTCCAAACTGCTCAAACAAAAGGAAAGTTCAACTCTGAGAGTTGAATGTACACATCACAAAGAAGTTTCTGAGAATGCTTCTGTCGATTTTTTATGTGAAGATATTTCCATTTCCACCTTAGGCCTCAAATCACCCCAAATATCCACTTTCAGTTTCCAAAAAAAGAGTGTTTCAAAATTTCTTAATCAAAAGAAAGGTTCAACTCTGTGAGATTAATGCACACATCACAAAAAAGTTTCTCAGAATGCTTCTGTCTAGTTTTTATGTGAAGATATTTCCTTTTCAGCTATAGGCCAAAAAGCGCTCCAAGTATCCATTTGCAGTTTCTACAAAAAGATTGTTTCCAAACTTCTTAATCAAAAGAAAGGTTTAACACTGTGAATTGAATGCACTCATTTCAAAGAAGTTTCTGAGAATGCTTCTGTCTAGTTTCTATGTGAACATATTTCCTTTTCTACCACAGCCCTCAAAGCGATCCAAATGTCCACTTGCAGATTCTACAAAAAGAGTTTCAAAAGTGCTCTATCAAAAGAAAGGTTCAACCCTGTGACTTGAATGCAAACATCTAAAAGAAGTTTCTGAGAAGGCTTCTGTCCAGTTTTTATGTGAAGATATTTTCATTTCCACCGCAGGTTTCAAAACGTTCGAAAAATCCACTTGCAGATTACACAAAAAGAGTGTTTCAAAACGGCTGTATCAAAAGGAAGGTTCAACGCTGTGAATTGAATGCACACATCACAAAGAAGTTTCTGAGAATACTTCTATCTAGTTTTTATGTGAAGATATTTCCTTTTCCACCATAGGCCTCAAAGCGCTCCAAATATCCACTAGCAGTTTCTACAGAAAGAGTGTTTCAAAACTACTCTATCAAAAGAAATGTTCAACTATGTGAGTTGAATGCACACATCACAAAGAAGTTTCTGAGAATGCTTCTCTATAGTTTTTAGGTGAAGATATTTCCTTTTCCACCACAGGCCTCAAAGCACTCCAAATATCCACCTGCAGATTCCACAGAAAGAATATTTCAAAACTGCTCTATCAAAAGAAAGGTTCAGCTCTGTGAGTTGAATGCACACATCACATAGATGTTTCTGAGAATGCTTCTGTGCAGTTTCTATGTGAATATATTTCCTTTTCTACCATAGGATTCCAGGTGCTCCAAATATCCACTTGCAGATTCTACAGAAAGAGGGTTTCAAAACTCATCTATCAATAGGAAGGTTCAACACTGTGAGTTGATTGCACACATCACAAAGAAGTTTCTGAGAATGTTTCTGTCTAGTTTTTATGTGAAGATATTTCCTTTTCCAACCTAGGCCTCAAAGCACTCTAAATATCGACTTGCAGATTCTACAAAAACAGTGTTACAAAACTGCTGTATCAAAAAATAGGTTCAACTCTGTGAGTTCTATGCACACATCACAATGAAATTTCTGAGAATGCTTCTGTCTAGTTTTCATGTGAAGATATTTCCTTTTCCACCATAGGCCTCAAAGCACTCCAAATATCCACTTGCAGATTCAACAAAAGAGTGTTTCAAAGCTGATCTATCAAAAGGAATGTTCAACTCTGTGAGTTGAACGCACACATCTCCAAGAAGTTTCTGAGAGTGCCTCTGTCTCATTTTTATGTGAACATATTTCCATTTCCACAGTACGGGTCAAAGGGCTCCAAATATCCACTTGCAGATACTACAAAAAGAGTGCTTCAAAACTGTTCTAACAAAAGAAAAGTTCAACTCTGTGAGTTGAATGCACACATGACAAAGAGGTTTCTGAGAATGGTTCTGCTAGTTTTTATGTGAAGATATTTCCTTTTCCACCGTAGGCCTCAAAGCCCTACAAATATCCACTTGATGATTCTACAAAAAGATTGTTTCAAAACTGCTCTATCAAAAGAAAGATTCAACTCTGTGAGTTGAATGTGCACATCACAAAGAAGATTCTGACGATGCTTATGTCTAGGTTTTATTTGAAGATATTTACTTTTCCACCATAGGCCTCAAAGCACTCCAAGAAGGAATTACAGATTCTACAACAAGAGTGTTTCAACACTGCTCTATCAAAAAAAAAGGTTCAACTCTGTGAGTTGAATGCACACATCAGAAAGAAGTTTCTGAGAATGCTTCTGTCTCCTTTTTATGTGAAGATATTTCCTTATGCACCATAGGCCTCAAAGCGCTATTTTTTATGTGAAGTTATTTCCTTTTCCACTGTAGCCCTGAAAGCGTTCCAAATATCCACTTGCAGTTTCTAGAAAAAGAGTGTCTCAAATCTGCTCCATCAGAAGAAAACTGCAACTCTGTGAGTTGAATGCACAGATCGCAAATAAATTTCTGAGAATGCTTCTGTCTAGTTTTCATGTGATGATATTTTCTTTTCCACTCTAGGCATCAAAGCGCTCCTAATATCCACTTGCAGATTCTACAAAAAGAGTGTTTCAAAACTGCTCTATCAAAAGAAAGGCTCAACTCCGTGAGTTGAATGCACCCATCACAAAGAAGTTTCTGAGAATGCTTCTGTCTAGTTTTTATGTGAAGATATTTCCTTTACCATCTTAGGCCTCAAAGCACTCCAAGTATCCACTTGCAGATTCTACAAAAAGAGTGCTTCAAAACTGCTCTATCAAAAGAAAGGTTCAACACTGTGAGTCAAATGCACATATCAAAAATACGTTTCTGAGAATGCTTCTGTCTAGTTTTTATGAGAAGATATTTCCTTTTCCACCATAGGCCTCAAAGCGTTCCAAATATCCACTTGCACATTCTACAGAGTGTCTCAAAACTACTCTATGAAAGGAATGTTCAATCCTGTGAGTTGATTGCACAAATCACAAAGTAGTTTCTGATATTGCTTCTGTCTAATTTCTATGTGAAGATATTTCCTTTTGTGCCATAGGCCTCAAAGCGCTCCAAGTATCTCTGAGAATGCTTCCATCTAGTTTTTATGTGAAGATACTCTCTTTTCCACCGTAGGCCTCAAAGCACTCCAAATATCTCTGATAATGCTTCTGTCTAGCTTTTATGTGAAGATATTTCCTTTTCACCATAGGCCTCAAAGCGTTCCAAATATCCACTTGCAGATTCCACAAAAAGAGTGTTTCAAAACTACTCCATCAAAAAGAAGTTTTAACTCTGTGAGTTGAATGCACACATCAGAAAGAAGTTTCAGAGAATGCTTCTGTCTCGTTTTCATGTGAAGATATTTCCTTTTACACCACTGACCTCATAGCGCTCCACATATCTACTTGCAGTCCCTACAAAAAGAGTGTATCAAAACTGCTCTATCAAAAGAAAGGTTCCACCCTGTGAGTTGAAAGAACACAAAGAAGTTTTGGAGAATGCTTCTGTCTAGTTTTTATGTGAAGATATACCTTTTTGCACCGTAGGCCTCAAAGCCCTCCAAATATCCAGTTACAGATTCTACAAAAAGAGTGTTTCAAAACTGCTCTATCAAAAGAAATGTTCATTTCTGTGAGTTGAATGCACACATCACAAAGAAGTTTCTGAGAATGATTCTGTCTAGTTTTTATGAGAAGGTATTTCCTTTTCCACCATAGACTTCAAAGTGATCCCAATATCCACATGCAGATTCTACAAAAAGAGTGTTTCAAAACTGCTCTATCAAAAGGAAGGTTCAACTCTGTGAGTTGAATACACACATCACAAAGTAGTTTCTGAGAATGCTTCTGTCTGTTTTTTATATGAAGATATTTCCTTTTAAACCATAGGCCTCAAAGTGCTCCAAATATCCACTTGCAGATTCTACAAAGACAGTGTTTCAAAACTGCTCTACCAAAAGAAAAGTTCAACTCTGTGAGTTCAAGGCACACATCACAAAGAAGTTTCTGAGAATGCTTCTCTGTAGTTTTTATGTGAAGATATTTTCTTTTCCACCGTAGGCCTCAAAGCACTCTTAATATTCACTTGCAGATTCCACAAAAAGAGTGTTTCAAAACTCCTCTATCAACCGAAAGCTTCAACTCAGTGAGTTGAATGTGCACATCACAGAGAAGATTCTGAGAATGCTTCTGTCCACTTTTTATGTGAAGATATTTCCTTTACCACCGTAGGCCTCAAAGCACTCCAAATATCCACTTGCAGATTCTACAAAGAGAGTGTTTCAAAACTGCTCTACCAAAAGAAAGGTTCAACTCTGTGAGTTGAATGGACACAACAAAAAGAAGTTTCTGAGAATGCTTCTGTGTAGTTTTTACGTGAAGATATTTCCTTTTCCACCGTTGGCTCTGAAATGTTCCAAATATCCACATGCAGATTATACAAAAAGAGTGTTTCAAAACTGCACTATCAAAAGGAAGGTTAAACTCTGTGAGTTGAATGCATAAATCACAAAGAAGTTTCTGAGAATGCTTCTGACTAGTTTTTATGTGAAGATATTTCCTTTTCCACCATAGGTCTCAAAGCATTCCAAATATCCACTAGTAGATTGTACAAAAAGGGTGTTTCAAAACTGCTCTATCAAAAGAAAGTTTCCACTCTGTGAGTTGAATGCACACATCACAAAGAAGTTTCTGAGAATGCTTCTGTGTAGTTTTTATGGGAAGATATTTCCTTTTCCACCGTAGGTCTCAAAGCGTTACAAATATCCACTTGCAGATTCTACAAAAAGAGTGTTTCCAAACTACTCTATCAAAAGAAAGGTTCAACTCTGTGTGTTGAGTGCACACATCACAAAGAGATTTCTGAGAATGCTTCTGTCTAGTTCATATGTGAAGATATTTCCTTTCCACCGTAGGCCTCAAAACGCTACATATATCTCTGCGAATTCTTCTGTCTATTTTTTATGTGAACATATTTCCTTTTCCACCATAGGCCTCAAAGCGCTCCTAATATCCATTTGCAGATTCTACATAAAGAGTGTTTCAAAAGTGCTCTCTCAAAAGAAACTTTCAACTCTGTGAGTTGAATGCACACATCACAAAGTAGTTTCTGAGAATTCTTCTGCCTCGTTTTTATGTGAAGATATTTCCTTTTCCACCGTAGGCCCCAAAGCATTCCAAATATCCACTTGCAGATTCAACAAAAAGAATGTTCCAAAACTGTTCCATCAGAAGGAAGGTTCAACTCTGTGAGTTGAATGCACACATCACAAGGAAATTTCTGAGAATGCTTCTTTCTAGTTTACATGAGAAGATATTTCCATTTACACCGTAGAGATCAAGGTGGTCCAAATATCTCCGAGAATACTTCTGTCTAGTTTTTATGTGAAGATATTTCCTTTTCCACCACAGGCCTCAAATTGCTCCAAATATCCACTTGCAGATTCTATGAAAAGAGAGTTTCAAAACAGCTCTATCAAAAGGAATGTTCATCTCTGTGAGTTGAATGCATACATCACAAGGAATTTTCTGTGAATGCTTCTGTCTAGTTTTTATGTGAAGATATTTCTTTTTCCACCATAGGCCTCAAAGCGTTCCAAACATCCACTTGCAGTTTCTACAAAAAGAGTGTTTCAAAACTGCTCTATCAAAAGAGAGGTTTAATTCTGTGAGTTAAATGCACCCATCACAAAAAAGTCTGTGAGAATGCTTCTGTCTAGTTTTGATGTGAAAATATTTTGTTTTTCACCATAGGCCTCAAAGAGCTGCAAATATCCACTTCCAGATTCTACAAAAGAAGTGTTTCAAAACTGCTCGATCAAAAGGAAGTTTCCACTCTGTGAGTTGAATGCAGACATCACAAAAAAGTCTCTGAGAATGCTTCCGTCTAGTTTTGATGTGAAGTTATTTCCTTTTCCACCATAGTCCTCAAAGAGCTGCAAATATCTACTTCCAGATTCTACAAAAGGAGTGTTCCCAAACTGCACAATCAAAAGAAAAGTTCATTTCTGTGAGTTGCATGCACACATCAGAAAGAAGTTTCTGAGAATGTTTCTACATAGTTTTTCTGTGAAGATATTTCCTTTCCACCATAGGCCTCAAAGCGCTCCAAATATCCACTTTCAGATTCTACAGGAAGAGTGTTTCAAAACTGCTCAATCAAAAGAAAGTTTCAACTCTGTGAGGTGAATGCACAAATCACATGGAAGTTTTTCAGAATGCTTCTGTGTATTTTTTATATGAGGACATTTACTTTTCAGGTATAGGCCTCAAAGCACTCAAAATGTCCATTTGCAGTTATTACAAAAGAGTGCTTCCAAACTGCTCAATCAAAAGAAAGTTTCACTTCTAGGATTTGTATGCACACCTCACAAAGAAGTTCCTGAGAATGCTTCTGTCAAGTTTCTATGTGAAGATATTTCCTTTTTCACTACAGGCCTTAAAGCGCTACAAGTATCCACTTGCAGATTCTACAAAAAGATACTTTCAAAACTGCTCAATCAAAAGAAATATTCAACTCTGTGAGCTTAATGGGCACATAACAAAGATGTTTCTCAGAATGCTTCTGTCTAGTTTTTATCTGAAGATATTTCCTTTTCCACCATAGGTCACAAAGCGCTCCAAATATCCACTTGCAGATTGTGCAAAAAGTGTGTTTCAAAACGGCTCAATCCAAAGAAAGTTTCACCTCTGTGAGATGAATGTGCACATCACAAAGAGGTTTCTGAGAATGCTTCTGTCCAGTTTTTATGTGAAGATAGTTCCTTTTCCACCGCAGGCCTCAAAGAACTGCAAATATCCACTTGCAGATTCTACAAACAGTGTTTCAAAACTGCTCATCAAAAGAAAGGTTCAACTCTGTGTGATGAATGAACAAATCACAAAGAAGTTTCTTAGAATGCTTCTGTCTAGTTTTTATGTGAAGATATTTCCTTTTTCACTGTACGCCTTAAAGTGCTACAAATATCCATTTGAAGATACTACAAAAAGAGTATTTCCAAACTGTTCAATCAAAAGAAATGTTCAACTCAGTGAGTTAAATGCACATATCCCAAAGAAGTTTCTGAGAATGCTTCTGTCTAGTTTTTCTGGTTAAATATTTCCTTTTCCACCATAGGCCTCAAAGCGCTTCAAATATCCACTTGCAGATTCTGCAAAAAGAGGGTTTCAAAACTTCTCAATCTGAAGAAAGACTCAACTCTGTGAGATGAATGCACACATCACAAAGAAGTTTCTCAGAATGATTCTGTCTAGTTTTTATGTGAAGATATTTTTTTTCCTCTATAGGTCTCAAAGCACTCAAAACGTCCATTTGAAGATATTAGAAAAAGACTGTTTCCAAACTGATCAATCAAAAGAAAGGTTCAACTCTGTGAGTTGAATGCACACTACCCAAAGAAGGTTCTGAGAATGCTTCTGTCTAGTTTTTGAGCGAAGATATTTCATTTCCCACCATAGACCTCAAAGCATTCCAAATATCCACTTGCATATACTACAAAAAGAGTGTTTGAAAACTCCTCAATCAAAAAAAATTTCAATGCTGTGAGATGAATGCACACATCACAAAAAAGTTTCTCAGAATGCTTCTGTCCAGTTTTTATGTGAAGTTATGTCCTTTTCAGCTATAGGCCTCAAAGCGCACAAAATATCAACTTGCAGATACTACAAAAAGAGTGTTTCCAAACTGCACAATCAAAAGAAAAGTTCAACTCCGTGAGTTGAATGCCCTCATCACAAAGAAGTTTCTGAGAATGCTTTTGTCTAGTTTTTATGTGAAGATATTTCCTTTTCCACAATAGCCCTCAAAACGCTCCAAATATCCACTTGCAGATTCTACAAAAAAGAGTGTTTCCAAACTGATCAATCAAAAGAAAGTTTCAACTATGTGAGCTGAATGCACACATCCCAAAGAAAGTTCTGAGAATGCTTCTGTCTAGTTTTTATGAGAAGACATTTCCTTTTATACCATAGGGTTCAAAGTGCTCCAAATATCCACTTACAGATTCTACAAAAAGAGCATTTCCAAACTGCTCAATCAAAAGAAACTTCAACTCGGTGTGTTCAATTCACACACCACAAAGAAATTTCTCAGAAGGCTTCTGTCTAGTTTTTATGTGAAGATATTTCCTTTTCAGCTATTGGCCTCAAAGCGCTCTAAATATCCATTTGCAGACACTACAAAAAGAGTGTTTCCAAACTGCTCAAGCAAAGAAAGGTTCAACTCTGTCAACTGAATGCACACATCACAAAGAAGTTTCTGAGAACACTTCTGTTTACTTTTTATGTGAATTTATTTCCTTTTCCACCATAGCCTTCAAAGTACTCCAAATATCCTCTTGCAGATTCTACAAAAAGAGCATTTCAAAATTGCACAATCAAAAGAAAAATTCAACTCTGTGAGATGAATGCACACATCACAAAGTAGTTTCTCAGAATGCTTCTGTCTAGTTTTTATGTGAAGACATTTCCTTTTCAGCTATAGGCCACAAAGCATTCCAAATGTCCTTTTTCAGATACCGCAAAAAGAGTGTTTTCAAACTGCTCAATTAAAAGAAAGGTTCAACTCTGTGAGTTGAATGCACACATCACAAAGAAGTTTCTGAGAATGCTTCTTTTTAGTTTTTATGTGAAGATATTTCCTTTTCCACTATAGGCCTCATAGCGCTCCAAATATCCATTTGCAGATACGACAAAAAGTGTGTTTCCAAACTGATCAATCAAAAGAAAGGTTCAACTCTGTGAGTTGAATTCTATCATCCCAAAGAAGTTCTTGAGAATCCTTCTGTCTAGTTTTTATGTGATGATATTTCCTTTTCCACCATAGGCCTCAAAGTGCTCCAAATATCCAATTGCAGATTCTACAAAAACAGTGGTTGAAAACTGCTCAATCAGAAGAAATGTTCAACTCTGTGAGATGAATGCTCACATCACAAACAAGTTTCTCAGAATGCTTCTGTGTAGTTTTTATGTTAAGATACTTCCTTTTCCACCATATGCCTCAATGCACTCCAAATATCCAGTTGCAGTTTCTACAAACAGAGGGTTTTGAAACTGCTCAATCAAAAGAACAGTTTAACTCTGTGATTTGAATTCCCACATGACAAAGAAGTTTCTGAGAATGCTTCTGTCCAGATTTTATATGAAGATTTTTCCTTTTCCACCATAGGCCTCAAAGTGCTCCAAATATCCACTTTCAGTTTCTGCAAAAAGTGTTTCCAAACTGCTCAATCAAAAGTAAGGTTCATCATAGTGAGTTGAATGCATACATCCCAAAGTTGTTTCTCAGAATGCTTCTGTCTATTATTTATGTGAAGATATTTCGTTTTCCACCATAGGCCTCAAAGTGCTCCAAATATCCATTTGCATATACTACTGAAAGAGTGTTTCCAAACTGCTCAATCAAAAGAAAGATTCAACACTGTGAGTTGAATGCACACATTTCAAAGAAGTTTCTGAGAATGCTTCTGTCTTTTTTTTATTTGAAGATATTTCTTTTTCCACCATAGGCTTCAATGTGCTCCAAATATCCACTTGCAGATTCTACAAAAAGAGTGTTTCAAAACTGCTCAATTAAGAGAAAGGTTCAACTCTGTGAGATGAATGCACACATCACAAAGAAGTTTCTCAGAATGCTTCTATCTAGTGTTTATTTGAAGACATTTCCTTTTCCAGCTGTAGGCCTCAAAGCACTCTAAATTGTCCTACAGATACTACATAAATAGTATTTCCAAACTGTTCAGTCAAAAGAAAGTTTCCACTGTGTAAGTTGAATGCACACATCGCAAAGTAGTTTCTGAGAATGCTTCTGTCTAGTTTTTATGTGAAGATATTTCCTTTTCCACCATAAGCCTCAAAGTGCACCAATTATCCACTTGCAGATTCTACAAAAAGAATGTTTCAAAACTGCTCAATCAAAAGAAAGTTTCAAGTCTGTGAGATGAGTGCACACATCACAAAGGGGTTTCTCAGAATGCTTCAGTCTAGTTTTCATGTGAAGATATTTCCTTTTCAGCTATGGGCCTCAAAGCATTCCAAATATCCATTGCAGATAAAACAAAAATAGTGTTTTGAAACTGCTCAATCAAAAGAAATGTTCAGGAAATCAGGAGCTGGCAGCCAAGATGGCTGAATAGTTGCAACTCCGGTCTACAGCTCCCAGCATGAGTGACGAAGAAGATGGCTGATTTCTGCATTTCCATCTGAGGTACCAGTTTCATCCCACTAGGGAGTGCCAGACAGTGGGTGCAGGACAGTGGGTGCAATGCACCATGTGGGAGCCGAAGCAGGGTGAGGCATTGCTTCACTCAGGAAGTGCAAGGTGTCAGGCAGTTCCCTTTACTATTCAAAGAAAGGGGTGACAGAAGGCACCTGGAAAATCGGGTCACTCCCACCCTAATACTGCACTTTTCCGATGGGCTTAAAAAATGGCACATCAGGAGATTATATCCTGCACCTGGCTTGGACGGACCTATGCCCACGGAGTCTCACTGATTGCTAGCACAGTAGTCTGAGATCAAACTACAAGGCGTCAGCAAGGGTGGGTGAGGGGCACTCACCACTTCCCAGGATTGCTTAGGCAAACAAAGCAGCCAGGAAGCTCAAAATTGGTGAAGCCAATTCAAGTGAAGCAGCTCAATTGGTGAAGCAGCTCAAGGAGGCCTGCCTGCCTCTGTAGGCTCCACCTCTAGGGGCAGAACACAGACAAACAAAAAGACAGCAGTAACCTCTGCAGACTTAAATGTCCCTGTCTGACAGCTTTGAAGAGAGCAGTGGTTCTCCCAGCACACAGCTGGAAATCTTATAATGGGCAGACTGCCTCCTCAAAAGGGTCCCTGACCCCTGACCCCCAAGCAGCCTAACTGTGAGGCACCCCCTAGTAGGGGCAGACTGACACCTCACACGGCCGGGTACTTCTCTGAGACAAAACTTCCAGAGGAATGATCAGACAGCAGCATTCGCTGTTCACAAAAATCCGGTATTCTGTAGCTCCCGCTGCTGATACCCAGGCAAACAGGGCTGGAGTGGACCTGTAGCAAACTCCAACAGACCTGCAGCTGAGGGTCCTGTCTGTTAGAAGGAAAACTAACAAACAGAAAGGACATCCACACCAACAACCCATCTGTACATCACCATCATCAAAGACCAAAAGTAGATAAAACCAGAAAGATGGGGGAAAAACAGAGCAGAAAAACTGGAAACTCTAAAAAGCAGAGCACGTCTCCTCCTCCAAAGGAACGCAGTTCCCCACCAGCACTGGAACAAAGCTGGATGGAGAATGACTTTGATGAGTTGAGAGAAGAAGGCTTCAGATGATCAAACTAATCTGAGCTACAGGAAAAAAATCAAACCAAAGGCAAAGAAGTTAAAAACTTTGAAAAAAAATTAGACTAATGTATAATTAGAATAACCAATACAAAGAAGTGCTTAAAAAAGCTGATGGAGCTGAAAGCCAAGGCTTGAGAACCACGTGAAGAATGCAGAAGCCTCAGGATATGATGCAATCAACTGGTAGAAAGGGTATCAGTGATGCAAGATGAAATGAAGTGAGAAGGGAAGTTTAGAGAAAAAAGAATAAAAAGAAATAAACAAAGCCTCCAAGAAATGTGAGACTATGTGAAAAGACCAAATCTATGTCTGATTGGTGTACCTGAAAGTGACGGGGAGAGTGGAATCAAGTTGGAAAACACTCTGCAGGATATTATCCAGGAGAACTTCCCCAATCTAGCAAGTCAGGCCAACGTTCAGATTCAGGAAATACAGAGAACGCCACAAAGATACTCCTTGAGAAGAGCAACTCCAAGACACATAATTGTCAGATTCCCCAAAGTTGAAATGAAGGAAAAAATGTTAAGGGCAGTCAGAGAGAAAGGTCGGGTTACCCACAAAAGGAAGCCCTTCAGACTAACAGCAGATCTCTTGGCAGAAACTCTACAAGCCAGAAAAGAGTGGGGCTAATATTCATCATTCTTAAAGCAAAGAATTTTCAACCCAGAATTTCATAACCAGCAAAACTAAGCTTCATAAGTGAAGGAGAAATAAAATCCTTTACAGACAAGCAAATGCTGAGAGATTTTGTCACCACCAGGCCTGCCCTAAAAGAGCTCCTGAAGGAAGCACTAAACATGGAAAGGAACAACTGGTACCAGCCACTGCAAAAACTTGCCAAATTGTAAAGACCATCAAGGCTAGGAAGAAAGTGCATCAACTAACGAGCAAAATAACCAGCTAACATCATAATGACAGGATCAAATTAACACATAACAATATTAACTTTCAATGTAAATGGACTAAATGCTCCAATTAAAAGACACAGACTGGCAAATTGGATAAAGAGTCAAGACCCATCAGTGTGCTGTATTCAGGAAATCCATCTCATGTGCAGAGACACAGATAGGCTCAAAATAAAAGGATGGAGGAAGATCTACCAAGCAAATGGAAAACAAAAAAAGGCAGGGGTTGCAATCCTAGTCTCTGATGAAACAGACTTTAAATCAAAAAAGATCAAAAAAGACAAAGAAGGCCATTACATAATGGTAATGCGATCGATTCAACAAGAAGAGTTAAAAATCCTAAATATATATGCACCTAATACAGGAGCACCCAGATTCATAAAGCAAGTCCTGAGTTACCTACAAAGAGACTTAGACTACCACACAATAATAATGGGAGACTTTGACACCCCACTGTCAACATTAGACAGATCAACGTGACAAGAATACCCAGGAATTGAACTCAGCTCTGCACCAAGCAGACCTAATAGACATCTACAGAACTCTCCACCCCAAATCAACAGAATATACATTCTTTTCAGCACCACACCACACCTATTCCAAAATTGACCACATAGTTGGAATTAAAGCACTCCTCAGCAAATGTAAAAGAACAGAAATTATAACAAACGGTCTCTCAGACCACAGTGCAATCAAACTAGAACTCAGGATTAAGAAACTCACTCAAAACTGCTCAACTACATGGAAACTGAACAATCTGCTCCTGAATGACTACTGGGTACATAACGAAATGAAGGCAGAAATAAAGATGTTCTTTGAAACCAATGAGAACAAAGACACAATATACCAGAATCTCTGGGAATCATTCAAAGCAGTGTGTAGAGGGAAATTTATGGCACTAAATGCTCACAAGAGAAAGCAGGAAAGATCCAAAATTGACACCCTAACATCACAATTAAAAGAACTAGAAAAGCAAGAGCAAACACATCCAACAGTTAGCAGAAGGCAAGAAATAACTAAAATCAGAGCAGAACAGAAGGAAATAGAGACAAAAAAAACCCTTCAAAAAATTAATGAATCCAGTAGCTGGTTTCTTGAAAGGATCAACAAAATTGACAGACTGCTAGAAAGACTAATAAAGAAGAAAAGAGAGAAGAATAAAATAGATGCAATAAAAAATGATAAAGGGGATATCACCACCGATCCCACAGAAATACAAACTACCATCAGAGAATACTACAAACACCACTACACAAATAAACTAGAAAATCTAGAAGAAATGGACAAATTCCTCGACACATACACCCTCCCAACACTAAACCAGGCAGAAGTTGAATCTCTGAATAGGCCAATAACAGGATCTGAAATTGTGGCAATAATCAATAGCTTACCAACCAAAAAGAGTTCAGGACCAGATTGATTCACAGCCGAATTCTACCAGAGGTACAAGGAGGAACTGGTACCATTCCTTCTGAAACTATTCCAATCAATAGAAAAAGAGGGAATCCTCCCTAAGACATTTTATGAGGCCAGCATCATCCTGATACCAAAGCAGTTCAGAGACACAACCAAAAAAGATAATTTGAGACCAATATCCTTGATGAACATTGATGCAAAAATCCTCATTAAAATACTGACAAACCGAATCCAGCAGCACATCAAAAAGCTTATCCACCATGATCAAGTGGGCTTCATCCCTGGGATGCAAGGCTGGTTCAATATACACAAATCAATAAATGTAATCCAGCATATAAACAGAGCCAAAGACAAAAACCACATGATTATCTCAATAGATGCCGAAAAGTCCTTTGACAAAATTCAACAACCATTCATGCTAAAAACTCTCAATAAATTAGGTATTGATGGGCCGTATCTCAAAATAATAAGAGCTATCTATGACAAACCCACAGCCAATATCAAACTGAATAGGCAAAAACTGGAAGCGTTCCCTTTGAAAACTGGCAAAAGACAGGGATGAACTCTCTCACCGCTCCTATTCAACATAGTGTTGGAAGTTCTGGCAAGGGCAATTAGGCAGCAGAAGGAAATAAATGTTATTCAATTAGGAAAAGAGGAAGTCAAGTTGTCCCTCTTTGCAGATGACATGATTGTAGATCTAGAAAACCCCATTATCTCAGCCCAAAATCTCCTTAAGCTGATAAGTAATTTCAGCAAAGTCTCAGAATACAAAATCAATGTACAAAAGTCACAAGCTTTCTTACACAACAATAACAGACAAACACAGAGCCAAATCATGAGTGAACTCCCATTCACAATTGCTTCAAAGAGAATAAAATACCTAGGAATCCAACTTACAAGGGACGTGAAGGAACTCTTCAAGGAGAAATACAAACCACTGCTCAATGGAATAAAAGAGGATACAAACAAATGGAAGAACATTCCACGCACGTGGGTAGGAAGAAACAATATCGTGAAAATGGCCATACAGCCCAAGGTAATTTACAGATTCAATGCCATCCCCATAAAACTACCAAAGGCTCTCTTCACAGAATTGGAGAAACCACTTTAAAGTTCAAATGGAAACACTCTTTTTGTACTATCTGCAAGTGGATATTTAGAGCACTTTGAGGCCTATGGTGGAAAAAGAAATAACTTCACATAAAAACTAGACAGAAGCATTTTCAGAAACTTCTTTGTGATGTGTGCATTAAACTCTGAGAGTTGAACCTTTCTTTTGATTGAGCGGTATGGAACAACTCTTTTTGTAGTGTCTGCAAATGAATATTTGGAGTGCTTTGAGACCTATGCTTTAAAAGGAAATATCTTCACATAAAAGCTAGACAGAAGCATTCTGAGAAACTTCTTTGTGATGTGTGCATTCATCGCACAGAATTGAACCTTGCTTTTGATTGAGCAGTTTTGAAACACTCTTTTACAATCTGCTGGTGGATATTTGGGGTGCTTTGAGGTCTATGTTGGGAAAGGAAATATCTTCACATAAAAATAAACAGAAGCATTCTCAGAAACTACTTTGTGATGTGTGCATTCAACTCACAGAGTTGAACATTTCCTTTGGTTGAGGAGTTTGGAAACTCTCTTTTTGTAGTATCTGAAAATGGACATTTGGAGCACGTCAAGGAATATAACTGAAAAGGAAATATCTTCAAATAAAAACTATACAGAAGAATTCTGAGAAACTTCTTTGAGATGTGTGCATTCATCTCACAGAGGTGAACATTTCTTTTGATTGAGCAGGTTTGAAACACTGATTTTTTAGAATCTGCACATGGATATTTGGAGCACTTTGGGCCCTGTAGTGGAAAAGGAAATATCTTCACATAAAAACTAGACAGAAGCATGCTAAGAAACTTCTTTGTGATGTGTGCCTTCATCTCACAGGATTGAACATTTCTTTCGATTGAGAAGTTTGGAAAGAGTCTTTTTATAGTATCTGCAAATGGATTTTTGGAGCTCTTTGAGGCCTAAAGCTGAAAAGGAAATATCTTCACATAAAAACTAGACAGAAGTATTCTCAGAAACTTCTTTTTGATGTGTGCATTCAACTCACAGAGTTGAACCTTCCTTTTGATTGGGGAGTTTGGAAACACTATTTTCGTAGTTTGCGCAAATGGATATTTGGAGTGCTTTGTGGTCTATATCTGAAAAGGAAATATCTTCACATAAAAACTAGACAGAAACATACTGAGAAACTTCTTGGTGATGTGTGCATTCATGGCACGGAGTTGAACCTTTCTATTGATTGCGCAGTTTTCAAACACTTTGTGGAACCTGCAAGTGGATATTTGGAGCGCTTTGAGGCCTATGGTGGAAAAGCAAATATCTTCACATAAAAACTAGACAGAAACATTCCCAGAAACTTCTTTGTGATGTGTGCATTCAACTCACAGAATTGAACATTTCTTTTCATTGAGCAGTTTGGAAGCACTCTTTTTGTAGTATCTGCAAATGGATATTTGGAGCGCTTTTGAGTCCTATTGCTGAAAACGAAATATCTTCATATAAAAACCACACAGATGCATTCTCATAACTTCTTTTTGTTGTGTGCATTCTTCTTACAGAGTTGAACATTTCTTATCATTGAGCAGTTTTGAAACTTTCTTTTTGTAGAATCTGCAAGTGGATATTTGGACAGCTATGAGGCCTATAACTTGAAAGGAAATACTTTCACATAAAAGCTAGACAGAAGTATTATCACAAACTTCTTTTTGATGTGTGCATTCAACTCACAGAGTTGAACTTTTCTTTTGAGCAGTTTTGATCCACCCTTTTTGTAGTATCCACAAATGGATATTTGGGTTTCTGGAGGCCTGTGGTATTAAAGGAAATATCTTCACATAAAAACTAGACAAAGCATTCTGAGAACCTTCTTTGTGATGAGTGGATTCACCTCACAGAATTGAACTTTTCTTTTGATTGAGCAGTTTAAAACACTCTTTTTGTACAATCTGCAAGTAGATATTTGGAGCACTTTGAGGCCTATGGTGGAAAAGGAAATATCTTCCAATAAAAACTAGAGAGATGAATTCTCAGAAACTTCTTTGTAATGTGTGCATTCAGCTGACGGAGTTGAACCTTTGTTTTGACTGAGCAGTTTGGAAACACTCTTTTTGTAGTATCTGCAAATGTATATTTGGAGCGTTTTGAGGCATATGCTGGTAAAGGAAATATCTTTACATAAAAACGAGATAGAAGCATTCTCAGAAACTTCTTTGTGATGTGTGCATTCACCTCACAGAGTTGAAACTTTCTTTTGATTCAGCAGTTTAGAGACACTCTTTTTGTAGAATCTGCAAGTGGACATTTGGAGCGCTTTGAGTCCTATGCTGAAAAAGAAATATTTTTAAATAAAAACTAGACAGAAGCATTCTGAGAAACTACTTGTTGATGTGTGCATTCATCTCATAGGGTTGAACCTTTCTTTTGCTTGAGCAGTTTTGAAACACTCTTTTTGTAGAATCTGCAAGTGGATATTTGGAGCACTTTGAGGCCTATGGTGGAAAAGGAGATACCTTCACATGAAAACTAGACAGAAACATTCTCAGAAAATTTTTTGTGATGTGTGCATTGAACTCACAGAGTTGAACCTTGCTTTTGATTGAGCCCTTTGCAAACATTCTTCTTGCAATATCTGCAAAAGTATATTTGGAGCGCTTTGAGGCCTGTAGCTGAAAACGAAATATCTTCACAAAAAACTAGACAGAAACATTCTCAGAAACCTCTTTGTGATGAGTGCATTCACCTCACAGAGTTGAACCTTTCTTTTGATTGAGAAGTTTGGAAGCACTCTTTTTGTAGTATCTGCAAATGGATATTTGGAGCGCTTTGAGGCATATGTTGGAAAAGGAAATATCTTCACATAAAAACTACACAGAAGCATTCTGAGAAAGTTCTTTGTGCATGTGGGCATTCACTTCACAGAGTTGAACCTTTCTTTTCATTGAGCAGCTTAGAGTCACTGTTTTTGCAGAATCTGCAAGAGGATATTTGGAGTGGTTTGAGGCCTTTAGCTGAAAAGGACAAATCTTCACATGAAAACTAGACAGAAGCATTCTAAGAAACTTCTTTGTGATGAGTGCATTCAATTCACAGATTTGAAACTTCCTTTTCATTGAGCAGTTTGAAAACTCTCTTTTTGTAGTATCTGAAAATGGATATTTGGAGCTCTTTGAGGCATGTAGGTGAAAAGGAAATATCTTCACTTAAAAACTAGACAGAAGAATTCTGAGAAACTTCTTTGGATGAGTGCATTCTTCTCACAGAGTTGAACCTTTCTTTTGATTTAGCAGTTTGGAAACACTCTTTTTGTAGAATCTGCAAGTGGATATTTACACCGCAATGAGGCCTACAGCTGAAAAGGAAATATCTTCGCATAAAAACCAGACAGAAACATTCTGAGAAACTTCTTTGTGATGTGTGCATTCTTCTCACAGAGTTGAATATTTCTGTTGATTGAGCAGTTTTGAAACAATATGTTTGCAGAATCTGCAAATGGATATTTGGAGCGTTTGAGGCCTATGGTGGAAAAGGAAATATCTTCACATAAAAACTAGACAGAAGCATTCTCAGAAACTTCTTTGTGATGTGTGCATTCAACTCACAGAGTTGAACCTTTCTTTGATAGAGCAGTTTTGAAACATTCTTTTTGTAGAATCGGCAAGTGGATATTTGGGGCCCTTTGAGGCCTATGGTGGAAAAGGTAATATCCTCACATAAAAACTACACAGAAGCATTCTCTGAAACTTCGTTGTGATATGTGCATTCAACTCACAGAGTTGAAACTTTCTTTTAATTGAGCAGTTTGGAAAGACTGTTTATGTTGAATCTGCAAGTGGATACTTAGAGCGCTTTGAGGCCAACGGTGGAAAAGGAAATATCTTCACATAAAAACTAGACAGAGGCATTCTGAGAAACTTCACTGTGATGTGTGCATTCATCTCACAGAGTTGAAACTTTCTTTTGATTGAGCATTTTGGAAACACTCTTTTTGTAGTATCTGCAAATGGAAATTTGGAGGGCTTTGGAGCCTATGGTGGAAAAGGAAACATCTTCACATAAAAACTAGACAGAAGCATTCTGAGAAACTTCTTTGTGATGTGCGCATTCATTTCACAGAATTTAACCTTTCTTTTGATTGAGCAGTTTTGAAACCTTCTTTTTGTAGAATCCGCAAGTGGATATTTGGAGCGCTTTGAGGCCTATGGTGGAAAAGGAAATATCTTCACATGAAAACTAGACAGAAGCATTCTCTGGAACTTCTCTGTGATGTGTGTATTCAACTCAAAAAGTTGAACCTTTCTTTTGATTGAGTAGTTTGATAACACTCTTTTTGTAGTATCTGCAAATGCATATTTGGAGCAGTTTGAGGCCTATAGCTCAAAAAGAAATATCTTTACATAAAACAAAAGACAGAAGCATTCTCGGAAACTTCCTTGTGATGTGTGCATTCATCTCACAGAGCTGAAACTTTCTTTTGATTGAACAGTTTCGAAGCACTCTTTTTGTAGAATCTGCAAGTGGATATTTGGAGCGCTTTGACGCCTATGGTGGAAAAGGAAATAGCTTCACATAAAAATAGACAGAAGCATTCTCAGAAACTTCTTTGTGATATGTGCATTCAACTCACATAGTTGAACCTTTCTTTTGATTGAACAGTTTGGAAACACTCTTTTTTTAGTATCTGCAAGTGGATATTTGCAAGGCTTTGAGTCCTATACCTGAGAAACAAATATCTTCCCTTAAAAACTAGACAGTAGCGTTCTGAGCAACTTCTTTGTGATGCGTGCATTCATCTCACACAGTTGAACCGTTCTTTTGATTCAGCAGTTTTGAAACTCTCTTTTTGTAGAATCTGCAAGTGGATATTTGGAGCATTTTGAGGCCTTTGGTGGAAAAGGAAATATCTTTACATGAAAACTAGACAGAAGCGTTCTGGGAAACTTCTTTGTGATGAGTGCATTCATCTCACAGAGTTTAACCTTTCTTTTGATTTAGCAGTTTTGAAACACTGTTTTTATAGAATCTGCAAGTGGATATTTGGAGCGCTTTGAGGACTATTTTGGAAAAGGTAATATCTTCAGATAAAGACTAGGCAGAAGCATTCTCAGAAACTTCTTTGTGATATGGGCATTCAACTCACAGAGTTGAACCTTTCTTTTGATTCAGCTGTTAGGAAAAACTCTTTTTGTAGTATCTGCAAATGGATATTTGGGGCGCTTTCAGGCACATGTTGGAAAAGGAAATATCTTCACATATCAACCAGACAGAAGCATTCTGAGAAACTTCTTTGTGATGTGTGCATTCACCTCACAGAGTTGAAACTTTGTTTGGATTGAACATTTCAGAGGCACTCTTTTCGTAGAATCTGCAAGTGGATATTGCGAGCACTTTGAGGCTTATGTTGGAAAAAGAAATAACTTCACATAAAAACTAGATAGAGGCATTGTCAGAGACTTCTTTGTGATGTGTGCATTAAACTCTCAGAGTTGAAACTTTCTTTGATTCAGTGGCATGGAATCACCCTTTTTGTAGTGTCTGCAAATGAATATTTGGAGAGCTTTGAGGCCTATGTTTTAAAAGGAAATATCTTCACATAAAAGCTAGACAGAAGCATTCTGAAGCATTTCTTTGTGATGTGTGCATTCGTCTCATGGAGTTGAACCTTTCTTTTCATTGAGGAGTTTTGAAACACTGTTTTACAATCTGCAAGTGGATATTTGTAGTGCTTTGAGGCCTATGGTGGAAAAGGAAATATCTTCATATAAAACATAAACAGAAGCATTCTAAGAAACTTCTTTGTGATATGTGCATTCATCTCACATAGTTGAACATTTCTTTTGATTGAGCACTTTGGAAACACAATCTGCAAGTGGATATTTGTAGTGCTTTGAGGCCTATGATGGAAAAGGAAATATCTTCACATAAAACATAAACAGAAGCATTCTAAGAAACTTCTTTGTGATAGGTGCATTCATCTCACAGAGTTGAACATTTCTTTTGATTGAGAACTTTGGAAACACTCTTTTTAAAGTATCTGCAAATGGATATTTGGAGCACTTTGAGGCCTAAAGCTGAAAAGGAAATACTTCACATAAAAACTAGACAGAAGTATTCTCAGAAACTTCTTTGTGATGTGTGCATTCAACTCACAGAGTTGAACCTTTCTTTTGATTGGGGAGTTTGGAAACACTCTTTTTGTAGTATGTGCAAATGGATATTTGGAGCGCTTAGTGGCCTATATCTGAAAAGGGAATATCTTCACCTAAAAACTAGACAGAAACATTCCGGGAAACTTCTTGGTGATGTGTGCATTCATCCCACGGAGTTGAAACTTTCTTCTGATTGAGCAGTTTTCAAACACTCTTTTTGTGGAATCTGCAAGTGCATATTCAGAGCGCTTTGAGGCCTATGGTGGAAAAGGAAATATCTTCACATAAAAACTAGATAGAAACATTCTCAGAAACTTCTTTGTGATGTGTGCATTCAACTCAGAGAATTCAACATTTGTTCTCATTGAGCAGTTTGGAAGCACTTTTTTTGTAGTATCTACAAATGGGTATTTGGAGCACTTTGAAGCCTGTTGCTGAAAACGAAATATCTTCACACAAAAGCAAGACAGAAGCATTCTGATAAACCTCTTTGTGTTGTGTGCATTCTTCTCACACAGTTGATCATTTGCTATCATTGAGCAGTTTTGAAACGCTCTTTTTGCAGAATCTGCAAGTGGATATTTGGACCACTTTGAGGCCTGTAACTTAAAAGGAAATATCTTCACATAAAAACTAGACAGAAGCATTCTCAGAAACGTCCTTGTGATGTGTGCATTCAACTCACAGAGTTCAAACTTTCTTATTAGCAGTTTGGAAACACTCTTTTTGTAGTATCTGCAAATGGATGTTTGGAGCTGTTTGAGGTCTATCATTGAAATTGAATTATCTTCACATAAAAACTAGACAAAACATTCTGAGAAAATTCTTTGTGATGTGTGCATTCATCTCACAGAGTTGAACCTTTCTTTGAGCAGTTTGGAAACACTCTTTTTGCAGAATCTGCAAGTGGATATTTGGAGGTAATTGAGGCCTATGGTGGAAAAGGAAATATCTTCACATAAAAACTAGACAGAATCATTCTGAGAAACTTCTTTGTAGTGTCTGCATTCATCTCTCAGAATTGAACCTTTCTTTGAGCAGTTTGGAAACACTCTTTTTGTAGTATCTGCAAATGGATATTTGGGGTTCTTAAGGCCCATGGTTTTAAAGGAAATATCTGCACCAAAAAACTAGACAGAAGCATTCTGAGAAACTTCTTTGTGATGAGTGCATTCATCTCACAGAATTGAACTTTTCTTTTGATTGAGTAGGTTTAAAACACTCTTTTTGTAGAATCTGCAAGTAGATATTTGGAGCCCTTTGAGACCTATGGTGGAAAAGGAAATATCTTCACAGGAAAACTAGACAGAATCATTCCAAGAAACTTCTTTGTGATGTGTACATTGAACTCACAGAGTTGATCTTCTGTTTGAGCAGTTTGGCAACACTCGTTTTGTAGTATCTGCAAATGGATATTTGAAGCGCTTTGAGGCAAGTAGCTGAAAAGGAAATATCTTCACATAAAAACTAGACAGAAGCATTCTGAGAAACTTCTTTGTGATGTGTGCAATCACCTCACAGAGTTGAACCTTTCTTTTGATTGGGCAGTTTTGAAACACTCTTTTTGGAGAATCTGCAAGTGGATATTTTAGGCGCTTTGAGGCCTATGGTGGAAAAGGAAATATCTTAGCATAAAAAATAGACAGAAGAATTTTGAGAAACTTCTTTGTGATGTGTGCATTCATCTCATAGATTTGAATCTTTCTTTTTTTTATTATACTTTAAGTTTTAGGATACATGTGCACATTGTGCAGGTTAGTTACATATGTATACATGTGCCATGCTGGTGCGCTGCACCCACTAACTCGTCATCTAGCATTAGGTATATCTCCCAATGCTATCCCTCCCCCATCCCCCCACCCCACCACAGTCCCCAGAGTGTGATATTCCCCTTCCTGTGTCCATGTGATCTCATTGTTCAATTCCCACCTATGAGTGAGAATATGCGGTGTTTGGTTTTTTGTTCTTGCAATAGTTTACTGAGAATGATGATTTCCAATTTCATCCATGTCCCTACAAAGGACACGAACTCATCATTTTTTATGGCTGCATAGTATTCCATGGTGTATATGTGCCACATTTTCTTAATCCAATCTATCATTGTTGGACATTTGGGTTGGTTCCAAGTCTTTGCTATTGTGAATAATGCCGCAATAAATATACGTGTGCATGTGTCTTTATAGCAGCATGATTTATAGTCATTTGGGTATATACCCAGTAATGGGATGGCTGGATCAAATGGTATTTCTAGTTCTAGATCCCTGAGGAATTGCCACACTGACTTCCACAATGGTTGAACTAGTTTACAGTCCCACCAACAGTGTAAAAGTGTTCCTATTTCTCCACATCCTCTCCATAAAAACCCTAGAAGAAAACCTAGGCATTACCATTCAGGACATAGGCATGGGCAAGGAATTCATGTCTAAAACACCAAAAGCAATGGCAACAAAAGACAAAATTGACAAATGGGATCTAATTAAACTAAAGAGCTTCTGCACAGCAAAAGAAACTACCATCAGAGTGAACAGGCAACCTACAAAATGGGAGAAAATTTTCGCAACTTACTCATCTGACAAAGGGCTAATATCCAGAATCTACAATGAACTCAAACAAATTTACAAGAAAAAACAAGCAACCCCATCAAAAAGTGGGTGAAGGACATGAACAGACACTTCCCAAAAGATGACATTTATGCAGCCAAAAAACACATGAAAAAATGCTCATCATCACTGGCCATCAGAGAAATGCAAATCAAAACCACAATGAGATACCATCTCACACCAGTTAGAATGGCAATCATTAAAAAGTCAGGAAACAACAGGTGCTGAATCTTTCTTTTGATTGAGTAGTTTGTAAACACACTTGTTGTAGAATCTGCAAGTGGATATTTGGAATTCTTTGTGGCATACGGTAGAAAATGAAATAACTTCACAGAAAAACTAGAAAGAAGCATTCTCAGAAACTTCTTTGTGATGTGTTCATTCAACTCACAGAGTTGAACATTTTATTTCATTGAGCAGTTTGGAAACCCTCCTTTTGTAGAATTTGCAAGTGGATGTTTGGAGCACTTTGTGGCCTATGGTGGAAAAGGAAATATCTTCACATAAAACCTAGACAGAAGAATTCTCAGAAACTTCTTTGTGATGTGTGCATTCAACTCACAGAGTTGAAACTTTCTTTTGATTGAGAATTTCAAAACACTCTTTTTGTAGTGTCTGCAAATGGATATTCAGTGCGCTTTGAGGCCTATGTGGAGAAGGAAGTATCTTTACTTAAAAACTAGACAGAAGCATTTTGAGAAACTTCTTTGTGATGTGTGCATTAATGTCACAGAGTTGAACCTTTCTTTTGATGGAATAGTTTGTAAACACTCTTTTTGTAAAATCTGCAAGTGGATATTTGGAGCACTTTGAGGCCTACAGTGGAAAGGAAAATATCTTCACAAGGAAACTAGACCGAAGCATTTTCAGAAACTTCTTTGTGATGTGTGCATGCAACTCACAGAGTTGAACCTTTCTTTTGATTGACCAGTTTGGAAACACTCTTTTTTAGTATCTGCAAATGGATATTTGTAGCCCTTTGAGGCCCTTAGCTGAAAAGGATATATCTTCACATAAAAACTAGACAGAAGCATTCTGAGAAACTTCTTTGTGATGTTTGCATTCACCTCACAGAATTGAAATTTTGTTTTGATTGAGCAGTTTTGAAACTCTCTTTTTGTAGAATCCACAAAAGGATATTTGGGGGGCTTTGGGGCCTATGGTGGAAAAGGTAATATCTTCACATTAAACCTAGACAGAAGCATTCTCTGAAACTTCGTTGTGATGTGTGCATTCAACTCACAGAGTTGAACTTTTCTTTTGATTGAGCAGTTTGGAAACACTCTTTTTGTATTATCTGCAAATGTATATTTCAAGTGTTTTGAGGCCTATTATTGAAAAGGAAATATCTTCAAAAAAAACTAGACAGAAGCATTCTCAGAAACTAATTTTGATGTGTGCATTCATCTCACAGGGTTGAAACTTTCTTTTAATTGAGCATATTTGAAAAACTCTTTTTGTAGAATCTACAATTGGATATTGGGAGCCCTTTGTGACCTATGAGGGAAAAGGAAATATCTTCATGTAAAAACTAGACAGCAGCATTATCCAAACCTTCCTTGTGATGTGTGCATTCAACTCACAGAGTTGAAAATTTTTTTGATTGAGCAGTTTGGAAATACTCTTTTCGTAGTATATGCAAACGGAAATCTGGAGCGCTTTGAGGCCTATAATTGAAAAGGAAATCTCTTCACATAAAAACTAGACAGAAGCATTCTGATTAACTTCTTACAGATGTGTGCATTCACCTCACAGTGCTGAAACTTTCTTTTGATTGAGCAGTATGGAAACACTCTTTTTGTAGTATCTGCAAATTTATATTTGGAGCGCTTTGAGGCCTATAGTTGAAAAGGAAATATCTTTGCATAAAAACTAGACAGAAGCATTCTGAGAAACATATTTGCGACATTCGCATTCATCTCACAGAGTTACACCTTTATTTTGATTGAGCAGTTTTTAACACTCTTTTTGTAGAATCTACACTTTGAGGCCTAAGGTGGAAAAGGAAATATCTTCACATAAAAATTAGATAGCAGCATTCTCAGAAACTTGTTTGTGATGTGTGCATTCATCTCACAGAGATGAAACTTTCTTTTGATTGAGCAGTTTGGAAACACTCTTTTTCTAGATTCTGCAAGTAGATATTTGGAGCGCTTTGAAGCCTATGGTGGAAAAGGAATTATCTTCACATAAAAATTAGACAGCCACATTCTCAGAAACATCTTTGTGATGTGTGCATTCACCTCACAGAGTTGAACCTTTTTTTTGATTTAGCAGTTTGGAAACACTCTTTTTGTAGATTCTGCAAGTGGATATTTGGAACGCTTTGAAGCCTATGGTGGAAAAGGAATTATCTTCACATAAAAATTAGACAGCCACATTCTCAGAAACATCTTTGTGATGTGTGCATTCACCTCACAGAGTTGAACCTTTTTTTTGATTTAGCAGTTTGGAAACACTCTTTTTGTAGATTCTGCAAGTGGATATTTGGAACGCTTTGGGGCCTATGGTGGAAAAGGAAATATCTTCACAGAAAAACTAGACAGAAGCATCCTCAGAAACTTCTTTGGGATGTATGCATTCAATTCACATATTTTAACCTTTCTTTTAATGAGCAGCATGGACACCCTCTTTTTGTAGTATATGAAATTTCATATTTGGAGCACTTAGAGATCTATAGTTGAAAAGGAACTAGCTTCACATAAAAACTAGACTGAAGCATTCTGATTAACTTATTTGTGATGTGTGCATTTACCTCACAGATTTGAACCTTTCTTTTGATTGAGCATTTTTGAAACACTCTTCAGTAATATCTGCAAATTGATATTTGGAGCACTTTGAGACCTGTAGTTGAAAAGGAAATCTCTTCACATAAAAACTAGACGGAAACATTCTGAGAAATTACTTTGTGATGTTTGCATTCATCTCACAGAGATGAACCTTTCTTTTGATTAAGCAGTTGTGAAACACTCTTTTAGTAGAATCTGCAGGTGCATATTTGGAACGCTTTGAGGCCTATGGTGGAAAAGGAAATATCTTCACATAAAAACTAGACAGAAGCATTCTCAGAAACTACTTTGTGATGTGTGCATTCAATTCACAGAGTTGAACCTTTCTTTTGATTGAGCAGTTTGGAAACACTCTTTTTGAAGTATCTGCAAATGGATATATGGAGCGCTTTGTGGCCTATCGTTTAAAAGGAAATATCTTCACTTAAAAACTAGACAGAAGCATTCTGAGAAACTTCTTTGTGATGTCTGTATTCATCTCACAGAGTTGAAACTTTCTTTTGATTGAGCAGTTTTGAAACACTCTTTTTGTAGAATCTGTAAGTGGATATTTGGAGTGCTTAGAGGCCTATGGCGGAAAAGGAAATATCTTCACATAAAAACTAGACAGAAGCATGCTCAGAGACTTCTTTGTGATGTTTGAATTCATCTCACAGAATCGAAACTTTCTTTTGATTGAGCAGTTTGAAAAAACTCTTATTTTAGTATCTGCAAATGGATATTTGGAGTGCTTTAATGCCTATAGTTGAAAAAGGAAATATCATCACATAAAAACTAGACAGAAGCATTCTGAGAAATTTCTTTTTGATGTGTGCATTCAGCTCATAGAGTTGAACGTTTCTTAGATTGAGCAGTTTGGTATCACTCTTTTTGTAGGATCTGCAAGTGGAATTTGGAGTGCTTTGAGGCCTATGGTGGAAAAGGAAATATCTTCACATAAAAACTAGACAGAAGCATTCTGAGAAAATACTTTGTGATGTGTGCATTCAAATCACAGAGTTGAACATTTATTTTGATTGAGCAGTTTTGAAACCCCATTTTTGAAGAATCTGAAATTGCATATTTGGAACGCTTTGTGGCCTATAGTGGGAAAGGAAATATCTTCACATAAAAACTAGACAGAAGCATTCTGAGACAATACTTTGTGATGTGTGCATTCAGCTCACAGAGTTGAATCATTCTTTTGATTGAGCAGTTTGGAAACAGTCTTTTTGTAGGATCTGTAAGTGGATATTTGGAGCACTTTGCAGCCTATAGAGGAAAAGGAAATATCTTCACATAAAAACTAGACAAAATCTTCTGAGAAACTTCTTCATAATGTATGCCCTCAACTCACAGAGTTGAACTTTCTTTTGATGGAGCTGTTTGGAAGCAGTCTTTTTGTGGTATCATCAAATGGATATTTGGAGCACTTTGAGGCCTTTAGTCAAAAAGGAAATATCTTCACAAAAAACTAGACAGAAGCATTCTGAGAAACTGCTTTGTGATGTTTGCATTCAGCTCACAGAGTTGAAGCTTTCTTTTGATTGAACATTTGTGAAACACTCTTTTTGTAGAATCTGCAGGTGGATATTTGGAGCTCATTTAGGTATGTGGTGGAAAAGAAAATATCGTCACATATAAACTAGACAGGAGCACTCTGAGAAACTTCTTCGTGATGTGTGCATTCAACTCACAGAACTGAACCTTTCTTTTGATTGAGCAGTTTGGAAACACTCTTTTTGTGGAATTTCAAAAGTATATTTGGAGAGCTTTGTGGCATAAGGTGGAATAGGAAATATATTCACATTAAAACTAGATAAAAGCATTCTGAGAAAATCCTTTGTGATGTGTGCATTCATCTTACAGAGCTGAAAATTTCTTTGGATTGTGCAGTATTGATACACACTTTTTGTAGAATCTGCAAGTGGATATTTGAAGTGCTTTGAGTCCTATGGTGGATACGGAAATATCTTCAAATAAAAACTAGACAGAAGCATTCTGAGAAACTTCTTAGTGATGGGTGCATTCAACTCACAGAGTTGAACATTTCTTTTCATTGAGCAGTTTTGAAACACCCTTTTTGTAGAATCTGCAAGGGGATATTCCGAGCAATTTCAGGCCTATGGTGGGAAAGGGAATACCTTCACATAAAAACTAGACAGAAGCATTCTGAGAAACTTCTTTGTGATGTGTGCATTCAACTCACAGTATTGAAAAATTCTTTTGATTGAGCAGTTTGGAAAAAGTCTTTTTGTAGTGTCTACAAATAGATATTTGGAGCGCTTTGAGTCCTGCGATGAAAAAGGAAATATCTTCACAGAAAAACTAGACAGAAGCATTCTGAGAAACTTTTCTGTGATGTGCGCATTCAACTCAGAGAGTTGGACCTTTCTTTTGATTGAGCAGTTTGGCAACAGTCTTTTTGCAGTCTGCAAATTGATATTTGGACCGCTTCGAGGCCTATGGTGGAAAAGGAAATATCTTCACATAAAAACTTGACAGAAGCATTCTGAAAAACTTGCTTGTGATGCATGCATTCGTCTCACAGAGTTGAACCTTTCTTTTGATTGAGCAGTTTGGAAACAGTCTTTGTAGTATCTGCAAATGAATATTTGGGGTGCTTTGAGGCCAATGGTGGATAAGAAAATATCTTCACATAAAAACTAGACAGAAGCATTCTGAGAAACTTCTTTGTGATGAGTGCATTCATCTCACAGAGTTTAAAATTTCTTTTGAAAGAGCACTTTTGAAACACTCTTTTTGTAGAATCTGCAAGTGGATATTTTAGCGCTTTGAGGCCTACGGTTGAAAAGGAATTATCTTCACATAAAAACAAGACAGAAGCGTTCTGAGAAACTTCTTTGTGATGTATGCATTCATCTCACAGAGTTGAACCTTTCTTTTGATTGAGCAGTTTGTAAACAGTCTTTTTGTAGTATGTGCTAATGGATATTTGGAGCACATTGAGGCCTATGGTGAAAAAGGAAATATCTTCACCTAAAAGCTAGACAGAGGCATTCTGAGAAATTTCTTTGTTAGGTGTGCATTCATCCCACAGAGTTGAACCTTTCTTTTGATTTAGCAGTTTGGAAACAAGGTTTTTGAAGAATCTGCAAGTGGATATTTGGAGCACTTTGAGGCATGTGGTGTAAAAGGATATATGTTCACATAAAAATTAGACAGAATCATTCTGAGAAACTTCTTTGTGATGTGTGCATTCATCTCACAGAGTTGAACCTTTCTTTAAATTGTGCAATTTTGAAACACTCTTTTTGTAGGTTCTGCCAGGGGATATTTGGAGCGATTTGTGGCCTACAGTGGAAATGGATATATCTTCCCATAAAAACTAGATGGAAGCATCCTGAGAAACTTCTTTGTGATGTGTGCATTCATCTCACAGAGCTGAACCTTTATTTTGATTGAGCAGTTTGGAAGCAATCGTTTTGTAGAATCTGCAAAGGGATATTTGTGAGGCCATTGTGGCCTCTGGGGAAAAAGGAAATAACATAAAAATTAGGAAGAATCTTTCGGATAAATTTATTTGTGATGTGTGCTTTCATCTAACAGAGTTGAACCTTTCTTTTGATTGAGCAGTTTGGAAACACTCTTTTTGTAGAATCTGAAAGTGGATATTTGGAGCGCTTTGAGGCCTATGGTGGAAAAGGAAATATCTTGATATAAAAACTAGACAGAAGGATTCTGAGAAACTTGTTAGGGTGTGTACATTCATCTCACAGAGTTGAAACTTTCTTTTTATTGAGCAGTTTGGAAACAGTCATTTTGTAGAATGGGCAAAGGGATATTTGTGAGCCCATTGAGGCAGCTGGGGAAATAGGAAGTATCATCACATAAAAAGTAGACAGAAACTTTCTGAGAAACTTATTTCTGATGTGTGCTTTCATCTCACAGAGTTTAAACTTTCTTTTGATTGAGCAGTTTAGAAACCGTCTTTTAGTAGAATCTGCAAATGGATATTTGCCACGCTTTGAGGTCCATGGTGAAAAAGGAAATATCTTTTAATAAAAACTATGCAGAAGCGTTGTGAGAAACTTCTCTGTGATGTGTGCATTCATCTGACAGAGCTGAACCTTTCTTTTGATTGAGCAGTTTCGAAACAGTCTTTTTGTAGTATGTGCAAATGGATATTTTGAGTGCATTGAGGATTATGTTGAAAAAGGAAATATCTTCACATAAAAACTAGACAGAAGGATTCTGAGAAACTTCTTTGTGATGTGTGCATTCATCACAGGGAGTTTTACCTTTCTTTTGATTGAGCTGTTTGGAAACCCTCTTTTTGCATAATCTGCAAGTGGATATTTGGAGCTCTTTGAGGCCTATGGTGGAAAAGGATATATGTTCACATAAAAACTAGACAGAATCATTCTGAGACACTTGTTTGTAATCTCTGCATTCACCTCACAGAGATGAACCTTTCTTTTGATTGAGCAGTTTTGAAACACTGTTTTTGTAGAATCTGCAAATGGATAATTGTAGCACTTTGAGGTCTATGGTGGCAAAGGAAATATCTTCACTTAAAAAGTAGACACTTTCCTAGAATCTTTTTGTGATGTGTGCTTTTATCTCACAGAGTTGAAACTTTCTATCGATTGAGCAGTTTGGAAACAGTCCTTTTGTAGTACCTGTAAAGGGATATTTTTGAGCCCATTGAGGCCTCTTGGGAAATAGGAAATATCATCAAATAAAATCTAGACAGAAACTTTCTGAGATGCATCTTTGTGATTTCTACTTTCATCTCACAGAGTTGAAACTTTCTTTTGATTGAGCAGTTTAGAAAGAGTCCTTTTGTACAATATACAAATGGATGTTTGGAGTTTTTTGTGACCTATGGTGAAAAAGGATATATCTTCCCATAAAAACAAGTCAGAAGCATTCTGAGAAACCTCTTGTGCTGTGTGCATTCACCTTCCAGAGTTGAGCCTTTCTTTTGATTGAGTAGTTTGGAAACAGTCTTTTTGTAGTATGTGCAAATGGATATTTGGAGTTCATTGAGGCCTCTGGTGAAAAAGGAAATATCTTCACATAAAAACTAGATGGAAGCATTCTGTGAAACTTCTTTCTGATGTGTGCATTCATCTCACAGAGCTGAACCACACCTTTGATTGAGCAGTTTGGAAACACTGTTTTTCTCGAATCTGCAATTGGAAGTTTGGAACCCATTGAGGCCTCTGGTGGAAAAGGAAATATCTTCACGTAAAATCTAGACAGAAGCATTGTGAGAAACTTCTGTGTGATGTGTGCATTCATCTCACAGAGTTGAAATTTTCTTTTCATTGAACAGTTTTGATACTCTCTTTTTGTAGAATCTGCAAGTGGTTATTTGTAGCACTTGGAGGTCTATTGTGGCAAAGGAAATATCTTCACATAAAAACTAGACAGAAGCATTCTGAGAAACTTCTATGTGATGTGGGCATTCATCTCACAGAATTGAACCTTTATTTTGATTGAGCAGTTTGGAAACACTCTTTTTTTAGAATCTGCAAGTCGATATTTGAAGTGCTTTGAGACCTATGGTGAAAAAGGAAATATCTTCACATAAAAACTTGATAGAAGCATTCTGAGAAACTTCTCTGTGATGTGTGCATTCATCTCACAGAGTGGAACCTTTCCTTTGATTGAGTAGTTTGGAAACAGTCGTTATGTAGAATCTGCTAAGGGATATTTGTGATCCATTTCAGGCCTCTGGGGAAATAGGAAATATCTTCACATAAAATCTAGAAAGAAAATTTCTGAGAAACTTCTTTGTGATGTGTGCTTTCATCTAACAGTGTTGTAGCTAACTTTTTATTGAGCAGTTTGGAAAGAGTCTTTTTGTAGAATGTGCAAATGGATATTTGGAGCTCTTTAGACCTATGGTGAAAAAGGAAATATCTTCCCATAAAAACTATGTGGAAGCATTCTGAGAAACTTATTTGTGATGTGTGCATTAATCTCACAGAGTTGAATCTTTCTTTTGATTGAGAAGCTTGGAAACAGTCGTTTTGTAGAATCTGCAAAGGGATATTTGTGAGCCCACTGAGGCCTCTGGGGAAATGGGAAATATCTTCACATAAAAACTAAACAGAAACTTTCTGAGAAACTTATTTGTGATCTATGTTTTCATCTCACAGACATCAACTTTTCTTCTGATTGAGCACTTTGGAAACAGTCTGTTTGTCGAATCTGCAAATGCATATTTGGAGCGCTTTGAGGCCTATGTTGGAAAAGGCAATATCTTCCCATAAAAACTAGGCAGAAGCATTCTGAGAAACTTCTTTTTTATGAGTGCATTCATCTCATCGAGTTGAACATTTCTTTTGATAGAGAAGTTTGGAAACAGTCTCTTTGTAGAATCTGCAAATGGATATTTGGAGCCCTTTGAGGCCTATGGTAGAAAAGGAAATATCTTCTCATAAAAACTAGGCAGAAACATTCTGAGAAACTTCTTTGTGATGGGTGCATTCATCTCACAGAGTTGAACTTTTCTTTTGATTGAGCAGTTTGGAAACACTCTTTTTGTAGTATGTACAAATGGATATTTGGAACGCATTGTCACTTATGGTGAAAAAGGAAATATCTTCACATAAAAACCAGACAGAAGCATTCTGAGTAACTTCTCTGTGATGTGTGCATTCATCTAACAGAGTTGAACCTTTCTTTTGGTTGGGCAGTTTGCAAACAGTCGTTTTACAGGATCTGCAAAGGGATATTTGTGAGAACATTGAGGCCTCTGGGGAAAAAGGAAATATCTTCACATAAAAGATAGACAGAAACTTTCTGAGGAACTGCTTTGTGACGTGTGATTACACCTCATGGAGTTGAAACTGTCTTTTCATTGAGCAGTTTGGAAACAGTCTTTTTGTAGTATGTGAAAATGGTTATTTGCAGCACAAAGGGTCTTGTGGTGGAAAAGGAAATACCTTCATATGAAAACTTGACAGAATCATTCTGAGAAACTTCTTTGTGATGTGTGCATTCATCTCACAGAGTTGAACCTTTCTTTTTATTGAACAGTTTGAAACACTCTATTTGTAGAATACGCAATTGGATATTAGGATTGCTTTGAGGCCTATGGTTGAAAAGGAAATATCTTCACAAAAAAACTAGACAGAAGCATTCTGAGAAACTTCTTTGTGATGTGTGCATTCATCTCACAGAGTTGAATCTTTCTTTTGATTGAGCAGTTTGGAAACACTCTTTTGTAAAATTTGCAATTGTATATTTGGAGTGCTTTGAGGCCTATTATGAAAAAGGAAATATCTTCACATAAAATCTCAAAGGAAGCTTTCTGAGACTTTTTGTGTTGTGTGCATTCATCTCACAGAGTTGAACCCTTCTTTTGATAGAGCAGTTTGAAAAAGTCTTTTTGTAGTATTTGCAGAAAGATATTCATGAGCGGTTTAAGGCCTATGGTGAAAAAGGAAATATCTTCACATAAAAACTAAACAGAAGCTTTCTGAGAAATTCCTTTGTGATGTGTGCATTCATCTCACAGAGTTGAACCCTTCTTTTGATAGAGCAGTTTGGAAAAAGTCTTTTTCTAGTATTTGCAGAGGGATATTTGTGAGCGGTTTAAGGCCTATGGTGAAAAAGGAAATATCTTCACATAAAAACTAAACAGAAGCTTTCTGAGAAACTTCCAATGTGTGCATTCATCTCACGAATTGAAACTTTCTTTTGAATGAGCAGTTTGGAAACACTCTTTTTGTACAATGTGCAAAGGGATATTTCCGAGCCGTTTGAGTACTACAGTGAAAAACAAGCATCTTCACATTAAAACTAGACAGAAGCGTTCTGAGAATCTTCTATGTGATGTGTCCATTCATCTCACAGTGTTTAACCTTTCTTTTGAGTGAGCAGTTTCAAAACAGTCTTTTTGTAGAGTCTGCAAAGGGATATTTTTGAGCACTTTATTGCCTATTGTGAAATAGGAAATATCTTCACATAAAAACTAGACTGAATCATTCTGAGAAAGCTCTCTGTGAGGTGTTCTTTCATCTCACAGTGTTGAACCACTCTTTTTATTGATCAGTTTGTTAACAGTCTTTTGGTAGACTCTGCAAATGGATATTTGGAGTGCTTTGAGGCCCATAGTGAAAAAGGATATATCTTAACCAAAATTTAGACAGAAGCATTCCTAGAAACTTCTTTGTGATGTGTGCATTCATCTCACAGAGTTGAACATTTCTTTTGATGGAGCAATGTGGAAACCATCCTTTTGTAGTATCTACAGAGGCATATTTGTGAGCGGTTTAAGGCCTATGGTGAAAAAGGGAATATCTTCACATAAAAACTTGACAGAAGCATTCTGAGAAACTCCTTTGGGATGTGTACATTCATCTCAAACAGTTGAAGCTTTCTTTCGATGGAGCAGTTTGGAAACAGCCTTTTTGTAGTATCTGCAGAGGGATATTTGTGAGCAGTTTAAGGCCTATGGTGAAAAAGGAAATATCTTCACATAAGAACTAAACGGAACTTTTGGTAGAATCTGCAAGGGGATATTTGGAGGGCTTTCAGGCTTACGGCAAAAAAGGAAGAATCTTCACATAAAAACTAGAGAGAAGCATTCTGAGAAACTTCTTTGTGATGTGTGCTTTCATCTCACAGAGTTGAACTTTTCTTTTCATGGAGAACATTGGAAACAGTCTTTTTGTAGTATCTGCAGATGAATATTTGTGACCAGTCTAAGGCTCATGTTGAAAAAGGAAATATCTTCACATAAAAACCAGACAGAAACATTCTGAGAAACTTCTTTGTGATGCATGCATTCATCTCCCAGAGTTGAAACTTTCTTTTGATTGAGCCATTTTGAAACACTCTTTTTGTAGAACCTGCAAATGGATATTTGGAGTGCTTTCAGGGCTATGGTGAAAAAGGAAGTACCTTCACATAAAAATTAGACAGAAGCATTCTGAGAAACTTCTTTGTGATGTGTGCACTCATCTCACAGAGTTGTACCTTTCTTTTGATAGAGCAGTTTGGAAACCATCATTTTGTGCAATCTGCAAAGGGATATTTCTGAGTCCTATGAAGCCTATGGTGAAAAAGAAGTATCTTCATATAAAAACTAGACAGACGAATTCTGAGAAACTTCCTTCTGTTGCTTCAATTCGTCTCACAGAGTTGAAACACATTTTTGCTTGAGCAGGTTGGAAACAGTCTTTTGGAAGAATCTGCCAAAGGATATTTGGAGCGATTGAGGCTGATGTTGAAAAAGGAAATATCTTCACATAAAAAGAAGACAGAAGCATTCTGAGAAACTTCTCTGTGATGTGTGCATTGTTCTCACAGTGCTGAATCTTTCTTTTGATGGAACAGTTTGGAAACAGTCTTTTGGAGTATCTGCAGAGGGATATTTCTGAGTGGTTTAATGCCTATGGTGAAAAAAGAAATATCTTCACATAAAAACAAGACAGAAACATTCTGAGAAACTTCTTCGTGAGGTGTGCATTCATCTCACGACTTGAAACTTTCTTTTGATTGAGCAGTTTGGAAACACTCTTTTTGTAGAATATGCAAGTGGATTTTTGGAGTGATTTTAGACCTATGGTTGAAAAGGAAATACCTTCACATTAAAACTAAACAGAATCTTTCTTAGAAACTTCTTTGTGATGTGTTCATTCATCTCACAGAGTTGAAACTTTCTTTAGATTGAGCAGGTTGGAAACAGCCTTTTGTACAATCTGCAAAGGGATATTTCCAAGCCGCTTGAGACATACAGTGAAAAAGCTGTATCTTCACATAAAAACAAGACAGAAGCATTCTGAGGAACTTCTTTGTGTTGTGTCCATTCATCTCACAGAGCTGAAACTTTCTTTTTATTGAGCAGCTTGGAAACAGTCTTTTTGTAGAATCTGCAAATGGGTATTTGCTGTGCTTTGGAGCCTATGGTGAAAAAGGAAATATCTTCACATAAGAACTAGAAAGAAGCTTTCTGAGAAACTACTTTGTGATGTGTGCATTAATCTCACAGTGTTGAATGTTTCTTCTGATTGAGCAGTTTGGAAATGGGCTTTTTGAAGAATCTGCAAATGAATAGTTGGAGCACTTTGAGGACTATGGTGAAAAAGGAAATATGTTCACATAAAAACTAGACAGAAGCATTCTGAGAAACTCCTCTGTGATGTGAGCATCCATCTCACAGAGTTGAAACTTACTTTTGATAGAGCAGTTTGGAAACCGGCTTTTTGTACAATCTGCAAAGGGATATTTTAGAGTCATTTGAGGCCTATTGTGAAAAAGAAGTACCTTCACATAGAAACTAGGCAGAAGCACTCTTTTAAACTTCCTTGTGATGTGTCAATTCATCTCACAGATTTGAATCTTTCTTTTGATTGAGCAGTCTGGAAGTAGTCTTTTTGTAGAATCTGCAAAGGGTTATTTTTGAGACCTTTGTGGCCTACTGTGAAATAGGAAATATCATCACATGAAAACTAGACAGAATCCTTCTGAGAAACTACTCTATGATGTGTGCTTTCATCTCACAGAGTCAAACCTCTCTTTTGATTGAGCAGTTTGGAAACACTCATTTTGAAGAATATGCAAATGGATATTTTGAGCACTTTGAAGCCTATGGTGAAAAAGGAAATATCTTCACATAAAAAGTAGACAGAAGCATTCTGCAAAACTTGTTTGTCATGTGTGTATTCATCTCACAGAATTGAACCTTTCTTCTGATGGAGCAGTTTGGAAACAGTCTTTTTGTAGAAACTGCAAATGGTTACTTGTGAGCTGTTTAAGGCATATGGTGAAAAAGGGAATATCTTCACATAAAAACTAGACAGAAGCATTCTGAGAAACTTCTTTGTGATATGTGCATTCATCTCACAGAGTTCAACTTTTCTTTTGATTCAGTAGTTTGGAAATAGTCTTATTGCACAATGTGCAAAGTGATATTTGAAGTGCTTTGGGGCCTATGGTGAAAAAGGAAATATCTTCACTTAAAAACTAGACAGAAGCATTCTGAGAAACTTCTTTGTGATGTGTCCCTTCATCTCACAGAGTTGAACCTTTCTTTTGATTGAAGAGCTTGAAAACAGTCCTTTTGGTGAATCTGCAAATGGATATTTGTGAGCCCATTGAGGCCTATGGTGAAATAGGAATTATCTTCACATAAAAACTAGAAAGAAGCTTTCTGAGAAACTTCTTTGTGATGTGTGCTTTCATCTCACAGAGTTGAGCCTTTATTTTGATTGAGCAGTTAGGGAACAGTCTTTTTGTAGTGTCTGCAAGTGGATATTCAGAAGGTTTTGAGGCCTACGGTGAAAAAGGAAATATCTTCCCATAAAAACTAGACAGAAGCATTCTGAGAAACTTGTTTGTGATGTGTGCTTTCATCTCACAGAGTTGTACCTTTCCTTTGATGGAGCAGTTTGGAAACAGTCTTTTTGTGGTATCTGCAGAGGGATATTTGTGAGCAGTTTTAGGCCTATGGTGAAAAAGGAATTATCTTCACATAGCAGCGCACCAGCATGGCACATGTATACATATGTAACTAACCTGCACAATGTGCACATGTACCCTAAAACTTAAAGTATAATAAAAAATAAAAAATAAAAATATATATATAATGCTGGTGTAGTTTTTAAAAGATCAAAAAAATAAAACACCCCAGCACAGGGAAAACTCAAAAAAAAAAACAAAAAAAAAACAAAAAAAAAAACAAAAAACTAGACAGAAGCATTCTGAGAAACGTCTTTGTGATGTGTGCATTCATCTCACACAGTTCAACCTTTCTTTTGATTGAGCAGTTTGAAAACCATCTTTTTGTATAATCTGCAAATGGATATTTGGAGCACTTTGAGGCTTACGGTGTAAAAGGAAGTATCTTCATATAAAAACTAGACAGAAGCATTCTGAGAAACTTCTTTGCAATGTGTGCATTCATCTCACAGAGTTGAACCTTTCTTTTGATGGAGCACTTTGGAAACAGTATTTTTGTAGTATCTGCAGAGGAATACTTGTGACCAGTTTTAGGCCTATGTTGAAAAAGGAAATATCTTCACATAAAAACTAGACAGAAGGATTCTCAGAAACTTCTTTGTGATCTGTGCATTCAACTCAAAGCATTGAGCCTTTCTTTTGATTGAGCAATTTGGAAACACTCTTTTTGTAGTATCTGCAAATGGATATTTGTAATGCTTTAATTCCTGTAGCTCAAAAGGGAATATCTTCACATAAAAACTAGACAGAAGCTTTCTGAGAAACTTCTTTGTGATGTGTGCATTCATCTCACAGAGTTAAACCTTTCATTTGATTGAGCAGTTTGGAAACAGTCTTTTTCTAGAATGTCTAAGGGGATATTTCTGAGCGGTTTAAGGCCTATGGTGAAAAAGGAAATATCTTCACATAAAAACTAGACAGAAACTTTCTGAGATACTTCTTTGTAATAAGGGCATTCATCTCACAGAGCTGACCTTTCTTTTTATTGAGCAGTTTGCAAACAGTCTTATTTACGGTCTACAAAGGGCTATTTCTGAGCAGTTTCAGGCCTATGATGAGAAAGGGAATATCTTCCAATAAAAACCAGACAGAAGCTTTCTGAGAAACTTGTTTGTCATATGTTTATTCATCCCTCAGAGTGGAAACTTTCTTTGGATTGTGCAGCTTGGAAATAGTCTTTTTGTAGAATCTGCAAAGGGATATTTGGGAGCCTTCAAGATCTATGGTGAAAAATGTAATATCTTCACATAAAAACTAGACTGAAGTTTTCTGAGGAACTTCTTTCTGATGTGGGCATTCATCTCACTGAATTGAATGTTTCTTTTGATTGACCAGTGTGGAAACAGTCTTTTTATAACATCTGCAAAGTGATATTTGAGGTCCCTTTGATTCCTAAGGTGAAAAAGGAAATATCTTCACATAAAAACTGGACAGAACCTTTCTGAGTAACTTCCTTGTGATGGGGGCATTCATCTCACTGAGTTGAAACTTTCTCTTGATTGAGCAGTTTGGAAAGAGTCTTTTTGTAGAATATGCAAAGGGATATTTGGGAACCCTTTGAGGCCTCTGGTGAAAAATGGAGTATCTTCACATAAAAACTAGACAGAAGCTTTCTGAGAAACTTGTTTGTGATGTGTGCATTCATCTTACTGAATTGCAACTTTCTTTTGATTGAGCAGCTTGGAAACAGTCTTTTTGTAGAATCTGCAAAGGGATATTTGATGGTGCTTTGAGGCCTATGTTTAAAAAGGAAATATCTTCATATAAAACAAAACAGAAAGTTTCTGAGAAACTTCTTTTTGAAGTGTGCATTCATCTCTCTGAGATGAACCATTCTTTTGATTTAGCAGTTTGGAAACAGACTTTTTGTAGAATCTGAATAGGGATATTTGGGATCCCTTGAGGCCCATGGTGAAAAAGGGAATATCTTCACATAAAAACTGGACAGAAGTTTTCTGAGAAATTTCTTTGTGATGTGCACATTCATCTCATGGAGTAGAATATTTCTTTTGATTGAGCAGTTTGGAAACAGTCTTTTTGTAGAATCTTCAAAGGGATATTTCTGAGCAGTTTGAGGCCTATGTTGAAAAAGGAAATATCTTCACATAAAAACTAGACAGAAGCTTTCTGAGAAACTTCTTTGTGATGCATGCATTCATCTCACAGAGTTGAAATTTCCTTTTGATTGAACAGTTTGGAAACAGTCTTTTTCTAGAATCTGCACTTTGAAGTCTATGGTGAAAAAGTGAATATCTTCACATAAAAACTGGACAGAAGCCTTCTGAGAAAATTGTTTGTGATGCATGCATTCATCTGCAAAGGGATATTTGGGAGCACTTTGAGGCCTATGGTGAAAAAGTAAATATCTTCACATAAAAACTAGACAAGTGTTTTGAGAAACTTCTTTGGGATGTGTGTATTCATCTCACAGAGTTGAACATTTCTTTTGATTGAGCAGTTTGGAAACAGTCTTTTTCTAGAATCTGCAAAGGGATATTTCAGAGCAGTTTGAGGCCTATGGTGAATAAGGAAAGAGCTTCACCTAATAACTAGACAGAAGGTTTCCGTGAAACTTCTTTATGATGTGTCCATTCAAATAGCAGAGTTGAACTTTTGTTTTGATTGAGCAGTTTGGAAAAAGTATCTTTCTAGAATCTGCAAAGGGATATTTGGGAGCCCTTTGAGGCCTAAGGTGAAAAAGGAAATATGTTCACATAAGAACTAGACAGAACCTTTCTGAGAAACTTCTTTGTGATGCATGCATTCAGCTGACTGAGTTGAACCTTTCTTTAGATTGAGCAGTTTGGAAACAGTCTTTGCAGAATCTGCAAAGGGATACTTGTATCCCATTGCAGCACATGTTGAAAAAGGGAATATCTTCACATAAGAATTTGACAGAAGCTTTCTGAGAAACTTCTTTGTGTTGCATGCATTCATTTCACAGACTTGAAACTTTGTTTTGATTGGGGAGTTTGGAAACAGTCTTTTTGTAGAATCTGCAGAAGGATGTTTCTGAGCATTTTGAGGCCCATGGTGAAAACGGAAATATCTTCATATAAAAACTGAACAGAAGCTTTCTGGGTAACTTCTTTATGATGTGTGCATCCATCTCACAGAGTTGAACCCTTCTTTTGATTGAGCATTTTGGAAACAGTCTTTTTGTAGAACCTGCAAAGGGACATTTGAGGGTATTTTGTGGCCTATGGTGAAAAAGGAAATACCTTCACATAAAAATTAGACAGAAGCATTCTGAGAACCTTCTTTGAGATGTGTGCATTCATCTCACACAGTAGAACCTTTCTTTTGATTTAGCAGTTTGGAATCAGCCTTTTTGTAGAATCTGCAAAGGGATATTTCTGAGCGATTTGAGGTCAATGGTGAAAAAGGAAATATCTTCAAATGAAAACTAGAAAGAAGCATTCTGGGAAACTTCTTTGTGATGGCTGCATTCATCTTACAGTGATGAACCTTTCTTTTGATTGGGCAGTTTGGAAACTGTTTTTGTAGAATCTGCAAAGGGATATTTAGGATCCCTTTGAGGCCTATTGTGAAAAAGAGAATATCTTCACATAAAAACTAGACAGAAGCTTTCTGAGAAACGTCTTTGTGATGTGTACATTCATCTCACAGAGTTAAACCTTTCTTTTTTGAGTAGTTTTTAAACAGCCTTTTTGTAGAATCTGCAAAGGGATATTTCTGAGTGGTTTGATGCCTGCAGTGAAAAAGTAAATATCTTCGTATAAAAACTAGACAGAAGCCTTCTGAGAAACTTCTTTGTGATGTGTGCTTTCATTTGACAGCGTTGAAACTGTCTTTTGATGGAGCCGTTTGAAAACAGTCTTTTTGTAGAATCTGCGAAGGGAATTTTGGGAGCCCTTTGAGGCCTATGGTGGAAAAGGAAATATCTTCACATAAAAACTAGACAGAAACATTCTGGGAAACTTCTTTGTGATGTGTACATTCATCTCACAGAGTTGGAACCCGTCTTTTTGTAGTATATGCAAAGGGATATTTCTCAGCAATTTGATGCCTACAGTGAAAAAGGGAATATCTTCACATAAAAACTTTAAAGAGGCTTTCTCAGAAAATTCTTTTGATGAGTGCATTCATCTCACAGATTTGAACCTTTCTTTTGATTGAGCAGTTTGGAAAGAGTCTTTTTGTAGAATCTGCAAAGAGTTATTTGGGAGCCATTTGAGGGCAATAGAGAAAAAGGAAATATGTTCACATGAAAACTAGACAGAATCATTCTGAGAAACTTCTTTGTGATGTGTGCATTCATCTCAGAGAGTTGAAAATTTCTTTAGATTGAGCAGTTTGGAAACACTCTTTTTGTATAATCTGCACATGGATATTTGGAGCACTTTGAAGCCTATGGTGAAAAAGGAAATACCCTCACGTAAAAACTAAACAGAAGCAAACTAAACAGAAGCTTTCTGAGAAACATCTTTGTGATGTGCACTTTCAACTCACAGATTTGGAGTTTCTTTTGATTCAGCAGTTTGGAAACAGAATTTTCATGTAATCTGCGCAGGGATATTTGTGAGCCCCTTATGGGCTATGGTGAAATAGGAAGTATCTTCACATAAAAACTAGACAGAAGCTTTCTGAGAAACTTCTTTGTGGTTCATGCATTCATCTAACAGATATGAAGCTTTCCCTTGATTGAGCACTTTGGAAACCCTCTTTCTGTAGAATCTGCAAAGGGATATTTGGTATCACTTTGAGGTCCATGGTGAAAAAGTAAATATCTTCAAATTAAAAGTGGCCAGAAGCATTCTGAGAAACTTCTTTGTGATCTTTGCATTCATCTAACGGAGCTGAAACTTTCCTTTGAGTGAGCAGTTTGAAAACGTCCTTTTGTCAAATTTGCAAAGGGATATTTCTGTGCGGTTTGAGGCCTATGGTGAAAAAGGAAATATCTTCACATAAAAACTATACTGAAGCTTTCTCAGAAACTTCTTTGTGATGTGTGCATTCATCTCACAGAATTGAACCTTTCTTTTTAAAGAGCAGGTTGGAAACAGTCTTTTTGTAGTATCTGCAAAGGGATATTTTGGAGACCTTCTAAGCCTATGGTGAAAAATGAAATATCTTCACATAAAAAATAGACAGAAGCATTGTGAGGGACTACTTTGTGTTGTGTGCATTCCTCTCACAGAGTTGAAACTTCCTCTTCATTGAGCATTTTGGAAAGAGTCTTTTGTAGAATCTGCAAAGGGATATTTGGGAGGCCTTTGAGGCCTTTGGTGAAAACAGAAATATCTTCACCTAAAAACTAGACAGAATCCTTCTGAGAAACTTCTTTCAGGTGTGTGTATTCATGTCAGAGAGTTGAACCTTTTGTTTCATTGGACAGTTTGGAAACATTCTTTTTATAGAATCTGCAAAGGGATATTTCTGAGCAGCTTAAGGCCTATGGTGAAAAAGGAATTCTCTTCACATAAAAAGTAGGCAGAATCTTTCTGAGAAGCTTCTTTGTGATGTGTGCTTTCATCTCATAGAGTTAAAATTTCTTTTGATTCAGCAGTTTCAAAACAGTCTTTTTATAGATTCTGCAAAGGGATATTTCTGAGCAGATTGAGGCCTATGGTGAAAAAGGAAATATTTTCATATAAAATCCAGACAGAATCTTTCTGAGAAACTTCTTTTTGATGGGCGCATTTATCTCACAGAGTTGAAATTTTCTTTTGATTGAGCAGTTTGGAAACATTCTTTTTGTAGAATCTGCAAAGGGATATTTGAGGGTGCTTTGAGGCCTATGGTGAAAAAGAAATATCTTCACATAAAGACCAGACAGAAGGTTTCTGAGAAACCTCTTTGTGATGTGTGCATTCATTTCACAGACTTGAAACCTTCTTTTGATTGAGCAGTTTGGAAACATTCTTTTTGTAGAATCTGCAAAGGGATATTTCTGAGCAGCTTGAGGCCTATGGTGAAAAAGGAATTCTCTTCACATAAAAAGTAGGCAGAATCTTTCTGAGAAGCTTCTTTGTGATGTGTGCTTTCATCTCATAGAGTTAAAATTTCTTTTGATTCAGCAGTTTCAAAACAGTCTTTTTATAGATTCTGCAAAGGGATATTTCTGAGCAGATTGAGGCCTATGGTGAAAAAGGAAATATTTTCATATAAAATCCAGACAGAATCTTTCTGAGAAACTTCTTTTTGATGGGTGCATTTATCTCACAGAGTTGAAATTTTCTTTTGATTGAGCAGTTTGGAAACATTCTTTTTGTAGGATCTGCAAATGGATATTTGAGGGTGCTTTGAGGCCTATGGTGAAAAAGAAATATCTTCACATAAAGACCAGACAGAAGGTTTCTGAGAAACCTCTTTGTGATGTGTGCATTCATTTCACAGACTTGAAACCTTCTTTTGATTGAGCAGTTTGGAAACATTCTTTTTGTAGAATCTGCAAAGGGATATTTGAGGGTGCTTTGAGGCCTATGGTGAAAAAGGAAATATCTTCACATAAAGACCAGAAATACGCTTCATGAGAAACTTCTTTGTGATGTGTGCATTCATCTTACAGAGATCAACATTTCTTTTGATTGAGTAGTTTGAAAACTGTCTTTTTGTAGAATCTGCAAAGGGGTATTTGGGAGCATTTTGAGGCCTATGGTGAAAAATGAAATATCTACAAATAAAAAATAGACAGAATCTGTCTGAGAACTTCTTTCTGATGCGTGCATTCATCTCACAGTGTTGAACTTTCTTTTCTTTGAACAGTTTCAAAACAGTCTTTTCACAGAATCTGCAAAGGAATATTTCTGAGGGCCTTGAGGCCTACGATGAAAAAGGAAATATCTTCACATAAAAACTAGACAGAAGCTTTCTGAGAAACTTCTTTGTGATGTCTGCATCCCTCTCACAGAATTGAACCATTCTTTTGATTGAGCAGTTTGGAAACAATCTTTTTGTAGAATCTGCAAAGGGATATTTGGCAGCATTTTGAGTCCTAAGGTGAAAAAGGAAATGTCTTCACACAAAAACTAGACAGAAGCTTTTTTAGGAACTTCTTTGGGATGTGTGCATTCATCTCACAGAGTTGGACCTTACTTTTGATTGAGCAGTTTGGAAAAAGTCTTTTTGTAAAATCTGCAAAGGGATATTTGGGATCCCCTGGAGGCCTATGGTGAAAAAGGAAATATCATCACATAAAAACTAGACAGAAGCTTTATGAGAAACTTCTTCCTGATATGTACATTTATCTTACAGCATTGAACCTTTCTTTTGATTGAGCAGTTTGGAAACAGTCTTTTTCAAGAAGCTGCAAAGGGATATTTGGGAGCCCTTAAAGGTCTATGGTGAAAAAGGGAATATCTTCATATAAAAACTAGACAGAAGTTTTCTGAGCAAATTCTTTGCGATGTGTGCATTCATCTCACAGAGTTGAACCTTTCCTTTGATTGAGAAATTTGGAAACAGTCTTTTTGAAAAATCTGCAAAGTGATATTTGGGATCCCTTTGAGGCCTATGGTGAAAAAGGAAATATCTTCACATAAAAAATAAAAATAAGTTTTCTGAGAAACTTTTTTGTGATGTGTGCATTCATCTCACAGAGTTGAAACTTTCCTTTGATTGAACAGTTTGGAAACACTCTTTTTGTAGAATCTGCAAAGGGATATTTTTGAGCAGTTGAGGCCTGTGCTGAAAAAGGAAATATCTTCACATGAAAACTAGGCAGAAGTTTTCTGAGAAACTTCGTTCTGATATGTACATTCATTGCACAGAGTTGAACCTTTCCTTTGATTGAGCAGTTTCAAAACAGTCTTTTTGTAGGACCTGCAGGGGGACATTTGAGGGCGTTTTGAGGCCTTCGGTGAAAAAGGAAATATCTTCATATAAAAACTTGACAGAAGCTTTCTGAGAAACTTTTTTGTGATGTGTGCATTCATCTCACAGGGTTGACCCTTTCTTTTGGTTGAGCACTTTGGAAACAGTCTTTTTGTAGACTCTCCAAAGGGATATTTCTGAGTGGTTTGAGGCCTATGGTGAAAAAGGAAATATCTTCACATAAAAACTAGACAGTAGCTTTCTGTGAAACTTCCTTGTTATGTGTGCATTCTACTCACAGAGTAAAACTCTTCTTTTGATTGATCAGTTTAAAAATAGCCTCTTTGAAGAATCTGCAAAGGGATATTTGGGAGCCCTTTGAGGCCTAAGGTGAAAAAGGAAATACGTTCACATAAAAACTAGACAGAAGATTTCTGAGAAACTTCTTTTTGTTGCGTGCATTCCTCTCACAGATTTGAAACTTTCTTTATATAGAGCAGTGTGGAAACAGTCATTTTGTAGAATCTACAAAGGAATATTTTGGATCCCATTGAGGATCATGTTGAAAAAGGGAATATCTTCACATTAGAACTAGAGAGAATTTTCTCAGAAACTTTTCTGTGATGTGTGCATTCATTTTATGGAGTTGAATCTTTTTTTGATTGAGCAGTGTGTAAACAGTCTTTTTGTAGAATCTGCATTGGGATATTTCTGAGTGGTTTGAGGCATATGGTGAAAAAGGAAATATCTTTATATAAAAACTGGACAGAAGATTTCTGAGAAAATTCTTAGTGATATGCACATTCGTCTCACATAGTTAACCTTTCTTTTGAATAAGCAGTTTGGAAACAGTCTTTTTGAAGAATCTGCAAAGGGATATTCGAGGGCACTTTGAGGCCTATGGTGAAAAAGGAAATATCTTCACATAAAGACTAGACAGAAGTTTTCTGAGAAACTTCTTTGCGATTTGTGCATTCATCTCACAGAGATGAACATTTATTTGATTGAGCAGTTTGAAAAAAAAGTCTTTTTGTAGAATCTGAAAAGGGATATTCCAGGGCGCTTTGAGGTCTATGGTGATAAAGGAAATATCTTCACATAAAAACTAGACAGAACCTTTCTGAGAAACTTCTTTGTGATGTCTACATTCATCTCACAGAGCTGAACTTTCTTTTCATTGAGCAGTTTGGAAACATTATATTTGTAGATTCTGAAAAGGAATATTTCTGAGCAGTTTGAGGCCTGTTGTGAAAAAGGAAATATCTTCACATAAAAACCAGACAGAAGCTTTCTGAGAAACTTCTTTGTGATGTGTGCATCCATCTCATGGGATTGAACCTTACCTTTCATTGAGCATTTTGGAAACACTCTTTTTGTAGAATCTGCAAAAAGATATTTGGGAGCTGTTCAAGGCCTGTGGAGAAAAAGGAAATATCTTCACGTAAAAACTAGACAGAAGTTTTCTGAGGAACCTATTTATGATGTATGCATTCATCTCAGAGTTGAATCTTCTTTTGATTGAGCAGTTTGGAAACAGTCTTTTTCTAGGATCTTCAAGGGGACACTTCTGAGCTTTTTGAGGCCTATGGTGAATAAGGAAATATCTTCACATTAAAAATAGACAGAAGCTTTCTGAGAAACTTCCTTGTGATGTGTGCATTCAAGTCACAGAGTTAAATCTTTCTTCTGACTGATCGGTTTGGAAACAGTCTTTTTGTAGAATCTACAAAGGGATATTTGGGAGCCCTTCAAGTCCTATGGTGAAAAAAGAAATATCTTCACATAAAAATTAGGCAGAAGCTTTCGGAGAAACTTCCCTGTGATGCATGCATTCATCTCACAGAGGTGAACTTTCCTTTCCTTGTGCAGTTTGGAAACTGTCTTTTTGTAGAATCTGCAAAGGAATATTTCTGAGCTGATAGAGGACTGTAGTGAAAACGCAGATATGAAGAATTGCCACACTGACTTCCACAATGGTTGAACTAGTTTACAGTCCCACCAACAGTGTAAAAGTGTTCCTATTTCTCGACATCCTCTCCAGCACCTCTTGTTTCCTGACTTTTTAATGATTGTCATTCTAACTGGTGTGAGACGGTATCTCATTGTGGTTTTGATTTGCATTTCTCTGATGGCCAGTAATGATGAGTATTTTTTCATGTGTTTTTTGGCTGCATAAATGTCTTCTTTTGAGAAGTGTCTGTTCATATCCTTAACCCACTTTTTGATGGGGTTGTTTGTTTTTTTCTTGTAAATTTGTTTGAGTTCATTGTAGATTGTGGATATTAGCCCTTTGTCAGATGAGTAGGTTGCAAAAATTTTCTCCCGTTTTGTAGGTTGCCTGTTCACTCTGATGGTAGTTTCTTTTGCTGTGCAGAAGCACTTTAGTTTAATTAGATCCCATTTGTCAATGTTGGCTTTTGTTGCCATTGCTTTTGATGTTTTAGACATGAAGTCCTTGCCCATGCCTATGTCCTGAATGGTAATGCCTAGGTTTTCTTCTAGGGTTTTTATGGTTTTAGGTCTAACGTTTAAGTCTTTAATCCATCTTGAATTGATTTTTGTATAAGGTGTAAGGAAGGGATCCAGGTTCAGCTTTCTACTTATGGCTAGCCAGTTTTCCCAGCACCATTGATTAAATAGGGAATCCTTTCCCCATTGCTTGTTTTTCTCAGGTTTGTCAAAGATCAGATAGCTGTAGATATGTGGTGTTATTTCTGAGGGCTCTGTTCTGTTCCATTGATCTATATCTCTGTTTTGGTACCAGTACCATGCTGTTTTGGTTACTGTAGCCTTGTAGTATAGTTTGAAGTCAGGTAGTGTGATGCCTCCAGCTTTGTTCTTTTGGCTTAGGATTGATTTGGCGATGTGGGCTCCTTTTTGGTTCCATATGAACTTTAAAGTAGTTTTTTCCAATTCTGTGAAGAAAGTCATTGGTAGCTTGATGGGGATGGCATTGAATCTGTAAATTACCTTGGGCAGTATGGCCATTTTCACGATATTGATTATTCCTACCCATGAGCATGGAATGTTCTTCCATTTATTTGTATCCTCTTTTATTTCCTTCAGCAGTGGTTTGTAGTTCTCCTTGAAGAGGACCTTCACATCCCTTCTAAGTTGGATTCCTAGGTATTTTATTCTCTTTGAAGCAATTGTGAATGGGAGTTCACTCATGATTTGGCTCTCTGTTTGTCTGTTATTGGTGTATAAGAATGCTTGTGATTTTTGTACGTTGATTTTGTATCCTGAGACTTTGCTGAAGTTGCTTATCAGCTTAAGGAGATTTTGGGCTGAGACAATGGGGTTTTCTAGATATAAAATCATGTCATCTGCAAACAGGGATAATTTGACTTCCTCTTTTCTTAATTGAATGCCCTTTATTTCCTTCTCCTGCCTAATTGCCCTGGCCAGAACTTCCAACACTATGTTGAATAGGAGTGGTGAGAGAGGGCATCCCTGTCTTGTGCCCGTTTTCAAAGGGAATGCTTCCAGTTTTTGCCCATTCAGGATGATATTGGCTGTGGGTTTGTCATAGATAGCTCTTATTATTTTGAGATACATCCCATCAATACATAATTTATTGAGAGTTTTTAGCATGAAGTGTTGTTGAATTTTTTCAAAGGCTTTTTCTGCATCTATTGAGATAATCATGTGGTTTTTGTCTTTGGCTCTGTTTATATGCTGGATTACATTTATTGATTTGCGTATGTTAAACTAGCCTTGCATCCAGGGATGAAGCCCACTTATCATGGTGGATAAGCTTTTTGATGTGCTGCTGGATTCTTTTTGCCAGTATTTTATTGAGGATTTTTGCATCAATGTTCATCAAGGGTATTGGTCTAAAATTCTCTTTTTTCATTGTGTCTCTGCCCAGCTTTGGTATCAGAATGATGCTGGCCTCATAAAATGAGTTAGGGAGGATTCCCTCTTTTTCTATTGATTGGAATAGTTTCAGAAAGAATGGTACCAGTTCTTCCTTGTACCTCTGGTAGAATTCGGCTGTGAAGCTATCTGTTCCTGGACTCTTTTTAGTTGGTAAGCTATTGATTATTGCCACAATTTCAGATCCTGTTATTGGTCTATTCAGAGACTCAACTTCTTCCTGGTTTAGTCTTGGGAGAATGTACGTGTCAAGGAATTTATCCATTTCTTCTAGATTTTCTTGTGACAATTCCTCAGGGATCTAGAACTAGAAATACCATTTGACCCAGCCATCCCATTACTGGGTATATACCCAAAGACTATAAATCATGCTGCTATAAAGACACATGCACACATATGTTTATTGTGGCATTATTCACAATGGCAAAGACTTGGAACCAACCCAAATGTCCAACAATGATAGACTGGATTAAGAAAATATGGCACATATACACCATGGAATACTATGCAGCCATAAAAAATGATGAATTCATGTCCTTTGTAGGGACATGGATGAAACTGGAAATCATCATTCTCAGTAAACTATCGCAAGAACAAAAAACCAAACACCGCATATTCTCACTCATAGGTGGGAATTGAACAATGAGATCACATGGACACAGGAAGGGGAATATCACACTCTGGGGACTGTTGTGAGGTGGGGGGGGGAGGGATAGGATTGGGAGATATACCTAATGCTAGATGACGAGTCAGTGGGTGCAGCGTAACAGCATGGCACATGTATACATATGTAACTAACCTGCATAATGTGAACATGTACCCTAAAACTTAGAGTATAATAATAAACTATAAAATGGTAAAAAAATAAATAAATAAATAAATAAACAAAAAGAAAACGCAAATATGTTCACATAAAAACAAGAAAGATGCTTTCAGCGAAACTTCTTTGTGATGTGTGCATTCATCTCACAGAGTTCAACCTTTCTTTTGATTGAGCAGTTTGGAAACACTCTCTTTGTAGAATCTGCGAAGGGATATATTGGAGCCCTTTGAGGACCGTGGTGAAAAAGGGAATATCTTCAGATAAAAACCAGACAGAAGATTTCTCAGAAACTTCTTTGGGATGCGTGCATTCATCTCACACAGTTGAAACTTTCTTTTGATCAGTTTGGAAACAGTCTTTTTGTAGAATCTGAAAAGGGATATTTCTGAGGGGTTTGAAGCCTATGGGGAAAAATGAAATATTTTCACATGAAAACTAGACAGAAGCTTTCTCAGTAACTTCCTTGTGATGTGTGCATTGATTTCACAGAGTTGAAACATTCCTTTGATTGAGCAGTTTGGAAAGCATCTTTTTGTAGAATCCGAAATTGGGCATTTCTGAGCAGTGTGAGGACTACTGTGAAAAACAAAGTATCTTCACCAACTGCAAAGGGATATTCAGAGTGCTTTGAGGCCTATGGTAAAAATGGAACTATCTTCTCATAAAACTAGACAGAAGCTTTATGAGGAAATTCTGTGTGATATGTGCATTCATCTCACAGAGTTGAACCTTTCTTTTGATTGAGCAGTTTGGAAGCTGTCTTTTTGTAGAATATGAAAAGGGATATATCTCAGTGATTTGAGGCCTGTGGTGAAAAAGGAAATATCTTCAAATTAAAACTAGACAGAAGATTTCTGAGAAACTTATTTGTGATGTGTGCATTAATCATACAGAGTTCAAACCTTCTTTTGATTGAGCAGCTTGGAAACAGTCTTTTTGAAGAATCTGCAAAGGGATATCTGTGGGTGCTTTGAGGCCTATGATGAAAAAGGAAATATCTTCAGATAAAAACCAGACAGAAGCTGTCTGAGAAACTCCTTTTTGATGCATATATTCATCTCACAGAGGTTAACCATTCTTTTGATTGGAGAAAAAGGGAATATCTTCACATAAAAACTAGAAAGAAGCTTGCTAAGTAACATCTTTGTGACATGTACATTCATCTAACAGAGTTGAACCTTTCTTTTCATTGAGCAGTTTGGAAACAGTCTTCCTGTAGAATATGCAAAGGGATATTTGGGAGTACTTTGAAGTCCACGTTGAAAAGGGAAATATCTTCACAACAAAACTATACAGAAGCTTTCTGAGAAACTTAATTGTTATGTGTGGATTCATCTCACAATGATGAAACTTTCTTTTGACTGAACAGCTTGGAAACAGTTTTTTTGTAGAATCTGCAAAGGGACATTTGGGAACCCTTTGAGGCCTACTGTGAAAAAGGAAAAATCTTCACACAAAAAATAAAGAGAAGCTTTCTGACAAACTTAGTTGTGATGTGTGCATTCATCTCACAGAATTGAAACTTCCTTTTTATTGAGAAGTTTGGAAACAGTCTTTTTGTAGAATCTGCAAAGGGACATTTGAGGTCACTTTGAGGCTTATGATGAAAAAGGAAATATCTTCACATAAAAACTAGACAGAAGCCTTCTGGGAAACTTCTTTGTCATTTGTGCATTCATCTCACAGACTTGAAAGTTTCATTTAATTGAGCAGTTTGGTAACAGTCTTTTTCTAGAATCTGCAAAGGGATATATCTCAGGGTATTGAGGCTTATGGTAAAAAAGGAAATATCCTCACATTAAAACTAGACAGAAGCTTTCTGAGAAACTTCTTTGTCATGCATGCATTCATCCTACAGAGCTGAAACTTTCTTTTGATTCAGCAGTTTGGAAACAGTCTTTTTCTAGAATCTCCAAGGGGATATTTCTGAGTGGTTTGAGGCCTATTGTTAAAAGGGAAATATCTTCACATAAAAACTAGACAGGATCTTTCTGAGAAACTTCTCTGTAATGAGTGCATTCATCTCAAAATTTGAACATTTCTTTTGATTGAGCAGTTTGGAAACAGTCTTATTCTAGAATGTGCAATGGATATTTTGGAGTGGTTTGAGGCCTTTGTTGAAAAAGTGAATATCTTCACATAAAAACTAGACCGAAGACTTCTGAGAAACTTGTTTGTGATGCGTGCATTCATCTAACAGAGTTGAAATATTCTTTTGATTGAGCAGTTTGGAAACAGACTTTTTGTAGAATCTGCAAAGGGATATTTGGGAGCCCTTTGAGGCCTACTATGTAAAAGGAAATATGTTCACACAAAAGCTAGACAGAAGCTTTCTGAGAAACTACTTTGTGATGCATGCATTCATCTCACAGAGTTGAAACTTTCTTTTGACTGAGCAGTTTGGAAACAGTCTTTTTGTAGAATCTGAAAGGGGATATTTGTAATCCCCTTGAGGCCATGCTGAAAAAGGGAATATTTTCACAAAAAAACTACACAGAAGCTTTCTGACAAACTTCTCTGTGATGTGTGCATTCATCTCACAGAGTTGAACCTTTGTTTTGATTGAGCAGTTTGGAAACAATCTTTTTATAGGACCTGCAAAGGGATCTTTCTGAGTGATTTGAGGCCTATGGGGAAAAAGGAAATATCTTCACATAAAAACTAGACAGAAGCTTTCTGAGAAACTTCTTTATGATGTGTGCATTCATCTCTCAGAGTTCAAACTTTCTTTTGATTGAGCAGTTTGGACACATTCTTTTTTTAGAATCTGCAAAGGAATATTTGCGAGCACTTTGAGGCCCATGGTGAAAAAGGAAATATCTTCACATAAAAACTACACAGAAGCTTTCTCAGAAACTTCTTCATGATGTGTGCATTCAACACACAGAGTTGAAACTTTCTTTTGATTGAGCAGTTTGGAAAGAGTCTTTTTGTAGAATCTGCAAAGGGATATTTGGGAGCCCTTTGAGGGCAATGGTGAAAAAGAAAATATGTTCACATAAAAACTAGGCCGGGCACGGTGGCTCACGCCTGTAATCCCAGGACTTTGGGAGGCTGAGGCGGGCGGATCACGAGGTCAGGAGATCGAGACCATCCCGGCTAACACAGTGAAACCCCGTCTCTACTAAAAATACAAAAAATTAGCCGGGCGTGGTAGCGGGTGCCTGTAGTCCCAGCTACTCGGGAGGCTGAGGCAGGAGAATGGCGTGAACCCAGGAGGCGGAGCTTGCAGTGAGCCGAGATCGCGCCACTGCACTCCAGCCTGGGTGACAGAGCGAGACTCCGTCTCAAAAAAAAAAAAAAAAAAAAACTAGACAGAAGCTTTCTGGGAAACTTCTTTGTGATGTGTGTATTCATCTCACAGAGATGAAAATTTCTTTTGATTGAGAAGCTAAGAAATAGTCTTTTTGTACAGTCTGCAAAGGGATATTTGGGAGTGATTTGAGGCCTGTGGTGAAAAAGAAAATATGTTCACATAAAAAGTAGACAGAATCTTTCTGACAAAATATTTGAGATGTGTGCATTCATCTCACAGAGTTGAACCTTTCTTTTGATTGAGCAGTTTGGAAACTCTCTCTTTGTAGAATCTGCAACGGTATATTTCTCAGTGGTTTGAGACCTATGGTGAAAAAGGAAATATCTTCATGTGAAAACTGGACAGAAGCATTTTGCAAAACTTCTTTGTGATATGTATATTGACCTTACAGAGTTGTACCTTTCTTTTCATTGAGCAGTTTGGATAGTTTCTTTTTGTAGAATCTGCAAAGGGATATTTGGGAGCCTTTCAAGGACTACGATGAAAAGAGCAATATCTTCACATAATAACTAGACAGAAGCTCTCTGAGAATCTTCTTTGGGATGTGTGCATTCATGTCATAGAGTTGAACCTTTCTTTTGATTGACCAGTTTTGAAACTGTATTTTTATAAAATCTGCAAAGGGATATTTGGAATCCGTTTGTGGACTACAGTGAAAAAGCAAATATCATCACATAAAAAATAGACAGAAGCTTTCTGAGAAACTTCTTTGTGATATCTGCATTCATCTCTCAGATTTGAACCTTCCTTTGATTGAGATCTTTGGAAACATTCTTTTTGAGGTATCTGCAAAGGGATATTTCTCAGCGGTTTGAGGCCTATGGTGAAAACATAAATATCTTTATATACAAACTAGACAGAGGCTTTTTGGGAGACTTCTTTGTGATACGTCTATTCACGTGACAGAGTTGTACCTTTCTTTTCATTGAGCAGTTTGGACAGATTCTTTTTGTAGGATCTGCAAAGGGATATTTGGGAGCCCTTCAAAGACTACAGTGAAAAGGGAAATATCTTCACATAAAACCAGACAGAAGCCCTCTGAGAAACTTCTTTGTGATGTGTTCATTCATGTCACAGAGTTGAACCTTTCTTTGGATTGACCAGTTTTGAAACTGTCTTTTTATAAAATCTGCAAAGGGATATTTGGAATCCGCTTGAGGCCTGTGGTGAAAAAGCAAATATCATCACATAAAAAAAAAGGCAGAATATTTCTGAGAAACTTCTTTGTGATATGTGCATTCATCTCTCTGATTTGAACCTTCCTTTGATTGAGCAGTTTGAAACTCTTTTTGAGGAATCTGCAAAGCGATATTTCTCAGCAGTTTGAGACCTATGGTGCAAAAGTAAATATCTTCATGTGAAAACTGGAGGGAAGATTTTGAGAAACTTCTTTGTGATGTGCATATTGACCTGACAGAGTTGTACCTTTCTTTTCATTGAGCAGTTTGCACAGATTCTTTTTGTAGAATCTGCAAAGGGATATTTTGGAGCCCTTCAAGGACTATGGTGAAAAGGGAAATATCTTCACATAAAAACTAGACAGAAGCTCTCTAAGAAACTTCTTTGAGATGTGTGCATTCATGTCACAGAGATGAACCTTTCTTTTGATTGACAGGTTTTGAAACTCTCTTTTTATAAAATCTGCAAAGGGATATTTGGAATCGGTTTGAGGCCTATGGTGAAAAAGGAAGTATCATCACATAAAAACTAGACAGAAGTTTTCTGAGAAACTTCTTTGTGATACGTGCATTCGTCTCTCAGATTTGCACCTTCCTTTGATTGAGCAGTTTGGAAAGATTCTTTTTGAGGAATCTGCAAAGGGATATTTGGGAGCCCTTTGAGGACTATGGTGAAGAAGGAAATATCTTCACATAAAAACTAGACAGAAGCTTTCTCAGAAACACCTTTGAGACGTGTGCATTCATCTCACAGAGTTGAACATTTCTTTTGATTGAGCAGTTTGGAATCAGTCTTTTTCTCGAATCTGCAAAGGAATATTTTGGAGCCCTTCGAGACATATTTTGAAAAAGGAATTATCTTCACATAAAAACTAGACAGAAATTTTCTGATAAACTTTTTTTTGATGTGTGCATTCACCTCACAGAGCTGAAACTTTCTTTTGATTGAGCAGTTTGGAAGCAGTCTTTTTCTACAATCTGCAAAGTGATATTTGTGGGTGATGTCAGGCCTATGCTGAAAAAGGAAATGTCTTCACATAAAAGCCAGACAGAAGTTTTCTGAGGAACTTCTTTGTGATGTGTGCTTTCATCTCCCAGAGCTGAACCATTCTTTTCATTGAGCAGTTTGGAAACCGTTTTGTGTGGAATCTACAAAAGGATATTTCTCAGTGATTTGAGGCCAATGGAGACAAAGGAAATATCTTCAAATGAAAACTAGACAGAAGCTTTCAGAGAAACTTCTTTGTGATGGGTGCATTCATCCAACAGAGTTGAACCTTTCTTTTGATTGAGCAGTTTGTAAACTGTCTTTTAGTAGAATCTGCAAAGGGATATCTGGGATCCCTTTGTGGCCAAAGGTGAAAAAGGGAATATCTTCACATAAAAACTAGACAGAAGCTATCTGAGAAATGTCTTTGTGATGTGTGCATTCATCTCACAGAGTTGAACCTTTCTTTTTTTTGAGCAGTTTGGAAAATGTCTTTTGTAGAATCTGCAAATGGATATTTGAGAGCCCTTCAAGGCATATTTTGAAAAAGTAATTATCTTCACATAAAAGCTAGACCGAAATTTTCTGAGAAACTTTTTTTTGATGTGTGCATTCATCTCACAGAGCTGAAAATTTCTTTTGATTGAGCAGTTTGGAAACAGTCTTTTTCTAGAATCTTCAAAATGATATTTGTGGGTGCTTTCAGGCCTATGCCAAAAAAGGAAATATGTTCACATAAAAACTAGATAGAACTTATCTGAGGAAATCTTTTGATTTGAGCTTTCATCTCACAGAGCTGAGCCATTGTTTTGATTGAGAAGTTTGGAAACCGTTTTTTGTAGAATCTGAAAAGGGATATTTCTGAGCGATTTGAGGCCAACGGAGAAAAAAAGGTCTTCAAATGAAAACTAGACAGAAGCATTCTGAGACTTTAAACCAACAAAGATCAAAAGAGACAAAGAAGGCCATTACATAATGGTAAAGGGATCAACTCAAGAAGAAGAGCTAATTATCCTAAATATATATGCACCCAATACAGGGGCACCAATTCATAAAGGGAGTCCTTAGTGACCTACAAAGAGACTTAGACTACCACACAATAATAATGGGAGACTTTAACACCCCACTGTCAACATTAGACAGATCAGTGTGACAGAAAGTTAACAAGGATACCCAGGAATTGAACTCAGCTCTGCACCAAGAAGACCTAATAGACATCTACAGAAATCTCCACCCCAAATCAACAGAATATACATATTTTTCCGCACCACAACACACCGATTCCAAAATTGACCACATAGCTGGAAATAAAGCTCTCCTCAGCAAATGTAAAAGAACAGAAATTATAACAAACTGTCTTTCAGACGACAGTGCCATCAAACTAGAACTCAGGACCAAGAAACTCACTCAAAACCACTCAACTACATGGAAACTGAATAACCTGCTCCTGAATGACTACTGGGTATATAACGAAATGAAGGCAGAAATAAAGATGTTCTTTGAAACCAATGAGAACAAAGACACAACATACCAGAATCTCTGGGACACATTCAAAGCAGTGCCCACAAGAGAAAGCAGGAAAGATCCAAAATTGACACCCTAACATCACAATTAAAAGAACTAGAGAAGCAAGAGCAAACACATTCAAAAGCTAGCAGAAGACAAGAAATAACTGAAATCAGAGCAGAACTGAAGGAAATAGAGACACCAAAAACCCTTCAAAAAATTAATGAATCCAGTAGCCGGATTCTTGAAAGGATCAATAAAATTGACAGACTGCTAGCAAGAAAAATAAAGTAGAAAAGAGAGAAGAATCAAATAGACGCAATAAAAAATGTTAAAGGGGATATCACCACTGATCCCACAGAAAAAAAAACTACCATCAGAGAATACTACAAACACCTCTATGCATATAAACTAGAAAATCTAGAAGAAATGGATAAATTCCTTGACACATAAAACCTCCCAATACTAAACCAGGAAGAAGTTGAGTCTCTGAATAGACCAATAACAGAATCTGAAATTGTGGCAATAATCAACAGCTTACCAACCAAAAAGAGTCCAGGACCAGATTGATTCACAGCCGAATTCCACCAGAGGTAAAAGAGGAACTCGTACCATTCCTTCTAAAACTATTCCAATCAATAGAAAAAGAGGGAATCCTCCCTAACTCATTTTATGAGGCCAGCATCATCCTGATACCAAAGCCTGGCAGAGACACAACGAAAAAAGAGAATTTTAGACTAATACCCTTGATGAACATTGATGCAAAAATCCTCAATAAAATACCGGCAAACCGAATCCAGCACCACATCAAAAAGCTTATCCACCATGAACAGGTGGGCTTCATCCCTGGGATGCAAGGCTGGTTCAACATATGCAAATCAATAAACATAATCCAGCATATAAACAGAACCAATGACAAAAAACACACGATTATCTCAACAGATGCAGAAAAGGCCTTTGAGAAAATTCAACAACCTTCATGATAAAAACTCCCCATAAATTAGGTATTGATGAGATGCATCTCAAAATAATAAGAGCTATCTATGACAAACCCACAGCCAATATCATACTGAATGGGCAAAAACTGGAAGCATTCCCTTTGAAAACGGGCACAAGACAGGGATGCCCTCTCTCACCACTCCTATTCAACATAGTGTTGGAAGTTCTGGCCAGGGCAGTTAGGCAGGAGAAGGAAATAAAGGGTATTCAATTAGGAAAAGAGGAAGTCAAATTGTCCCTGTTTGCAGACGACATGATTGTATCTCTAGAAAACCCATTGTCTCAGCCCAAAATCTCCTTAAGCTGATAAGCAACTTCAGCAAAGTCTCAGGATACAAAATCAATGTACAAAAATCACAAGCATTCTTATACACCAGCAACAGACAAACAGAGAGCCAAATCATGAGTGAACTCCCATTCACAATTGCTTCAAAGAGAATAAAATACCTAGGAATCCAACTTAGAAGGGATGTGAAGGTCCTCTTCAAGGAGAACTACAAACCACTGCTCAAGGAAATAAAAGAGGATACAAATAAATGGAAGAACATTCCATGCTCATGGGTAGAAAGAATCAATATCGTGAAAATGGCCATACTGCCCAAGGTAATTTACAGATTCAATGCCATCCCCATCAAGCTACCAATGATTTTCTTCACAGAATTGGAAAAAACTACTTTAAAGTTCATATGGAACCAAAAAAGAGCCCGCATCGCCAAGTCAATCCTAAGCCAAAAGAACAAAGCTGGAGGCATCACACTACCTGACTTCAAACTATACTACAAGGCTACAGTAACCAAAACAGCATCATACTGGTACCAAAACAGAGATATAGATCAATGGAACAGAACAGAGCCCTCAGAAATAATGCCGCATATCTACAACTATCTGATCTTTGACAAACCTGACAAAAACAAGCAATGGGGAAAGGATTCCCTATTTAATAAATGGTGCTGGGAAAACTGGCTAGCCATAAGTAGAAAGCTGAAACTGAATCCCTTCCTTACATTTTATATAAAAATAAATTCAAGATGGATTAAAGACTTAAACGTTAGACCTAAAACCATAAAAACCCTAGAAGAAAACCTAGGCATTACCATTCAGAGCATAGGTATGGGCAAGGACTTCATGTCTAAAACACTAAAAGCAATGGCAACAAAAGCCAAAATTGACAAATGGGATCTAATTAAACTAAAGAGATTCTGCACAGCAAAAGAAACTACCATCAGAGTGAACAGGCAACCTACAAAATGGGAGAAAATTTTCGCAACCTACTCATCTGACAAAGGGCTAATATCCAGAATCTACAATGAACTCAAACAAATTTAAAAGAAAAAAACAAAAAACCCCATCAAGAAGTGGATGAAGGACACGAACAGACACTTCTCAAAAGAAGACATTTATGCAGCCAAAAAACACATGAAAAAATGCTCATCATCACTGGCCATCAGAGAAATGCAAATTAATACCACAATGAGATACCATCTCACACCAGTTAGAATGGCCATCAGAGAAATGCAAATCAAAACCACAATGGGATACCATCTCACACTAGTTAGAATGGCCATCATTAAAAAGTCAGGAAACAACAGGTGCTGGAGAGGATGTGGAGAAATAGGAACACTTTGACATTGTTGGTGGGACTGTAAACTAGTTCAACCATTGTGAAGTCAGTGTGGCGATTCCTCAGGGATCTGGAACTGGAAATACCATTTGACCCAGCCATCCCATTACTGGGTATATACCCAAAGGACTATAAATCATGCTGCTATAAAGACACATGCACACGTATGTTTATTGTGGCATTATTCACAGTAGCAAAGACTTGGAACCAACCCAAATGTCCAACAATGATAGACTGGATTAAGAAAATGTGGCACATATACACCATGGAATACTATGCAGCCATAAAAAATGATGAGTTCATGTCCTTTGTAGGGACATGGATGAAATTGGAAATCATCATTCTCAGTAAACTATCGCAAGAACCAAAAACCAAACACCGCATATTCTCACTCATTGGTAGGAATTGAACAATGAGATCACATGGACACAGGAAGGGGAATATCACACTCTGGGGACTGTTGTGGGGAGGGATAGCATTGGGAGATATACCTAATGCTAGATGACGAGTTAGTGGGTGGAGCGCACCAGCATGGCACATGTATACATATGTAACTAACCTGCACAATGTGCACATGTACCCTAGAACTTAAAGTATAATTAAAAAAAAAAAAACTAGTCAGAAGCTTTCTGAGAAACTTCTTTGTGATATTTGCATTCAACACATGGAGGTAAAACTTTCTTTTGATTGAGCAGTTTGGAAACAGTCCTTTGATAGAATCTGCAAAGGGATATTTCTGAGCTGTTTGAGGCCTATGTTGAAAAAGGTAATATCTCCATCTAAAAACTAGACAGAATCTTTCTGAGAAACTCCTTTGGTACGTGTACATTCATCTCACAAAGTTTAAACTTTCTTTTGATTTAGCAGTTTGGAAACAGTCTTTTGTAGAAACAGCAAAGGGATAATTTTGAGCAGTTTCAGGCCTATGGTGAAAAAGGATATAACTTCACATAAAAACTATTCAGAAGCTTTCTGAGACACTTTTTTTGTGACATGTGCATTCATGTCATAGAGCTGAAACTTTTTTTTGAATCAGCAGTTTGGAAACAGTCTTTTTATGGAATCCACAAGGAGACATTTGTGAGTGGTTTGAGGCCTATGGTGAAAAAGGAAATATCTTCACATAAAAACCAGACAGAAGATTTCTAGGAAACTTATTTTTGATGTGTGCATTCATCTCACAGACATGAACCCTTCTTTTGATTGAGCAGTTTGGAAACCTTCCTCTTGTGGCATCTGCAAGGTGATATTTGTGAGGTCTTTGTGGCCTATGGTGAAAAAGGAAATATCTTCCCATAAAACTAGACAGAAGCATTCTGAGAAACCTCTTTGTGATGTGTGCATTCATCTCACAGAGTTGAACCTTTCTTTTGGTTGACCAGTTTGGAAACCGTCCTTTTGTGGTATCTGCAAACGGATATTTCTCAGGCCTTAGAGCCCTATTGTGAAAAAGGAAATATCTTCACATAGAAGCCAGACAGAAGCTTTCTGAGAAACTTCCTTGTGATGTGTGCATTCATCTCACAGAGTTGAAACTTTCTTTTGATTGAGCAGTTTGGAAACAGTCTCTTGGAGAAACTGCAAAGGGCTATTTGTGTGCAGTTTTAGGCCTTTGGTGAAAAAGGATATATCTTCACATAAAAACTAGACAGAAGCTTTCTTAGAAACTTCTTTGTGATGTATGCATTCATCTCACACAGTTGAAACTTTCTTTGGATTGAGCAACTTGGAAACAGTTTTTTTGTAGCATCTGCAGAGGGATATTTGTGAGCGCTTTGAGGACTATGTTTGAAAAGTTTATATCTTCACATTAAAACTAGACAGAACGGTCTGAGGCATATGGTGAAAAAGTAAATATCTTCATAAAAAACCTAGACAGAAACTTTCTGAGAAGCTTCCTTGTGGTGTGTGCCTTCATCACACAGAGTTGGACATTTGTTTGATTGAACAGTTTGGAAACCATCTTTTTGTAGAATCTGCAAAGTGATATTTGTGATCCCTTTGAGGGCTATGGTGTAAAAGGAGATATCTTCAAATAAAAACTAGACAGAAGCTTTCTGAGAAACTTCCCTGTGATGTGTGCATTCATCTCACAGAGCTGAACCTTTCTTTTGATTGAGCAGTTTGGAAACTGTCTTTTTGTAGAATCTGCAAAGGGATACTTTTGAGCCCTTTGAGGCTTATCGTGAAAATGGAAATATCTTCACATAAAAACGAGACAGATGCTTTCTGAGAAACTTCTTCTTGTTGAGTGCACTCATCTCACAGAGTTAACCCTTTCTTTTCTTTGACCAGTTTGGAAACGTCTTTTTGTGGAAACTGCAAAGGGATATTTGTGAGTGGTTTAAGTCTTGTGGTGAAAAAGGAAATATCTTCATATGAAAACAAGACAGAAGCTTTCTGAGAAACTTCCTTTTTATGTGTGCATTCATCTCACAGGGTTGAACCTTTCTTTTGATTGAGCAGTTTTGAAACAGTCTTTTTGTGGAATCTGCAAAGGGATATTTTTGTGAATTTTGAGGCCTATGGTGAAAAAGTAAATATCTTTGCATAAAAACTAGATGGAAGTTTTCTGAGAAACTTCTTTTTGCTGTGTGCATACATCTCAAAGAGCTGAACATTTCTTTTGATTGAGCAGTTTGGAAACAGTCTCTTTGTAGAATCTGCAAGGGGATATTTGTGAGTGGTTTGAGGCCTCCAGTGAAAAAGGAAATATCTTCAAAGAGAAACTAGACAGAAGCTTTCTGTGAAAATTCTTTGTGATGTGTGCATTGATCTTACACAGTTGAACCTTTCTTTTGATTGAGTTGTTTAGAAGCAGTCTTTTTGTAGAGTCTGCTAAGGGATATATATGAGAGCTTTGAGTCCTATGGTGAAAAAGGAAATATCTTCACATAAAAACTAGACAGAACCTTTCTGAGAAACTTCTTTGTGATGTCTACATTCATCTCACAGAGCTGAACTTTCTTTTGATTGAGAAGTTTGGAAACCGTCTTTTTGTAGTGTCTGTAAGGGGATATTTGTGAGCACTTTGATGCCTATGTTTAAAAAGGAAATATCTTCACATAAAAACTAGACAGAAGCTTTCTGAGTATCTTCTTTGTGATGTGTGATTGCATCTCACAGAGCTGAACCTTTCTTTTGATTGAGCAGTTTGGAAACCGTCTTTTTGTAAAATCTGCAAAGGGATATTTGTGAGCACTTTCAGGCCTATGGTGAAGAAGGAAATCTCTTCACATTAAAACTAGACAGAAGCTTTCTGAGAAACTTCTTTGTGATGTGTGCATTCATCTCACAGATTTGAACTTTCTTCTGATTGAGCAGTTTGGAATCAGTCTTTTTGTAGAATCTGAAAAGGGATATTTCTGAGCCCTTTGAGGCCTATGGTGAAAAACGAAATATCTTCACAATAAAACCAGACAGAAGGTTTCTGAGAAACTGCTTTGTGATGTGTGCATTCATCTCATAGATGTAAACGACTCTTTTCATTGAGCAGATTGGAAACTCTGTTCTTGTAGAATCTGCAAAGGTATATTTTTGAGAGCTTTGAGGCCTATGGTGAAAAAGAAAATATCTTCATATAAAAATAAGACAGAATCTTTTTGAGAAACTTCTTTGTGATGTGTGCATTCATCTCACAGAGTTGAACCTTTCTTTTGATTGAGCAGTTTGGAATCAGTCTTTTTGTAGAATCTGCAAAGGGATATTTGTGAGCCCTTTGAGGCCTATGGTGAAAACGGAAATATCTTCACAATAAAACCAGACAGAAGGTTTCTGAGAAACTGCTTTGTGATGTGTGCATTCATTTCACAGAGTTGAATGATTCTCTTGATTTAGCAGTTTAGAAAGAGTCTTTTTGTAGAATCTGCAAAGGGATATTTGTGAGTGCTTTGAGGTTTACAGTGAAAAGGGAAATATCTTCACATAAAAACTAGACAGAAGCTTTCTGAGAAATTTCTTTGTGATGTGTGCATTCATCTCACAGTGCTGAACCATTCTTTTGAATGAGCAGATTGTAAACAGTCTTTTTGTAGAATCTGCAAAGTGATAACTGGGAGCACTTTAAGGCCTATGGTGAAAAAGGAAATATCTTCACATAAAAAGTAGACAGAAGCTTTCTGAGAAACTTCTTTGTGTTGTGTGCTTTCATCTGACAGAGTAGAACTTTCTTTTGATTGAGCAGTTTGGAAACAGTCGTTTTGTGAAATCTGCAAAGGGATATTTGGGAATGCTTTGAGGCCTATGGTGGAAAAGGAAATATCTTCACATAAAAACTAGACAGAAGCATTCTGAGAAACTTCTTTGTGATGTGTGCATTCATCTCACAGAGTTGAACCACTCTTTTGATTGAGCAATTTTGATACAGTCTTTTTGTAGAATCTACAAAGGGATATTTGGGAGTGCTCAGTGGTCTATGGTGAAAAAGGAAATATCTTCACATAGAAACTAGATAGAGGCTTGATGAGAAACTTCTTTATGATGTTTGCATTCATCTCACAGAGTCAAACCATCCTTTTCATTGAGCAGTTTAGAAACAGTTTTTTTTTAGAAACTGCAAAGGGAGGCTTGCTTGTGAGGGCTTTGTGTCCTATGGTGAAAAAGGAAATATCTTCCCATAAAGACTCCAAAGAAGCTTTCTGAGAAAGTGCTCTGTCATTTGTGCATTCATCTCACAGAGGTAAAATTTCTTCTCATTCAACACTTTGGAAACTCTGTTCTTCTAGAATCTTCAAAGGGATATTAGTGAGCGCTTTGAGGCCTATGTTGAAAAAGGAAATATCTAGACAATCTTTCTGAGAAACTTCTTTGTGATGTGTGCATTCATCTCAAAGAGCTGAAAAATTTTTTTGATTGAGCAGTTTGGAAAATGCCTTTTTGTGGAATTTGCAAATGTATATTTGTGAGCATTTTGAGGCCTATGGTGTAAAAGGAAATATCTTCATATAAAAATTAGATGGAAGTTTTCTGAGAAACTTGTTTGTGATGTGTGCATTCATGTCACAGAGTTCAACCATTCTTTTGATTGAGCAGTTTGGAAACAGTGTTTTGTTAGAATCTGCAGAGGGATATTTTGTAGGGCTTTGAGGCCTATGGTGAAAAAGGAAATATCTTCAAATAAAAACTAGAAAGAAGCTTTCTGAGAATCTGATTTGTGATGTGTGCATTCATCTCACAGATGTAAACGTTTCTTTTCATTGAGCAGTTTGGATATTCTGTCCTTGTACAATCTGCAAAGGGATATTTGTGAGGGCTCTGAAGCTTATGGTGAAAAAGAAATATCTTCAGCTAAAATCTAAACAAAACTTTCTGAAAACATCTTTGTGATGTGTGCATTCATCTCATAAAGTTGAACCATTCTTTTTATTGAGACTTTTGGCAAGTATTTTTATAGAATCTGCAAATGGATATTTGGGGGCGCTATGAGGCCTATGGTGAAAACTGAACTATCTTCACATAAAAACTAGACAGAAGCTTTCTGAGAAACTGCTTTGTGATGTGTGCATTAATCTCACAGAGGTAAACGTTTCTTTTTATTGAGTAGTTTGGAAACTCTGTTCATGGAGATTCTGCAAAGGGACGTTTGTGAGTGTTTCTAGGCTGATGGTGATAAAGGAAATATCTTCACATAAAAAAAAGATTTCTGGGAAACTCCTTTGTGAGTTTTGCATTCATCTCACAGAGGTAAATGTTTCTTATCATTGAGCAGTTTGGAAACTCTGTTCTTCTAGAATCTGCAAAGGGATATTGTGAGCACTTTGAGGTCATTGGTGAAGAAGTAAATATCTTTACATAAAAACTAGACAAAAGCTTTCTGAGAAACCTCTATATGATGTGTGCATTCATCTCACAGAGGTGAAAAATTCTTTTGATTGAGCAGTTTGGAAACAGTCTTTTTGTGGGATCTGCAAAGGGATATTATGAGCGCTTTGATGCCTATGGTGAAAAGGGAAATATCTTCACACAAAAAGTAGGCAGAAGATTTCTGAGAAACTTCTTTGTGATGTGTGTATTCATCTCACAGAGTTGAACCATTCTTTTGATTGAGCAGTTTGGAAACAGTCTTTTCATAGAATCAGCAAAAGGAATTTGGGGAGAGGCTAAAGGCCAGTGGAGAAAAAGTAAATATCTTCACATAAAAACTAGAAAGAAGCTTTGTGAGGAACCACTTTGTGATGTGTACATTCACCTCACAGAGTTGAACCATTCTTTTGATTAAGCCGTTTGGAATCCATCTTTTTGTAGAATCTGCAGAGGGACATTTGTGAGTGCTTTGAGGCCTATGGTCAAAAAGGAAATATCTTCACAAAAACTAAAGAGAAGCTTTCTGAGAAACTGCTTTGTGATATGTGCATTCATTTCACAGAGTTGAGCCATTCTTTTCATTGAGCAGTCTGGAATCACTCCTTTTTAGAACCGGCTAAAGGATATTACGGAGCATTTTGAGACCTATGGTGAAAAAAGAAATATGTTCATACGAAAACTAGACAGAAGCTTCCTGAGAAACTTATTTGTGATGTGTGCATACATATCACAGGGTAGAAACATTGTTTTCATTGAGCAGTTTGACAACCGTCTTTTCATAGAATCAGCAAAGGGATATTTGGGATCGTAATGAGTCCTATGATGGAAAAGGAAATATCTTCACTTAGAAACTAGACAGAAAGCTTCTGAGAAACTTCTTTGTGAGGTGTGCACTCACTACACAGAGTTAAAGCTTTCTTTTGTTTGAGCTGTTTGGAAACTACCTTTGTGTAGAATCTGCAAAAGGATATTTTCGTGTGCTTTTAGGCATATGGTGAAAACAAAATATGTTCACATAAAAACTACACAGAAGCTTTCTGAGAAACTTCTTTGTGATGTGTGCATTCAACTCACAGTGGTAAATGTTTCTTGTCATTGAGCTGTTTGGAAACTCTATTCTTCCAGAATCTGCAAAGGGATATTTGTGAGCACTTTGAGACCTTTGGTTAAAAAGGAAATATCTTCATTTAAAAACAAGACAGAAGCTTTCTGAGAAACTTCCCTGTGATGTGTGCATTCAACTAACAGAGTTGAACCATTCATTTGATTGAGCAGTTTCAAAACAGTATTTTTGTAGAATCTGCAAAGGGATATTTGGGAGTGCTTTGAGGCCGGTGGTAAAAAAGGAAATATCTTCACATAAAAACTAGAAAGAAGCTTTCTGAGAAACTGCTTTGTAATGTGTATATTCATCTCACAGAGGTAAAAGTTTCTGTTCATTGAGCAGTTTGGAAACTCTGTTCTTCTAGTATCTGCAAAGGGATATTTCTGAGCACTTTTAGGCCTATGGTGAAATAGGAACTATCTTCACATAAAAACTGGACAGAAGCTTTCTGAGAAACTTCTTCATAATGTGTGCATGCATCTCACAGAGTTGAAGCATTGTTTTGATTGAGCAGTTTGGAAACTGTCGTTTTGTATAATCTGCAAAGGCATATTTGTGTGCGCTTGAGGCCTACAGTGAAAAAATGATATATCTTCACATAAAAACTAGAAAGAAATTGTCTGTGAAACTGCTTTGTGATGTGTGTATTCATCTCACAGAGTTGAACCATGCTTTTGATTGAGCAGTTTGGAAAAGTCTTTTTGTAGAATCTGCAAAGGGATATTTGGGAGCGCTTTTTGGCCTATGATGAAAAAGGAAACATCTTCACATAAAAACTAGAAAGAAGGTTTCTGAGACACTTCTTTCTGATGTGTGCATTCATCTCACAGAGGTAAATGTTTCTTTTCATTAAGCAGTTTGGAAACTCTGTTCTTCCAGAATCTACAAGGGGATATTTGTGAGTGTTTTGAGGCCTTTGTTGAAAAACGAAATATCTTCACATAAAAACTAACCAGTAGCTTTCTGAGAAACTTCTTTGTGATGTGTGCATTCATCCCACAGAGGTAAATGTATCTTGTCATTGAGCTGTTTGGGAACTCTAATCTTCCAGAATCTGCAAAGGGATATTTGTGAGCACTTTGAGACCTTTGGTTAAAAAGGAAATATCTTCATTTAAAAACAAGACAGAAGCTTTCTGAGAAACTTCCCTGTGATGTGTGCATTCAACTAACAGAGTTGAACCATTCATTTGATTGAGCAGTTTCAAAACAATATTTTTGTAGAATCTGCAAAGGGATATTTGGGAGTGCTTTGAGGCCGGTGGTAAAAAAGGAAATATCTTCACATAAAAACTAGAAAGAAGCTTTCTGAGAAACTGCTTTGTAATGTGTATATTCATCTCACAGAGGTAAAAGTTTCTGTTCATTGAGCAGTTTGGAAACTCTGTTCTTCTAGTATCTGCAAAGGGATATTTCTGAGCACTTTTAGGCCTATGATGAAATAGGAAATATCTTCACATAAAAACTGGACAGAAGCTTTTTGAGAAACTTCTTCATAATGTGTGCATGCATCTCACAGAGTTGAAGCATTGCTTTGATGGAACAGTTTGGGAACTGTCATTTTGTAGATTCTGCAAAGGCATATTTGTGTGCACTTGAGGCCTGTATAAAAAAATGATGTATCTTCACATAAAAACTAGAAAGAAGCTGTCTGTGAAACTACTTTGTGATGTGTGTATTCATCTCACAGAGTTGAACCATTCTTTTGATTGAGCATTTTGGAAACAGTCTTTTTGTAGAATCTGCAAAGGGATATTAGGAAGCGCTTTTTGGCCTATGGTGAAAAAGGAAATATCTTCACATAAAATCTAGAAAGAAGGTTTCTGAGAAACTTCTTTGTGATGTGTGCATTCATCTCACAGAGGTAAACGTTTCTTTTCATTAAGCAGTTTGGAAACTCTGTTCTTACAGAATCTGCAAGGGGATATTCGTGAGTGTTTTGAGTCCTTTGGTGAAAAATGAAATATCTTCACATAAAAACTAGACAGAAGCTATCTGAGAAACTTCCTTGTGATGTGTGAGTTCATCTAACAGAGTTGAACCATTCTTTTGATTGGGCAATTTGGAAACAGTATTTTTGTAGAATCCGTGAAGGGATATTTGGGAGTACTTTGAGTCTTATGGTGAAAAAGGAAATATCTTCACACTAAACTAGACAGAAGCTTTCTGAGACACTTCTTTGTGATGTTTGCTTTCATCTCACAGAGTTGAATCTTTCTTTCTATTGAGCAGTTTGGAAACAGTCTTTTTGTAGAATCTGCAAAGGGATATTTGTGAGCAGTTTGAGCCCTATGGTGAAAAAGGAAATATCTTCACATAAAAACTACACAGAAACTTTCTGAGAAACTTCTTCATAATGTGTGCATACATATCACACATTTGAACCATTGTTTTGATTGAGCAGTTTGGAAACAGTCTTTTTGTAGAATCTGCAAAGGGACACTTGGGAGCTCTTTGAGGCCTATAGTGAAAAAGTGAATATCTTTACATACAAACTAGAAACAGGTTTTCTGAGAAACTGCTTAGTGATGTTTGCATTCATCTCACAGAGGTAAATGTTTCTTTTCATTGAGCAGTTTGGAAACTCTGTTCTTCTATAATCTGCAAAGGGATATTTGTGAGCCCTTTGATTCCTATGGTGAAGAAGGAAATATCTTTACGTAAAAACTAGACAGAATCTTTCTCTGAGACTTCTTTGTGAAGTGTGCATTCATTTCACAGAGTTGAAGTATTCTTTTGATTGCCCAGTTTGTAGACAGTCTTTTTGTAGAATTTGCAAAGGGATATTTGGGAGCACTTTAAGGCCTATGGTGAAAAATGAAATATGTTCACATAAAAACTAGACAGAAGCTTTCTGAGAAAATTCCTTTTGATTTGGGGATACATCTCACAGAGTTGAAGCATTGTTTTGATTGAGCAGTTTGAAAACCATCTTTTTGTAGAATCTGCAAAGGAGTATTTGGTAGCACTTTGAGGCCTATGGCTAAAATAGAAATATCTTCTCATGAGAACTAGAATGAAGCTTTCTGAGAAACTGCTTTGTGATGTGTGCATTCACATCATATGGATAAAACTTTTTTTAACTTAACAGTCTGGAAAAACTATTTTGGCAGAATCCCCAAAGGGATGTTTTGGAGCACATTGAGACCTATGGTGTAAAGGAACTATCTTCAGATAAAAGTTAGAAAGAAGCTCTCTGAGAAACAGCTCTGTGATGTGTGCATTCATCTCACACTGTTGAACCTCTCTTTGGATTCATCAGTTTTAAAAAACTGTTGTTGTAGATTCTGTGATGGGATATTTGGGAGCTCACTGAGGCCAATGGCAGTAAAGCAAATATTCCAGGAAAAAAAAAACTAGAAGAAATTAATCTGAGAAACCTCTTGGTGATGTGTTCATTCATCTCACAGAGTTAAACATTTCTTGTCATTCAGCAAGTTGGAAACACTGTTTTTGTAGAACCTGTGAAGAGATATCTGGAGTGCATTGAGGCCTATGGTGAAAAAGGAAATATCTTCTGATAAAAACTAGAAAGAAGTTTTCACAGAAACTGCTTTGTGATGTGTGCATTCATCTCGCAGAGTTAAACCTTTATTTAGATTCAGCAGTTTGAAAACCACGTTGTTGTAGAATCTGCAAACGGATATTTGGGAGCTCCTTGAGACCAATGATGAGGAAGACAACATCCCAGGATAAAAACTAGAAGAAAGCTATCTGAGATACTACTTTGTGATGTGTGCATTCACCTCAAAGAGTTAAAACTGTCCTTTCATTCTTCAATCTGTAAACACTGTTTTGGAAGAATTCATGAAGGGATATTTGGGAGCACATTGAGGTCTCTGGTGAAAAAAATCTTCAGATAAAAATTAAAAGAAGTTTCTGAGAAACAGCTTTGAGACGTGTGCATTCACCTCACAGAGTTAAAACTTTCTTTGGATTCAGCAGTTTGGAAACACTGTTGTTGTAGAATCTGTGAAGGGAAATTTGGGAGCTAAATTAGGCAAAAGGGGAAAAACCAACTATCCCAGGATAAAAACTAGAAGGAAGCTATTTGAGAAACCACTTTGTGATGTGTGCATTCCTCTCACAAAGTTAAACCTTTCTTTTCATTCAGCAGTTTGGAAACACTGTTTTCGTAGAATCTGTGAAGTGATATCTGGGAGCGCATTGAGGCCTATGGTGAAAAAGGAAATATCTTCAGATAAAAAGTGGAAAGAGGCTTCCTGAGAAACTGCTTTGTGATTTGTGCACTCATGTCACTGTGTTAAACCTTTCTGTGGATTCAGAAGATTGCAAATACTGTTTTTGTCCATTCTGGAAATGTATATTGGGGAGCTCATTCAGGCCAATGATGAAAAAGTGAATATCCCCAAATAAAAACTAGAAGAATACTATTTGAGAAATAACTTTCTTAAGTGTGCATTCACCTCACAGAGATAAAAAGTTCTTTTCACTCAGCAGTCTGGAAACACTGTTTTGGCAGATTCTGCGAAGTTATATTTGGGAGCTCATTGAGGCCTACGTTGAAAAAGGAAATATGTTCAAATGAAAATTAGAAAGAAGCTTCCTCAGAAACTGCTCTGTGATGTGTGCATTCATCTCATAGAGTTAACTTTTGATTCAGCAGTTTGAAAACATTGTTAATTTAGAATATGCAAATGGATATTCGGGAGCTCATTTAGGCCAATGGCAAAAAAGAAAATATACTAGAAAAAAATAGAAGAAAGCAATCTGAAAAACCACTTTGTGCATTCATTTCACAGAGTTAAACATTTCTTTTTTTCAGCAGGTTGGAAACACTGTTATCATAGAATCTGTGAAAGGAAATCTTGGAGTGCTTTGAGGCCTATGGTGAAAAAGGAAATATATTTTTTTTAGTATTTATTAATCATTCTTGGGTGTTTCTCAGAGAGGGGGATGTGGCAGGGCCATAGGATAATAGTGGAGAGAAGGTCAGCAGATAAACATGTGAACAAAGGTCTCTGGTTTTCATAGGCAGAGGTCCCTGCAGCCTTCCACAATGTTTGTGTCCCTGGGTACTTGAGATTAGGGAGTGGTGATGACTCTTAACGAGCATGCTGCCTTCAAGCATCTGTTTAAGAAAGCACATCTTGCACTGCTCTTAATCCATTTAACCCTGAGTTGACACAGCACATGTTTCAGAGAGCACGGGGTTGGGGGTAAGGTTATAGATTAACAGCATCCCAAGGCAAAAGAATTTTTCTTAGTACAGAACAAAATGGTGTCTCCTATGTCTACTTCTTTCTACACAGACACAGTGACAATCTGATCTCTCTTTCTTTTCCCCATATTTCCCCCTTTTCTTTTTGACAAAACTGCCATCATCATCTGCGAAGGTATATATAGGAGGGCTTTGAGGCCTATGGTGAAAAAGAAAATATCTTCAGATAAAAACTAGAAAGAAGCTTTCTGAGAAACTGCTCTGTGATGTGTGCATTCATCTCACAGGTTTCAACTTTTCTTTGGATTCAGCAGTTTACAAACACTGTTTTTGTCCCTTCTGCTAATGGACATTTGGGAGCTCATTTAGTCCAAAGGTGAAAAAGTGAATATCCAAGGATAAAAACTACAAAGGAGCTATGTGAGAAAAAGCTTTGTGATGTGTGCATTCACATTACAGAGTTAATACTTTCTTTTCATACACTAGTTTGGAATACTGCACTGGCAGAATCCACAAATGGATGTTTGAGAGCACATTGAGGCCTATGGTGAGAAAGGAAATACTTTCAGGTAAAAACTAGAAAGAAGCTTTCATAAAAACTGCTTTGTGATGTGTGCATTCATCTCACAGGGGTAAACCTTTCTTTGGATTTAGTAGTTTTGAAACACTGTTGTGGAATTGTCTGCAAAGGGATATTTGGAGCTTAATGAAATGAAAGGAATGAAACCATACTTCCCAGGAAGAGAACTAGAACAAAGCTATCTGAGAAATGGCTTTGTGATGTGTACATTCATCTCTCAGAGTTAAACATTTCTTTTCATTTAGCAGTTTGGAAACACTGTTTTTCTGCAAAGTTATATTTGGGAGCACATTGGGTCCTATGGTGAAAAGGAAATATCTTCAGATAAAAACAAGGAATGAGCTTTCTGAGAAACTCCTTTGTGAAGTGTGCATTCGTCTCACAGAATTAAGCCTTTTTTTCATTCAGCAATTTGGAAACACTGTTTATGTAGAAAATATGCAGTGATATCTGGAGCACATTAAGGCCTATGGTGAAAAAGGAAATAACTTCAGATTAAAACTAGAAAGAAGCTTTCTGAGAAACTGCTTTGAGATATGTGCATTCACCTCACAGAGCTTTCCCTGGATACAGCAGTTTGGAAACACTATTGTAGAATCTGCAAAGGGATATTTGGGAGCTCATTGAGGCCCATGATGAAAAAGTGAACATTCCAGGATTAAAACTAGAAGGAAGCTATTTTTGAAACCGCTTTGTGATATGTGCATTCACTTCATAGAGATAAACATTTCTTTTCATTCAGCCATTTGGAAACACTGTTTTGGTAGAATCTGTGATGCGATATCTGGGAAAGCATTGAGGCCTATGATGAAAAAGGAAATATCTTCAGATAAAAACTAGAAAGAAGCTTTCTGAGAAACTGATTTGTGATGTGTGCATTCACTTCACAGAGTCAAATCTTTCTGTGGATTCAGCAGTTTGCAAACACTGATTTTGTCCATTCTGCCAATGGACATTTGAGAGCTCATTGAGGCTGATGGTGAAAAAGTGAATATCCCAGGACAAAAACTAGAATGAAGCTAACTGAGAAACAGCTTTGTGATGTGTGCATTCACCTAGAACATTTAAAACCTTTTCATTCAGCAGTCTGGAGACACTACTTTGGCATAATCCACAATGGGATACTTGGGAGCGCACTGTGGCCTAAGGTGAAAAAGGAAATATCTTCAGATAAAAACTATAAAGAAGCTTACTGAGAAAATGCTTTATGATGTGTGTATTCTTTTCACAGAGTTAAACCTTTCTTTGAATTGAGCAGTTTGGAAAAACGGTTGTTGTAGAATCTGTGAAGGGAAATTTGGGAGTTATTGAGGTCAATGGTGACAAAGGGAATATCCCAGGAAAAAAAACTAGAAGGAAGCTATTTGAGAAACTGCTTTGTGATGTGTGCATTCATCTCACAGAGATAAATCTTTCATTTCATTCAGCAGTTTGGAAACACTGTTTTTGTAGAATCTTTGAAGGGATAACTGGGAGCACATTGAGGCCTATGCTGAAAAAGGAATTATTTTCAGATAAAAACTAGAAAGAAACTTTCTGAGAAACTGCTTTGTGATGTGTGCATTCACTTCACAGAGTTCAACATTTCTGTGGATTCGGTCATTTGCAAATACTGTTTTTGTCCATTTTGCGAATGAACCTTTGGGAGTTCATTGGGGCCAAAGGCCAAAAAGCTAATATCCCAGCATAAAAACTGGATAAAAAGTTATCTGAGAATCTGGTTTGTGATGTGTACATTCAGTTCGCAGTAATAAACATTTCTTTTCATTCAGCAGTCTGGAAACACTCTTTTGGCACGTATCTGACAAACTGCCTTGTGAGGTCTACCTTCATCTATCAGAGTTAAACCTTTATTTTCATTCAGCAGTTTCGAGACACTGTTTTGGTATAACCTGTGCTCCCAAATATATGGGAGCATCTTGAGTCCTATGATGAAAAAGGAAATATCTTCAGATAAAAGCTAGACAAAAGCTTTCTGAAAAACTGCTTTGTAATATGTGCATTCTTCTCACATGGTTAAAACTTTCCTTGCATTCAGCAGTTTGGAAACACTGTTTTTGTAGAATCTGTGAACAGATATTTTGGAGCTCATTGAGGCCATTGGCAAAAAAGCAAACATCCCAGGATTGAAACTAGAAGGAAGCTATTTGAAAAACCACTTTGTGATGTGTGCATTCATCTCACAGAGATAAAACTTTCTTTTCATTCAGCAGTTTAAAAATACTGTTTTTGTAATATTTAAGAAGGGATATTTTGGAGCAAATTAAGGCCTATTGTGAAAAGGGAAATATCTTCAGATAAAAACCAGAGGGAATCTTTCTGAGAAACTGCTTTGTGATGAGTGCATTTATCTCAGAGTTAAAAGTTTCCTTAGAATCAACAGTTTGGAAACACTGTTTTTGTCCATTCTATGAAAAGACATTTCAGATCTCATTGAGGCCAAAGCAGAAAATACAATATCCCCAGATAAATACTAGAAGAAATCTATCTGACAATCAGCTTTGTGCTGTGTGATTTCAGCTCACAGTGTTAAAACTTTCTTTTCATTCAGCAGTTTGGAAAAACTGTTTTCAAAGAATCTGCAAAGGGATATTTGGGAGCCCAAGGAGGCCTACAATGAAAAAGGAAATATCTTCAGATAAAAACTACATGGAAGCTTTCTGAAAATCTACATTGTGATGTGTGCATTCATCTCACAGAGTTAAACCTTTCTTTGGATTCAGCAGTTTGGAGACACTCTTTTTGTCCATTCTGTGAGTGGACATTTGGGAGGTCATTGAGTTCAAAGGTGAAAAAGAGAATATCCCAGAATAAAAACTAGAAGAAAGCTATCTGAGAAACTGCTTTGTGATGTGTGCATTCATCTTGCAAAGTTAAACTTTCTTTTCATTCAGCATTGTGGAAACACTATTTTCATAGAAACTTCAAAGGGATATCTGGAAGTGCATTGAGGCCTATGGTGAAAAAGGAAATATACTCAGATAAAATCTAGAAAGAAGTTCTCTGAGAAACTGCTTTGTGAAGTGTTCATTCAGCTCACAGAGATAATTCTTTCAGTGAACTCAGCATTTTGCCAACACTGTTTTCACCCATTCTGCAAAAGGACATTTGATAGTTCATTAACAACAATGGTGAAAAAGCAAATATCACAGGAGAAAAACTTGAAGAAAGCTATCTGAGAAACTGCTTTGTGATTGTGCATTCACCTGGGAGAGTTAAAATTTTCTTTTCATACAGCAGTTTGGAAACACTACTTTGGCAGAATCCGTGAATAAACATTTGGAATTGCATAGAGGACTATGGTGATAAAGGAAATATCTTCAGAAAAAACAAGATAGAAGATTTACAAGAAAGTGCTTTGTGATGTCTGCATTCATCTCTAAGAGTTGAACCATTCTTTGGATTCAGCAGTGTAGAAACACTGTTTTTGTCCATTCTATGAATGGACATTTGGGAGCTCATTGAGGCCAAGATGAAAAAGTGAATATCCAAGGAGAAAACTTAGAAGAAAGGTATCTGAGAAACCGCTTTGTGATGTGTGCATTCAAATCTCAGAGTTAAACCTTTCTTTTCATTCAACAGTTTGGAAACATCATCTTGGTAGAATCTGTAAAGGGATATTTGGGAGCGCATTTAGGTCTATGGTGAAAAAGGAAATATCTTCAGATAAAAAGTAGAAAGAAGCTTTATGAGAAACTGCTTTGTGATGTGTGCATTCATCTACCAGAGTTAAACAGTTTTTGGATTCAGCAGTTTTCAAACAATGTTTTTGTAGAATCCGGGAAGGGATATTAGAGAGCTCATTGAAGCCAAAGGCCAAAAAGTAAATATCCCATGAAAAAAATTAGAAGGAATCTATCTGAAAAACCGCTTTGTGATGTGAGTATTCATCTCACAGAGTTAAACCTTTATTTTCATTCAACAGGTTGGGAACACTCTTTTTGTAGAAACTGTGAAGGGATATTTGGGAGTGCATTTAGGTTTATGGTAAAAAGGAAATATCTTCTGTTGAAAACTAGAAAGAAGCTTTCTGAGAAACTGCTTTGTGATGTATGCATTCATATCACAGAGTAAAACCTTTCTTTGGATTCACCAGTTTGGAAACACCGTTATTGTAGAATGTGCGAAGGGATATGTGGCAGCTCATTGAGGCCATCTGAGAAAAAGTGAATATCCCAGGATAAAAACTAGAAAGAAACTACTTGAGAAACCACTTTGTAATGTGTGCATTCACTTCGCAGAGTTAAAACTTTCTTTTCATTCAGCAGTTTGGAACCACTGTTTTCGTAGAATCTGCGAAGGTATATATAGGAGGGCTTTGAGGCCAATGGTGAAAAAGAAAATAACTTCAGATCAAAACTAGAAGGAAGCTTTCTGAGAAACTGCTTTGTGATGCATGCATTCATCTGACAGATTTCAACATTTCCTTGGATTCAACAGTTTGTAAACACTGTTTTAGTAGAATCTGCCAAGGGATATTTGATAGCTCATTGAGGCAATAGGTGAAAAAGTGAAAATCCCCAGATAAAAACTAGAAGGAAGCTATCTGAGAAACCGCTTTGTGATGTATCCATTCATCTAGCAGAGTTAAACCTTTCTTTTCATTCAGCATTGTGGAAACACTGTTTGCATAGAATATGCAAAGAGAAATTTCAAATCACTTTTAGGGCTATGGTAAATGAAATTGTGGCAATAATAAATAGCTTACCAACCAAAAAGAGTCCAGGACCAGATGGATTCACAGCTGAATTCTACCAGAGGTACAAGGAGGAGCTGGTACCATTCCTTCTGAAACTATTCCAATCAATAGAAAAAGAGGGAATCCTCCCTAACTCTTTTTATGAGGCCAGCATCATTCTGATACCAAAACCGGGCAGAGACACAACCAAAAAGACAATTTTAGACCAATATCCTTGATGAACATTGATGCAAATATCCTCAATAAAATACTGGCAAACTGAATCCAGCAGCACATCAAAAAGCTTATCCACCATGATCAAGTGGGCTTCATCCCTGGGATGCAAGGCTGGTTCAACATACGCAAATCAATAAATGTAATTCAGCATATAAACAGAACCAAAGACAAAAACCACATGATTATCTCAATAGATGCAGAAAAGGCCTTTGACAAAATTCAACAACACTTCATGCTAAAAACTCTCAATAAATTAGGTATTGATGGGTTGTATCTCAAAATAATAAGAGCTCTCTATGACAAACCCACAGCCAATATCATCCTGAATGGGCAAAAACTGGAAGCATTCCCTTTGAAAACTGGCACAACACAGGGATGCCCTCTCTCATCACTCCTATGCAAAATAGTGTTGGAAGTTCTAGCCAGGGCAATTAGGCAGGAGAAGGAAATAAAGAGTATTCAATTAGGAAAAGAGGAAGTCAAATTGTCCCTGTTTGCAGACGACATGATTGTATCTCTAGAAAACCCATTGTCTCAGCCCAAAATCTCCTTAAGCTGATAAGCAACTTCAGCAAAGTCTCAGGATACAAAATCAATGTACAGAAATCACAAGCATTCTTATACACCAACAATAGACAGAGAGCCAAATCATGAATGAACTTCCATTCACAATTGCTTCAAAGAGAATAAAATACCTAGGAATCCAACTTACAAGGGATGTGAAGGACCTCTTCAAGGAGAACTACAAACCACTGCTCAAGGAAATAAAAGAGGATACAAACAAATGGAAGAACATTCCATGCTCATAGGTAGGAAGAATCAATATTGTGAAAATGGCCATACTGCCCAAGGTAATTTACAGATTCAATGCCATCCCCATCAAGCTACCAATGACTTTCTTCACAGAATTGGAAAAAACTATTTTAAAGTTCATATGGAACCAAAAAAGAGCCCGCATCGCCAAGTCAATCCTAAGCCAAAAGAACAAACCTGGAGGCATCACGCTACCTGACTTCAAACTATACTACAAGGCAACAGTAACCAAAACAGCATGGTACTGGTACCAAAACAGAGATACTCTGATCAATGGAACAGGACAGAGCCCTCAGAAATAAGGCCACATATCTACAACCATCTGATCTTTGACAAACCTGAGAAAAACAAGCAATGGGGAAAGGATTCCCTATTTAATAAATGGTGCTGGGAAAACTGGCTAGCCATATGGAGAAAGCTGAAACTGGATCCCTTCCTTACACCTTATACAAAAATTAATTCAAGATGGATTAAAGACTTAAACGTTAGACCTAAAACCATAAAAACCCTAGAAGAAAACCTAGGCATTACCATTCAGGACATAGGCATGGGCAAATACTTCATGTCTAAAACACCAAAAGCAATGGCAACAAAAGCTAAAATTGACAAATGGGATCTAATTAAACTAAAGAGCTTCTGCACAGCAAAAGAAACTACCATCAGAGTGAACAGGCAACCTACAAAATGGGAGAAAATTTTTGCAACCTACTCATCTGACAAAGGGCTAATATCCACAATCTACAATGAACTCAAACAAATTTACAAGAAAAAAAAACAACCCCATCAAAAAGTGGGCAAAGGACATGAACAGACACTTCTCAAAAGAAGACATTTATGCAGCCAAAAAACACATGAAAAAATGCTCATCATCACTGGCCATCAGAGAAATGCAAATCAAAACCACAATGAGATAGCATCTCACACCAGTTAGAATGGCAATCATTAAAAAGTCAGGAAACAACAGGTGCTGGAGAGGATGTGGAGAAATAAGAACACTTTTACACTGTTGGTGGGACTGAAACTAGTTCAACCATTGTGGAAGTTAGTGTGGCGATTCCTCAGGGATCTAGAACTGGAAATACCATTTGACCCAGCCATCCCATTACTGGGTATATACCCAAAGGACTATAAATCATGCTGCTATAAAGACACATGCACATGTATGTTTATTGTGGCATTATTCACAATAGCAAATACTTGGAACCAACCCAAATGTGCAACAGTGATAGACCGGATTAAGAAATTGTGTCATATATACACCATGGAATACTATGCAGCCATAAAAAATGATGAGTTCATGTCCTTTGTAGGGACATGGATGAAACTGGAAATCATCATTCTCAGTAAACTATCACAAGAACAAAAAACCAAACACTGCATATTCTCAGTCATAGGTGGGAATTGAACAATGAGATGACATGGACACAGGAAGGGGAATATCACACTCTGGGGACTGTTGTGTGGTGGGGAGAGGGGGGAGGGATAGGATTTGGAGATATACCTAATGCTAGATGACGAGTTAGTGGGTGCAGCGCACCTGCATGGCACATGTATACATATGTAACTAACCTGCACATTGTGAACATGTACCCTAAAACTTAAAGTATAGTAATAATAAATGAATTAATAAATAAATAAATAAATAAAAGAAAAAAATAAAAAACGGAAATATTGTCAGATAAAAAGTAGAAAAAATCTTTCTGAGAAACTGCTTTGTGATGTGTGCATTCATCTCATAGAGATAAACATTTCTTTTGCTTCGTCAGTTGGGAAACACTGTTTTTGTCCATTCTGCGAATGGATATTTGGGAGCTCATTCAGGCCAAAGGTGAAAAAGTGGTATTTCAGATAACTCCCTTCTAGTTTTTACCCTGGGATATTCGCGTTTTTGCCATCGTCCTCAATGAGCTTCCAAATGTCCATTTGCAGAAAGAACAAAAACAGTGTTTCCAAACTGCAGAATCAAAAGTAATGTATATATCTCTGTGAGATGAATGCACCTTTCAAAAGCAGTTTGTCAGAAAGCTTCTTTGTAGTTTTTATCTGAGGATATTTCTTTTTCACCATAGTCCACAATGCACAATGAAATATAACCTTGCAGATCCTACAAAACGGTGTTTCCAAACTGCTGAATGTTAAGAAAATTTTAACTTTTGGAGATCAAGACACACATCTCAGAGAGGTTTTTCAGATAGTTTCCTTCTGTTTTTATGCTAGAATATTCACTTTTTTGCCTTTGGCCTCAATGACCTGCCAAATATCCCTTCGCAGATTGTACAAAAACAGTGTTTCCAAACTGGTGAATACAAAGAAGGTTTTAACTCTTTGAGTGGAATACACACACAACAAAGCTGTTTCTCAGAAACCTTCTTTCTAGTTTGCATCTGAAGATAGTTCCTTTTTCACTATAGGACTCAAAGCATTCCCATATATCCATTCACAGATTTTAAAATACAATGTTTCCAAACTGCTGAATTAAAATAAAGGTTTAACTCTGTGAGTTGAATGCACACATAACAAAGCGGTCTCAGATAGTTTCCTTCTAGTTTTTATCCAAGGATATTTGCTTTTTTGCCATTGGCCTCAATGTGCTCCCAAATGTCCATTGACAGAATGGACAAAAACATCGTCTCTAAACTGCTGAATCCAAAGAAAGGTTTAACTCTGTGTGATGAATGCACGCATCTCAAAGCAGTTTCTCAGAAAGCTTCTTTCTAGTTTCTATCTGAACATATTTCATTTTTCACCGTAGGCCTCAATGGTCTCCCGAATACCCCTTTGCAGATTTTACAAAACAGTGTTTCCAAACTGCTGAATTAAAAGAAAGTTTAACTCTGTGAAGTGAATGCACATATAACCAAGTGGTTTCTCAGATAGTTTCCTTCTGGTTTGTATCCTGGGATATTTGCTTTTTTGCCTTTGGCCTCAATGAGCTCCTAAATACCCCTTTACAAATTCTACAAAAATATTGTTTCCATACTGCTGAATCCAAAGAAATGTTTAACTCTGTGTGATGAATGTACACATCACAAAGCAGTTTCTCAGAAAGATTCTTTCTAGTTTTTTACTGAAAATACTTTCTTTTTCAACATAAGCATGAATGTGTGTCCCAATATCCCTTTGCAGATTCTACAAAAACAGTGTTTCAAAACTGCTGAATGAAAAGGAAGGTTTAACACTGTGAGATTAATGCACACATCACAATGCAGTTACTCAGAGAGGTTCTTTCAAGTTTTTATCCTGAGATATTCACTTTTTCACCATTGGCCTCAATGAGCTGCCAAATGTCCATTGGTAGAATGGACAGAAACAGTGTTTCCCAAATGCCGTATCCAAAGACATGTTTAACTCTGTGACATGAAAGCACACATCACAAAGCAATTTGTCAGAATGCTTCTTTCTAGTATTTATATGAAGATATTTCTTTTTCACCATAGGACTCAATGCACCCCCATATATCCTTTTGCAGATTCTACCAAAATATGTTTCAAACTACTGAATGAAAAGAAACGTTTAACTCTGTCAGATGAATGCACACATCACAAAGCAATTTGTCAGAATGCTTCTTTCTAGTATTTATATGAAGATATTTCTTTTTTCACCATAGGCCTCAATGCACCCCCATATATCCTTTTGCAGATTCTACCAAAATATGTTTCAAACTACTGAATGGAAAGAAACGTTTAACTCTGAGAGATGAATGCACACATCCCAAAGTGGTTTGTCAGATATCTTTCTTCTACTTTTTATCCTGTGATGTTCACTTTTTCACCATTGGTTTCAATGGTCTCCCAATTGTCCATTCTGTGAAAGGGACAAAAACACTGTCTCCAAAATGATGACTCAAAAGAAAGGTTTAACTCTGTGAGATGAATGCACACGTTACAAAGAAGTTTCTCTGAATGCTTTTTTCTAGTTTTCATCTAAAGATAGATCCTTTTTCACCATAGGCCTCAATGCACTCCAAAATATCCCACCGCAGATTCCACCAAAACAGTGTTTCCAAACTGCTGAATGAAAAGAAAGGTTTAACTCTGTGAGATGAATGCACACATAACTAAGTGGTTTCACATATAGCTTCCTTCTAGTTTTTATCCCAGGCTGTTCCCTTTTTTGCATTTGGCCTCAATGAGCTCCCAAATGTCCCTTTGCAGACTCTACAAAACAGTGTTTCCTAACTGCTGAATAAAAAGAAAGGTTTAACTCTTCAGGATGAATGCACACATAACCCAGTGGTTTCTCAGATAGCTTCCTTCTAGTTTTCATCCCAGGGTATTCACTTTTTCACCTTTGGCCTCAATGCGCTCCCAACTACCTCTTCACAGATTCGGCAAAAACAGTGCTTCCATACTACTGAATCCAAAGAAACATTTGAGTCTGTGCAAGGCACACATCTCAAAGCAGTTTCTCCGAATGCTTCTTTCTACTTTTTAACTGAAGATATTTTCTTTTTCACCATAGGCCTCAATGCACCCCCTCAATATCCCTTTGCAGTTTCTATGAAAACAGTGTTTTCAAACTGCTGAATTAAAAGGAAGGTTTAACTCTGTGAGATGAATGCACACATCACAGAGCAGTTACTCAGATAGCTTCCTTCAAGTTTTTATCCTGGGATAATCACTTTTTCACCATTGTCATCAATGAGCTGCAAAAAGTCCAAATGTTTCCAAAATGTTGAATCCAAAAAAGGTTTAAATCTGTGTCATGAAAGCACACATCACCAAGCAGTTTCTCAGAAAGATTCTTTCTGGTTTTTATCTGAAGATATTTCCTTTTTGACCATAGGCCTCAATGCACCCCCACATACCCCTTCACAGATTGTACTAAGATGTGTTTCCAAACTGCTGAATTAAAAGAAACGTTTAACTCTGTGAGATGGATGCACACGTAACAAGACTGTTTCTCAGATAGCTTCCTTCTGGTTTTTATCCTGGAATATTCACTTTTTTGCCTTTGGCCTCAATGAGCTCCAAAATATCCCTTTTTGTATTCTACAAAACAGTGTTACCAAACTGCTGATTTTGGTAATTTTTTTCTGAAGATATTTCTTTTTTCACCATAGGCCTCAATGCACAACCAAATATCTCTTTGCACATTCTACAAAGACAGTGTTTCCAAACTGCTGAACGAAAAGAAATGTTTAACTCTGCTAGATGGATGCACACATAACAAAACTGTTTCTCAGATTGTTCCTTCTTGTTTTTATCCTGGGATATTTGCTTTTTTACCATTGGCCTCAATGAGCCCACAAATATCCAGTTCCAGAATGGTTAAAACAGTGTTTCCAAACTGCTGAATCCAAAGAAAGGTCTTACTCTCTGAGATGAATGCACACATCCCAAGCAAGTTTCTCATTAAGCTTCTCTCTGGTTTTTATCATGGGATATTCACTTTCTCACCTTTTGCCTCATTAAGTTCCCAAATATTTCTTCCCAGATTCTACAAGAACAGTGTTATCAAACAGATCAATCCAAAGAAAGGTTTAACTGTGTAAGTTGAATGCACACATCACAAAGCAGTTTCTCAGAAAGTTTCTTTCTAGTTTTTTCTGAAGATATTTCCTTTTTCATCATAAGCCTCAATGCCCTCCAAAATATCCCTTCACAGATTCTGCCAAAACAGTGTTTCCAGAATGCTGTATTAAAGGAAAGTTTTAACTCTCCTAGGTGAAAGCACACCTCAGAAAGCGGTTTCTCAGACAGCTCCACTCTAGTTTTTATCCTAGGATATTTGCAGTTTCACCATTGGCCTTAATGAGTTTCCAAATGTCCATTTGCAGAATGGACAAAAATAGTGTTTGCAAACTACTGAATCCACAGAAAGTTTTAACACTGTGAGAAGAATTCACTCATCACAAATCAATTTCTCATAAAGCTTCTTTCTAGTTTTTATCTGAAGATATTTCCTTTCTCATCTTAGACCTCCATGCGCTCCAAGATATCACTTTGCAGATTCTACAAAAACAGTGTTTCCAAACTGCTGAATGAAAAGAAAGTTTTAACTCTGTGAGGTGAATGCACTCATCACAAAGCAGTGTCTCAGATAGCTTCCAGCTAGTTTTTTTCCTGGGATATTCGCTTTTTTGCCATTGGCCTCATTAAGCTCCAATATATCCCGTCGCAGATTCTTCAACAACAGTGTTTCCAAACTGCTGAATCCACAGAAAGGTTTAACTCTGTGAGATGAATGCACACATCACAAAGCAGTTTCTCAGAAAGCTTCTTTCTAGTTTTTATCTGAAGGTATTTCCTTTTTCACCATAGTCTTCTACGCATTCCCAGATATCACTTACTATATTTTACAAAAACAGTTTTTTCCAAACTATTGAATGAAAACAAAGTTTTAACTCTGTGACATGAATGCGCACATCACAAAGCAGTTTCTCAGGTAGCTTCCTTCTAGTTTTTATTCTGGGATATTTGTTTTTTCACCATTGGCCTCTATGAACTCCCAAATGTCCTTTCACAGAATGGAGAAAAACAGTGTTAGCAAATGGCTGAATCCACAGAAAAGCTTAACTCTGTGAGGTGAATGCTCATATGACAAATCAGCTTCTCACAAAGCTTCTTTCTTGATTTATCTAATGATATTTCATTTTTCACCATGGACCTCAATGTGCTCCCAGGTATAACTTTACAGATTCTATGAAAACAGTGTTTCCAAACTGCTAAATAAAAGCAAGGTCTAACTCTGAGATGTGAATGCACACATCACAAAGCAGTTTCTACTTTTTTTTCCTGGGATATTTGCTTTTTCACCATTGGCATCATTAAGATCCCAGATATCGCATTGCAGATTCTACAACAACAGTGTTTCCAAAATGCTGAATCCAAAGAAAGGCTTAACTCTGTGAGATGAATGCACACATCACAAAGCAGTTTCTCAGAAAGCTAGTTTCCAGCTTTTATCTGATGATATTTACTTTTTCACCTTAAGACTCAATGTACTCCCAAATATCCCTTTGTGGATTCTGCCAAAGCAGTGTTTCCAGACTGCTGCATGAAAAGAAAGTTTTAACTCTGTGAGGTGAATGCTCCATTCATAAAGCGGTGTCTCAGGTAGTTTTTATTAGTTTTTATCCTGGAATATTTGGTTTTTTTGCCATTGGCCTCAATGAGCTCCCAAATGTCTATTCACAGAATGGATCAAAACAATGTTTGCAAACTGCTGAATCCACAGAAATATTGAACTCTGTGTGATGAATGCACACATCACAAAGCAGTTTCTCAGAAAGCTTCTCTGTAATTTTTATGCGAAGATATTCCCTTTTTCACAATTGACCTCTTTGTGCTCCCAAATATCCCTTAGCTGATTCTGCCAAAACTGTGTTTCCATACTGCTGAATGAAAGGAAAAATTTATCTCTGCCAGGTGAATGCCCACATCACAAACGATTTCTCATATAGATTCCTTCTAGTTTTTATCCTGGGATATTCACTTTTTTTCCATTGGCCACAAAGGGCTCCCAATTGTCCATTGGCAGAATGGACAAAAACAGTGTTTGCAAACTGCTGAATCCACAGAAGGTATCAATCTGTGAGATGAATGCACACATCACAAAGCAGTCTTTCAGAAAACTTCTTTCTAGTTTTTACCTGAAGGTATTTTTTTTCACAGTAGACCACAATGCACTCCCAGATATCCATTCACAGATTATATGTAACAGTGATTCCAAACTGCTGAATGAAAAGAAAGGTTTAACTCTGTGAGATGAATGCACACATCACAAAGTGGTTTCTCAGATATCTTCCTTCTAGTTATTATCCTGGGATATTCACTTTTTCTCCTTTGGCCCCAACTAGTAGCCAAATGTGCATTCATGGAATAAACAAAAGCAGTGTTTACAGACTGCTGAATCCACAGAAAGGTTTAACTCTGTGAGATGAATGCTCAAAACACCGAGCAGTTTCTCATACAGCTTCTTTCTAGTTTTAAACTGAATACATTTCCTTTTTCACCATAGATCTCAAAGTGCTCCAAGATATCACTTTGCAGATACTATGAAAACAGTGTTTCCAAATTGCTGAATGGAAAGAAAGGTTTAATGCAAGAGTAATGCACACATCAGAAAGAGTTTTCTCAAAGAGCTTCCTTCTAGTTTTTATCCTGGGATATCCGTTTTTTGCATTTGCCTCATTAAGCTCCCAAATACCCCTTCCCAGTTTCTAAAAAAAACGTGTTTCTAAACTGCTGAATCCACAGAAAGGTTTAACTCTGTGAGAGGAAGGCACACATCACAAAGCATTTCTAAGAAAGCTTCTTTCTAGTTTTTATCTGAGCATGTTTTCTTTTTCACCATAGGCCTCTAGGTGCTCCCAAATATTCCTTCTCAGATTCTGCCAAAACAGCGTTTCCAGACTGCTGAATGAAAAGAAAAGTTTAAATCTGTGAAAAGAATGTACACATCACAAAGCAGTTTCTCAGATAGCTTCATTTTATTTTTTTTCCTGGGATGTTCCTTTTTTGGCCATTGGCCCCAGTGAGCTCCCAAATGTCCATTTGCCGTATGGACAAAAACAGTGTTTGCAAACTGATGAATCTACAGAAAGTTTTAACTCTTTGAGATGAATGCACACATCACAAATCATTTTCTCAGATAGCTTCTTTCTAGTTTTTATCTGAAGATAATTCCTTTTTCACCATAGGCCTCAATGCGCTCCCAAATTTCCCTTCATGGATTCTGCTAAAAGAGTATTTCCAGGCTGCAGAATGAAAAGAAAGATTTTCTCTGCGAGGTGATGCACACATCACAAAACAGTTCCTCAGATAGCATGTTTCTTTTTTTTATACTGGGATATTCGCTTTTTGGCCATAGGCTTCATTGCGCTAACTAACGTCCAATCACAGAGTGGGCAAAAACAGAGTTTGCAAACTACTGAATCCACAGAAAGGTTTAACTCTGTGAGATGAATGCACACATCACAAGGCAGTTTTTTAGAATGCTTCTTTCTGGTTTTATCTGAAGATATCTCCTTTTTCACCATAGGACTCAATGTGCTCCCAGATATCCCTTCACAGATTCTATGAAAACCGTGTTTCCAAACTGCTGAATGAAAAGAAAGATTTTAACTCTGTGAGATTAATGCACACATCATAAAGCAGTTTCTCAGATAGCTTCCTTCTAGTTTTTCCCTGAGCTATTCGCTTTTTCACCTTCAGCCTCAAAGAGCTTCAAAATATCCCTTCAAAGATTCTAGAACAGTGTTTCCAAACTGCTGAATCCAAAGAAATGTTTAACTTTGTGAGATGAATGCACACATTGCAAATCAGTTTCTTAGAAAGCTTCTTTCTAGTTTTTATGTGAAGATATTTCTTTTTTCACCATAGGCTCAATGTGCTCCCAAATATCCTTTTGCAGATTCTGTCAAAACAGTGTTTCCAGACTGCTGTATGAAAAGAAAGTTTTAACTCTGTGAGGTAAATGCACACTTCACAAAGCAGTTTCTCAGATATCTTCCTTCTAGTTTTCTTCCTCAGATATTTGCTTTCTAGCCTTTGGCATCATTAAGCTTACAAATATCCCTTCACAGGGTCTGCAACAACAATGTTTCCAAACTGCTGAATCCACAGAAAGGTTTAACTCTTTGAGACGAATGCACACATCACAAAGCAGTTTCTCAGAAAACTTCTTTCTAATTTTTATCTGAATATATTTCCTTTTTCACCATAGGCCTCAATGCACTCTCAAATAACCCTTCATGGATTCTGCCAAAACGGTGTATCCAGACTGCTGAATGAAAATGAAAGTTTACCTAGGGAAGGTGAATGCAAAAATCACAAAGCGGTTTCTCAGGTAGCTGACTTCAACATTTTATCCTGGGATATTCACTTTTTCACCATTGGCCTCAATGAGTTCCCATATGTCCATTCACAGAATGGACAAAAACAGTGTTTGCAATTTGCTGAATTCATAGAAAAGTTTAATTCTGTAAGATAAATGCACACATAAAGAAGCATTTTATCAGAAATCTTCTTTTTAGTTTTTATCTGAAGATATTTCCTTTTTCACCATAGGCCTCTATGCATTCCCAAATATAACTTCACAGATTCTACAAAAACAGTGTTTCCAAAGTGTTGCATGGAAAGAATGTTTTACCTCTGAGAGATGAATACACACATCAAAAAGCGGTTTCTCAGATAACTTCCTTCTTGTTTTTATCCTGGGATATTCTGTTTTTCCACTTTGGCCTCATTAAGCTCCCAAATATCCCTTCACAGACTCTACAACAACAGTGTTTCCAAACTGCTGAATGCAAAGAAAGGTTTAACTCTGTGAGATGAATGCACACATCACAGAGCAGTTTCTCAGAAAGCTTCTTTCTAATTTTTATCTGAAGATATTTCCTTTTTCACTCTTGGCCTCAATGTGCTCCCAAATATCCCTTTGCAGATTCTGTCAAAACAGTGTTCCCAGACTACTGCATGAAAAGAAAAGTTTATCTCTGTGAGGTGAATGCACACATCCCAAAGTGGTTTCTCAGGTTGATTCCTTCTAGTTGTTATACTGGGATGTTGTCTTTTTCACCATGGCATCAATGATCTCCCACACATCCCTTCACAGATTCTACAACTACAGTGTTTACAAACTGCTGAATCTAATGAAAGGTTTAACTCTGTGAGATGAATGCACACATCACAAAGCAGTTTCTCAGAAAGCTTCTTTCTAGTTTTTATCACAAGATGTTTCCTTTTTCACCACAGGTTTCGATGTGCTCCCAAATATCCCTTTGCAGATTCTGCCAAAAGAGTGTTTCCAGACTGCTGAATGAAAAGAAAGTTTTAACTCTGTGAGATGAATGCATACATCATGGAGCAGATTTTCAGGTTGCTCCCTTGTAGTTTTTTCATGGGATATTGACTTTTTCACCATTCACCTTAATGAGCTCCCAAATATCCTTTTGCAGATTATAAAACAACAGTGTTTCCAAACTGCTAAACCCAAAGAAAGGTTTAACTCTGTGACATGAATGAAAAGAAAGTTTTAACTCTGTAAGGTGAGTGCATACATCACTAAGTGGTTTTTCAGATAGGTTCCTTTTAGTTTTTATCCTGTGGTATTTTCTTTTTCACCATCGGCCTGAATGTGCTCCCAAATGTCCGTTTGTAGAATGGACAAAAATAGTGTGTGCAAATGGCTGATGCCACAGAAAGGTTTAACTCTGTGAGATGAATGCACACATCACAAAGCAGTTTTTCAGAAAGCTCCTTTCTAGTTTTTACCTGAAGATATTTCCTTTTACCTTATAGGCCTAAATGCGTTCCGAAATATCCCTTCATGTATTCTGCCAAAATATTGTTTCCAGACTGCTGAATGTAAAGAAAAGTTTCTCTCTGGGAGGTGAATGCACACATCACAAAGCAGTTTCTCAGATAGCTTCCTTCTAGTTTCTATCCATCCTGTGATACTCATTTTTTTCTCGATTGGCCTCAATTTGCTCACAAATGTCCATTCCCAGAATGGACAAAAATAGTGTTTGCAAATCCACAGAAAGGTTTAACACTATAAGGTGAAAGCAAGCAACACAAAGCAGTTTCTCAGAAAGCTTCTTTCTAGTTTTTATCTGAAGAGATTTCCTCTTTTGCCATAGGCCTCAATGGGCTCCCAGATATCCCATCACAGATTCTATGAAAAAAGTGTTTCCATACTGCTGTATGAAAAGAGAAGTTTAATTCTGTAGGATGAAGGCACACATAACCAAGTAGTTTCTCAAATAGGTTCCTTCTGGTTTTTATTCTGGAATATTCGTGTTTTCATCATTGGCCTCAATGAGCACCGAAATATCCCTTCGCAGATTCTGCAACAGTGTTTCCAAACTCCTGAATCCAAAGAAAGTTTTAACCCTGTGAGATGAATGTACACACCACAAAGAAGTTTCTCAGAAAGATTTCTTCTAGTTTTTATCAGAAGACATTTCCTTTTTCACCATAGGAATCAATGCACTCCAAAACATCGACACACGGATTCTGCCAAAACAATGTTTACAGACTGCTGAATGAAAAGAGAGTTTTAACTCTGCAAGGTGAATGCATACATCACACAGCGTTTTTCAGATAGCTTCTTTTAGTTTTTCTTTTTATTATTATTATACTTTAAGTTTCAGGGTATATGTGCACAACTTGAAGGTTTATTACATATGTATACATGTGGCATGTTGGTGTGCTGCACCCATTAACTCGTCATTTACATTAGGCATATCTCATAATGCTATCCCTCCCCCATTCCCTCTACACCACAAGAGGCCACAGTATGTGATGTTCCCCTTCCTTTGTCTAAGTGTTCTCATTGTCCACTTCCCACCAATGAGTGAGAACATGCGGTGCTTGGTTTTTTCTCCTTGCAAGAGTTTGCTAAGAATGATGGTTTCCAGCTTCATCCATGTCCCTACAAAGGACATAAACTCATCACTTTTTATGGCTACATAGTATTCCATTGTGTATATGTGCCACATTTTCTTTATCAAGTCTATCATTGTTGGACATTTGGGTTGGTTCCAAGTCTCTGCTATTGTGAATAGTGCCACAATAAACATACATGTGCATGTGTCTTTATAGTAACATGATTTATAATCCTTTGGGTATATACCCAGTAATGGGATGGCTGGGTCAAATGGTATTTCTAGCTCTAGATCCCTGAGGAATCGCAACACTGACTTCCTCAATGGTTGAACTAGTTTACAGTCCCACCAACAGTGTAAAAGTGTTCCTATTTCTCCACATCCTCTCCAGCACCTATTGTTTCCTGACTTTTTAATGATCTCCATTCAAACTGGTATGAGATGTTATCCCCTTGTGGTTTTTATTTCCATTTCTCTGATGGCCAGAGATGATGACCATTTTTTCATGTGTCTTTTGGCTGCATAAATGTCTTCTTTTGAGAAGTGTCTGTTCATATCTTTCACCCAATTCTTGATGGGGTTGTTTGTTTTTTTCTTGTCAATTTGTTTGAGTTCATTGTAGATTCTGGATATTAGCCTTCTGTCAGATGAGTAGATTGCAGAAATGTTCTCCCATTTTGTAGGTTGTCTATTCACACTGATGGTAGTCTATTTGGCTTTGCAGAAGCTCTTTAGTTTAATTAGATCCCTTTTGTTAATTTTGGCTTTTGTTGCCATTGCTTTTGGTGTTTTAGACATGAAGTCCTTCCCCATGCCTACGTACTGAATGGTACTGCCTAGGTTTTCATCTAGGGTTTTAATGGTTTTAGGTCTAACATGTAAGTCTTTTATCCATCTTGAATTAATTTTTGTACAAGGTGTAAGGAAGGAATCCAGTTTCAGCTTTCTAGATACGGCTAGCCAGTTTTCCCAGCACCATTTACTAAATAGGGAATCCTTTCCCCACTGCTTGTTTTTCTCAGGTTTGTCAAAGATCAGATAGTTGTAGATATGCAGTATTATTTCTGAGGGCTCCATTCTATTCCATTGGTCTATATCTTTGTTTTGGTACCAGTACCAAGCTGTTTTGGTTACTGTAGCCTTGTAGTATAGTGTGAAGTCAGGTATCGTGATGCCTCCAGCTTTGTTCTTTTGGCTTAGGATTGACTTGGAGATGTGGGCTCTTTTTTGGTTCCATATGAATTTTAGAGGTTTTACCAATTCTGTGAAGAAAGTCATTGGTAGCTTGATGTGGTTGGCATTGAATCTATAAATTACCTTGGGCAGTATGGCCATTTTCATGATATTGATTCTTCCTACCCATGAGCATGGAATGTTCTTCCATTTGTTTGTATCCTCTTTTATTTCTTTGAGTAGTGGTTTGTATTTCTCCTTGAACAAGTCCTTCACATCCCTTGTAAGTTGTATTCCTAGGTATTTTATTGTCTTTGAAGCAATTGTGAATAGGAGTTCACTCATGATTTGGCTCTCTGTTTGTCTGTTATTGGTGTATAGGAATGCTTGTGATTTTTGCACATTGATTTTGTATCCTGAGACTTTGCTGAAGTTGCTTATCAGCTTAAGGAGATTTTGGGCTGAGATAATGGGGTTTTCTAGATATACAATCATGTCATCTGCAAACAGGGACAATGTGACTTCCTCTTTCCTAATTGAATACATTTTATTTCCTTCTCCTGCCTAATTGCCCTGGCCAGAACTTCCAACACTACGTTGAATAGGTGTGGTGGGAGAGGGCATCCCTGTGTTGTTCCAGTTTTCAAAGGGAGTGCTTCCAGTTTTTGTCCATTCAGTATGACATTGGCTGTGTGTTTGTCATAGACAGCTCTTATTATTTTGAGAGACATCCCATGAATACCCAATTTATTGAGAGTTTTTAGCATGAAGGTTGTTGAATTTTGTGAAAGGCCTTTTCTGCATCTACTGAGATAATCATGTGGTTTTTGTCTTTGCTGGATTACATTTATTGATTTGCATACGTTGAATCAGCCTTGCATCCCAGGGATGAAGACCACTTCATCAGGGTAGATAAGCTTTTTGATGTGTTGCTGGATTTGGTTTGCCAGTATTTTATTGAGGATTTTTGCATCGATGTTCATCTGGGATATTGGTCTAAAATTCTCTTTTTTTGTTGTGTCTCTACCAGGCTTTGGTATCAGGATGACGCTGGCCTCATGAAATGAGTTAGGGAGGATTCTCTCATTTTCTATTGATTGGAATAGTTTCAGAAGGAATGGTACCAGCTCCTCCTTGTACCTCTGGTAGAATTCAGTGGTGAGTCCTTCTGGTCCTGGACTTTTTTTGGTGGTAAACTATTAATGATTGCCTCAACGTCAGAGCCTGTTATTAGTCTATTCAGAGATTCAACTTCTTCCTGGTTTAGTCTTGGGGGGTGTATTTGTCAAGGAATTTATCCATTTCCTCTAGATTTTGTAGTTTATTTGCAGAGAGGTGTTTATAGTATTCTCTGATGGTAGTTTGTATTTCTGTGGGATCGGTGGTGATATCTCCTTTATCTTTTTTTATTGTGCCTATTTGATTTTTCTCTCTTTTCTTCTTTATTAGCCTTGCTAGCAGTCTATCAATTTTGTTGATCTTTTCAAAAAACCAGCTCCTGGATTCATTGATTTTTTGAAGGGTTTTTTGTGTCTCTATTTCCTTCTGTTCTGCTCTGATCTTAGTTATTTCTTGCCTTCTGCTAGCTTTTGAATGTGTTTGCTCTTGTTTCTCTAGTTCTTTTATTCGTGATGTTAGGGTATCAATTTTAGAGCTTCCCTGCTTTCTCTTGTGGGCATTTAGTGTTATAAATTTCCCTCTACACACTGCTTTGAATGTGTTCCAGAGATTCTGGTATGTTGTGTCTCTGTTCTCATTGGTTTCAAAGAACATCTTTATTTCTGCCTTCATTTTGTTAGGGACCCAGTAGTCATTTAGGAGCAGGTTGTTCAGTTTCCATGTTGTTGAGCGGTTTTGAGTGAGTTTTTTAATCCTGAGTGGTAGTTTGATTGCACTGTGGTCTGAGAGACAGTTTGTTATAATTTCTGTTCTTTTACATTTGCTGAGGAGTGCTTTACTTCCAACTATGTGGTGAATTTTGGAATAAGTGTGGTGTGATGCTGAGAAGAATGTATATTCTGCTGATTTTGGGTGTAGAGTTCTGTAGATGTCTATTAGGTCCGCTTGGTGAAGAGCTGAGTTCAATTCCTGGATATCCTTGTTAACATTCTGTCTCGGTGATCTGTCTATATTGAGAGTGTGGTGTCAAAATCTCCCATTATTATTGTGTGGGAGTCTAAATCTCTTTCTACATCTCTAAGGACTTGGTTTATGAATCTGTGTGCTCCTGTAGTGGATGCATATATATTTATGATACTTAGCTCTTCTTGTTGAATTGATCCCTTTACCATTATGTTATGGCCTTCTTTGTCTCTTTTGATCTTTGTTGGTTTAAATTCTGTTTTATCAGAGACTAGGATTCCAACCCCTGCCTCTTTTTGTTTTCCATTTGCTTGGTAGATCTTCCTCCATCCCTTTATTTTGAGCCTATGTGTGTCTCTGCATGTGAGATAGGTTTCCTGAACACAGCACACTGATGGGTCTTGAATCTTTATCCAATTTGCTACTCTGTGTCCTTTAATTGGAGCATTTAGCCCATTTACATTTAAGGTTAATATTGTTATGTGTGAATTTGATCCTGTCATTATGATGTTAGCTGGTTATTTCGCTCGTTAGTTGATGCAGTTTCTTCCTAGCTTCAATGGTCTTCACAATTTGGTGTGTTTTTGCAGTGGCTGGTACCAATTGTTCCTTTCCATGTTTAGTGCTTCCTTCATGAGCTCTTGTAGGGGAGGCCTGGTGGTGACAAATTATCTCAGCATTTGCTTGTCTGTAAAGTATTTTATTTCTCCTTCACTTATGAAGCTTAGTTTTGTTGGATGTGAGGTTCTGGTTTGAAAATTCTTTTCTTCAAGAATGTTGAATATTGGCCCCCACTTTCTTCAGGCTTGTTTCTGTCAAGAGATCCACTGTTAGTCTGATGGTCTTCCCTTTGTGGGTAACCCAACATTTCTTTCACTGCCCTTAACATTTTTTCCTTCATTTCAACTTTGGTGAATCTGACAATTATGTGTCTTGGAGTTGCTCTTCTCGAGGAGTATCTTTTCAGCATTCTCTGTATTTCCAGAATTTGAATGTTGGCCTGACTTGCTAGATTGGGGAAGTTTTCCTGGATAATATCCTACAGTGTGTTTTCCAACTTGGTTCCATTCTCCCTGTCAATTTCAGGGACACCTATCAGACGTAGATTTGGTCTTTTCACATAGTCCCATATTTCTTGGAGGCTTTTTTCTTTTCTTTTTATTCTTTTTTCTCTAAACTTCTCTTCTCTCTTCATTTCATTCATTTGATCTTCAATCACTGATACCCTTTCTTACAGTTGATCAAACCAGCTACTAAAGCTTGTGCAATTGGCACATAGTTCTTGAGCCTTGGTTTTCAGCTCCATCAGATCCTTTACAGCCTTCTCTGCATTGGTTAACCTAGTTAGTGCTTCATTTAATCTTTTTTCAAGGTTTTTAACTTCTTTGCCATAGGTTCCAACTTCCTCCTTTAGCTCGGAGAAGTTTGATCATCTGAAGCCTTCTTCTCTCAACTCTGTCCAGCTATGTTCCATTGCTGGTGAGGAGCTGTGTTCCTTTGGAGGAGGAGAGGTGCTCTGACTTTTAGAATTTTCAGTTTTTCTGCTCTGCTTTTTCCCCATCTTTGTGGTTTTATCTACATTTGGTCTTTGATGATGGTGATGTATAGATGGGGTTTTGGTGTGGATGTGCTTTCTGCTTGTTAGTTTTCCTTCTAACAGGACCCTCAGCTGCAGGTCTGTTAGAGTCTGCCAAAGGTCCACTCCAGATCCTATTTGCCTGGGTATCAGCAGCAGAGGCTCCAGAACAGCAAATATTGGTGAACAGGAATTGTTGCTGCCTGATTGTTCCTCTGGAAGTTTTGTCTCAGAGGGTTTCCCAGCCGTGTGAGGTGTCAGTCTGCCTCCAAGTTCAGCTACTCTGGGGTCAGGGGCCCACTTGAGGAGGCAGTCTGTCCATTATCAGATCTGAAGCTGTGTCCTGGGAGAACCACTACTGCCTTCCAATTTGTCACATGGGGATATTTAAGTATGCAGAGGTTTCTCCTGCCTTTTGTTTGGCCTCACCCTGCCCCGAGAGGTGGAGTCTACAGAGGCATCCAGGCCTCCTTGAGCTGCAGTGGCTCCACCCAGTTCAAGCTTCCCAGTCATTTTGTTTACCTGCTCAAGCCTCAGCAATGGCAGGCACCCCTCCCTCAGCCTCACTACCACCTTGCAGTTTGATCTCAGACTGCTGTGCTAGCAGAGAGTGAGACTCCATGGGTGTAGGACCCTCCAGGCCAGGTGCAGGATATAAACTCTGGGTTTGCCATTTGCTAAGACCATCAGAAAAGCACAGCATTAGGGCAGGAGTGACCTGATTTTTCAGGAGCTGCCTATCACCCCTTTCCTTGGCTAGGAAAGGGAATTCCCTGCCCCCTTGTGCTTCCAAGGTGAGGCTATGCCTCCCCCTGCTTCAGCTAATGCTCAATAAACTGCAACCACTGTCCTGCACCCAGTATCCAACAATCTCCAGTGAGATTAACCCAGTATCTCAACTGGAAGTGCAGAAATCTTCCACCCTCTGCATCACTCACACTGAGAGCTGTAGACTGGAGCTGTTTTTATGCAGTGATCTTGGAACCTTCTTTTATTTTTTATCCTGGGATATTTGCTTTTTCACCATTGGCCTCAATGAGATCCCAAATGTCCCTTCACACAATGCACAAAAACAGTATTTGCAAACCACTGAATCCACAGAAAGTTTTAAATCTGTGAGCTGAATGCACACTTCACTAAACAGTTTCTCAAAAGGATTCTTTCAAGTTTTTATCTGAAGATATTTGCTTTTTCACCACAGGCCTGAAGGCACTCCCAGATGTCCCTTCACAGATTCTACGAAAACAGTATTTCCAAACTGCTGAATGAAAGAAAGTTTTAATTCTGTGAGATGAATGCACACAGCACAAAGCTGTTTCTCAAATAGTTTGCTTCTAGATTTTATCCTGGGATATTCTCATTTACGAAATTTGTCTCAATGAGCTCCCAAATATCCCTTCACAGATTGTACAACAACAGTATTTCCAAATGGCTGAATCAGAAGAAAGGTTGAACTCTGTGAGATGAATGCACACATCATGAAGCAGTTTCTTAGGAAGCTTCTTTCTACTTTTTATCTGAAGTTATTTTCTTTTTCAGCATAGTCCTCTATTCACTCCCAAATATAACTTCACAGATTCTAAAAAACAGTGTCTCCAAACCACTGAATGAAAAGAATGTTTTAACTCTGAGAGATGAATGCACACGTCACAAAGCAGTTTCTCAGATAGCTTCCTTCTAGATTTTTCCTAGGATATTTGCTTTTTCCTCTTTGGCCTCATTAAGCTCTCAAATTTCAATTTGCAGATTCTACAACTGCAGTGTTTCCAAATTGCTGAATGAAAAGAAAGATTTGACTCTGTGAGATGAATGCACACATCACAAAGCAGTTTCTCATAGAGCTTCCTTCCAGTTTTTATAATGGGATATTCGCTTTTTCACCATTGGCCTCAATGAGCTCCCAAATATCCCTTCACAGATTCTACAACAACAGTGTTTCCAAACAGCTGAGTCCAAAGAATGGTTTAACTCTGAGGGATGAACGCACACATCACAAAGCAGTTTCTCAGAATGCTTCATTCAAGTTTTTATCTGAAGATATTTCCTTTTACACCATAGGCCTCAATGCACTTCCAGATATCACTTTGCAGATTCTACAAAAAATGTGTCTCCAAACTGCTGAATGAAATGAAAGTTTTAACTCTGCCAGATGAATGCACACATGACAAAGCAGTTTCTCAGATGGCTTCTTTCTACTTTTTTTCCTAGGATATTCTCTTTTTTGCCCTTTGCCTTAAGGAGCTCCAAAATTTCCCTTCACAGATTCTATAACTACATTGTTTCTAAACAGTGAGTCCAAATAAAGGTTTAACTCTGTGAAATGAATGCACACATCACAAAGCAGTTTCCCAGGAACATTCTTTCTAATTTTTATGTGAAGATATTTCCTTTTTCACCATAGGCTTCAATACCCTCCCAAATATCCCCTCACAGAATGGACAAAAACAGTGTTTGCAAAAGGCTGAATACCCAGAAATGTTTAACTCTGTGAGGGGAATGCACACATCACAAAGTAGTTTCTCAGAAACCTTCCTCCTAGTTTTGTTGTTGTTGTTGTTATTTTATTTTATTATTATTAAACTTTAAGTTTTAAGGTACATGTGCACAATGTGCAGTTTTGTTACATATGTATACATTTCCCATATTGGTGTGCTGCACCCATTACCTCGTCATTTAGCATGAGGTATATCCCTAATGCTATCCCTCCCCCCTTCCCCCACCCCACAACAATACCCAGTATGTGATGTTCCCCTTCCTGTGTCCATGTGTTCTCATTGTTCAATTCCCACCTATGAGTGAGAACATGCAGTGTCTGGTTTTTTGTCCTTGTGATAGTATGCTGAGAATGATGATTTCCAGCTTCATCCATGTCCTACGGAGGACATGAACTCATCATTTTTTATGGCTGCATAGTATTCCATGGTGTATATGTGCCACATTTTCTTAATCCAGTCTATCATTGTCGGACATTTGGGTTGGTTCCAAATCTTTGCTATAGTGAATAGTACCACAATAAACATATGTGTGCATGTGTCCTTATAGTGGTATGATTTATAATCCTTTGTGTGTATACCCAGTAATGGCATGGCTGGGTCAAATGGTATTTCTAGTTCTAGAACCCTGAGGAAACACCACACTGACTTCCACAATGGTTGAACTAGTTTACAGTACCAGCAACAGTGTAAAAGTGCTCCTATTTCTCCACACCCTGTCCAGTGCATGTTGTTTCCTAACTTTTTAATGATCGCCATTCTAAATGGTGTGAGATGGTATCTCGTTGTGGTTTTCATTTGCATTTCTCTGATGGCCAGTGCTGATGAGCATTTTTTCATGTGTCTTTTGGCTGCATGATTGTCTTCTTTTGGAGAAGTGTCTGTTCATAACATTTGCCCACTTGTTGATGGGGTTGTTTTTTTTTTTTCTTGTAAATTTGTTTGAGTAAATTGTAGATTCTGGATATTAGCCTTTAGTCACATGAGTAGCTTGCAAAAATTGTCTCCCATTCTGCAGGTTGCCTGTTCACTCTGATGGTAGTTTCCTTTGCTGTGCAGAAGCTCCTTAGTTTAATTAGATGCCATTTGTCAATTTTGGTTTTTGTTGCCATTGCTATTGGTGTTTTAGACATGAAGTCCTTGCCCATGCCTATGTCCTGAACAGTATTGCCTAGGTTTTCTTCTAGGGTTTTGATGGTTTTAGGTCTAACATTTAAGTCTTTAATCCATCTTGAATTAATTATTGTATAAGGTGTAAGGAAGGGATCCAGTTTCAGCTTTCTATATATTTCTAGCCAGTTTTCCCAGCACCATTTATTAAATAGGGAATCCTTTCCTCATTGCTTGATTTTGTCAGGTTTGTCAAAGATAAGATAGTTGTAGATATGAGTCATTATTTCTGAGGGCTCTGTTCTGTTCCATTGGTCTACATCTCTGTTTTGGTAGTAGTACCAGGCTGTTTTGGTTACTGTAACCTTGTAGTATAGTTTGAAGTCCAGTAGAGTGATGCCTCCAGCTTTGTGCTTTTGGCTTAGGATTGACTTGGCAATGCAGGCTCTTTTTTGGTTCCTTATGAAGGAAATAGAAACACAAAAATCCCTTAAAAAATCAGTGAAACAAGGAGCTGGTTTTTCAAAAAGATCAACAAAATTGATAGACCACTAGCGGACTAATAAAGAATAAAAGAGAGAAGAATCAAATAGATGCAATAAAAAAATGATAAAGGGGATATCACCACAAATCCCATAGAAATGCAAACTGCCATCAGAGAATACTATAAACCCCTCTATGCATATAAACTAGAAAATCTAGAAGAAATGGATAAATTCCTCGACACATACACTCTCCCAAGACTAAAGCAGGAAGAAGTTGAATCTCTGAATGGACCAATAATAGGCTCTGAAATTGAGGCAATAATTAGTAGCTTACTAACGAAAAACAGTCCAGGACCAGATGGACTCACAGCCAAATTCTACCACAGGTACAAAGAGGAGCTGGTACCATTCCTTCTGAAACTATTCCAAACAATGGAAAAAGAGGGAATCCTCCCTAACTCATTTTATGAGGCAAGCATCATCCTGATACCAAAGCCGGGCAGAGACACACACACAAAAAAGAGAATTTTAGATCAATATCCTTGATGAACATTGATGCAAAAATCCTCAATAAAATACTGGCAAACCGAATCCTGCAGCACATCAAAAAGCTTATCCATCATGATCAAGTGGGCTTCATCCCTGGGATGCAAGGCTGGTTCAACATATGCAAATCAATAAATGTAATCCAGCATATAAACAGAACCAAAGACAAAAACCACATGATTATCTCAATAGATGCAGAAAAGGCCTTTGACAAAATTCAACAACTCTTCATGCTAAAAACTCAATAAATTAGGTATTGATGGGACGTATCTCAAAATAATAAGAGCTATCTATGACAAACACACAGCCAATATCACAATGAATGGGCAAAAATTGGAAGAATTTCCTTTCAAAACTGGCACAAGACAGGGATGCCCTCTCTCACCACTCCTATTCAACATAGTGTTGGAAGTTCTGGCCAGGGCAATTAAGCAGGAGAAGGAAATAAAGGGTATTCAATTAGGAAAACAGGAAGTCAAATTGTCCCTGTTTGCAGATGACATGATTGTAAATCTAGAAAACCCCATTGTCTCAGCCCAAAATCTCCTTAAGCTGATAAGCAACTTCAGCAAAGTCTCAGGATACAAAATCAATGTACAAAAATCACAAGCATTCTTATACACCAATAACAGACAAACAGAGAGCCAAATCATGAGTGAACTCCCATTCACAACTGCTTCAAAGAAAATAAAATACCTAGGAATCCAACTTACAAGGGATGTGAAGGACCTCTTCAAGGACAACTACAAACCACTGCTCAATGAAATAAGAGAGGATACAAACAAATGGAAGAACATTCCATGCCCATGGGCAGGAAGAATCAATATCATGAAAATGGCCATACTGCCCTAGATACTTTATAGATTCAATGCCATCCCCATCAAGCTACCAATGACTTTCTTCACAGAATTGGAAAAATCTACTTTAAAGTTCATATGGAACCAAAAAAGAGCCCGCATCACAAAATTAATCCTAAGCCAAAAGAACAAAGCTGGAGGCATCATGCTACCTGACTTCAAACTATACTACAAGGCTACAGTAACCAAAACAGCATCGTACTGGTACCAAAACAGAGATATAGATCAATGGAACAGAACAGAGCCCTCAGAAATAATGCTGCATACCTACAACTATCTGATCTTTGACAAACCTGACAAAAACAAGAAATGGGGAAAGGATTCCCTATTTAATAAATGGTGCTGGGAAAACTGGCTAGCCATATGTAGAAAGCTGAAACTGGATCCCTTCCTTACATCTTATACAAAAATTAATTCAAGATTGATTAAAGACTTAAACGTTAGACCTAAAACCATAAAAACCCTAGAAGAAAACCTAGGCATTACCATTCAGGACATAGGCATGGGCAAGGACTTCATGTCTAAAACACCAAAAGCAATGGCAAGAAAAGCCAAAATTGACAAATGGGATCTAATTAAACTAAAAAGCTTCTGCACAGCAAAAGAAACTACCATCAGAGTGAATAGGCAACTTACAAAATAGTTTTTATCTGAATATATTTTCTTTTTCACCATTGACCTCAATGCGCTTCCAAATATCCCGTCATGGATTCTGCCAGAACAGTGACTGCTGTATAAAAAGACATTTTTAACTCTGTGAGGTGAATGCACACATTACAAAGTTGTTTCTCAGATAGACTCTTTCTAGTTTTTATCCTCGGATTTTCACTTTTTGGCTATTGGCCTCAATGAGCTCCCACATGTCCATTCACACAATCGAAATAAACAGTGTTTTGAAACTGCTCAATGAAAGGAAAAGTTTAACTCTGTGAGATGAATGCACACATCACAAAGCAATTTCTCACAAAGCTTCTTTCTAGTTTTTGTCTGAAGTTATATCCTTTTTCAGTATAGGCCTCAATGCGCTTCCAGATATTCCTTCACAGATTCTACAAAAGCAGTGTTGCCAAAATGCAGAATGAAAAGAAAGGTTTAAATCTTTGTGATGAATGCACACATCACAAAACGGTTTCTCAAATAACTTTCATCTAGTTTTTATCCCAGGATATTTGCTTTCTCCATTTTGGCCTCAAGGATCTCCCCAATAGCCCATTGCAGATTCTACAACCAGAGGGTTTGCAAAATGATGAATCCACAGAAATGTTTAACTCTGTGAGATGAATGCCCACATTGCAAAACAGTTTCTCAGAAAGCTTCCTTTTAGTTTTTATGTGAAGATATTTCCTTTTCCAGCAGAGGCCTCCATGAGATCCCAAAGATAACGTCACAGATTCTACAAAAACAGTGTTTCCATACTGCTGAATGTAAAGAATGTTTTAACTCTGAGAGGTGAATGCACACATGACAATGCAGTTTCTCAGACAACTTCCTTTTAGTTTTTATCCTGGGATATTCTCTTTTCTGCCATTGGCCTCAATGAGCTCCAAAAATATCCCATCACAGATTCTAAAACAACAGTGTTTCCAAACTGCTGAATCCAAAGAAAGGTTTAATTTTGTGTTATGAATGCACACATCACAAAGCAGTGTCTCAGAAGTTTCTTTCTAGTTTTTATCTGAAGATATTTCCTTTTTCATCATAGGCCTTGAGGCGCTCCCAGATAACCCTTCACCGATACTATGAGAACAGTGTTTCCAAGCTGCTGAATGAGAAGAAAAGTTTAATTCTGTGAGTTGAATACACACATCACAAAGCAGTTTCTCAAATAGCTTCCTTCTATTTTTTATCCTGGGGTATTCACATTTTCACCATTGGCCTCAATGAGCTCCCAGATATCCCTTCACAGATTCTTTGAAAACAGTTTCCAAACTGCTGAATGTTTAACATTTTTGACATTGGCCTCAATGAGCTCCCAGATATCCCTTCACAGATTCTTCAAAAACAGTTTCCAAACTGCTGAATGTTTCACATTTTTGACATTGGCCTCAATGAGCTCCTAGATGTCCATTCACAGAATGGACAAAAACAGTGTTTCCAAACTGCTTAATCCAAAGAAAGGTTGAATTATGTGAGATGAATTCTCACAGCACAAAGGAGTTTCTCCAAAAACCTCTTTCTGCTTTTTATCTGAAGATATTTCTTTTGCCTGCAGAGGCTTCTATGAACTCCAAAATATAACTTCGCAGATTTTACAAAAACAGTGCTTCCAGACTGCTGTATGAAAAGAAAGTTTTTACTCTGGGAGGTGAAGGCACATATCAAAAAGTTATTTATCAGGTAGCTTCTTTCTGGTTTTTATCCTGGCATATTTGCCTTTTCACCATTTGCCTCAATGCACTCCCAAATGTCCATTCACAGAATAGACAAAGACAGTTTTCCCAAACTGCTGATTCAACAGATATTTACTTTTTCACCATAGTCCTCAATGTGCTCCCAAATATCCCATCATGGATTCTGCCAAAACAGTGTTTCTGGTCTGCTGAATGAAAAAAATGGTTTAACTCTTTGAGGTGAATGCACAGATAACAAAGTGGTTTCTCAGATCGCTTCCTTGTACTTTTTACCCTGGGATATTGGCTTTTTCGCCATGGGCCTTAATGAGGTCCCAAATATACCTTCGCAGATTCTACAACAACAGTGTTTCCAAACTGTTGAATACAAAGAAATGTTTAACTCTGTGAGATGAATGCACATATCACAAAGCAGTTTCTCAGAAAGTTTCTTTCTAGTTTTATTCTGCAGATATTTACTTTTTCACCATAGGCCTCAATGCGCTCCCTAATATCCCTTCACGGACTCTGCAAAAACAGTGTTTCCACACTACTGTATGGAAAGGAATGTTTATCTGTGTGAGGTTCATGCACACATCACAAAGCAGTTTCTCAGATAGCTTCCTTCTAGTTTATATCCTTGGATATTCACTTTTTTGCCATTGCCCTCAATGAGTTCCCAAATGCCCATTCACTGAATGGACAAAAACCACGTTTGCAAACTGCAGAATCCATAGAACGGTTTAACTCTGTGAAAAGAATGCACACATCACAAAGCAGATTCTCAAAAACTTCTTTCTAGTTTTTATCTGAAGATATTTCCTTTTTCATCATAGGCCTCCATGTAGTTATAAATATCACTTTGTGGATCATGCCAAAATAGTGTTTCCAGACTGCTGAATGAAAAGAAAGATTTATCTCTGTGAGATGAATGTACACATCACAAAATGGTTTCTCAGATAGCTTCCTTCCAGTTTTTGTAATGGGATATTCACTTCTTCCCCTTTGACCTCAATAAGCTCCCAAATATCCCTTCACAGATTCTAAAACAACAGTGTTTCCAAACAGGTGAATCCAAAGAATGGTTTAACTCTGTGAGATGAATGCACACATCACAAAGCAGTTTCTCAGGATGCTTATTTCTAGTTTTTATCTGAAGATATTTTCTTTTTCACCATAGGCCTTAATGCACTTCCAGATATCACTTCACAGATTCAATGAAAGCAGTGTTTCCAAACTGTTGAATGAAAAGAAAGTTTTAACTCTGTGTGATGAATGTACACATCACAAAGTGGTTTCTTGGATTGCTTCCTTCTAGTGTTTTTCCTCCAATATTTGCTTGTTCACCATTCCTCTTAATGAGCTCCCAAATATGCCTTCGCAGATTCTATAACTACAGTGTTTCCAAATTGCTGAGTCCAAAAAATGGTTTAACTGTGTGAGATGAATGCACACATCACAAAGCAGTTTCTCAGAAACATTCTTTCTAATTTTTATGTGAAGATATTTTCTTTTTCACCATAGGCCATAATGCATTCCCAAATATCCCTTTGCAGAATGGACAAAAACGCGTTTGCAAATGGCTGAATCCACAGAAAGGTTTAACTCTGTGAGGTGAATGCACACATCACAAAGTAGTTTCTCAGAAAGCTTACTTCTAGTTTTTATCTGAAGATATTTTCTTTTTCACAATAGCCCTCAATGCACTCCCAAATATCCCTTCAGGGATTCTGCCAAAACAGTGTTTACAGACTGCTGAAAGAAAAGAAGATTTTATCTCTGTGAGGTGAATGTACACATGACAAAGATGTTTCTCAGATAGCTTCCTTCTAGTTTTTATCCTTGGATATTCCCTTTTTCTTTTCTGGCTTCAATAAGCTCCCAAATGTCCATTTACAGTATGGAAAAATAAAAACAGTGTTTGCAAACTGATGAATCTACAGAAAAGTTTAACTGTGTGAGATGAATGCACACATCACAAAGCAGTTTCTCAGAAAACTTCTTCCTAGTTTTTATCTGAAGGTGTTTCCTTTTTCACCATAGGCCTTAATGAGATCCCAGATATCACTGTGCAGATTCTACAGACACAGTATTTCTAAACTGCTGAATCCAAAGAAAGGTTTAACTCTGCAAGACGAACACATACATAACAAAGCAGTTTCTAAAAAAGCATCTTTCTAGGTTTTATCCGAATATATTTTCTTTTTCACCGTAGACATCAATGCTCTACCAAATATCCCTTTGTAGATTCTACCAAAATAGGATTTCCAAACTGCTGAATGAAAAGAAAGGTTTAACTCTGTGAGATGATTGCACACATCACAAAGCCATTTCTCAGATAGCTGCCTTCTAGTTTTTATCCTGGGATATTGGCTTTTACGGCATTGACCTCAATGAGCTCCCAAATATCACTTCACAGGTCCCACAACAATAGTGTCTCCAAACTGCTAAATCCAAAGAAAGGTTTACCTCTCAGAGATGAGTGCACACATCACAAAGCAGTTTCTGAGATAACTTCCTTCACGGTTTTTTGCTGGGATATTCCATTTTTCCCCACTGGCCCCATTAAGCTCTCAAATATCCCTTCACAGATTCTACAACAACAGTGTTTCCAAAATGCTGAATCCAAAGAAAGGCTTAATTCTGGGAGATTAATGCACACATCACAAAGCAATTTCTCAGAAGGTTTCTTTCTAGTTTTTATCTTAAGATACTTCCTTTTTCACGTTAGGCCTCAATACACTCCCACATATCCCTTCTCGGATACTGCCAAAGCAGTGTTTCCAGGATGCTGAATGAAAAGAAAGATTTAACTCTGTAAGATGAATGCACAGGTCAGAAAGCGGTTTCTCAAAGAGCTTCCTTCTAGTTTTTATCCTAAGATAGTTGCTTTTTCCCCATTGGCCTTATTGATCTCCAAAATATCTATTTGCAGAATGGGAAATAACATGGGTTTCATACCGCTGAATCCACAGTCATGTTTAATTTTGTGAGATGAATGCACACATCACTAAGCACTTTCTCAGAAAGCTACTTTCAATTTTTTCTCTGAAGAGATTTCCTTTTAAACAGAGTCCCTAATGCACTCTAAAATTTAACTATGCTGATTCTACAAAACAGTGTTTCCAAACTGCTAAATGGAAAGAAAGGTTTAGCTTTGCATGGTGAATGCACACATAACAAAGCAGTCTCTCAGATAGCTTCCTTCTAGCTTTTTTTTTTCCCCAGGATATTCACTTTTTTGGCCTTTGGCCTCAATGAGCTCCCAAATGTCCATTTGCAGATTGGGCAAAACTGCTGAATCCACACAAATATTTAACTCTGTGAGATGAATGCACAGACGAATAAGCACTTTCTCAGAAAGCTTCTTTCTAGTTTTTATCTGTGGATATTTCCTTTTTAACCATAGTGCTCAATGCGCTCCCAAATATCCCTTCACAGATCCTTCCAAAACAGGGTTTCTTGACTGCTGAATGAAAAGAAAGGTTTATCTCTGTGAGGTGAATGCACACATCACAAAGAAGTTGCTCAGATTGCTTCTTTCTTGTTTTTATCCTGGTATATTTCCTTTTTCATATTTGCCTCATTGAGCTCCCAAATGTCCACTCACAGAATGTACAAAAACTGTATTTGCAAACTACTGAATCCACAGAAATGTTTAACTCTGTGAGATGAATACACACATCAAAAAGCAGTTTCCCAGAAAGCTTCTTTCTAGTTTTTATCTGAAAATATTTCCTTTTTCAACATAGGCCTCCATGCGGTCCCAGATATCACTTCGCAGATTCTACAAAAACAGTGTTTCCAAACTGCTGAATGAAAAGAAAGATTTATCTCAGAGAGATGAATGTACTCAACACAAAGCAGTTTCTCAGATGGTGTCCATCTAGTTTGCATCATGGGATATTCACTTTTACACCTTTGGCCTCAATGAGCTCCCAAATATCACTTTGCAGATTCTACGGTGTTTTCCAAACTGCTGAATAGAAAGGAAAATTTAACTCTGGGTGATGAATGCACATATCACAAAACAGTTTCTCAGAAAGCTACTTTCTTGTTTTTATCTGAAGATATTTCCCTTTTTGCATAGGCCTCAATGGGCTCCCAAATATCCCTTCGTGGATCCTGCCAAAACAGAGTTTCCAGACGGATGAATGAAAACAAATTTTAACTCTGTGAGGTGAATGCACACATCACAAAGTGGTTTTTCAGAGAGCTTCTTTCTTGATTTCTTTCCTTGGATATTCACTTTCTCACCTGGGCCTCATTAAGCTCCCAAATATCTCTTCACAGATTCTACCAAAACAGTGCTTCCAAGCTGCTGAATGAAAAGAAAGGTTTATCTCTGCAAGATGAATGCACACATCACAAAGCAGTTTTTTCAGATAGCTTCCTTCTAGTTTTTATCCTGGGATATTCACTCTTTTGCCTTTGGCCTCAATAGCTCCAAAAGGTCCATTCTCAGAATGGGCAAAAACAGTGTTGCCAACTGCTGAATCCACAGAAAGTTTTAACTCTTTAAGATGAATGTGCACATCAGAAAGCCTTTTCTCAGAATGCTTCTTTCTAGTTTTTATCTGAAGTTATTTTCTTTTTCACCATAGGCCTCAATGCGCTTCAAATATCCCCTCACAGATTCTGCCAAAACAGTGTTTCCAGAGTGCTGTATACAAAGAAACTGTTAACTCTGCAAGGTGAATGCACACATCACAAAGTGGTTTCTCAGATAGACTCTTTCTAGTTGTTATCCTGGGATTTTTACTTTTTGGCCATTGGCCTCAATGAACTCCAAAATGTCCATTCACAGAATGGAAAAAAACAGTGTTTCCAAACCGCTGAATGGAAAGAAAATTTTAACTCTGAGAGATGAATGCATGCATCAGAAATTAGTTTCTCAGAAATCTTCTTTCTAGTTTTTATCTGAAGGTATTTCCTTTTTCACCATAGGCCTCTATGCATTCCCAAATATCCCTTTGCTGATTGTGCCAAAACAGTGTTTCCAGACTGCTGAATGAAAGAAAGGCTTATCTCTGTGAAGTGAATGCACACATCACAAAGCATTTTGTCATATACCTTCCTTCTAGTTTTTATCCTGTGATATTCACTTTTGTGCCATTGGCCTCAAAGAACTCCCAAATGTCCACTCACAGAATGGACGAAACAGTTTTGCAAATGGCTGAATCCACGGAAAGTTTTAATCCTGTGAGGTGAATGCACACATCACAAAGCAGTTTGTCAGAAAGCTTCTTTCTAGTTTTTATCTGAAGATGTTTCCTTTTTCAACATAGGCCTCAATGTGCTCCCAGATATCCCATTGCAGAATCTATGAAAACAGTGTTTTTAAACTCATGAAGGAAAAGAACAGTTTAACTCTGTGACATAAATGCACACATCACAAAGCAGTTTGTCAAGTAGCTTCCTTCTACTTTTTATTCTGGGATATTCTCTTTTTCCCCATTAACCTCAAAGAGCTCCCAAATGTCCATTCACAGAAAGGACAAAAACAGTGTTAGCAAACTACTGAATGCACAGAAAGGTTGAACTCTCTGAGATGAATGCACACATCACAAAGCAGTTTATCAAAAAGCTTCTTTCTAGTTCTTATCTGAAGTTATTTTCTTTTTCAGTGTCGGCCTCAATGTGCTTCCAGATATCCCTTCACAGATTCTGTGAAAGCAGTGTTTCCAAACTGCAGAATGAAAAGAAACGTTTAGCTCTGTGAGTTGAATGCACGCATCACAAAGCAATTTCTCAAATAGCTTCTTTCTAGTTTTTATCCTGGGATATTCACTTTTTTGCAATTGGCCTCAATTAGCTCCCAAATGTTCTTCTGAAGAATGGACAAAAAGAGTATTTGCAAACTGCTCAATCCATAGAAAGGTTTAACTCTGTGAGATGAATGCACACACCCAAAGTTGTTTCTCAGAAAGATTCTCTCTAGTTTCTTTTTTTATTATTATACTTTAAGTTTTAGGGTACAGGTGCACGATGTGCAGGTTTCTATTTGAAGATACTTCGTTTTTCAACATAGGCCTCCATGCGATCCCAATTATAACTTTGCAGATCCTACAAAAATAGTGTTTCCATACTGTTGAATGTAAAGAATCTTTTAACTCTGAGAGATGCATGCACACATCACAAAGCAGTTTCTCAGATAGCTTCCTTCTAGTTTTTTTTCTTGTGATATCTGGTTTTTCCCCTTTGGCCTCATTAAACTCCCAAATATCCCATCACAGATTCTAGGACAACAGTATTTCCATACTGCTGAATGCAAAGAAATGTTTAACTCTGTGAGAAGAATGCACCCATCAGAAAGCAGTTTCTCAGAAAGCTTCTTTCTAGATTTTATCAGAAGTTATTTCCTTTTTCACCATATGCCTCAATGCATTCCCAGATATCACTTCACAGACTGTACAAAAACAGTGTTTCCAAACTGCTGAATGAGGAAAAAGTTTAACTCTGAGAGGTGAATGCCCACATCACAAAGGGGTTTCTTAGATAGCTTCCTACTAGTTTTTTTCCTGGGATAATAAGTTTTTTGCCATTGGCCTCATTAAGCTCCCAAATATCCCTTCACAAATTCTACAATAACCATGTTTCCAAAATGCTGTATCCAAAGATAGGTTTTACTCTGTGAGATGAATGTATGCTTCACAAAGCAGTTACTCATAAAACTTCTATCTAGTTTTTTACAAAACTAGTTTTTAAAAAAAATATTTTAAAAAAAATATTGTTTCCAAACTGCTGAAAGAAAAGATAGTTTTAAATCTGTGAGATGAATGCATAAATCACAAAGCTGTTTCTCAGATAGCTTCCATTTTTTATCCTGGGATATTTGCTTTTCTGCCATTGGCCTCAATGATCTCCCAAATATTCCATTGCAGATTCTACAACAACAGTGTTTGCAAACTGCTGAATCTGCAGAAAGGTTTAACTCTGTGAGTAGAATGCACTCATCACAGAGCAGTTTCTCTGAAAGCTAATTTATAGTTTTTATCTGAAGAAATTTCCTTTTACACCATAGGATTCCATGTCCTCCCAGATATCACTTCACAGATTCTACAAAAACAGTGCTTCCAAGCTGCTGAATGAAAAGAAAGATTTAACTCTGTGAGATGAATGCCCACATCACGAGGCTATTTCTCAAAAACTTCATTCTAGTTTTTATCCTGAGATATTCACTTTTTTGCCATTGGCCTCAATGAGCTCCCAAATATCCATTTGCAGAATGGGCAAAAACAGTGTTTGCACACTGCTGAATCCACAGAAATGATTAACTCTGTGAGATGAATGCTCAGATCACTAAGCACTTTCTCAGAAAGTTTCTTTCTAGTTTTTATCTGAAAACATTTCCTTTTTAACCATAGTCCTCAATACGTTCATAAATATAACTTTGCAGATTCTACAAAAACAGTGTTTCCAAACTGCTAAATGAAAACAATGGTTTGTCTCTGTGAGTTGAATGCACACATCACAAAGCAGTTTCTCAGATAGCTTCTTTCTAGTTTTTGTCCAGGGAATTTCACTATTTTGCCATTGGCCTCAATGAGCTCCCAAATGTCCATTCACAGAATGGACAAAAACAGAATTTGCAAACTGCAGAATCCACAGAAATTTTAACTCTGTGAGATGAATGCACACATGACAAAGCAGTTTCTCAGGAAACTTCTTTCTAGTTTTTGTCTGGTATTTCCTTTTTCACCCCAGGCCTCAATGAGCTCCCAAATTTCCCTGTGCAGATTCTATGAAAACAGTGCTTCCAAACTGCTGAATGAAAAGAAAGGTTTAACTGTTCAAGATGAATGCACACATCACAATGCAGTTTCTCACAGGGCTTCCTTCTAGTTTTTATCCTGGGATAGTCCCTTGTTTGCCATTGGCCTCAATGAGCTCCCAAATATCCATTTGCAGAATGGACAAAAACATTGATTGTAAACTGCTGAATTCACAGAAAGAATTAACTCTGTGAAAGGAATGCACACATCACAAAGCAGGTTCTCTGAAAGCTTGTTTCTAGTTTTTATCCAAAGATATTATCTTTTTCACCATAGGCCTCAATGCGCTCCCAGATATCCCTTTGTGGATCCTTCCAAAACAGTGGTTGCAGACGACTGAATGAACAGAAAGGTTTATTGCTGTGAGGCAAATGCACACATCCAAAGCAGTTTCTCAGATAGCTTCCTTCCAGTTTTTATCCTGGGATATTCACTTTTTTGCCATGGGCTTCAATGAGGTCCCAAATGTCCATTTGCAGAATGGACAAAAACAGTGTTTGCAATCTACTGAATCCACAGAAATTTTAACTCCATAAGATGAATGCACACATCAGAAAGCAGTTTCTCAGATAGCTTCTTTCTTGTTTTTATCTGAAGATATTTCCTTTTTCACCACAGGCCTCAATGCACTCCCAGATATCCCTTCACAGACCCTACAAAAACAGTGTTTCCAAACTGCATAATGAAAAGAAAGTTTTGACTCTGAAATGTGAATTCACACATCACAAAGTTGTTTCTCAGATAGCTTCCTACTATGTTTTTTTCTGGGTTATTCTCTTTTTTGCCATTTGCCTCATTAAGCTCCCAAATACCACTTTGCAGATTCTACAACAACTGTGTTTACAAACTGCTGAATCCAAAGAAAGCTTTGACTCTGTGAGATGAATGCACACAGCACAAAGCAGTTTATCAGAAAGTTTATTTCTAGTTTTTATCTGAAGATATTTCATTTTTCACCATATACCTCATTTAGCTCCCAAATATCCCTTCACAGATTCTGACAAAATAGTGTTTCCAGACTGCTGAATGAAAAGAAAGGCTTAACTCTGTGAGATGAATGCACACATCATGAAGCGGTTTCTCAGATAGCTACCTTCTAGTTTTTTTCCTGGAATATTGGCTTTTTCACCATTGGCTTCAATGAGCTCCCAAATGTCCATTCACAGAAGGGGCAAAAACAGTGTTTTCAATCTGCTAAATCCACAGAAAGGATTACCTCTGTGAGATGAAGGTACACATCACAAAGCAGTTTCTCGTAAAATGCACTCCCAAGTATAAACGCAAAGATTCTACAAACACAGTGTTTCCAAACTGTGGAGTGAAGTCATAGAGATGAATTCACACATCACAAAACGGTTTCTCAGATAGCTTCCTTTTAGTTTTTTTCCTGGGATATTCATTTTTTTGCCATTGGCATCAATGAGCTCCCAAATGTCCATTTGCAGAATGGGGAAACAGTGTTTGCAAACTTCTGAGTCTACAGAAAGGTTTAACTCTGTGCGATGAATGGACAGATGACTAAGCACTTTCTCAGAAAGCTTATTTCTAGTTTTTATCTGAAGATATTTCCACTTTAACCATAGTCCTCAATATCCTCCCAAATATCACTTCACAGATCCTTCCAAAATAGTGATTCCAGACTTCTGAATGAAAAGAAATGTTTATTGCTGTGAGGTGAATGCACATATCACAAAGCAGTTTCTCAGATATTTTTCTTCCAGTTTTTATCCTGGGGTACTTGGTTGTTTGCCATTGCCTTCAATGAGCTCCCAAACGTCCATTTGCAGAATGGACAAAAACAGTGTTTGCAAGCTGCTGAATCTGCAGAAAGTTTAACTCCGTGAGATGGATGCACACATGAAAAAGCAGTTTCTCAGAAAGCTTCTTTCTAGTTTTTATCTGAAGGTATTTCCTTTTTCAGCTTAGGCATCAATGCGCACCCAAGTATCCCTTCACAGATTCTATGAAAACTGTGCTTCCAAACTGCTGAATGAAAAGTAACATTTAATCCTGTGAGATGAATGTGCACATCTCAATGCTGTTTCTTAAAGGGTTTCTTTCTAGTTTTTATCCTGGGATATTCACTTGTTTGCCATTGACCTCAATGAGCTCCCAAATGTCTTTTGCAGAATGGACAAAAACAGTGTTTGCAATCTGCTGAATCCACAGAAAAGTTTAATTCTGTGAGATGAATGCACACATCACAAAGCAGTGTCTCAGAAAGCTGCTTTATAGTTTTTTCTGAAGATATTTAGTTTTTCACCAAATGCCTCAATGCGCTCCCAAATATCCCTTCACAGATTCTGCCAAAACAGTGTTTTCAAATTGCTGTATAAAAAGTAACTTTTAACTATACGAGATGAATGCACACATCACAAAGCTGTTTCTTGGCTAGCTTCCTTCTATTTTTTATCCTGGGATATTCACTTTTTCGCCATTGGCCTCAATGAGCTCCTGAATGTCCACTAGCAGAATGGACAAAAACAGTGTTTGCAAATTGCTGAAAGCACAGATAGGTGAGATGAATGCACACATCACAAAGCAGATTATCAGAAAGCTTCTTTCTAGTTTTCACTTGAAGATATTTGCTTTTTCACCATAGACCTCAATGCACTCCCAATTATCATTTCACAGATCCTTTGAAAACAGTGTTTTCAAACTGCTGAATGAAATGAAAGGTTTAACTCTGTGAGATGAATACACACATCCTAAAGCCGTTTCTCACAGAGCTTCCTTCCAGTTTTTATCCTGGGATATTCGTGTTTTTTTAATTGGCCTCAATGAGCTCCAAAGTGTACATTTGCAGAATGGATGAAAACAGCATTTCCAAACTCCTGCTTCCACAGAAAAGTCTAACTCTGTGAGATGAATGCACACATTCCAAAGCAGTTTCTCAGAAAGCTTCTTTCTAGTTTTTATTTGAGTATATTTGCTTTTTCACCATAGGCCTCAATGCACTCCCAAATATCCCTTCTTCGATTCTGCCAAAACAGTGTTTCCAGACTACAGAATGAAAAGGAAGATTGATATCTTTGAGGTGAATATGCACATCACCAAACGGATTCTCAAATAGCTTCCTTCTAGTTTTGATAACTGGATATTCACTTTTTCACCATTGGCCTCAATGAACTCCCAAATGTCCATTTGCAGAATGGACAAAAACAGAGTTTGAAAACTGCTGTATCTACAGAAAGGTCTAATTCTGTGAGATGAATGCACACATCACAAAGCAGTGTCTCAGAAAGCTTTTTTGTAGTTTTTATCTGAAGATATTTCATTTTTCCCCATAGGACTCAATTCACTCCTAGATATCCCTTCGCAGATTATCCAGAAACAGTGTTTTAACTGTTTAATGAAAAGAAAAGTTTACCTCTGTTAGGTGAATGCACACTTCACAGAGCGGTTTCTCAAATAGCTTCCTTGTAGTGTTTGTACTGGGATATTCACTTTTTTGCCATTGGCCTCAATGAGCTCCCAACTATCACTTGGCAGATTCTACAACAATAGTGTTTCCAAACTGACGAATTCAAAGAAAGGTTTAACTCTGTGACATGAATGCACACATCACAAAGCAGTTTCTCAGAAAGCTTCTTTGTAGTTTTTATCTGATAACAGTTCCTTTTTCACCAAAGGCATCAATGCACTCCCAGCTATCACTTCGCAGACTCTATGAGAACACTGTTTCCAAACTGCTGAATGAAAACAAAGGTTTAACCCTGTGAGGCAAATGCATAAATCACAAAGCAGTTTCTCAGATAGCTTCCTTCTAGTTTTTATCCTGGGATATTCACTTTTTTGCCATTGGCCTCAATGAGCACCCAAATATCCCTTTGCAGATTCTAGAACAACAGTGTTTGCAAACTTCAGAATCTGCAGAAAGGTTTAACTCTGTGAGATGAATGCACATATCACAAAGCAGGTTCCGAGAAAGCTTCTTTCTAGTTTTTATCTGAAGATATTTCCTTTTTCACCATAGGCTTTAATGCTCTCCCAAATATCCCTTCACAGAATGGACAAAAACAGTGTTTGCGAATGGCTGAATCCACAGAAAGGTTCAACTCCCTGAGTTGAATGCACACATCACAAAGCATTTTCTCAGAAAGCTCCTTTCTAGTTTTTATCCTGGGATATTCACATTTTCACCATTGGCCTCAATGCACTCCCAGATAGCCCTTCATAGATTCTTCAAAAACAGTGTATCCAAACTGCTGAATGAAAAGAAAGGTTTATCTCTGAGAGATGAATGCACATATCACAAAGCATTTCTCAGATCGTTTTATACTATTTTTTTTCTGTGATATTTGCTTTTTCACCATTGGCCCCATTAAGCTCCCAAACACCCCTTCACAGATTCTACAATAACAGTCTTCCCAAACGACTGAATCCAAAGAAAGATTTAACTCTATGAGATGAATGCACACATCACAAAGCAGGTTCTCAGAATGTTTATTTCTATTTTTTATCTGAAGATATTTCCTTTTTCACCATAGGCCTCAATTAGCTCCCAAATATCCCTTCGCAGATTCTGCAAAAACAGTGTTTCCAGACTGCTGAATGAAAAGAAAGGTTTAACTCTGGGAGATAAATGCACACATCACAAAGCAGTTTCTAAGATAGCTTCCTTCTAGTTTTTCCCTTGGATATATGCTTTTTCACCATTGGCCTCAATGAGCTCCCAAATGTCCATTCACAGAATGGACAAAAACAGTGTTTGCAAACTGCTGAATCCACAGAAAGTTTTAACTCTGTGAAATGAGTGCACACATCACAAATCAGTTTCTCAGACAGTATCTTTATAGTTTTTATCTGAATATATTTCTTTTTCACTATGGTTCTCAATGTATTCCCAGATATCACTTCAGAGATTCTACAAAAACAGTGTTTCCAAACTGCTGAATGAAAAGAAAAGTTTAACACTGCAAAATGAATGCACACATCTCAAAGCAGTTTCTCAGAAAGCTTCTTCTTGTTTTTATCTGAACATATTTCCTTTTTCACCATAGACCTCAATGCACACCCAAATATCCCTTCGCAGATTATGCCTAAACAGTGCTTCCAGACTGCTGTATGAAAAGAAACATTTATCTCTGTGACGTGAATGCAAACATCACAACGCATTTTGTCAGATAGCTTCCTTCCAGTTTATGTCCTGGGATATTGGTTTTTTTGCAATTGGCCTCAATGAGCTTGCAAATGTCCTTTCACAGAAAGGACAAACACAGTGTTTGCAAACTGCTGAATCCACAGAGAGGTTTAACTCTGTGACATAAATGCACACATCACAAAGGAGTTTCTCAGAAAGCTTCTTTTTAGTTTTTATCTGAAGATATTTCCATTTTTGCCATTGGCCTCAATACGCTCCCAGATATCCCTTAACAGATTCCATGAAAACAGTGTTTCTTAACTGCTGAATGAAATGAATTGTTTAAGTCTGTGAGATGAATGCACACATCACAAGGAAGTTTCTCAAATATCCTCCTTCTAGTTTTTATAATTGGGATATTCGTTATTTCACCATTGGCCTCAATGATTTCCCAAATATCTGTTCTCAGATTCTAAAACAAATGTTTTTCCAACTACTGAATCTAAAGAAGTGTTTAACTCTATGAGATGAATGCACACATGAAAAGCAGTTTCTCAGAAAGCTTCTTTCTAGTTCTTATCTGAAGATATGTCCTTTTCCACCATAGGCCTCTATCCATTCCCAAATATCCCTTTGCGGATTCTGCCAAAGCAGTGTTTCCTGACAGCTGAATGAAAAGAAAAGTTTATCTCTGTGAGGTGAATGCACACATCACAAAGCTGTTCCTCAGATAGCTTCCTTCTAGTTTTTATCCTGGGATAATCTCTTTTTCACCATTGGCCTCAATGAGCTTCCAAATATCTCTTCAAGGATTCTACAACAACAGTTTTCCATACTACTGAATACACAGAAACTTTTAACACTGTGAGGTGAATGCACACATCACAAAGCAGTTTCTCAGAAAGCTTCTTTCTTGTTTTTTTCTGAGGATATTTCCTTTTTCACCATAGGCCTCAATGTGTTCCCAAATATCCCTTCCTGGATTCTGCCAAAACAGTGTTTCCAGACAGCTGAATGAGAAGAAGTTTTTAACACTGTGAGGTGAATGCACACATCACAAAGCAGTTTCTCAGCTTACTTCCTTTCATTTTTTGTCATGTGTTATTCTCTTTTTCACCTTTGGCCTCAATGAGCTCCCAAATGTCCATTTGCTGAATGGACAACAGTGTTTTCAAAATGTTGTTTAAAACGAAAGGTTTAAATCTGTGAGATGAATGCACACATCTCAAAGCAGTTTTTCAGCAAGTTTCTTTCTAGTTTTAAGCTGAGGTTATTTCCTTTTTCACCTCAATGAAATGGTAGGCCTCAATGTGCTACCAGATATCACTTCACAGATTTTATTAAAACAGTGTGTCCAAACTGTTGAATTATAAGAAAGGTTGAACTCCACCAGATGAATGCACACATCACAAATCAGTTTCTCTGAAAGCTTCTTTTTTTGTCTTTATCTGAAGATATTTCCTTTTTCACCATAGGCCTCAATATGCTCCCAAATATCCCATCGTGGTTTCTGCCAAAAGAGTGTTTCCAAACTGCTGAATGAAAAGAAAGGTTTATCTCTGTGAGGTGAATGCACCCATCATAAGGTGTTTTCTCAGATAGATTCCTTCTTGTTTTTATCCTGGGATATTTGCTTTTTTGTGATTAGTCTCAATGAGCTCCCAAATGTCCCTTCACAGATTCTACAACAAAAGTGTTTTCCAATTGCTGAAACCAAAGAAAGGTTTCTCTTTGTGAGATGAATGCACACATCACAAAGCAGTTTCTCAGAAGGATTCTTTCTAGTTTTATCAGAAGATATTTCCTTTTTCACCATAGGCCTAGGTGCACTCTGGGGATATATCCCTTTGGGGATTCTTCCAGAACAGTGTTTCCAGATTGCTGAATGAAAAGTAAGTTTTACTTCTGTGAAGTGAATGCACACATCACAGTGCATTTTCTCAGATAGCTTCCTTCTAGTTTTTATCCTGGGATACTGCCTTTTTTGCCATTGGCCTCAAGGGCTCCCAAATATTCTTTCACAGATTCTACAACAACATTGTTTTCAAACTGCTGAATCCACAGAATGGTTTACTCTGTGACGTGAATGCAAGCATCACAAAGCAGTTTCTCAGAAAGCTTCTTTCTAGCTTTTTTCTGAAGATACTTCCTTTTTCACCATAGGCCTCAAAGCACTGCCAAATGCCACTTCACAGATTCTAGGAAAGCAGTGTTCAAAAACTGCTCAAGGAAAAGGAAAATTTAACTCTGTGAGATGAATGCACACATCACAAACCAGTTTCACAAAGAGCTTTCTTCTACTTTTTATCCTGGGATATTCACTTCTTCACCATAGGCCTCAATGAGCTCCCATATATCCCTTCACAGATTCTACAACAACAGTGTTTCCAAAATTCTGAATGCAAACAAAGGTTTAGCTCTTTGAGATGGATGCACATATCACAAAGCCATTTCTCAGAGTGCTTCTTTATAGTTTTTATCTGAAGATATTTCCTTTTTCACCATAGGCCTCAATGGGCTCCCAAATATCATTTCAGAGATTCTGAAAGAACAGTGTTTCCAGATTGCTGAATGAAAAGTATGTTTTACTTCTGTGAGATGAATGCACACATCACAAAGTGGTTTCTCAGATAGCTTCTCTCTACTTTTTATCCTGGGATATTCACTTTTTCACCTTTGGCCTCAATGAGCTCCCAAATGTCCATTCACAGAATGGACAAAAACAGTGTTTCCAAACTGCCCATTCCACAGAAATGGTTATCTCTGTGAGATGAATGCACACATCACAAAGCTGTTTCTCAAATAACTTCCTTCTAGTGTTCATCCTGGGATATTCACTTCTTTGTCATTGACATCAATGAGCTCCCAAATGTCCATTTGCAGAAAGTACAAAAACAGTGTTTGCAAGCCGCTGAATCCACAGAAAGGTTTAACTGTGTGAGATGAGTGCACACTTTAGAAAACAGTTTCTCAGAAAGCTTCTCTCTAGTTTTATCTGAAGATATTTCCTTTATCACCATTGGCCTCAGTGCGCTCCCAAATATCCCTTTGTGGATTCTGTCAAAACAGTGTTTCCAGACAGCTGTAGGAAACAAAAGTTTTAACTCCATGAGGTGAATGCACACATCAGAAAGTGGTTTCTCAGATGGCTTCTTTCTAGTTTTTATCCTGGGATATTTGCTTTTTTGACTTTGGCCTCAATGAGACCCCAAATGTCCATTCGCAGAATGGATAAACACAGTGTTTCCAAGCTGCTGATTCCACAGAAAAGGTTAACTCTCTGAGATGAATGCACACAATCACAAACCTGTTTCTCAAATAACTTCCTTCTAGTTTTTATCCTGGGATACTCCTTTTTTGTCACTGACACCAATGAGCTCCCAAATGTCCATTTGCAGAAAGTACAAAAACAGTGTTTGCAAACTGGTGAATACACAGAAAGATTTAACTCTGTGAGATCAATGCATACATTACAAAGCAGTTTCTCAGAAAGCTTCTTTCTAGTTTTTAATCTGAAGTTATTTCCTTTTTCACCATTGGCCTCATTGCACTCCCAAATATCCCTTCGGGGATTCTGTCAGAACTGTGTTTCTAGATTGCTGAATGTAAAGTAAGTTTTACTCTGTGAGGTGAATGCACACATCAGAAAGCTATTTCTCAGATGGCTACCTTGTAATTTTTATCCTTGGATCCTGGCTTTTTGGCTATTGTTCTCAAAGAGTGCCCAAATATTCCTTTGCAGATTCTACAACAACAGTGTTTTCAAACTGCTAAATCCACAGAATGGTTTAACTCTGTGAGGTGAATGCACACATCACAAAGCAGTTTCTCAGAAAGCTTCTTTCTAGTTTTTTTCTGAAGATATTTCCTTTTTCACCATAGGCCACAAAGCTCCCCCACATATCACTTTGCAGATTCTAGGAAAACAGGGTTCATAAACTGCTGAATGAGAAGAATGGTTTAATTTTGCTAGGTGAGTGCAAACATCACAAAGCTGTTTCTCAAATATCTTCATTCTAGTCTTTATATTGGGATATTTGTTTTTTCACCATTGATCCCCTAGAGCTCCAAAATATCATTTCGCAGATGCTACAGCAACAGTGTTTCCAAACTGCTGAATCCTAAGAAACGTTTCACTCTGTGAAATGAATGCACACATCAGAAAGCAGTTTTTCAGAAAGCTTCTTTCTAGTTTTTATCTGAAGACATTTCCTTTTTCACCATAGGCTTCAATGCATTCCCAGATATCCCTTCACAGATTCAATGAAAACAGTGTTTCCAGACTGCTCTATGAAAGAAAGGTTTAACTCTGTGAGATGAATTCACACATCACAAAGCGGTTTCTCACATGGGTTCCTCTAGTTTTTAACCTGAGATATTCACCTTTTCGCCATTGAACTCAAAGAGCTCCCAAAAGTCCATTTACAGATTCTACAACAACAGTGTTTCCAAATTGCTGAATCCAAAAAAAGATCTGTGAGATGAATGCACACATCACAAAGCTGTTTCTCAAAATGTTTCTTTCCAGTTTTTATCTGAAGATATTTAATTTTTCACCATAGGCTTCAACGCGCTGCCAAGTATCCTTTCGAAGTTTCTACGAAAACAGTGTTTCCAAACTGCTTAATGAAACGAAAGGATTAACTCTGCTATATGAATGCACAATTCACAAAGTCGTTTCTCAGACAAATTCCTTCTAGTTTTAATCTTGGGATATTCACTTTTTCACCAATGTGCTCCAAAATGTCCATTCACAGAATGGACACAACTGTGTTATCAAACTGCTGAATCTGAAGAATGGTTTAACTCTGTGAGATGAATGCACACAACCCAAACCTGTTTCTCATAAAGCTTCTTTCTAGTTTTTATATGAAGATATTTCCTTTTTCACCATAGGCCTCAATGCACTGCCAAATATCTCTTAGCAGATTCTAAGAAATCAGTGTTTACAAACTCCTGAAAGAAATGAAAGGTTTAACTCTGTGACATCAATGCACACATCATGAATCAGTTTCTCAAACAATTTCTTCTAATTTTTGTCCTGGGATATTCACTTTCTCGCCATTGGCCTCAATGAGATCCCAAATGTCCATTCGTAGCATGGACAAGAACAGTGCTTCCAAACTACTGAATACAAAGGAAGGTTTAACTCTGTGAGATGAATGAACACACCACAAAGCAGTTTCTCAGAAAGCTTCTTTCTAGTTTTTATCTGAAGATATTTCCTTTTTCACCATTGGCACCAAAGTGCTGCCAAATATCCTATTGCAGTTTCTACAAAAACAGTGTTTCCAAACTGGTGAATGAAAATAAAGGTTTAACTCTGTGAGATGAATGCACACATCATGAATCTGATTCTCAGATAACTTCCTTCAAGTTTTCGTCCTGGGATATTCACTTTTTTTGTTTGGCCTCAATGAGCTACAAAATGTCCATTTGCACAATGGACAAAAACAGTATTTATAAACTGCTTAATCCAAAGAAAGGTTTTACTCTGAGAGTTGAATGAACAAATCACAAAGCAGTTTCTTAGAAAGTGTCTTTCTACTTTTTATCTGAAGAAATTCCCTTTTTCACCACAGGCCTCAATGAGCTGCCAAATATCCTTTCGCAGTTTCTACAAAAACAGTGTTTCCAAACTACTGAATGAAAAGAAAGGCTTGACTCTCCTAGATGAATGCACACATCACAAAGCAGTTTCTCAGATAGCTTCCTTCAAGTTTTTATCCTGGGATATTTGCGTTTTCACCATTGACCTCAATGAGCTCCCAACTGTCCATTCGCAGAGTGGACAAAAACAGTGTTACCAAACTTCTAATTCCAAAGAAAGGTTTAACTCTCTGAGATGAATGCACACATCCCAAACCTGTTTCTCATTAAGCTTCTTTCTAGTTTTATTTGAGGATATTTTCTTTTTCACCGTAGGCATCAATGCACTTCCAAATATCTCTTTGCTGATTCTAAGAAAAAAGTGTTTCCAAACTGCTGAATGAAAAGAAAAGTTTCACTCTGTGTGATGAATGCACACATCACAAATCAGTTTCTCAGATAATTTTCTTAAAGTTTTTATCCTGGGATATTCTCTTTTTTGCCATTGGCCTCAATTAGCTCCCAAAAGTCCATTCGCAGAATGGCCAGAAACAGTGTTTCCAAACTCCTGTATCCTAAGAATTGTTTAACTCTGTGAGATGAATGAACACATCACAAAGCAGTTTCTCAGAAAGATTCTTGCTAGTTTTTATCTTAAGAGGTATTTTTTTGACCATAGGCATCAATGCACTGCCAAATGATCTTACACAGTTTCTACAAAAAAATTGTTTCCAAACCACTGAATTAAAAGAAATGTTCAACTCTGCTAGATGAATGCACACATCACAAAGCGGTTTCTCAGATAGCTTCCTTCTAGTTTTGATCCTGGGATATTCACTTTATCGCCATTGACCTCAAAGAACTCTGAAATGTCCATTCCCAGAATGGACCCAAACATTGTTTCCAAACTACTGAATCCAAAGAAAAGTTTAAGTCTCTGAGATGAATGCATACATCATGAATCGGTTTCTCATATAATTTCCTTCTAGTTTTTATCCTGGGATATTTTCTCTTGCCCCATTGGCCTCAATGAGCTCCCAAATGTCCACTCATAGAATCAACAGAAACAGTGTTTCCAAAGTGCTGAATCCAAACAAAGGTTTAACTCTGTGGGATGAATGAACACATCACAAAGCAGTTTCTCAGAAAGCTTCTTTCTAGTTTTTATCTGAAGATATATCCTTTTTCACCATAGGCCTCAATGTGCTACAGAATATCTCCTCACAGATTCTAAGAAATCAGTGTTTCCAAACTGCTGAATGAAAAGAAAGGTTTACCTCTGTGAGACGAAGGCACACATCATGAATTGTTTTATCAGTTAACTTCCTTCTAGTTGTTATTATTGGATATTCACTTTTTTGCCCTTGGCCTCAATGAGTTCCCAAATGTCCATTCCACGAATGGATAAAAAAGTGTGTTTCCAAACTGCTGAATCCAAAGACAGATTTAACCCTCTGAGATGAATGCACACATCTGAAACCAGTTTCTCATTAAGCTTCTTTCTAGTTTTTATCTGAAGATATTTCCTCTTTCACCATTGGCCTCCATAGTCTTCCAAATATCTCTTGGCATACTCTAAGAAAACAGTGTTTCTAAACTGCTGAATTAAAAAAAAAGATTTAACTTTGTGAGATGAATGCACACATTATGAATCGGTTTGTCAGATAACTTCCTTCAAGTTTTTATCCTGGGATATTCGCTTTTTCACCATTGGCCTCAATGAGCTCCCAAATATCCATTCACAGAATAGACAAAAACAGTATTTCCAAACTGTCAAATCCAAGGAAAATTTAACTCTGTGAGATGAATGAACACATCACAAAGTAGTTTCTCAGAAATCTTCTTGCTAGTTTTAATCTGAAGATGTTCCCTTTTTCACCATGAGCCCCAATGTGCTACCAAATATCTCTTTGCAGATTCTAAGAAATCAGTGTTTCCAAACTGCTGAATGAAAACAAAGGTTTAACCCTATGAGATGAATGCACACATCACAAAGCAGTTTCTCAGGGAGCTTCCTTCTAGTTTTAATCCTGGGATATTCACTTTTTCCCCTTTGGCCTCAATGAACTCCAAAATGTCCATTCACAAAATGGACAAAATCAGTATTTCCAAACTGGTGAATAGAAAGAAAGTTTTAACTTTGTGAGTTGAATGAACACATCACAAAGCACTTTCCCGGAATGTTTCTTTCTAGTTTTTATCTGAAGATATTCTCTTTTTCACCATAGGCATTAATGGGCTGCTAATATTCTTTCACAGTTTCTACAAACACAGTGATTCCAAACTGCTGAATGAAAAGAAACTTTATCTCTGCTACATGAATGCACACATCACAAAGCAGTTTCTCCAATAGCTTCCTTCTAGTTTTAATCCTGGGGTATTTGCTTTTTTGCCTTTTGCTTCAGTGAGCTCCCAAACGTCCATTCACAGAATGGACAAAAACAGTGTTACCAAACTGCTGAATCCAAAGAAAGGCTTAACTCTGTTGGATGAATGAACACATCACAAAGAAGTTTCTCAGAAAGCTTCTTGCTAGTTTTTATCTGAAGATAATTCCTTTTTCACAATGGGCCACAATGCGCTACCAAATATCTCTTCGCAGATTCTAGGGAAATACTGTTTCCACACTGCTGAATGAAAAGAAAGTTTTAACTCTGCTAAATGAATGCATGCATCACAAAGCGGTTTCTCAGATAACTTCCTTCTAGATTTTATCCTGGGATATTCGCTCTTTTGCCATTCGCTTCAATGAGCTTCCAAATATCCATTTGCAGAATCGAAAAAAACAGTGTTTCCAAACTGCTGAATGCAAAGAAAGTTTTAACTTTTTGAGATGAATGCACATAACATAAACTGATTTCTCAGATAACTTCGTTCTAGTTTTTATCCTGGGATAAATGCTTTTTTGCCAGTGGCCTCAATGAGTTCACAAATGTCCAATCCAAAAATGGACAAAAGCTGTGTTTCCAAACTGCTGAATACAAAGACAGATATAACACTGTAGGATGAATGCACAAATAAAAACCAGTTTCTCATTAAGCTTCTTTCTAATTTTTATCTGAAGATATTACCTTTTTCACCATTGGCCTCCATACTCTTCCAAATATCCCTTGGCAGATTCTAAGAAAACAGTGTTTCTAAACTGGTGAATGAAAAAAAGATTTAACTCTGTGATATGAATGCAAACATCCCAAATCGATTTCTCTGATAACTTCCTTCAAGTTTTTATATTGGGATATTCTCTTTTTTGACATTGGCCTCAAAGAACTCTGAAATGTCCATTCTCAGAATGGACAAAAGCAGTATTTCCAAACTGCTGTATCCAAGGAAATTTTAACTCTGTGAGATGAATGAACACATCACAACGTAGTTTCTCAGAAAGCTTCTTGCTACTTTTTATCTGAAGATATTTCCTTTTTTACCACGGTCCTCAATGTGCTTCCAAATATCTCTTTGCAGATTCTAAGAAATCAGTGTTTCCAAACGGCTGAATGAATAGAAATGTATAACTCTGTAAGAGGAATGCACATATCTCAAAGCAGTTTCCTAGATAGCTTCCTTCTAGTTTTAATCCTGGGATATCTGCTTTTTCACCATTTTCCTCAATGAGCTCCCAAACGACCCTTCACAGAATGGACACAAACAGTATTTCCAAACTGCTGAATCCAATGCAAGGTTTAACACTGTGAGATGAATGCACACATCATGAATAGGTTTCTCAGATAACTTCCTTCAAGTTTTATCCTTGGACATTCACTTTTTCCCCATTGGCCTCAATGAGTCAGCAAGTGTAAAATCACAGAATGGACAAAAACAGTGTTTCCTGGAGACTCTCTCATTGCTAACACAGCTGTATGAGATCAAACTGCAAGATGGCAGTGAAGCTAGGGTGGGGCACCAGCCATTGCAGAAGTTTGAGCATGTAAACAAAGTGGCCGGGAAGCTTGAAAAGGGTGGAGGCCACCGCAGCTCAAGGAGGCCTGCCTGCCTCTGTAGACTCCAACTCTGGGGGCAGGGCATAGCCAAACAAAAGGCAGTAGAAACATCTGCAGACTTAAATGTCCCAGTCTGACAACTTGGAAGACAGTAGTGGTTCTGGGCACAGCATGCAGCTTGAGATCTGAGAACGGACAGACTGCCTCCATAAGTGGGTCCCTGACCCCTGAGTAGTCTAACAGAGAGGCACCCCCCAGGAGGGGCAGACTGACACCTCACAAGGCTGGGTACCACTCTGAGAAAAAACTTCCAGAGGAACATTCAGGCAGCAACATTTGCTGTTCACAAATATTCGCTGTTCTGCAGCCTCTGCTGCTGATACCCAGGCAAACAGGATCTGGAGTGGATTTCCAGCAAACTCCAACAGACCTGCAGCTGAGGGTCCTGTCTGTTAGAAGGAAAACTAACAAATACAAAGGACATCCACATCAATACCCCATCTATACGTCCTCATCATCAAAGACCAAAGGTAGAAAAAACCACAAAGATGGGGGAAAACAGAGCAGAAAAACTGAAAATTCTAAAAATCAGAGTGCCTCTCCTCCTTCAAAGGAATGCATCTCCTCATGAGCAATGGAACAAAGAGGACAGAGAATGACTTTGATGAGTTGAGAGAAGAAGGCTTCAGATGATCAAACCACTCTGAGCTAAAAGGAGGAAGTTGGAACCCATGGCAAAGAAGTTAAAAATTTTGAAAAAAGATTAGATGAATGGCTAACAAGAATAATCAATGCAGATAAGTCTGTAAAGGACCTGATGGAGCTGGAAACCATGGCAAAAGAACTACATGACAAATGCACAAGCTTCATTAGCAGATTCAATCAACTGGAAGAAAGGGTATCAGTGATAGCAGATGAAATGAATGAAATGAAGTGAGAAAAGAAATATAGAGAAAAAAGGGTAAAAAGAAATGAATAAAGCCTCCAAGAAATATGGGACTATGTGGAAAGACCAAATCTACGTCTGATTGGAGGGCCTGAAAGTGACGAGGAGAATGGAACCAAGTTGGAAAACACTCTGCAGGATATTATTCAGGAGAACTTCCCCAGTCTAGCAAGGCAGGCCAACCTTAAAATTCAGGAAATACAGAGAATGCCACAAAGACACTCCTCGAGAAGAGCAACTCCAAGACACATAATTGTCAGATTCACCAAAGTTGAAATGAAGGAAAAAATGTTAAGGGCAGCCAGAGAGAAAGGTCGGGTTAGCCACAAAGGGAAGCCCATCAGACTGACAGCTGATCTCTCAGCAGAAACTCTGCAAGCCAGAAGAGAGTGGTGGCCAATATTCAACAATCTTAAAGAAAAGAATTTTCAACTCAGAATTTCATATCCAGCCAAACTAAGCTTCATAAGTGAAGGAGAAATAAAGTACTTCACAGACAAGCAAATACTGAGAGAATTTGTCACCATCAGGCCTGCCCTACAAGAGCTCGTGAAGGAGGACCTAAACATGGAAAGGAACAACCGGTACCAGCCACTGCAAAAACATGCCAAATTGTGAAGACCATCGAGGCTAGGAAGAAACTGCATCAACTAACGAGCAAAATAACCAGCTAACATCACAATGACAGGATCAAATTCACACATAACAGTATTAACCTTAAATGTAAATGGGCTAAATGCTCCAATTAAAGGACACAGAGTGGCAAATTGGATAAACAGTCAAGATCAATCAGTGTGCTGTATTCAGGAAACCCATCTCGCGTGCAGAGACACACATAGGCTCAAAATAAAGGGATGGAGGAAGATCTACCAAGCAAATGGAAAACAAAAAGAGGCAGGAGTTGCAATCCTAGTCTCTGATAAGACAGACTTTAAACAAACAAAGATCAAAAGAGACAAAGAAGGCCATTACACAATGAAAAGGAATAAATTCAACAAGAAGAGCTAACTATCCTAAATATGTATGCACCCAATACAGGAGCATCCAGATTCATAAAGGAAGTCTTTAGAGACCTACAAAGAGACTTAGACTCCCATACAATAATAATGGGAGATTTTAACACCTCACTGTCAACATTACATAGATCAACGAGACAGAAAGTTAACATGGATACCCAGGAATTGAACTCAGCTCTTCACCAAGCAGACCTAATAGACATCTACAGAACTCTCCACCCAAAATCAACAGAATATATATTCTTCCCAGCACCACACCACACCTATTCCAAAATTGACCACACAGTTGGAAGTAAAGCACTCCTCAGCAAATGTAAAAGAGCAGAAATTATAACAAATTGTCTCTCAGACCACAGTGCAATCAAACTAAAACTCAGAATTAAGAAACGCACTCAAAACCACTGAACAACATGGAAATTGAACAACCTGCTCCTGAATGACTACTGGGTACATAACGAAATGAAAGGAGAAATGAAGATATTCTTTGAAACCACAGAGAACAAAGACATAACATATCAGAATCTCTGGGACACATTCAAAGCAGTGTGTAGAGGGAAATTTATAGCACTAAATGCCCACAAGAGAAAGCAGGAAAGATCTAAAATTGACACCCTAACATCACAATTAAAAGAACTAGAGAAGCAAGAGCAAACACATTCAAAAGCTAGCAGAAGGCAAGAAATAACTAAGATTAGAGCAGAACTGAAGGAGATAGAGACACAAAAAACCCTTCAAGAAATCAATTAATCCAGGAGCTGGTTTTTTGAAAAGATCAACAAAATTGATAGAACACCAGCAAGACTAATACAGAAGAAATAGAGAGAAGAACCAAATAGGTGCAATAGAAAATGATAAAGGGGATATCACCACCAATCCCACAGAAATACAAACTACCATCAGAGAATACTATAAACCTCTACGCAAATAAACTAGAAAATCTAGAAGAAATGGATAAATTCCTCGACACATACATCCTCCCAAGACTAATCCAGGAAGAAGTTGAATCTCTGAATAGAGCAATCACAGGCTCTGAAATTGAGTCAATAATTAATAGCTTACCAACCAAAAAAAGTCCAGGGCCAGACGGATTCACAGTCAAATTCTACCAGAGGTACAAGGAGGGGCTGGTACCCTTCCTTTTGAAACTATTCCAATCAATAGAAAAAGACGGAATACTCCCTAACTCATTTCATGAGGCCACATGATCCGGATACCAAATCCTGGCAGAGACAGAACAAACAAAGAGAATTTTAAACCAATATCCCGGATGAACACTGATGCAAAAATCCGCAATAAAATACTGGCAAACCAAATCCAGCAACACATCAAAAAGCTTATCCACCACGAACAAGTGGGCTTCATTCCTGGGATGCAAGGCTGGTTCAACATATGCAAATCAAAAAACATAATCCAGCATATAAACAGAACCAAAGACAAAAAGCACATGATTATCTCAATGGATGCAAAAAAGGCCTTTGACAAAGTTCAACAACCTTCATACTAAATACTCTCAATAAATTAAGTATTGATTAGAGGTATCTCAAAATAATAAGAGCTATCTATAACAAACCCACAGCCAATATCATACTGAATGGGCAAAAACTGGAAGCATTCCCTTTGAAAACTGGCACAACACACGGATGCCCTCTCTCACCACTCCTATTCAACATAGTGTTGGAAGTTCTGGCCAGGGCAATTAGGCAGAAGAAGGAAATAAATGGTATTCGATTAGGAAAAGAGGAAGTCAAATTGTCCCTGTTTGCAGATGACATGATTGTATATCTAGAAAACCCTATCATCTCAGCCCAAAACCTTCTTAAGCTGATAAGGAACTTCAGTAAAGTCTCAGGATACAAAATCAATGTACAAAAATCACAAGCATTCTTATACACCAATAACAGACAGAGAGCCAAATCATGAGTGAACTCCCAGTCACAATTGCTTCAAAGAGAATAAAATACCTAGGAATCCAAATTACAAGCAATGTGAACGAACTTTAAAAGGAGAACTACAAACCACTGCTCAAGGAAATAAAAGAGGATACAAACAAATAGAACATTCCATGCTCATGGGTAGGAAGAATCAATATTGTGAAAATGGCCATACTGCCCCAGGTAATTTATAGACTCAATGCCATCCCCATCAAGCTAACAATGACTTTCTTCACAGAACTGGAAAAAACTACTTTAAAGTTCATATGGAACCAAAAAAGTGCCTGCATGGACAAGTCAATCCTAAGCCAAAAGAACAAAGCTGGAGGCATCATGCTACCTGCCTTCAAACTGTACTACAAGGCTACAGTAACCAAAACAGCATGCTACTGGTATTAAAACAGATATAGGCCAATGGAACAGAACAGAGCCCTCAGAAATAATGCCACATATCTACAACTATGTGATCTTTGACAATCCAGACAGAAAGAAGAAATGGCAAAAGGATTCCCTATTTAATCAATGGTGCTGGGGAAACTGGCTAGCCATATGTTGAAAGCTGAAACTGGATCCTTTCCTTACCCCTTATACAAAAGTTAATTCAAGATGGATTAATTACTTAAATGTTAGATCTAAAACCATAAAAACCCTAGAAGAAAACATTGGAAATACTATTCAGGACACAGGCATGGGCAAGGACTTCATGACTAAAACACCAAAAGCAATGGCAACAAAAGCCAAAAAGCCAAAATTGACAAATAGGATCTAATTAAACTAAACAGCTTCTGCACAGCAAAAGAAACAACCATCAGAATGAACAGGCAACCTACAGAATGGGAGAAAATTTTTTCTAGCTACTCATCTGACAAAGGGCTAATATCCAGAATCTACAATGAACTCAAACAAATTTACAAGAAAAAACAAACAACCGCATCAACAAGTGGGCGAAGGATATTAACAGACACTTCTCAAAAGAAGACATTTATGCAGCCAAAAAACACATGAAAAAATGCTCATCATCACTGGCCATCAGAGAAATGCAAATCAAAACCACAATGAGATACCATCTCACATCAGTTAGAATGGTAATTATTAAAAAGTCAGGAAACAAGAGTTGCTGGAGAGAAAGTGGAGAAATAGTAACACTATTACACTGTTTTTGGGACTGTAAACTAGATCAACCATTGTGGAAGTCAGTGTGGCGATTCCTCAGGGATCTAGAACTAGAAATACCATTTGACCCAGCCATCCCATTACTGGGTATATACCCAAAGGATTATAAATCATGCTGCTATAAAGACACATGCACACGTAAGTTTACTGTGGCACTATTCACAATAGAAAAGACTTGGAACCAACCCAAATGTCCAACAATGATAGACTGGATTAAGAAAATGTGGCACATATACACCATGAAATACTATGCAGCCATAAAAAAGGATGAGTTCATGTCCTTTGTAGGGACATGGATGAAGCTGGAAACCATCATTCTCAGCAACCTATCCCAAGGACAGAAAACCAAACACCACATGTTCTCACTCATAGGTGGGAATTGAACAATGAGAACACTTTGAAACAGGAAGGGAACATCACACACTGGGGCCTGCTGTGGGTTGGAGAGAGGCAGGAGGGATAGCATTAGGAGATATACCTAATGTAAATGACGAGTTAATGGGTGCAGCACACCAACAAGGGACATGCATACATATGTAACAAACCTGCACGTTGTGCAAATGTACCCTAAAATTTAAATTATTACAAAGAAAAAAACAGTTTTCCCAAACTGCTGAATCCAAAGAAAGGTTTAACTCTGTGGGATGAATGAACTCATCACAAAGCAGTTTCTCAGAAACCTTCTTTCCAATTTTTATTTGAAGATACATCCTTTTTCACCATAGCCCTCCATGTGCTACCAAATATCTCTTCACAGATTCTAAGAAATCAATGTTTCCAAACTGCTTAATGAAAAGAAAGGTTCATCTCTGAGATGAATGCACACATCACGAATTGGTGTCTCAGATAACTTACTTCTAGTTTTTATCCTGGGATATTCGCTTTTTCACCATTGGCCTCAATGAGTTCCCAAATGTCCATTCCAAGAATGGAGAAAAACTTTGTTTGCAAACTGCTGAACCCAGTCATGTTTACCTCTCTGAAATGAAGGCACACAACCCAAACCAGTTTTTCATTAAGCTTCTTTCTAGTTTTTGTCACAAGATATTTCCTTTTTCACCATTGAACTCCATGGTCTTCCATATATCTCTTGGAAGATTCTAAGAAAACAGTGTTTCCAAACGGCTGAAAGAAAAGAAAGATTTAACTCTGTGTGATGAATGCACACTTCATGAATCGGTTTCTCAAATAACTTCCTTCTAGATTTTATCCTGGGATATTCGGTTTTTTGCCGTTGGCCTCAATGAGCTCCAAAATGTCCATTTGCAAAATGGGCAAAACCAGTATTTCCAAACTGCTGAATCCAAAGAGATGTTTAAACCTGTGAGATGAATGTACACTTTACCAAGCAGACTTTCAGAAAGTTTCTAGTTTTAATCTGAAGATATTTCCTTTTTCACCATAGGCCTTAATGTGCTGACAAATATCCTTTTGCAGTATCTACAAATACAGTGTTTCCAAACTACTGAATGAAAAGAAAGGTTTAACTCTGCCGGATGAATGCACACATAAAAAAAAACGGTTTCTCAGGCAAATTCCTTCTATTTTTAATCCTGGGACATTCGGGTTTTTGCCATTGGCCTCATTGAGCTCCCAAATGTCCATTCGCAGAATCAACAGAAACAGTGTTTCCAAACTGCTGAACACGAAGAAAAGTCTAACTCTGTGAGAGAAATAAATGCATCACAAAGAAGTTTCCCAGAATGCTTCTTTCTAGTTTTTATCCAAAGATATTTTTTTTTTACCTTAGGCTTCAATGAGGTGCCATATGCTCTTTTGCAGTTTCTACAAAAACAGTGTTTCAAAACTGCTAAATGAAAGGAGAGGTTTAACTCTGATAGATGAATGCAGAGATTAAAAAGTGGTTTCTCAGAGAGCTTCCTTCTATTTTTAATCCTCTGATAGTCACTTTTTCACCTTTGACTCAATGAGCTACCAAATGTCCATTTGCAGAATGGACAAAAACAGTGTTTCCAAACTGCTGAATCCAAAGAAAAGTTTACCTCTCTGAGATGAATGCACACATCCCAAACCTGTTTCTCATTAAGCTTTATTCTAGTTTTTATTTGAAGATATTTCCTTTTTCACCGTAGGTGTCAATGTGGTACAAAACATCTCCTCACAGATTCTAAGAAAACCCTGTTTCCAAATGGCTGAATGAAAAGAAAAGTTGAAATCTGTTAGATGAATGTGCACATCAATATTAGGTTTCTCAGATAACTTCCTTCTAGTTTTGATCCTGGGATATTCACTTTTTCTCCATTGGCCTCAATAACCTCACAAATCTCCATTCACTGAATGGACAAACACAGTGTTTCCAAACTGCTGAATCCAAAGAAAGGTTTAACTCTATGAGATGAATGAAAGCATCACAAAGCAGTTTCTCAGAAAGCTTCTTTCTAGTTTTCATCTGAAGATATTTCCTTTTTGACCACAGGCATCAACGCACTGCCAAATATCCTTTCACAGTTTCTAAAAAAACAGTGTTTCCAAACAGCTAAATCCAAAGAAAGGTTTAACTCTGTGAGATGAATGCCCACATCCCTAACCCATTTCTCATTTGGCTTCTTTCTAGTTTTGATTTGAAGATATTTCCTTTTTCACCAAAGGCCTCAATGCGCTATGAAATATCTCTTTGCAGATTCTAAGAAAACCATGTTTCCAAACTGCTGAATGAAAAGAAAAGTTGAACTCTGTGAGATGAATGCACACATCAAAAATCGGTTTCTCAGATAACTTCCTTCTAGTTTTTAACCTGGGATACTCACTTTTTTGACTTTGGTCTCAATAAGCTCCAAAATGTCCACTCGCAGAATGAAGAAAGGCAGTGCTTCCAAACTACTGAATCTAAAGAAAGTTTTAACTCTGTGATATGAATGAACACATCACAAAGCATTTTCTCAGAAAGCTTCTTTCCAGTATTTACATAAAGATTTTTCCTTTTTGACCATAGGCATCAATGCACTGGCAAATATCTTTTCACAGGTTCTCCAAAAACCGTGTTTCCAAACTGCTGAATGAAAGAAAAGATTTAACTCTGCTAGATGAATAACACATCACAAAGTGATTTCTCAGATATCTTTCTTCTAGTTTTATTCCTGGGTTATTCCCTTTTAAGCCATTGGCCTCAATGAGCTCCCAAACGTCCATTCACAGACTGGACAAAAGCAGTGTTACCAAACCGCTGAATCAAAAGTCAGGTTTAACTCACTGCGGTGAATGCACACAACCCAAACCAGGTTCGCAGAAAGATTCTTTCTAGTTTTTCTATGAAGATGTATCCTTTTTCACCACAGGCCTCAGTGCGGTACCAAATATCTCTTGGCATTTTATAAGAAATCAGTGTTTCCAAACTGCTGAATGAAAAGAAAGGTTTAGGTAGGGGGTGGAGCCAAGATGGCCGAGTAGTAACTGCTCCAGTCTACAGCTCCCAGTGTGAGTGACCCAGAAGATGAATGATTTCTGCATTTCCAACTGAGGTACCAGGTTCATCTAATGGGGACTGTCGGACAGTGGGTGCAGGACAGTGGGTGCAGTGCACCAAGTGTGAGTCAAAGCAGGGTGAGGCATCACCTCACCCAGGAAGTGCAAGGGGTCAGGGAATTCCCTTCCCAAGCCAAGGAAAGGTGAGACAGATGGCACCTGGAAAGTCAGGTCACTCCCACCCTAATAGTGTGCATCTCCAATGGTCTTAGTGAATGGCACACCAGGAGATTATATCCTGTGCATGGCTCAGAGGATCCTATGCCCATGGAGCCTAGCTCATTGCTAGCACAGCAGTGTGAGATCAAACCGCAAGGCGGCAACGAGGCTGCGGGAGGGGCGTCTGCCATTGCCAAGGCTTGAGTAGGTAAACAAAGCGGCTGGGAACCTGGAACTGGGTGGAGCCCACTGCAGTTCAAGGAGGCCTTCCTGCTTCTGTAGACTCCACCTCTGGAGGCAGGGCACAGCCAAACAAAAGGCAGCAAAAACCTATGCAGTCATAACTGTCCCTGTCTGACAGCTTTGAAAAGATTAGTGGAACTCCCAGCATGCAGTTTGAGATCTGAGAACAGGAAGACTGACTACTCAAGTGGGTCCCTGACCCCTGAGTAGCCCAACTGGGAGGCACCCCCAAGTAGGGGCAGACTAACACCTCACATGGCTGGGTACTCCTCTGAGACAAAACTTCCAGAGGAACGATCAGTCAGCAATATTAGCCGTTCACCAGTATCCGCTGTTCAGCAGCCTCCACTGCTGATAGCCAGGCAAACAAGATCTGGAGTGGACCTCCAGCAAACTCCAACAGACTGGCAGCTAAGGGTCCTGACTGTTAGAAGGAAAACTAACAAACATAAAGGACATCCACACCAAAACCCCATCGGTACATCACCATCATCAAAGACCAAAGGTAGATAAAACCACAAAACGGGGAAAGAACAGAGGAGAAAAAATGGAAATGCTAAAAATCATAGCGGCTCTCCTCCTCCAAAGGAATGCAGCTCCTCACCAGCAATGGAACAAAGCTGGACAGAGAATGACGTTGATGAGTTAAGAGAAGAAGGCTTCAGATGATCAAACTACTCAGAGCTAAAGGAGGATTTTGAAACCATAGCAAAGAAGTTATTAACCTTGAAAAAAGATTAGATGAATGGGCAACTAGAATAACCAATGTAGAGAAGGCCTTAAAGCACCTGATGGAGCTGAAAAACACGGCATGAGAATTACGTGATGAATGCACAAGCCTCGGTAGTTGATTTGAACAACTGGAAGAACGGGTATCAGTGATGGAAGATGAAATGAATGAAATGAAGTAAGAAGAGAAGTTTGGAAAAAAAAAGAATAAAAAGAAATGAACAAAGCTTCCAAGAAATGTGGGACTATGTGAAAAGACCAAATCTATGTCTGACTGGTGTACCTGAAAGTGACAGGAAGAATGGAACCAAGTTGGAAAACACTCTGCAGAATATTATCTAGGATAAATTCCCCAATCTAGCAGGCAGGCCAACATTCAAATTCTGGAAATACAGAGAATGCCACAAAGATACTCTTTGAGAAGAGCAACCCCAACACACATAATTGTCAGATTCACCAAAGTTGAATGAAGGAAAAAATGTTAAGCACAGACAGAGAGAAAGGTCGAGTTACCCACAAAGGGAGGCCCATCAGACTAACAACTGATCTCTTGGCAGAAACTCTAAAAGCCAGAACAGAGTGGGGGCCAATATTCAACATTCTTAAAGAAAATAATTTTCAACCAAGAATTTCATATCCAGCCAAACTAAGCTTCATAAGCGAAGGAGAAATAAAATCCTTTACAGACAAGCAAATGCTGAGAGATGTTGTCACCCCCAGGCCTGCCCTAAAAGAGCTCCTGAAGGAAGCACTAAATATGGAAAGGACCAACAGGTACCACCCACTGCAAAAACAAGCCAAATGGTAAAGACCACCGAGGCTAGAAAGAAACTGCATCAACTAACGAGCAAAACAAACAGCTAACATCATAATGACAGCATCAAATTCACACATAACAATATTAACCTTAAATGTAAATGGGCTAAATGCTCCAGTTAGACTCCCACGCAATAATAATGGGGGACTTTGACACCCCACTGTCAACATTAGACAGATCAACGAGAGAGAAGTTAACAAGGATACCCAGGAATTGAACTCTGCTCTTCACCAAGCAGACCTAATAGACATCTACAGAACTCTCCATCCGAAATCAATAGTATATACATTCCTTTCAGCATCACACCACACCTATTCCAAAATTGACCACATAGTTGGAAGTAAAGCACTCCTCAGCAAATGTAAAAGAACGGAAATTATAACACACTGTCCCTCCGAACACAGTGCAATCAAACTCAAGACTAAGAAACTCACTCAAAACCGCTCAACTACAGGGAAGCTGAACAAC